>NC_087261.1:6527716-7727716 GCF_037042905.1 Lytechinus pictus
CTGAAATCATCCTCCGGATCGACCCTGAGAGCACCACCTCGAAACCCTTCAGAAAGAAAAGTCGATTATTTTAAATAACATTTAGGCACGTACTATTTTCAACGAGGGGACGTGATACCGGGCACGAAGTAATAGATTAGAAATGGAAGCAGCCGCGGGACAACAGTTTAGAACATCAATGATATAGACAAAATGTTAGAGACACAAATGTTTGGAAATCAATAGAGAGAAAGAAGATAATTTTTCAACATGAAACCGATAACTTGCTGCAAAGACCTCATGAGAAACAAACTTTTCTATGCAATAATTTGGATGTCGATCGAATCATGTTTATTCTCATACACTGTTATTGCTATAAATATATATATTTTTTTTAAAGAAAAGTATGACGTTGGTGAATTGTTTGTTTGAATTCATATGGAACAGAAAGTATCAAACTGACGTAATATGTTTGAAAATATCTAATCATAATAAACTGCTTTAAATGAATTTGAAACATCGAAGTGCTGCGTTCTAAATCAGTTCAGTACTCTATGAAGTAATATAAACATGACAGAAGCATTAGGGCTAATAAGGTTGTCCTCGGACTCAGAGCACATTGAACTTCATGAAAAGTAAAATAAACCATTGTTATTGGATCTCTAGATCCCTTCAGTAATATTTATACCTACCTGTATTAATTAAGTTCCCAGAAGGTGCGAAGCTAGTGTATTTTTCATTTCCGTAAAGGGCTGAGATGACCCGAAGTGACGTCATTATTTATAGGGCACCATATCAGAGTTACATGACGGAGACCTTGCTTTTCATAGTTTTGTATATATTTCCTTTTTCAGTATACCTTTCTTTCCCGTTTTCATCTTATTATCTAAATAAAGTCACAAGGGAAGCGAACGCCCCTGGGGTAACCTTGCTTCCCTATACATCACGGAACTATCGATATGAATTTACCACAGGTTGTGTGTGTAACTCTCTCTGTAATTTTGAAGATGGTAAGGTCTACATGTAGACTAGGTCTGTAGACCACACAGTCTCAATCAGCTCGGGACGATCATTTCTTAACTTACATTTGACAGATTGAAATCAATCAGGGCGAAATGTTTCTTACCAAGTTGTCTACACACGACGTCAGCGCTGTCCTTGTTGAATCCATCAATGCACACAGTCCCCCAAGTGGTGTTGCGCCTCACCTCAACCCGACCTGAATTTGCTGCCCCTCCTCTTAACCTCACATCGCCATCTGAAATTGTGAAATCAAATTCAAGAGGGCATTGGTAAAGGTATTGATTAATGGCTTAACTATATATTCTATCTTCACTTATTCTAATCGAGGTAATGAATGATAATCCTGAGAAAGATGCTCATTTTGACACATGTTGATATTTTTGTTTATATATTTCTGAAATTGAGTCCGGAACGTTTTGAATGGATATGCCCATCATCGTCAGGTGGTTGAAAGGGACTGACTGTACCAAGCAGTGATGAAGACATGTCTTCTTAGAAGGGGGGGGGGGGGGGGGGTGGCATATCGGCCGACTGCATGATGTATTACAGTGAGAGTGCATACCACAAAGACTACGCACCCTTATGTCCGGAACCCCCAGATCATCTCTGCTGGCCTGATGAAGGCCCGAAAGCTCGCCAAATAAACACGATTAGAAAGTTACGTCTTGCATCATATGTCTCCATTTTGACGTATATATATATATATATATATATATATATATATATATACATTGAAGGAAGGTACGAACAAAAATGGAGGGGCGTACGGAAATTGCATGTATGGGGCGGGATTGCGAGCGAACGAAGCAAGTAAAAAAAATCTACCTATTTATACTAAAAGTTTCTTGTAGACTTTGACATGATTTTCCGAAAATAATTGATTATCTGAATATAAAAACGGCCCAAGTCCAATTTTTGGCGAAATTGAGTTAGATATAGGATACTATTCCTTAAACGAAATGTTTTACTGTTTTGAAACCCCCCCCCCCATTCACTAGCAAGCAATCAAACAAATTCTGCCCATTTACAAAAGCATATTACCATAAAATCTCTGGCAAGCATGAAATAAAGGTCCTTGCTAAGGAAAAGTTCTCATTCCATTCACATCCCCAACCTGAACTTGAATGGGGACGCCCTCTGTATTTATTCTTGTCTATTTAATAACAAATAAATAAAAGGGAAGAACCATACCCACCCCCATCATTCTTGAACTGTTGTTTGTGTGCTTAAGACTTCTTGGTGTCATGGATGGAGGAAGAGAGAAAGAGGGAACCATATGGTCATTTTGCAAACTCTGATCTTTTTTTTTTAGTTTTTGGAACGCATGCACATGTCCCAAAACACATTAGCTATGAAAAAACCTAAAATACAAAAAGATAAGTGGCACTATTGTCTAATATATGAAACAAATCTTTTTTGTATCATTTTTATACATTCATTTTTATACATTCAATGCCGTCATTATACACCGAGTTTTTCAATTTATACGATATAATGAATGACGTCACATTTTAATTCACCTTTGTACCTCATGGTGTGCCCCCCGCTGTCTGCATGTACGCTCCTGCGTGGTACAAAGCTTTACAAAAATTAATTTAACACCTTTGCATTGTGGAAAATTACGATTTCCGATCGTCATGTGATCCCCGTTTATTGAATACTCAGATAGAACGCGAGACATATCTTTCCTTTTTCTTCTTGTGGAGTATCATGGTTGATTTGCCATTTAAAAGAAACATCGGATCAAATGAATAGGACAATATCATGAGCTTATCATTAGTATAAAAATACAATGATTAAAACATTATGGCAGCGTCATAGAAAACAAAAGAAGAAGAGTTTAAACAAAGACCAGTTTCTACAACCTCCCCCAACCCGGATAATGACCAATGGATTAAAACATGACTTTGGCTGTGACATAAAATCAATTAAAAGTCCACGCTTTTGCCAATAAATGGTATCTTCAAGTAGACATTTTACAAAATGCATTTGAAGTGGAGATACACGCGCTCATTTGGGATTATATTTCCGTAAGTGGCAAGTGGAATCAAAAGAAAAATGCAATTTGAGATGCTGAGCCACGCTGGTAAATGCGGAGAGACAAGCGTCCTGCTGCTTGATTAATTGGTATTTTTGGTTTCATAACTGACTTTTAATGGGTGAACTTAGGCAATGCATTTTATTCGGATTTGAAAGTAAAACCCCGTTTCCCATTCTAACAAATATATTTTTATCCGTCACTGCATTGACTTTAGCAACGGATACTGGTAATTGGGCCATGAATCATGTGAATCTGATAACCATGATAACACATTTTATGGCGGAGTGGTGGAGGGTGATAATACAGTTAAATTCAACATGTTCAAAAAGAGGGTAATATATTGAAACCTTCTTACTAATAGCATGCTTAAGTGCAGGTATATGTACAATAATCGAGTGATCTTAGACGGCAGACTAGATAAAAAGAAAGTCCGGGATTCGACCTCTGGCCACTGCACCATTTCCCCTTGAGCAAGGCGTTTTATCAATAGTGTTCTTTTATTATATTACGATTATCGTTATTAGCAACAATATTACGAGGTGTTTGAATGGGGAAAAAATAAGATGATAAGCTGAAGTATGACGATGGGCGTCTCCCCCCCCCCCAAAAAAAAAACTTGGCACAAGTTAGTGTGTGAAGACATGTCCATGTGCATCAAAAAGGTACCCCAAGCTGAAAATATAATGTATGGACACATAACGAAAATTCAGACAAACAAAACACTGAAAAGTTGATGAAAATTGGACAAGGAACTACAAGGTAATGACATATATTAAAGATTTTCATAATTTCAGTAAAAACAGTTCTATGCATGTGTTCCTAAATATTCATTGAGGAAATTGATGATGTCATATCCCCACTTGTTCTTTTGTATCATGAAGTTATGTTCATTCAAATTTTGTCCTCTAAGAATTAAAAAAAATATTAGTTTGACAACTGACTGATGCATTACATATTCATTGATGTAACTTATTTTATTATGAAAGTAGTCAAATCAAACACACATAAAATAAGATAATCATGATTTCATATAGTAACATAAGAAAGAGGAATGTGGGGACATGACGTCATCAGCCCACCTAATGAATATTCATGACGACGTGTTTTCACAAAATATTGCTTAATAACTTTAATAACTTTGTTATTTGTTATCAGATTTTTATAAAATTTTAGGCATTTTGCTCAGTGAATTTTACTCAAGTTATTTATTTAGATAAAATTATTTTCTGCCTGTACATGTAGTACCCCTTTAAATTGCAGACAAAATATTCTATGATACTACAATAAACCCAGAACTGGACTTTGAAACATCCATATTTTGAAAAACATCGGTTACCCCCGATGTATTGTATAACCTTGCTCATTTTACCATTCAACTATAACTTGGTATTGTATTCATACAATACCCAGTTATAATATGAATTAGGTTGTTTCTGTGTTTGTCATAGGGTGTGTAACAAGAGCTTTTCGTTTTTGGTTATTTGATGAATAAAATAAAATATGCATTATATTCTTTCCTTTCAATGAACCTATACAAACTCAGCAAGTTTAAATAGCTTGCGCGTTTTCAAGCGTGGACTACGCACGTACATGCAATCCAGAACAAAACGTTGACATCTGCAGGTCGGCCGTATATGCCGCATGATACATGTATTTAATAAGTACAGGTATTAAAGAAGGACCACACCCCTCAAATGTGGCTCCCTGTGGATATTCGCTTTCGAAGGTTTAGAATATATTATGACTACCATTACCATTACCTGTAATAATAACAAAAAATTGTACATTGATATACTGATATAGACACTAGGCCTACGAATTCTGATTAAAGCGATTATGATAAGCGATGTTGTGTCTCGCCAACTTGTGAACGTAATCCAGAAATATCGTGATTTGCGAGGGCACGCATTGTATCAAAAGTTCAATGTTAAATAACTGGAATGGAATAACATTTGTCATAAGAGTCCTGCACATAAACTTTACTCCAGGGGGTGGAGCAGTCAAATATATTGCTGTACACATGCGTGACAAAAAAAAAACCCACACACACAAAAACGCGTTTAAAGGTTTATTTTTTTCAATTTTGGACGCGGGCCGCGCGTGCACTCGAAAACACCGATTTTCAAATAAAAAGTGGTTTTGAAAGACTGGTCAATGGTCAATCGCGGGGTCAAACGTACTTAGGGTATGTTTTTTCCAAAGCTCTTTTTTTAAAGACCAGCCAAAAGTATTTAAGGTATGTTTTTTACCGTGTGACCTCTGAACACAATAACATGCAAGTCTCCTAAGTACTGCTAAAACCCAAGTTTGGTTCAAAAGTGACTTACGGTTGCGGAGTTGATGCCATAACAATGACCTCAAAATGGCCTTTGACCTTACCATGTGAGCTCCGATTGCACCATAACATGCAGGTCTCCTAAGCACATCCACAACCCAAGTTTGGGTGAAAAACTAATTAATTGATTATGGTTGCGGAGTTATGTGTCAAAAGAGAGTCTTGCGCGTGAACTTAAATATTGAATTGAAAATGACATTTGACCTTACCACATGACCTCTGACTGCACCATGACATTCAGGTCTCCTAAATATATCAACAACTCAAGTTTGGGTGAAAAGTGACATGCGGTTGCGGAGTTGTGTGTCATAAGAGAGTCTTGCATGTAAAATTTAGCGTTGACCTGAAAATTACCTTTTATCTTACCATGTGACCTCCGTCTGAAACATAACATGCAGGTCTCCTAAGTACATCTAGAACCCAAGTTTGGGTGAAAAATGACTTACGGTTGCGGTTGAATAATGTTTGTGACGGACGGACGGACGAAATTTGGATCCCTAAGAAGGCCTACATGTACTAATACTACTTTCGATTGTATTAATGATAAATATAATGATGTCAATACTGTCATTCATAATGCACTAGCCTGACATCATCAGCCCGCCTAATGAATATTGATTTAGATCAAATTTTCCGATTATCCGATTTTGATCAAATTTTCAGCATTTTGCTTTTTTGATTTTATTGAGATATAAATATCTCCGCCTGGACCATCCATTCAAGGTTTTACAAGCTATATGTACATGCATATGACGTTATGAAGAGAATGACGGTCTGGGCAGTAAAGATGTGAGATCCAAACATTTGATGAAATATCAAGTACCAGTATTCACACCTTGTTCCATTTCATGAACAGCCATTATCAATTTGTAACCTTACTAAAGTGCAACCTATACATTATGATCATGTTGAAGTTTACAGAAAACGGAATCATGTTTTTAAGTCATGATTATCTTCTTGACCAAGAAATCTTACATGCTTGCTTTTGAAAATTCACATAGCAAAATGCTGAAAATTTCATCAAAATCTGATAGCAAAATAATACATGTAGCGAAGTTATTGAATTGTAAAATTTAGCAATACATTGTGAAAACAGTTATGTGCACTTCGTCATGAATATTCATTAGATGGACTGATGATGTCACATTCCCACTTTCCTTTTATTACAGGGAATCATAACTGTTTCATTTATCATGAATGATACGCTTCCCTTGTAATGTAATAACTTGCAGTCAAGAATATCTAATGCACTTAATCAGGTGTTATTCCAATATTTATTTTCTTTAAGGAAAAAAATGAATAAACCTTATTTCGTATAATAAAATACAAAAGAACAAATGGGGATATGACATCATCAGTTTGCTCATTGAATGTTCATAAAGACATGCCTTGAACTGTTTTGCCGGAATAATGCATTAAAAAATGCCACAACTTTGTTTGTCATTCCTTGTCCGATTTTTATCTGATTTTCAGTGTTTGTGTGTCTGATATTTCTTTGTCTGTTCAAATCATAAACGTTTCAGCCTGGAGTGCTACTTTAAGTGTTCTTCGCTCAAATATCTCGTTGTTTTCGACACCATTTTTAATTGATTGGTGTAACACTGCTCGATGTCATCAAGTAATAGCCACAAGACACGTTATAACATTACTCCACATCAACATCTCTATCCATTCCCAAATTATGGACATATGGTATAAAGTTTTAGATAATCATGATAAAAGACGGATGTGGTTCCGAATGATACTTAGGAAATAAAGGAAATGAAATAGCACTCTAACCAATTAATTGAAATCTGACTAGTCTAATAATCCCGTCTTCCCTGTTCTTTCTTCTTTCCCCCTCATATTCTGTTACATTTTGTTCGCTGTATGAAAAAAATACTAATAATAGGCTTGATCACTACCCTGCCCCACTGTTAGCAGCTGACACTGAATAAGTAGGCCTATATATACTTCTACGAATATACTTTCACTACTCAGATTATACTACTATCCTGATACTAATTCTACTACACGTACTACTACTAGTAGTACTACTACTTCTACCATGTCTACTACTACTACTGCTGCTACTACCATTACTACTACTACTGCTGCTACTACTACTACTACTACTTCTACTACTACTACAACAACTACTACTACTACTACTACTACTATAGGCCTACTACTACTACTACTACTACTACTACTACTACTGCTACTACTACTTCCCCGTCAACTACTACTACTACTACTCCGTCAACTACTACTACTACTGCTAGGCCTACTACTACTACTACTACTACTACTACTTCTCCGTCAACTACTACTACTACTACTCTGTCAACTGCTACTACTACTACTACTACTACTACTACTACTACTACTACTACTACTACTACTACTTCTCCGTCAACTACTACTTCTACTACTACTACTTCTTCTTCAACTACTTCTACTACTACAATTTCTACCTCTACTACTTCTTCTACTACTACTACACCTTCTGTTACTCCTCCCCTAATTCTTCTCCTACTACTTTTTTATTATTATTTTTAGTACTCTCACTAATCTGTGTTTCTACTGCAGCCATTATTACTACTGCCACCACAATATAAGTTTGTACTATATATTTTTTCCATGGAGCTATTAATAGCTTCATGATTTTTTTCTACTAATTTGGAGCTTCTGCAGAATTATAAAGATGTATAGCCTGTTTTATTTATGTTTCTGTTTGGGGTAAGCTCTCATAGGAACTCAGCAAAGCAACTTTCCCATGTATCACGGCTAGGCAGGTATATATAACCAATCACATATGAAACATTTTACGTGTAGGATATAGTGGATGTTAAGGTGGAGATAATGGCAGAGATGGGATTTGAACTCGCAACCTTTCAATCATGAGTCCAATGCTCATCATTATATCATCATTATATCCGTTGTCATTATTTTCGTCATCATAATCCAATTGGGCAGGTCACATGATCTAGGTCTATTACCAAACCAGTAATAATGCTTTGTATTAATAGAATGAGGAATTTTCTTCTTTGTAATCTTCACTTTGTAAATGTAGGCCCTATTACAATATGGAAATTTCATGTTATCAACATTTTCAAAGAGGTGAATGTCCATTTAATAGCCAATAATATAATATAAATAACCAATATCAAGAAATACATGTAGGCCTACAAATCATTTCATACATACCTGCGGCATGAGTAAATCTGGAGAATCCTGAAATGAGTACAATCAAATTAAATACCAACTTCATGTAAGTCCTAGGCCACCGTTCTGCCATCTTCATTGACAAATTATATATCCTGATCTATAACATCCAAGGGAGCTGGTTAAAAAAGTCAAACCTTTGTTTTGTCCTTAGGCTATTTAGTGTAAACAGAACTTCTAAAAGTGTACACGCCCATACACTGTAAACTTTGCTGTGACTGATCCGCAAATGATTTTTTTCTTGTCTCTCCACAACATCAATAGGACTTCACTCTTGAAAAAGTGTAATGACAAGTCTAGTTAGTTAGTTCGTAGTTTTGAATCCAAAATTGTGAGAACGATACTCCTGGTGAATCCATACTGTTTGATTTCTGATACGATATTGGTAATGATAGCGAGCTCTTGACATGCATACCACCAATTCCTGTTTTGAATAGTCTTTCCACCACCCGCCCGCAATGAGTAGCTACATGTATGAACGTTAATGTGCGATCGAGAACTGACGGTTTACAATTATTTTTTTTTGCGGCGCGGTGACACCGTTACTTCATACGTCATGTACGTGGGACCGTCCCATTGTAATCGGGCATCCAACCACGCCCTCCGGACAATGGACAAGGTTCCCTACAGCAAAGAAAACTTGGGAATTCTTTTAAATTCGTCATGAGTTTTTATCCATGTGTATTCAAGCAAGAGTGCACAGTCGGATCAGTTTGCACACCTAGCGTTCAGTTCATACTCTGCTGTACTAAAATTATCAACACAGCAATAATTTCTTTTTTATATTCTCTAGTCGATTGGTGTCAGAAAAAGGCACACCCCTCATACAACTGAGGTGCTCAGATTAGAGTAAAGTATGGTCGAACTTGTGTACTTAAGTTAGGCTTACAGCTACTCGCGGCCTTTAATTATCAGAGCCCACATGAAAACAACTCAAATACTTAAAGGGATGGTCCGGGCTGAAAGTATTCATAGCTTAATAAATAGAGTAGAATTCACTGATCAAAATGCAGAAAATTTCATCAAAATGGGATAACAAATAACAAAGTTATTGAATTTTAAAGCTTAGCAATATTCTGTGAAAACAGTCGGCATGAATATTCATTAGGTGGGCTGATGATGTCACATCCCCACTTATTCTTTTGTATGTTATTATATGAAATTAGGTTTATTCAATTTTTTTCCTCCAAGAACTAGAAAATTGGATTGACAACTGATTTAGTGCATTAGATATTTATTGCTGCAACTTATTTCATCATAAGGGAGACATATTATTCACACAAGTATGAAATAATGAAAAAAATATGATTTTTTGTAATGACATAAGAAAATGGAAAGTGGAGATGTGACATCATCAGCCCACCTAATGAATATTCATGACGACTGTTTTCACAAATTATTGCTAAACTTTAAACTTCAATAACTTTATTATTTGTCATCCGATTTTGATGAAATTGTCGGCATTTTGCTCAATGAATTCTACTCTATGTATTAAGATATAAATATTTTTCAGCCCGGACCATCCCTTTAATGATTCTATAACCATTTTACAGACATGAATGATTAAATGAGAGCATTTTGTGGTAATATGACACCCATTTGCTATTTATGCATCGTTAATGCAAACGTGTCTAGTTATTGAGAGCGTGGACCAAAACCTATTTTCTCACATATGAGGCTGGGCCAGGACTTAGAATACACCACAGCAAAGTATATATATTGCTATCCCATGTATGCACCTGACATGCCTGCTGCCTGGGTCTTTTGAAGTTACCTTGAGGCATATATATAGACAGTAACTGAATGTGTGGGAGGGTTAAGGAGGTCCCATAAAGCCCATTTAAAAACCCAGGGTTGGCAGTTCTTTTTTAAAATTTAGGATCAATTAAAGAAATTGCAATCGTGTACAATATGATAGGACACATTGGCCTGTGCTGTTTTTAAGCTTCTAAAACTATCTCTTTTTAATATAGTATTTACATACCTTTAGACGTCATGATGTTAAACAGTTTTCCAGCTGAACCTGTAATCTTGATTATATATGTTTGAATGAAATGCAATTGACTAATGTTTGGTACGTATTACTTATATGGCGGGCAAGGCGGGTGTGACGAGTCACATATGCCTTGCCTTGCATAATGTGCGTTGAACATAAAATTACTATTCGATAGAAGCGGAAGTATGTACAACCGCCTTGACCTTTAATATGTCACTTTCGGGTCTTCATAGAAACTACCAATAATTCACCGATAACAATTAATTGCATACGAGTACGAATTACATTATACAATTACTATCATTTTAATATCATAACCCATCATTAGTATACTTATATACCTCATCAACAAGTCACGGTATATTCAACGTTAATACATGGCAGTGTGTTCCATTATTAAACTATATGAATTATGCCTTTTACAACAGCGGTCACCAAATATGCCACTTTTTGCATTAATGTGAATATATGGGAAACAATAATTAATTATTTAAGAACCTATACCAAGTGTTTGACCAATTTCAGTTTTGGTTTTGAAGGTAAAGTGCAAATCAACCTACTAAAGGTTAACACACACACACACACACACACCCTTATATATATATATATATATCATGGGCACTGACGAAGAGTGTGACTTTACTATTTATTTTTGAGAGCTATGCTCCTTTAAAATCTACGATTTTATTTCTACGGCATTTTCTTAACTATTTGTGATTATTTTATTCCATATGCCGAAGCAGACTATTTATATTATATATTCATGATATATATATATATATATATATATATATATTTCTATATCATGTATATATATGTAACCAATATATATATATATATATATATATAAACCTTTATAGTATAGGTTATATAGTAGGTTAATCTGTAGACTTTCTAAATCATTTTTGTATGACAACAACCTCCCCATTTTTCTCTAGTCAGAGGCGCCGATCGATGATTCGGATTGAAGGAGGGGGGGGGGGGGGGAGGTGGGGGGGGGGCAAGAAAGTTCAAAAAGTTTATTTAAATTAAATTGGCGCCAAATTATAGGCTATATAGAACTTCGCACGCGAAAATATACATTTTCATGTTTCATAGGGTTTTTATGGCAAGTTTAATGGTCGTATATTTTTTTGAAATGTTTTATGAACAAATATTTGCATAGCATATTTTTTCTCAAGTTTTCATTATTAAGGGGGGGGGGGCGATGGCTCCTCTCCCCCCCCCCCCAGCATCGACGCCTCTTTCTTTAACATATACCCATCACTAGATCTTATTACCTTCTTTCTCAGGAAGTAAAAAATACAATATTTGGGATTGATGTGAAAGACTAAAATAACGAATCCAACACAGAGTTATTGCGGCTATGGCAATTTATTGCAAATTTTTTTTCAAGGAAATGAAAGACATGTTTGCGGCAAATCATATTATGTGCTACTTACAAGACTGAAATAGTCACCGGGTTATTGGTTGACAACTGAGATTTTGGGGTGAAGGAATCATGATCAATTACATAATCTTAGCTCCTTTTCGAAAGATATATGCATTATTCTATTCCTTAAAGTTTTGTTCGAATCATTGGTTGAAGCATTTTCCAATTTAAAAAATGATAAAATGGTCGAATTTGGTGAAGTAATTTTGTATTCTTGCTCGTTTCTATTTTTAAAAAATATCATTTTTTAATGTTTCATTTACTACTTCATCGAACAGGCGGAATGTCTCTGGCAGTCTCTTCTGCATTACACGATTGCACATAGCAGCAGGGCTGACTTTGAAAACAACTAAGATGAATAATTATCAAAGAAATAAAAACACCATTCATTTGACCTACAACTCAAGCCAGACAATCAGTGATTCTTGATGACTCTTACGCCCAAGTTTCATGAACTAGATTCGTGCACTTTCAAAGTTAGGACATCATCTCAAAAACTTAACCTTGGTTATGATTTCAATGTTGATAACCAAAACATTGTCATAGTTCATTGACCTTAAATGACCTTTGACCTTGGTCGTATGACCTGAAACATGTGCAAGATGAACAGTGGTACTTCATTACCCTTATCAAATGGACAAAATAATAGTCTAAATGAGACACAATCACAAATTTTATGATTTTATTATGATTGCGAGCAGCTATTATGAAGTCATACGCAACACAGTGCTAATTTGAGTGGGCATGCATCCACATGAGCTAAGTGTATTTTGAATATTTACACTGTAAATGTTCTAAACCCAACAATAGAAAAGAAAATATGATCAATACTAAATCTCTGAACTGCAAAAACCCCGGTGTTGATTTACCACCAGCTCGTAATCTATATTATGACCACACCAGAGAAGTGTTAAACAACACCAGTTTGGTTTGGGTCTAACACCAGATAGGTGTTTATATAACGCCAATTAGTATAAAAACACCATCGCTCTGTTTCTGGTGTTGTTTCAATACTCTTCTCTGGCGGGTGGTAAATCAACACTGGAGATTCTGCAATGTGTCATAACAACCGTGATTCCTAGAAGAATGTGCGTGCATGATTCAATTAGTATTTACCCTGTTGGCTTAAAGTTCTCCTGGAGGCCATAGCTCTACAAAATATGAATTTCTTCTATATAACAGAGCTAATTTGATAAGGGGGTTGAAAAGCCCGTATATCAACGGACAACCATAATGGAATTGTGTGTGTGTTTTTATAAAGATAATACAACACGGTATGCGGAGATATTACCTTGAACTGCTGACAATTCTTGGGTTTCCTATACTACTAAATTAAATTTAGTTCATTTTAAATATTCAAATGACATATCACTTTTCCTTCATGTGAGCCATTCTTACATTTATACTAATTTCTATGATTCCTTGAGCAAACAAATCCATAGAAGTAAGAAACATTTGCAAATTCATTGGTAGGAAACTTTTTTTTTTTTTTTTTTTTAATACAACTTAATATTTACAATGTTGTTATTTTGTGCACATTTGCTTATTCTTATAAGCAACTTATTCCCTAGATAAATCACAATTAAAAAGGTATCTTCTTGATAATTTTGATGCAGGATGAAGAATAACAATATTGAGAACAAAAAATAAATAGATTTGAAGCTTCATTTGGGTGTTTGCTCATTTAAAGGACAAGTCCACCCCAACAAAAAGCTGATTTGAATAGAAAGAGAAAAATCCAACTAGCATAACACTGAAAATTTCATCAAAATCGGTTGTAAAATAACAAAATTATTACATTTTGACGTTTTGCTTATTTTATAAAAACAGTTATATGCACATCTTGTTCGGTATGCAAATGAGGGGACCGATGACATCACCCACTTACTATTTCTTTTGTATTTTTTTTAATGAAATATTTAGATTTTCTCGTCACTGTCATGTGAAACAACGTTTCATGTCCCTGAACACGTGTAATTCCATTATTTTAACATTTTGTGGTTCAAACAAGGGTGTCCCAATTGTCAAATTTTTAAAAACATTGTATAATTCAAACAATAAAAAAACAAAAGAAATAGTGAGTGACATCATCGACTCTCCCATTTGCATATCACTGAGTTGGTGAGCATAGAACTGTTCTGTAAAAAAAAAGCGAAACTTTTAAATGTCATAACTTTCTTATTTTACATCCGATTTTGATGAAGTTTTCAACGTTATTCATGTTTGATTTTTCTCTTTTTATTCAAATTAACCTTTTTTCTGGGGTGGACTTGACCTTTAAAGGAGAATGAAACCCTTGAAACCAGCTGAATCCATATCAAAGAGAAAAATCAAAGAAACATATTGTTGAAAGTTTGAGGAAGATTGAATGAATAATAAGAAAGTAATGAGCATTTGAATGTGGAGATCACTAATGCCATGTAGATTCTCCCATTGGCAATGCGACCAAGATCTGTGATGTCACACACGTACAACTCCCTCATTACTTTAGTACTTATTTCACTTATATTCTCACTTTTATAGAGTCTATCACAAGGTGAGGTGTTCTCTTTATGAGAGGACAAGTACAGAGGTTTCACAACACTATATCATTGATGAATCGTTTGTCATGTGATTAGAATGAGCAAAAAGAGATATTTTGGGGTATATTTTCAGTGTCCAAAAGGGGAGAGTTGTTCATCTGTGACATCATAGATCTTGGTCGCATTGCCAATGGGAGGATCTCCATAGCATTAGTGATCTCGACATTCAAATGCTCATAACTCTTCTATTGCTAGTCCTATTTTACTCAAACTTTTGTTGATCTTATTCTTTGATTTTTCTGCTTTCACAAAAGCTAACTTGCTCCAAGAGTTTCATTCTCCTTTAAGTAATCAATGTTGGTAAATTAAAGAGAACAAATCAGAACAAGAATGCATCACCTTCATAACTTCTTCAGAAATCCATAATGGCCCATATTCAATGAAAAGAAACATTGGAAACAGTGCACGTGTTCGCTATATTGTACATGTGCATCTAAACAACTACCAACTACATCGAATTAAGAAAAAACAATGGCGTATATAGGAAAGACAAAGACAGAAACAAGCACTTAAAAAGAGGTACTCCGGGCTAACAATATTTATAAGATTTTTTATTCAAAAAATCTGATAACAAATAGTGAAAGTATTGAATTCTACCGTTTAGCATTATATTGTGAAAATAGTTATTGACACGTCATGAATATTCATTAGGTGGCCTGATGATGTCACATCCCCACTTTCCCTTTTCTTACGTTATTATGTGAAATCATAATTGTTTCACCTTTTACAGGTGTGAATGATATGTCTCCCTTATAATGAAATAAGTTGCAGCAATGAATATTTAATGCATTACATCAGTTATCAATCCTTTTTTGGGTTCTTGGAGGAAAACAAATGAATAAACCTCATTTCATAAAAATATAATTCAAAAGAACAAGTGGGGATATGACATCAGTTTGCTCATTGAATATTCATAAAGATATGCCTAGAACTGTTTTACCAGAATAATGCAAATCTTTAGAATGCCTTAACTTTGTTCTTTGTCACATTTTGATCAAATTTTCAGTGTTTTGATTATCGGATTTTTCTACATCTGTTCAAATCATATCATTTTCATCGCGAGTACCTTAAATTGTTAACACTTCCAACACATAATACGGGAGGGGGGGTGAAATCACACCCATTCACGCACGTCATTCCAATTATTGTGTTCCGTTGGGTGGTCGTGATATTAAAAGTTCAATGTTCCGGCCTGCCTCTCTTTATACGCCATGGTCCAAAAGCCAACAACAGTATATAATATTCAAATTTGGTATATTTACAGGTGAAAAGGGAATGATTTCACGACTCTGTAAAACTAAGTAAATAATAATTATTAATGTGAGATTTTAAAAGATATGTAAAACACAAATATCACAATGATATCTATGTCGTTCTTGTTAATTGATATAGTAAAAAGTATAATTTAATAGAGATAAGTAAAGAGAGTTTTTAGGTAAGTCGTAATTAGAGTAATAAAAACATAGATATTTGGGTAGGGAATTAATGTTTATACTCGCACCAACGAGGTTTGATGGGGATGGATTATAGGAATCAGGGTACGGAGTCAGGGTCGGTCAGTCCGTTGCAAATCTTGCGCATCTAACTACTTCCTCAGTTTTTAACCGATTTTCATGAAAATTGGTGTTGGGGTGAAGATGTGCAAAACACACTTTTCGCATGTATCGGATATTGTGTGGCTATGGTAATGGTATATTTTGGCCAAAATAAGGTAAAAATCCTGGAGTTCAAATTACTACGTTAAGATAGACAAGACATATTTTTGCATGTGTCGGAAATGGTGTTGCCATGGTAACAATGTATAATACGTCAAAAAATAGGCAAAAGTCTTGCGGTTTTAACTACTTCAGGATACTTCATCAGTATTTCCAAGTTCCCAATTCTCATATTTGTTCACACATAGGTCTTAGGGTAAAGATGGACAAGACATTTTTTTTCATGTGTTGGAAACTGTTGCCATAGTAACTGTGAAACTGTGAAGGGCGGGCCAAAACACGTGCCAATATAATTTCATATAGTGTACGATGCAATACAATGTGGACAAAAAACCTCCATGTTATTTGTTTTTCTTTTGTTGCCAGGTTTTGCTGTAAATAAACCTGATACGAAAAAAAAAACTGACACGCTGTAAGAATATTCCCTTGAATTACTTTTTACTCATTACTCTTGAATCGTGTGAGCAGTGTCAAATCTAAATTAAATATTCGTAGGAAAATAACAGCCCACTCCATTACCAATAAGATTATTCATCTAATGATGCTGACCTACAAAACATTGAAGAAAAAAAACCTTTGTTAGGAAAACGGAATAAAATGAAAATTAATTTGATTTAACTTTCAAACAGATAGAAAGCAACCTTACTTGGCATCCTAATGTGTAAATGGAGCACGGGCCGCGAAGAATCTCGAAAGTGAGGATGGGGGAGGTGGTGGGCTGAACATTTACATGAAATAAATATTTGATGATCATTTTCATGTCTTTGTACACGTTAAAGTCCCACTGTGACGCAGCCCCTTTGTATACTATCACACATCAATACTGCTTAAAATTCCCAATGATTCCTCCTTACGTGGATATCGAAACTATTTAGTTTTGTTAGTTGCCTGGATAGTAGTAATAAGGTGTCAGTTGTCATGGTGATGTTACTGATGGAACAACCTCGTTATTGTGTTATTAACACTTGCCATTGACCAATATTCCTA
The DNA here is from genome assembly GCF_037042905.1 of Lytechinus pictus. Classification (NCBI taxonomy): domain Eukaryota; kingdom Metazoa; phylum Echinodermata; class Echinoidea; order Temnopleuroida; family Toxopneustidae; genus Lytechinus; species Lytechinus pictus. The sequence goes on from NC_087261.1 coordinate 6,545,014, forward strand.
TCCGATTAAATTGAATGCAAGTACAAAGCGCATTTCATACACGTCCTAGCTTGCGATGCAAAGAGCTTCATACACCACTTATCAGTCACTGAGCTGCTTCAAACATCTCACATGTAATATATTACCTATTGTATGATAAATATTTCATGCAATAGTTATTTCCTCACCAGGTAATAACCCATTATCACGGTTCTTTGAACGTGAACGGACTACCTTTAGATCAAGCAAAAAGCTTTTATGAGGACCCTCGGTAGACCAACAGCACCGCGATTGATGCTGCTGAGTAGGGCCATCCTCCCGTTTTTTTTTTATTTATCTATCAATTCACATGTATCATTTTATATGTATTGTTATTTGTTTTAACGGAAATAAATTCAATTCAATTAAATTCAACAAAGTTCATTGGATCAAAGTGCTTCCAAAAATTCCAAGGATTGTTCAGTTATTTTGCTCGTTTATTAGGAAAATTAATAATTCAAGTTGGAGTAGATCGAATCATAGTCCTCAGAATCCGACATTTGTTTATCACGTGGGCCCACTACGGCATAGGCATCCTCATTAACAATCACATGATCTATGGGAGAGTCTTTAGCTATGTTAGCCTCAAGGCAACCAAAATTTTGGTAAACTGGGTGTTCTTCATGAAACGTACCTTCTGGATTAGACCCATTTTCGTATATTCCTTCAGACTCGTGTATCTGTGGAATCGATTGATGTTCATCTTCCTTATCAGTATCAAGCTTGGTATTTCCACGAGGAGATGTATATTTTTTACCAAGCTTTCTTGGGGGTATCAACGCTTTCTCCGGCTTTGCCAAAACATTTGGGGCAGCACGTCCGTCATGGCCCGTGTTGCCATGTTGTCCATTGCCGGTCCGAGTTGATGTAGCTCTGCCCGTGTTCCCAAACGTGTGATCACGTTTTGATTTAGTTTTCCTGTTCTTTCGACTCTTATCTTCAGAAGAAGCCATCTGCTCAGTAGGTCTAGTCGGAATTCCCCCTTCTGGTGTCTGACAGTCCACGCCTGATCCAGTTTCACTCAAGGTACCATAGACGTTGTCGTTATGCAGAGTGTCTTTTCCTTTGTCAAAGACTTGTGCGGATTTCGGCAGCTCTAAAACACCGTATGCATTCTTCTCAGCTACGTCATCCGGTTGCCCAAGTGACTCTTGCTCTTGGTTACATTTGCTGGACACTCTCGATTTTAAGTCTGAAGGTGGCCTAAAGTTCAAAGAATCATATTCAAATTCATCGTGGAGATTCGCGTCTCCATTCTCAAATTTATCAGCGCCTCGCACCTCGTTGGTCTGACTGACCTTTTGGAGCTCATTGACGGTGGTGTCGAAATCAGCGGCGATCTCTGCATTTTGATAGTGATTGACCGACTTTTTACCAAGTCCTCTTTCTTCTGATTGGTCATTCACTGTCGATGATCTCATTTGGAATCGCCGTGGTTGACCACTCACTTTCAATTCAGTAGAATTGGATTCGGCAACGGTAGGTCCGTTGAAACTTGTTTCCTCAAGTCCCTGGTCCGAACTAACATCGTCAGCATCTGCAACTTGTGATTCAAGGCTGAAGTATGTGACATCATCGGAATACGTATGGAGGTTGTTGCAATAACTTGCATTCAATGGTGTGCCCCCATCCCGATATGGCATCGCTTCGTCTATTTGACCGTATTCATGGTACTCGTCGTTTCCGCTCACCTCAGCTTGTTTCATGGCGCGAGAATAGTGTGGTGGTGGAGGTGGGTGATAAATGTCAGTGTCACGGGAATCCATGTTCCCCGATGCAGGCATTCCATAATCAGAGTGGTTCCGTCCACTATATTCCTGGTACTCGTTGCATACAAGGTCATGTGTGGGGAGGATTGGTTCGGGTGTCATGTATGCATTAGACCTTCTCACTGAAGGTTGGTGGCTTGCCAGGAGATCCGGAGTTAGAGGTTGCCGATTCACGGGTCTTGATTCTTGGATGTTTCCTCTGTCATTGTGTTCCTCATGAAATGTCCGAGGCTGGGTAGAGGGTTTCCTAGCTGCTAACCTTCGAGCATGATAATATGAAAGAAGAAAATACATTGTTTTGTTATGAAAAAAAGAAGGAGATAACTAAATTATGTTTTCAGATTCAGATGTCTGAGAGAAAGATTTCCGATCTCCATCTTTGTGAAACGTGTGCAAACGAAAACATTTGTTGAGGAAGAAATCAATATGTCTCTACCATTTCAAATTATTACATTTCAAATATAAATGGGCCCGTTCCCAAGCGTAAAGTCATTAGCTACTTATACTACGAAAGACTTATCATGTAATTTAAATTACCTTTTCTTCCATATGATATATAAGAGGAAAATTATGGACAGAAGAAGTGTCACCAACACTGATGATATTGTCGCTGCATGATTATCCGACATCAAGTGTTCTACAAGATACAAACAAAAGAAGGATAGTCAGAAGGTGGGAGAGAGAGAGATCAAGAGAGAAGCAGAGAGTGGGAGAAAAAAGAAGTAAAGAGAGTCTATGAATCAAGGCAAGTGTGTGTGAGGGTGTGTGCCAGGGTGTGAGAGTGTGTGTGTGTGTGTGTGTATGAGGGACAGGGGTGAAATGACGTGTGCAAGGGTTTGTAAGTTTGCTTTTGTCAAATAGAAAACATATGAGGTAAAATAACAGGTAGATTTAATGAATTGCATTTGCAATAAAAACATGGTTATGCAACCTGACTTGTAATTGTGGCTCACTTTGGAAACTATAGCACATTGTACCTTTATTTAGATTCTTATCTGTTAGACTATTGTCATGTTTGTGCATGCAACATAAACAAATATCCATTCAAACAGGGGACGTGTCTCTTTTTACGTGTTAAATGTCACTAACCTGGTATTGGGTTTGCAATCAACGTAATATTAAATCCTCTGTAAGTTCCCTCCGAAGCCCCATCGCTGGTAAATCGAATCCAGAGAATAGATCCAACAGATGTGATGTCTTGCGGTAGATCGGCTCCAGAAATATTCGGCCTTACCATCTCAGACATCTCAAACTCTGAGGATTGTCCCTCGAACAGATAGAGGGTGTCTCGAGATAGTTCAATCTGCAAATCAACGAAATGCAAAGAAACTTGGTGGTTTTCCGGAGCAATCACCTGCCACATTAGATCGAGGTTGTTGTGGTACTGTGCTGGGTAATTAGGTGACTCCAAGGATTCTCTTTTCGCAGTATCTACAGAAATAACTGCAGAATAAAGCGGGAGTAGAAAGCACATGTAGTTAATGATAATTCGGGTGGGGACTAGTAAAACGAGTATTTTGAAAGAAATCCTCATTAAAAGGAATTTGCATCATAAATTTGTGGCAATTCTCATACAACAGCCATCTTGATTAAATGATATAGTAGGAACAAAGATATTATGTTCATAATAGGTTACTTTTATGTTCCGGATTACGGATATTTCATATTGCAATCCTGATTCATCCAATAAGTTGAAAATAACTTTTTTTAAATAAATATATTGAATTAATTCCTTAATTCAAATAACACACAAAATCGCGTTTGTTCAAATATGAAAAAATGCATAAACATTTTGATAAACTAAGGTTGCCATGTATCATTTTAAAACCATGGTTAAACTTTCCCATTGTTTATGTATTGGAATGCATCAAGCTTTGAGATTATTTAGCTGAATATTTTTTTATAAAATTATCTTTATACGACTCACCGGGAATCACGACAAAGAGCAATGCACGGAATCCTGTGATCTTGTTTTGAGGCAGGGTTGTAAATTGGATCCAAAGATACGACCCTACAGATGCAATGTCAGTGGAGCTAGATGACGCAGATAAAGACTCCCTCAGCGTTGAACGTGAATAATTTGACGTCCATCCTTCGCGTAGAGTTACCAGGTCTCCGTTCTCCAAGCTGGAAAAATCGCTAAAATTAATCCCAACACGGTACGGTGGAGGAGCAACAACAAACCATGTCACATCGATACTATAGTCGCCATTATCAGGGGAGTCTGGTGATATGAGCACTGTCTTACCTGTGGTGTTCAACTTTAAAGCTGCAAAATGAGGGATATTGATAAATTAGTTAAAGATAATTAAAGAAAATAAGTTATATTACTACTTTTGTCTTTCATATGCCATATGTCCAACAGCTCGGGGATTGAAAATAATAGTTTAGGTACATTCAAAGTATCCACTACAAAAATGGATAATGTTCAGTCAAATCATAGCAATGACAATTAAAACTTTGTTCTTTTTCCCATACTTCAAGAAATGTGGCATCTTAAACATGATAACAATTTTAAAGATGCCACCTGGACAAGTCTTCGATGACCATAACAAATTTAGATTTTATTTGATTTATTCAACTCACTTCGTAATTCAGTCGTAATGTTGACAGTGAATCCAGAAAAGTTGCGTTCATCATCACTGGTGAAATAAACCCAGATATATGATCCTCTTGATATGATGTCATCTAGACTCGAATCTCCTGATAAAGATGCCAGTTGTGTTGAGCTTGAATAGTCTGATGTCCATCCATCTCTCACCTTAACGAAGTCTTTATTCGACTCGGTTTCGAAGAAGCTGAAGTGAAGTCTAACTTGGTATGCAGGAGGAACATTCACGAGCCAAGTTACATTGAGATTGTTGTAATAATGGTTTGGATAATTAGGAGACTCGATTGTTCTACTCTTCCCATCCTGCAAGTGGAGAGCTGCAAATGAAGAAAGATATCTTAAAACAAAAAACAAAAACACAGATTTCGAGTTCTAACATGTAAAAAAAGGTGTTTTAATATACGTGTGACGTTCAGGCCGCGGAACGATTTTCAAAGTGGGGGGTGGGGGGGGGGGTTGATCATGCAAAAATTCACAATCATATGGTCATATTTACGTTTTTGTACATGGTTTTGGAAAAAAAAAAGTGGGAGCTAGGGGGCTGAAGCTCCCCCAGTCCCCCGCTTCCGCGGCCCCTGGTAGGCTGGTACATGTTTTTCATGATAAAATTTTGATCCAAAGAGCTTGAGTATTATCTACAATTCCCCTTTTCCTCATATCCTTGTGAACTTGTGAAGTATTCAAAAATCAAATGCACACTAAATAAAAATGCAGATGTATTCCCTGCACTTACATCGTAACTCGGTCGTCAGAAGTGCACTGAATCCTCTTGATCTCCCTCGGTCATTAGTGGTAAATTGAATCCAGAGATACGATCCATTCGATACGATATCACCTGGATCAATACTTCCAGACAGATTCCTTCTTTCGGTTGAGCTCGAATAGTCCGATGTCCATCCATCATTCACGGTTACAAAGTCAGGACCCTTTTCCGTTGAGAAGCTGTCGAAATGAAGCCTCATTTGATATGCAGGAGGAACACTAACAAGCCATGTTACATTGAGATTGTTGTAGTAATTGTTAAGATAATTTGGAGACTCAATCGATCCGCTTTCCCCATCCTGCAAGTGGATAGCTGCGAATGAAGAAAGACACCTTAACATGAAAAATAGATTTTTGAGTAAAAAATACAGATTTTCTTGTAAAAAGTGTCTTAAAATTATACTTATGACATATACATGTACATGCTAGAATTGCAATTGGTACATGTTTTTCATGATAAGGTTTTGATCCAAAGAAGTTGAATATTTTCGATTATCAACAATTCCCCCTTTCATCACATTCTTATGAACTTCTGAAGTATAATTCAATCATATGGATACCATTATAGAAATGCAGATGTATTCCCTGCACTTACATCGTAACTCGGTCGTCAGGAGTGCTCTGAATCCTTCCGATCTCCCTCGGTCAGAAGTGGTAAATTGAACCCAGAGATAGGATCCATTCGATACGATATCACCCCGATTAATGCTTCCACTTAAACGCCCCCTTTCAGCTGAGCTTGTGTAGTTCGATGTCCATCCATCATTCACGATCACGAAGTCATGATCCACTTCCGTTGAGAAGTTGTTGAAATGAAGCCTCACTTGATATGCAGGAGGGACACTCACAAACCAGCGTATGTTAAGATCGTTGTAATACAGGTGTGGGTGATTAGGAGACTGGATCACAGCTACTTTGCCAACTTTTAAATGGATAGCTGAAAGAAAAAAAGAAAGAGATAAATTCAAAATAATGATTGTATGTTATTGAAAGATTTTTGAAATACATTATGTAAAAACAAACTATGTCAAGGAGTAATTCATGCCGAAATTATAACTTTTTTATCATGAGTGATCAGATTATTTGAATGCATAGATTCACTTCTAACCATGACAGAGCGCGGGGCGGGGGTATATTTGTTGTGTAATAACACATCTCTGATCGTAACATATTATACTGGTATACTGACCCCTAATTATGGAATGATCTTCCTAAATATATATATATAAAAGTCACTGCCGATATCAATCTTTAACTACAAGTTTTAAAATTTCATGACATCTACCTATATCTGAATCGTAATGTTTTCTATAGTACTTGTTATACGTTACTGTTTGTATACTATACATTTATTGCTGCTACTTTGTATCAAGAATGCCTGTTGTACGGCTACGTAATCATGTATCATGTGAAGTAGTTCATGACAGAGCTTACTTGCTTTCTCGCCTCTCTATGTTCTTTTCTTCTATTTTCTCTTCCTTTCCCTTCTCTTAGCCCTTTCTTTTTTTAATAGTTGTTAAGTCATATAGATTTACAGGCGTATCCCGGGTTTTTTACGCATTCTTCAATGTACATAATTTACATACTGTATTTTACATTCATTGTTTTTTGTACTATATTCATGATATTATTGATTTCTATATTCTATATGAAAATGGATGAAATGTTAGTCGGAAGAAAATAACTGTTTAAGTTAATTGAATTGAATATTCAGCCTAGCACATATGTATATACTGCACATCGAAAAGGGGGTCTAGATCATGAGGATGTTACATAAATATTCATATTTGACTGCAACTAATCGTTCATTGTTCGACATAGACCAGTAAACGGACAATAACACTTCAATTCATTTTATTTCACTCGATAAAAATAACATATATACAGGTGAATAAGAAATATATAATGGCAAGAAATAACAAAACAAAGTAACGAAAATGATAATACAGTAAATAATGTACAAAGCAGGCTTCGAGTGTGGACTGGCATTAAAGATCTGTTGGTTCTTAGAAGTTCCAGCCCAGTAAAAAAATAAAAAGAAGGGACACAAAGTAGAACATACATAGACAAAAGCATACATACTTTTTCAATTGACTCTATCTTCCCTGTTACCAGTTACAATATTATGCTATCATACCTTAATATTTGGTTAGTACTTGATAAATTATATATACTTACAGCGTAATTCAGAAATCAGGTTAGCTCTGAATCCTGCACGACTTTTCTGTTCATCACTTGTAAACTGAACCCAGAGATATGACCCATTAGATATGATGTCATCTGGTATTGGGTATCCAGATAAAGATGCAAGTTGTGTTGAACTTGTATAGTTCGATGTCCATCCATCCCGCACGATAACGAAGTCATGATCATTCGCAGTTGAGAATTGGGTGAAAATAAGTCGTACTCTGTATGCAGGAGGAACACTTACAAACCATCGCATGTTGATATTGTTGTAGTAGAAATACGGGTAATGGTGCGTATTAGGAGACTGAATGGATGTAACATTCCAAGGCTTCAAACTAATAGCTGTAAGAAATAATGATAATATATATATATATATATATATAATGCATTTATTGGAGTTCCTTCAAATGACGGACTATATTTACAGACTAAAAAAATGAAACCTCAAAACTTTTGCAATCTTATAGGTTTATTTTGCACTTTTCAGGGATCATTTTTCACCATATTAAACCCTACTGGGTGCATAATTGAGCCTTTTACTGAAATAGTTATTTTTGCGACAGCCATCCTGAATATCAAAAGACTGTTTTCAATTAATGCTTTTCTATCGATTTTATTATTTGTTTTGCTTACGTTGCGGGGGACTCGAACTCACCTCGTTTTAACTGCAGTCAAGACCCGTTCCATTTCGCGAGCGAGAAGCGCGAATAACGGAAGGGGTTTTAAAGCGAATTTGTTCCGAAAGTTCGCAATATATAGACTTATAGACCCTTTACTTACTGAATAAACCGCAGTCTATGGACAATTACACGCACTCTATCCTGCTAAAATTTTTGACAGAATAAAGACCTATTTTGGTATGTATCTCCCAAATATCACGTTCTATGTCAGGGCTAGATATATTACTTTGAACCTTCATCATATTTTTATTTTCAATTTTTGGCGGCTGTCGCAAAAAGAACTCTTCTCCCTTTCATGGTAAATTTGTAAAAATACCAAAGTGCCAATTTGATGTCTTGCCTTCCTAGCGTGATCGGTATGACATTAGTTTGTGTATGGTTCCTTAAAAAAAAAAAATTATAACTCATATGTTTTGTTTTAATACACGGGTTTGCGTAGCAAACTAATTAGTATTTATCATCGATAATTGGCTTCATTTTCTGACTATAACCTTTGAATTAATTCACTGTCGTAAAAGATACTGGCTGTAACATGCGAATAATATGATAATCACCTTTCTGTAGGCTTCTGTTCAAGACTAGTAAAGGTTCAAAATTGAACCACAGCCCGTACAAAGTGAACCCGTAAGAGTGAAGATTGGGATGTCAGGTGCAAAATTGAACCTTAAACTGCACCGTTATTTCTTAGTGTATACAAAATGTAAATGTAACCCCAATCAACTTTTCCTTTGCCCAAACATCAAAGGTTAATTGATGCGAAATATGTTAAAACAACTTTATATTAAAAAGATATTTAATCTTTGTGTATCAACTGGCCCTTTTAACATTTTGCGTAACCATGTATACAAAAATAACGATATACATTACATAAATATTTTGCGTAGGCCTACATGTATCTCTTTTACATTACCGACTTGAATTATGCTTTGATCCGTTCAAAGCTTAATGCATATTAATATTTCAAACTCAAGTTTAAATGCAAATAGGGCTCTGCTTTACTTGCATAGATGTGGCATTTACCTTATTCTTAAAATGATTAAAATGATTTGACAGTCTATAATGTTAGCACATGATACATTACAGGGCAATATTGAGAATAAGTTCAATTATAGAAAAAAGTTGAATTTTGTTCTCATTCTTCTACCCCCTGTTTGTCTTCTACTAGAATTGGTCTTGTGAATAACGTTCCGCATGACATCAAAAGTCGCGATTGGGGACGGGGAAATAAAAACATCTATTACACGCTAACTACATGTGATATATTATTTCATTAACCACTAACTCGTTAAATATATATTATTTCTTCGAAACAGTGTGATTCATGCTTGAATCCTTTATCAACATTTTGTTAATTAAGGGTGAATTGAACCAAGAGATGAACTCATAATGATACACAACAACGACAATGCATACTTTGGGCACAAGCTTAAATATGAATACATTCAAATCTTTTTTTAAACAGTTCGAACTCACTTCGAAATGGTGTTATTCGGGCTTGGAATCCTGTATTATAACGATTCCCATCGTCACTGGTAAATTCAATCCAAAGATACGATCCTCTTGATATGATGTCATCTGGATTCAAATCTCCTGACAGAGATGCCACTTGTGTTGAGTTTGAATAGTCTGATGTCCATCCATCACTCACGTTAACGAAGTCACAATCCTTCTCGGTTGAGAAACTGGTGAAGTTAACTCGTACTTGATATGGTGAAGGAACACTCACGAGCCAGCGTATGTTGACACTGCTGTCGTAAGAGGATCTGGAATACGAGTAATCAGGTAACTGAATGGATGTTTGATTCCAAGGCTGCAAATTAATACGCACATCTGTAAGATATAAAATACATAAGCATAAGTGGACATCCCCCCCTTTTTTTTTTAGCCTGGAGTTAAAAACCTAGGTTTGAAATACAGCCCCCCCCCAAAAAAAAAAACGTTTTCAACTTTTGTTTTCAACGTTTTGCAAGCCCAGATAATAATGATATATTTTATGCGCTAATTTTTTATGTATCACAATTATTCATCTAATATTAATATTTTGCTTGATGCGAAGAAGTGGCAAAACTAGATTTCGACTAACGGTGTTGATGTTTTACTAGCCTAGTAAAACATCAACACCGTTAGTCGAAATCTAGTTTTGCCACTTCTTCGCATCAAGCAAAATATTAATATTAGATGAATAATTGTGATACATAAAAAATTTGCGCATAAAATATATCATTATTATCTGGGCTTGCAAAACGTTGAAAACAAAAGTTGAAAACGTATACCATATCCCATTGTTGTATAGATCGGCCATTAACCTAAACGGAATGATTTTTTCATTCCAAAATTTAACAAAAGTTACAATGTATAGCAAAACACAAAAAATATAATATACAGAAATGTAAAAAGGGAACCCCATGGAAATCAAAACTTGTTAGTATGGGTTCCCTGCAATAAATAGTTAATTAATGTATATCTTTGATCAATGAAATTCAGTTCGTAAATTAAAGTTTTGTACAATGAAAAAGAATAGTTGGGTCAAGCTTTTTATTCCTACTCACTATGTTACAATTAACAAAAAATATATATATCATACCCCTGCTGTATAAAAAATACCCTGCGTTCAGGCCTGAGTGTGTGAACAGACAATCACTTGGACAAGACAGGATGAATAGTAAAAACAAAACAAAAACAAAAACAGAAAGGCACACACACAAACAAAAACAAAACAGGACAGAACAGGACAAGACAGCAAGATTTACATGCATTGACAGACACAATATGGAATCATCCTCTGAATGATTTTTCCAGATTTGAAAAAGAAAACAATTCAGAAGAACTTCAATTATACAAAACAGTTTTATCTTCTTTTTCACTCCTGTTTCTACCTCTTTATTTTCCTATTCAATAAAAAAAGTTTAAAAAAAATGAATAAATAGATCATCCAATTAACATCCTGCATGGGATATGAAGTCAAAAACAACTCGCCAAGGGAAGTCAAACCCCATTTACATCGCTATCTCTAACCTTTTTGTAAAATACCCATTTGAAATTTGGTAATACATACAATAGATATCTCTTACTCACCTCGAAACATTGTGAGTCGTACATTGAATCCTGTATTAACATTCTGTTCATCGCTGGTGAACTGAAGCCAGAGAAATGATCCTCTTGATACGATGTCATCTGGACTCACATCTCCTGATAGAGATGCAAGTTGTGTTGAGCTTGAATAGTTTGCTGTCACTCCATCACTCACGTTTACGAAGTCATGACCCTCCTCGGTTGAGAAACTGGTGAAATTAAGTCTCAGTTGATGAAGAAATGGAATGCTCACAAGCCAGCGAATGGTGACGTTGTTGGAGTAATTGGCTGGGAAACCAGGAGACTCAATGGATACAGATTCCCAAGGTTCCAAATTAATATGTCTATCTGTAAGCAGGTAAGTAGGAGCAATACCAAAGGACTTATATCTTGGTTTACTCAAATAATGATTAAAAGAGGTAATTCGTGTTAGAAAAAAAAAGATCATTTTTTTTTTCTCGCAGCATTTACCATTTCAATGAATGATTTAATGTACATATACATTGTGTATGTTGGTAATGGTGTAGTAAATAGTAGTATTGGTAATTATAACCATCTATGAGACCTATTTGATTTCTAACACCCTTAAGTTCAAATCAATAATAAATATAAAAAACGATTGAAATTGGCCTAATTAAAAATCAGATAATTTTTTTTAGGGAAGATTTTTTATTACTAGGCTTTTAAAATATATTTGTTTAAAGCTTTATAGTACTGTCTCACAATCCAAACTCAATTGAACTGTAGGTCTACACAGGAACGTCACTTCATTACAAAAATCAAAGAACGGCCTAAGTTGAACATTGATTTAAATGCTTCGACAGAATTAATTTAATGAATTAATGCATTTGATGGCATATTAGTATATTATACCGACCAAATTAGACTGAATTGAAATGATCTATGATCCCTTTTCTCACTCCTCACCTGTCATTTCTCTACTTTGATTCAAAACATTTCAACATTTCTAACTCACTTTGAATCAGTGCAAGTTGAGCTTCGAATCCTTTTGCATTAGTTACGTTATCACTTGTGAACTGAACCCAAAGATGTGATCCATTTGATATGACGTCATCGGGAATCGAATCTCCTGATAGAGATGCCACACTTGTTGAGCTTGAATAGTCGGATGTCCTTCCATCCCTCACGTTAACAAAGTCATGATTCTCCTCGGTTGAGAAACTGGTGAAGTGAAGTCTCACTTGATATTGAGACGGTACACTCACAAACCATCGTATGTTGATATTGTTGTAGTAGGAGAACGGGTAATTAGGAGACTGAATGGATGCATGATTCCAAGGCTGCAAACTGATATCTGTGAGCAGTGGAAATACGAAATGTATCTCATTATGCCTAAATAAATAAATAAAAAAAAATTATTACAAAATTGGATGTTCGTAATAAGAATGTTGATATTTTTGCTCGCTCTCTTTGCTCACTAGCAACTTTTTATAAATTTGTGAAATACGCCATACCTGGACCCTCTACATTATTAGCTCATTACGCCACTGGGCGAGACTGCCAGAGGCGTTACGCTTTTTTTTGTATGTTTGTTTTCGTCAATTATTTCATACTCACTTCGGAATGGTGTAAGTTGTGCTTCGAATCCCGTACTAGTAACCCAGTCATCACTGGTGAAATTAACCCAAAGATATGATCCTCTTGATATGATGTCATCTGGATTCGGATCTCCTGACAGAGATGCCACTTGCGTTGAGTTTGAATAGTCTGATGTCCATCCATCACTCACGTTAACGAAGTCACAATTCTTCTCAGTTGAGAAATGAGTAAAGTGAAGTCTCACTTGATATGGAGAAGGAACATTCACAAGCCACCTAACGTAAGTTTTGTTGGTGTAGTTGGATGGGTAATTAGGAGACTGAATGTATCTTACATTTCCGGGTTGCAAACTAATAGCTGTAAGTAAGGAAAAATAAATACATAGCCTTTTTTAGTACACACATTTGCATTGAATTTGATTTCTTAAAAAAATGTATTAAATAAATAATATGTAGCCATATAGGGCCAGATTACTTCCGCACTTCCAATGCAGTCAGAACATTATGCTTTTTATTCTAGTGTCATGTATGCTCTCAGCATATAGTAAAGACAGAATATGGGTAGATATAAAGAAAGGAAAGGATTATTTTAAAAATGAGGAGAGAGGAGAAAGGAAGGGAAAGGCAGGAAAATGCGGGCTTTAAAACCTGTAAATCCTTAATACCACATGCAATAAAAATAGAAAGTAAATCTCACGCATAAAGATGGTTAGTGTTGTACTAGGACTCGGTGAATTCAATCGTGGGACTCCTGGAAACGGTAATATTTGTCTAGATCATAGATATATCGTCTGCACCATTTTTGATAACCCCTGAGTAGGTATGTCTTTATTTTTTCTTTACTTACGGCCTTCATGAACGGAGAAGTTCACCTTATTGTACACATAGCCTTAAAAAAGATGTTGGTGAAGGTTTAAGGTAATCCATTAAAGCTTTAAGAAGCTATATTTCAACAGATAAGTAATTTCACACCCACTCCCGGAAGAACATTTTTTTCAGTCATCATGAATCATTTTCAAAAAAATCTAAGAAACTTAAATGTATGCATTACCTATTAGCATGATTAGGCTACATAAAATATGGGGCAGCTGCTCGTATAATTATTACGTCACAATTCACAAATTTAGAATTCTAATATATTTCTATGTTTTTCGGCTATTTTTACAACAAAATTTTCTTCAGGGTGAACTTTTCCTTTAAAACAGGTTGATGGAATGGTCACCAAGAAGGGAATATCTATAAATTTGAATTCCTGATTCGCTAATCCAAATATAGGTGGTAACCATTACTACAGAATAAAGTGTTTGAGTTTAAGTGTATCAACTGATAAAGTATAGACCTCTAATGAGATAAAGACAACACAAATAATGTAATCAAATCATACAGCCTATTCCGCCGTCAAGAGTCGTACAAATCTTACAAAGAAGGTATGCCTGTTATTGATGGGAAAGGCTCACTCTTTTCCTTGTCAATTTAGCATGCAATTTTTACATTATTACCTTCACCATTCGAAAGAGGTTAAAGTAGACCATTGTTACGGATCACGTTCTATTGTAGATGTATTAGATTCCAGATTTGTTGATACCGTAAAAACAGTATATATTTCAAAATGTTAAGTGGCCACTCTCTACACCTTGCTTTTGAACAAATCTAGATAAAGCTGTTTAACAGATCGAATTCAAATTTAACTTAGCTTACTTCGGATCTGAGAAGATGCAACGACCTGAAAGATGTCACTTCTTTTGCCAGCGTTACAATTAAATTGTATCCACATATACGACCCTTGTGATGTAATATTCACCGGCAAAGATGACGCAGATAGATCCCATCTTTGTGTTGGTATAGCTTGATCCGATGTCCATCCTTCGTATACATAAACTACATCATTACCATGATTAGTTTGGTTTGGATCGGTCGTAATATGAAGTTGGATTTGGCTGTTTGCAGGAGATGTAATGTTTAAGAGTACGTCCCTATCTTTTCGATAATTGCTAGAATGGATAGAAATCTCCCCTGTCATTTGCAAATCGATAGTCTCGAATTCGAAGAAAGCTATCAAGAGAAAAAGAACCAAATATGGCAATGCATTATAAGCAACAATTAAATTAAGTTACAGTGTACTTTTAATTACCCCCCCCCCGACGAGGTATGGCTACATACATGTACCATAGGGAGGGGGGCATGATTGAAAGTAACAAGAAATTTTATAAGATTAGGCCTATTCATCTGCTTTTGCATCGTGCTCTGGCTACTTCAAATGTATATTTATGAAATCTAGAGGTTGATTGTGTGGTATTTTTGCTTTTCAGATTTTTTCATTTCTTATTTGATTTTCTTCACTTCTATCCCTTAGAGACATTATAATCATCTTTTTCTGCAAGCTTAAATTGATGAAAACAACAGCTTTAGAATGTTTTTTGTTCATCTCATCTCATCGAGTTAAGTTGACAGGTAAAAATAAATCATCAAGTATCAGGCAGCGATTTTCTAAAATAAATGCGAGCACGCAGCGCCAGCTGATAAGTTTTGACGATCGGACCTGAAAAGGAATATTTTGAGAACTTCATGGAACACATGAATAGAATAGGTACTTCAAGCAAGCCTTAATACATTTTTGGATTAACGAACCTTACTTCGTTTTCGGACTAACGAACTTTCGGATTAACGAACCTTTGGAATTACGAACCTTATTTCGTTTTTGGACTAACGAACCTTCGGAATTACGAACCTCATTTCGTTTTCGGACTAACGAACCTTCGAAATTACGAACATTCGGAATAACGAACCTTCGGAATATTCGAACCTTTGGAATAACGAAGCGTCGGAGTTACGAATGTATGCGGAGCCAACCAATGTACAGAATTTTCGACCTATTTCTGTTTTTCCTATTTTTTCCAATTTTTTTTGAAAATTTTTGATATAAGCGATTACATTCTTTCATAAATTCGTGCAATATTTTGTCTAAATGTCAACATGGATTTCGAATGGGACACTCCACATCGAATGCTCTTCTTAATTTTATTCATTTAGTTTCTCACGTAATTCATCATCTCATCATCTGCTGTAATCTCGACGATGACAAATTAATGCTAAGCAATTCACTATTGGTTTATTTCTTGACTTGAGTAAATCATTCGATACCCTAGATCACAGAATTTTGTTACATAAGCTAGAGGCTTATGGTATTCGTGGAATTTTGTTACAATATTATTTAAAGATCATTTATCAAATCGTAAGCAATTTGTTTATATTGAAAATCAACAATCTGAGTGCCCCAAGGTTCAATCCTTGGCCCTTTATTTTTTCTAATTCATATTAATGACATTATAAGTTCACCTGATTTGCTCCAATTTGTATTGTTTGCTGATGACACCAGAGTGTTTATGTCTCATCATAATCTATGTACATTAATTGACTTATTCAGTTCTGAATTAAATAAATTGAGTGATTGGTTAACTAAGAATAATTTTATTTTGAACACTATTAAAACCCACTATATTTTATTCACTAAATGTCACTTTGAAGACAACTTTGTAATTCACTTTAATGGTCACCAAATAAAAAGCACTTCATGTGTAAATTTTTTACATGTTTTAGGTGTTCATATCGATGAATCCTTAGCATGACATGAACATGCTGGTGTCATATGTAATCGTGTTGCCAATGCTATCTAATTCACCATAATAAGGCCCACTCCTTGCAAATAATTTCAAAGCTGAACCTGTTAAACATGTATGACATTAATAAATTGAAAGTTGCCATATTTATTTTATGTTGTCTAATGGCTTTTTACCTACTCTGATAGCATCTAAATTTGTCCTTAATTGTAATGTACACAAGTATAATACACGCAATGCTGTAGAATGCCATCTTCCTAAAGTCAGAACTAATTTTTCAAATACTGTATTTTATAGAGGTCCTCATCTTTGGAGTACTATTCCAAACCATCTTAAGAATCAACTTTCTGCTAATAGCTTTAAACGTTCCTTTCGATTACTTTTATTAAAATTGAAATTGCACTTAGTAACTTAATATTATTCATGTATGTTTAAGAGTTCACCACGCCTTTGACTTTGTCATTTTTGCCCCCCCCCCCCATTGTTACTATATCATGTATTTATTGGGGGGTCAACGCTCAACAAGGTAAATTGCTCTTTTTTGTTGACCCCTCATTCGACATAAATTGTTTTCTTTGTTGTTCTCTTATGTTAAGTTATTATCTTTAATGCTAATTTCTATAACCATGTATCTATATGTTCATCATTTTTTACGAGTATGTATTGACTTGTATATCCGTTCAATTCAACTGTTTTACCGGAATAATGCAGATCTTTAAAATGCCATAACTTTGTTATTCGTTGTCCGATTTTGATAACATTTTCAGTGTTTTGTTTGTCTGATTTTTCTTTATTTGTTTAAAACATATTATTTTCAGCCCGGAGCATCCCTTTGACCAAAACAAATGGTTGCAATCTAAAAACTTAACTGCATATTGTTTAGTTGTCTGCCTTAAGTGTTGTCATGTTCCGTGTTATTTTTGTATAGTGTATCCTTTGTTCTTATTCTTTATATTTTGATTTAAATAATGAACAACGATACAATTATCTATGCTAAAGGGGACTTGTTTCACAAGCTTTTGTGTTCATAAGGTTTCCTCCAAATGACACATTTTAAGTTTCATGATCATTAACTGCTTTCAAGAATGTATTCTGTTGTTATTCTTCAATGTCATTTAAATTTCATCATTTCCATAATGATGTTGAAATGTACAAAATGTATTTACTTTGCTGTTATTGTAGAAATAAATGAAATGAAATTTGTCATTTCCGAGAAATGGCATCGATCATCCCTCAATCACACATACAAATGGGCATGAATGCACATTCATATATATATATATCTCCAACTTACATCGAACCTGTGAAGTGAGCTGGGCTTCGAATCCTCTGTTCGTAATCTGATAGTCACTGGTGAATTGAATCCAGAGGTATGATCCTCTTGATATGATATCACCGGGAGTCAAATTTCCTGTAAAAAAGTCAAGTTGTGTTGAGCTTGAATAGTCTGATGTCCATCCATCCCTCGTGTAAACGAAGTCTTTATTCCACTCGGTTGAGAAAGTGGTGAAAATAAGTCTCAATCGATATTGAGGAGGAGCAGTCACTAACCAGCCTATGTCAAGATTGTTGTAGTAGTATTTGATGCGATGCCACAACTGGTAGGGACTCTGGATAGATGTATCAGAATCAGGCCTCACATTGATCGCTGTAAAGTAGGGCAGATATTCACTTCTCAGTTATTCGATAATAAGCTTCTTAACGTTGTTTACATGCATATTCATTTTTTTGTTAGCTATGATCATTACATCATTTTTTTATTCATACCAGTTTGAGGGTTGTTGTTCTAGTATCGTTAACTGATGATCCTGATGATGGAACATTTGACAAATTTTGAAAACCCACGAAAAGTCTCTTGCAACATTGAATGTTTATTGTGAGGGGACTGAAGGGTACGATGAAACTTACTCACACAAATTCAAACTCAAATAAAGGTCATTACAAATCCAACGTCACGGGACGGTGGAAATGATATAATCAGATATATATATATATTTATATTTAGACATTTTTATTTATAGAAATTCATGCAGATAATCTACATTTTGAGCTTCCGGTGGATTCCGGCTATTTCGAGCGGATGCGAGAGAACCCCTCGAATTTGCCTCTGCTTAGGAATTGACATTAATTAATTGCATATAATGATTTTAATGTACAACAGAACATTAAACCTTTTCCGCGTTTATCATAAACCCCGTTTAGCAGTTTAGCATGAGCTTCGAGAGGTCATCTCGCATCCTTTCGAGTCACCCGGGATCAACCGGATTTGGATTCTATGCATGAGAGCAAGGACCTGGGAAAATGAGTTCGTTCAACCCACACCACAGGAAAGGTTTGACATCGTACGGTAGTTAGTACGTAGTGGTCTCATATTTTGGTATCACTGTTTATCTACAGCCGAATTTGAAGAACGATGTAAAATAGCAAAATCATAAATATCATAAATACGTCATTGATGTACATGTATCAAAATGTTGCTTGATGACAGCTCTAAGGAAACAGCAACATTTAAAAGTGAAATTTTGATATCAAACCTTCAAAATAGGGATACACTCGTGGCCAATATTCATTTCAATAATATTATGAAAAAAACGAGACGATAAATAAAGTGATTTTATTTTGTTGTTAAACTTGTGATGCTCTATAAAACTACCGTGGGATTACATAGCGTTGTTCATAGCAAAACTGTGACTTTAGCATTATTCTTATACATTTCAGGAAATATCTCAGTTAGTGATGGAATTGAGAAGATCGGTAATACTTCCATTCATGACATCCCCCGGCCTTAATAGAAGTCATTTTGGCTAGAAAGTATATGATTTTAATATCAACTGGTAACGTATATCATTATCATTATTATTCATCCATTGGTTTATTCATTTCAGAAACAACAATACAAGTGCGGCAGCCAATGGCTGGAAAACATGTGTTTGCAAAAGGTTCATATACAAAAAAAAAATACAGATTCACAAAAATACATGTAATAGAGCTGGTAAGATTTAAGAAAATTCGTAAATATGAGTAATAATTTGAAACTGAATAATGGAAGGTAATTACAGTAATTAACTTTGAACCAATAATGTATTCTGAATATAACCTAGTACATGTCAGGAAAGTAAAAATACTAAACTGATTAATTTGCTGGAAAGATAACAGCCAGTAATTTTGATAAAAATTGCTACAATGCTGAGTCGATGTGCAAACAATCAAGTAAATAGAAAAATCGATTAAAATTTAATGACATGAAGAGATTGCTTCAGTTGAAAATAGTGAATAGATTTATTGGTATTTGCCACAAATTGTTCAATACAAAATACTAATAATTAAAAGCCAGTTCTACAAAATAATAGAAAATTCAGTAATCAGTTAGTACAAAACCGAAATATTATAAGATGAATTCTCAAGCTAGAAAACGGAATATAATATCAATATAATATCAATATACTCAAATACATAATTCAGTCAGTTAATAAATAGCATGAGGAAATATTAAAGGGCTGGAAACTTTCCCGAAATTTAGGAAAATTTTCAAGAAAAGTTAAGGGAATATTCAGCTGCCGGGAATTTTCGGGAATTTTCATTTTTTTCACCAAAAAACATATCTATTGTTTATAAATACAAAATTATGAATTGATATCCTCAAATAATATATTTACCATTTGTATAGAATCGTTCTCCATTCTTTAAATTGCCCAGGGTATAAAATATTCATTAAACTGTACATAAATACATTATACATGTACATAACATGTATATATGTTATATATAACCTCGTTCGTAGGATGAGTGCATGTATCCATGACTGTATGTGTACCATGATGGAGCATAATGTACAAAATGAAGCTTCTTATCAAATCAACATGTAAAAATAAAACATCACATTACACTATTTTTCATTTTTCTGTTAAAGTCAAGGGTTTTACATGTAAGAACCTGCCTCCATTTACCATTACATAATAGCCTGTAAATAGAACATTGCCCCTAACTATAGTCTGCAGGGACAGACCCTTATTGAATCTTTGATACACAAGTGGGACTTCACACAAGACTAGCACAAATACAACTTTCTGTTGAACACAAGGGGCCTTCTGTACTCAAGTCATTGGCAGGGGCCTTAGGCTCCATATTCAGAACACTTTCCTCAAGTAACGGGTTTACAAAGCAGATATATAGTTACCCAGCAGCTATGGCACTGGCTTTAGTCTTTGTTCGCTGGGAAAACTCAGGTCTAGGAACAAACCATGTTTACAAATTCATTTCTGACCTGCACCACTCCACCCCCCCTAAAAAAAGAAATGAATAATTGAAGACCTTTGTTGGCAATCGTGCCTGCACTATGCATTTCCCTAAAGCAGCGCTGCCGTGCTGACTTTGAAACAACCAAGATGAATATTTTTTTTCTCAAAGGGAGAAAAACATGCAATATATTTGTTGACCTCAAATGACCTTTGACCTTGATTGACAAACTTACTATTAATTTCATATCTTCTCGTGATATCAAATGACAATCTCATATCTGTTTCATTTGATTTTATCTAGTTTTTGAAAATAATGAACACAATATTTATTCCTAATTTATAGGGTTAATTGAAGTAAAATAAACTTTGTCCTTGAACCAGCAATCTGTAATTATACTCATCAGATTAACGCCGTCAACAGCACCAAGTTTGCTATGCAGAAATAAACGAGAAATGAAATAATGATAATAAAATGATACTAATAGTTATTATGATATTTATAATAATCCTAATAACAAAAAGGATTAATAATGATTCTCATCATCAGCAACAAGATCAGAATATCCAATAGACATCATTCCATGAACACTGTTTTCCCTTGTGTAAAGCATATGCAGTGTACTGCCATCACACATATTCAGCCGCTAGTGGAGGAAATCAACTTTCACATGGAATTCATTAACATTCTGACTATGGCATGAAACTTGATGACAAAATATAATAAAGCATTATTTACCAGGGTACTCCTTTCAATTCCTGTATATAGATATAAAAAATTGCTGCATTTTGAAAATTCCCAACATTTCTTGAAAATTGCCGAAAATTTTCAAAATTCCCGTCTATTCCCATGAAAAATTTCCATCGCGAAAATGCCAGGGAACTTTGCAACCCTAATCTGGAGCGTCGTAAACTGTGCCTGTTTGGAGAATGAGATGTTCATAACTTAACATTTGGACGGATTGAGTTTCATGTCATTTGACTAACACCAATGGACAAGTTGATCAAGCTGCACCTGGAGAATGGATGATTCACTTACACGACGAATTTCGGCCATGCTGAGATCATCAACATATTTCCACCTGTGACAATCTGTCATGGCGACGTTAATCATGGCAAGAATAGCACTGGACCCTATATTGTGCCCTGGGGAACACCGCAAGTAACTCCCCGGTCACACGAAATGGAAGAACGATCTTTGACAGCTTGTTTGCGTCCACCAAGGAAACCACAGATCACTGGAATAAGTGAAGATGCTACACCATAGCCAATCAAC
Source organism: Lytechinus pictus (assembly GCF_037042905.1). Taxonomy (NCBI): domain Eukaryota; kingdom Metazoa; phylum Echinodermata; class Echinoidea; order Temnopleuroida; family Toxopneustidae; genus Lytechinus; species Lytechinus pictus. The sequence continues at coordinate 6,566,800 of NC_087261.1, forward strand.
TTTCTCACTACTGTTATGATTGACGTGATCAAACGCCTTGGAGATATCAATGGTGCACACGGATGCACAGTGACTCGGCTTTTCCAAGTTCTTCCCGATAGAGTACAGAAGACTAATCAGGTGATATGTGGTGGAACTGCCAGACACATTACCAAATTGCTTATGGACAATCACAGGAGAGGGGTTACGACCAATCCATCTTGAGATGAAAGCTTCCATCATTCTTGAAAATACTGCAGTAAGGCCGCAGATCTGACATTTGTGAAACTTGTTGTTTCTTTGAAATGGGAGTAATCATGGTTATCACCGCCCTTTTCCAACAAGGAGGATAGCTCTCAGTACGAAGCATATCATTGAATATGATCGAAAGTTGGCTCTGCCAGCTCCAACGCGAATTCCTTGATAAGATTAATAAGGATGCAGTGGAGGTAGGTGATTGGAAAAGGCCAGAGACCTATCGAGGTAAACCCCCTTAAAGGGGAATTTAGCCTTGTTCATAAAATGTTGTGTTGGAAAGGAGAAAAATAAATAAAACAGAATGGTGAATTTTTTAAAGAAATCGGAAAAGCAATAAGAAAGTTATGGCTTTAAGAAAATTGATATCCCTAAGACTATGTAGATTTCAAATTGGCAACTGGGTAAGTAAATTATGACAAGGGGCAAGGACAACTTTCCCATAGGCAAGGGCGCCGGAAGCGGGAGGGGGCACTTGCCCCCCAAATAAATTTTTTGGGGGGCAAAACGAGATTTTGGCCCCCCCCCCATGTGCCCCCCTAAAAGTAGAAAAATGATAAGTTATTTAAGGACAAAAGTAAACGATGAAGGCACTTTTCTGCCTAAAAATTGTCATTTCCATTGTCAAAAATGAAAAAATATCGCCCCTGACGGGGCAATTACATATCATAGTAAGCATCGCGTCTTTTGACGAACATGTCCTTCTGTGAAACATACCTTTGATAAGCCCCTTTCCCATCTTATTACAGTGTGATAACGTTTAACCTTTTAATGAATAGGCCTACATTTCAGACTTTAACCGAATGGCAAATTGAAAGTGGTTCACCAATGCATGCTGGCTGTGTCAGCTAACAAACGCGCGGTCGCCCAGAAACGCTCAGACCGGACCCGATATCACGTACGCGCGTGAACGCTAGTTACTCGAGCAACATATGGAATCTATGTCATAGCTGTCAAGCCCAGAAACCATAACATCTCGAGGCGAGAAATTGGAAGATTGAGAGTAGGTCCTAGAGTAATATTTCTTGAAAATGTATGTAGTTTTGAAAATGACTATAAAACAGAAAAGGTTAAAGATACTTGAGTAGTTGGATAATTGGATAAATGAGAAGATGCTAGCTTGAGTAGGCGAATGGAGTGCAGAGCAGGAGTACTCATCTATCAACTACTCAAGCCTCTTCAACTATTCAACCTTTTTCTGGTTTACTGTCTTTTTCAGGACTGCGCTCATTTAAACAATCAATTTAAACTATCAATTTCACTTCTTCCTCTATCCACTTTTTCGAAAACTCCTCATGGTGTACCGTCAACCACATCCGCTATTGGAATGTAATTGTTTTCTTCTAAATAATGTTACATAATGTACATTATGAACTGCGGTAGTTAGTTAATCAGTTCATGATTATTTACAAATGAATATTTCCTGGAATTTGATATTCATCATTTCCTAGTTATGGTCACATTTTTCTCCAGAAAATATGTAAAGAAAAAAAAAGATTTTGAAGAAGTCATCCAAAAGTGCTTCCCAGCCATACAAAACATGCAAAAGGAAACACATAAATGGAGTAATGTTTTAAACTGCTTAATACACTCCTTGTTCTGACAGGAATTACTTGAAACTTATGATGATTGTTCTCTCTCGCGTCGTCCGTGCATGTAAATGTACATAAATAAATGTTTCTGAAAGGATATTGCATGAAAAATGTAATTTCTGGTATTTTAGTCAATATAAGCGTAATACGTAATTTAATTCATCAGACATGAAAACCACATTCCGAAGCGATCGTTTTGCACGTAGATTTCATAGGTTCTCATAAATTATGAGTATAGTCTTTCGTAGTGAATGCTATGTTTAATTCTCAAGAAATTTATTTTTGAATGCTCTTAGAAACGCAACTTTTATACTCCATTTTTACACAAAGTCCTTACCGTGGGGGGTCCCACACCCTCTCCCGCTCGATCGCTTCGGTATCTCACGCTGTCAAAAATAGTGTGCCCCCTTCGGGATTTTGCCCCCCTAAAACTGAAAGTGTTCCGGCGCGCCTGCCCATAGGCCATGTACTTAATTATTGATCGCGGCGGGGCGGTACTATCATGAATATCATTGACTCAAACTAGTTGGAGACATGCGAAACGTAAATTATGACATGGATAAGAAAGTGGTTTTTCAAACAAATCGAGTGCATATTGAGTGAGGAAAACTTACTGAATTTAGACTTAGATATAATTCAATACAGTCCATCGAATCGATGTTGCATCTAATGTGGATTATTGGTGGATCACTGGCAATTGATTCCATGGTCAGATCACCTCTCCAGCTAAACCATTTCGCATGCGTTGGTATGTACACAGCATATGCAATAGGCCTATCCGTCTGAAAGCCATCCGACTTTGCGTTTTTTTTTCTTTTCCTTGCTCCTTCTACACAAACGATATGCCTCTAGCTCACAATGGAATGGGCATTATGTTTTACTTTCCCCCGAAATGGGGGATTAGATTAAGACTTTCGGGGGGACCACTTCCATTGACGAGTGGATATCAGGCGCGACCATGGGATTTCGAAAAGCACCCTAAACAAGGGAAGCAAGTCTTTTCCAGATTATGAAAATGCATCCCTTATTTGGCTTGTGAAACCCTACAAGTATTGGAAATATATCCCTTTTCCCAGTATGTAAAACATCGTTTTTAACACACTTATAACGTTACATAATAGGCCTTTACGTAACGTACTTGCCCACTCTTTCCCATTTTACGCGTGGTCGCGCCTGGTTTCCACTCGTCAATGGAAGTGGGCCCCCTGGGCGGCCTGCGAAATTATTTTTCCCACCGAGTTCTGGACCAACATATGAATATTCATGACTTGCGTCTTCGGATTGAGAGTACGCATGCGCGTGGACTTGGTCTCGACCAGTGCCGATCGTAAGCATTCACGTTGCTCAGAATGAATTAGCATCGTCAAATTACCGGTACCCTTACATAGTTACATAAGTCTTATAGGCTTAGATCTATATATATATATATCCAATTCTTAAACACTTAATAAACTAGCTGCCATTAATGGCAAGACATGTGCTAATTAATGCCTAGTACTAATCAGTGTTGTAGTGCCTTGATGGTCGGCCTTGGCCTTAAGGTGCCTTAATGCCTAGCTACTTTTTCAAAGCCTTGGCCTTGATGATTTTGAGCCTTGAAATTTTAAGGCATTTTCAAGGCTTTTTCAAGGCATTTTGTATTTTGTACTTTCATTTGTTTTAAATAAGTAATTATGTTTCAATTGTTTTTTTTTTAATATATATATATTTAATAACACTAATGGTCAATACTACCAATCACCAGTAACAGTAGCAGCAGTAGTAGTAAGTGTACTAGCAGTGTCATCAATTGTAATTGTCACCATTATCATGAAATTCAAACAAAGAATACATCAGTTGTGAAAAATAGCATTATGTATTGGTAATGTGTTGTAATCATATGATGATAATGACAGTAAATAATAATGGTCATGATCAAGATAATAGTGCTTTGATGACAAGAATAATTTTTACATCTGACTGCAATTTTGACAAAAATTTTCATACTTTAAACATAGCTAACTCTAAAGAACGATAACAAGGTTGATTTCTATTCCATTAGGATTTTCCTTGTATTATTTTCTTTGGCCAACAAGAATGTTTTAAGTCTTAATGATATTCTGAAAAGATTTGGTAAACTTGAACACAGTCTCCAATTTTGTCATATCCAAATGGGTTATGTCAATGGCATGATGAGCCAGAAACTTTGAGGGGCCAAGCATGGCCAAGCACTTCTTTTTAATCATATATCGTTCAACATTGAATCTCATTTCTCTACAGTTTCAAGGAAATAAACAACGTATTTGTTTTTGTGTCAATATGGTTTCAAGAAATAATAATTAACAAAAAATAATTTAATAATCAATAATTATTAATATTATCAATAAGTATTAATAATCATGTGTATTAATATTCATAATCTCATTTTGAAAATACATGTATCTGTTTGCACAAAAAACTCATTTTGATAAATGGGTGCCTTTTTGGCGTTGACCCCCCCCCATAATAATTTTCTGCTGCCCCTGTCCCAGGGAGTGGAAAAAAAACATACGTTGAGAATGCCAGGATCAGATGACCGTGGTAATAATAATTATTGCAATGTAAATCGCTTATAGAAAAATTATGGATTATGTGTACACAGGTAACTATATCATTATTTTAATATGTCTCTATCATGAAATTATTTTTGTTTGAAATGTACAAAGGTTAAATTTTTTTCTCGCTCAGTCCCCTCGCTCACATACATTTTACCATGTGTGATGTCTGCCGCCTAAGTATTGTTCGTTCATTGTTCTGTATATCGTAAGTTTGAAATGCCTTGGCCTTGAGGTTTTCAGGCCTTGGCCTTGGGTTTCCATGCCTTGGCCTTTGCCTTTGGTATTGAAGCCTTGGCCTTGGGTATTAAAGCCTTGGCCTTGGAGGTTTGAGCCTTGACTACAACACTGAATAGCCGACTAATGCCATGGTTAACTTCGAACTGGTTAATTCCGAACTTCACGTTTAATTAGGTTTAGACAAATATTAGCTTATTTGCCATGGTTTAATAATATTATGTCTAGTCCGTATACAAAACCAGTCCTAGATCTAAAAAAAAATTATCTTAGTTCTAGTCTAGTCTCTATATCTAGACTCTGATCTACGCTGTATCAGCATGGAACCACTAGTGTACCAAGGGGGGGGGGAGACTGTCCCTCTGACGAGTCACAACTGATTCAGGGGACGTGCCCCCTTTGAGAAGCCAAATTAATAATTTGTAATGTAAAAATGCAATGAAATAGACGTATGTCCCCTTTTTTGAACGTGAAGATCTTTTTTTCTTTTTTTTTTGCTTGTCAATTTTTTTTTCAGCTAAGAAATCCATAATTTGGGGTGAAGACCCTTTTTTTTTGGGGGGGGGGCTTGCCACATTTTTTCGCGGACGAAATATCCTCTAAAAAATTTGCCCCCCTTTTGGAAAATCCTAGGTACACCAGTGCGTGCATGGAACGTATTCTAACGTCAGGCACAAATTAACGTCAGTGATCTTGATCCCCGTCTTCACCCAAAATTAAGGATTTCGTAGCTGAATAAAATTTGACAAGAAAAAAAAAAGATCTTCACGTTCAAAAGAGGGGACATACGTCTTTTTTCGTTGCATTTTGACATTACAAATTATTAATTTGGCTTCTCAAGGGGGGCACGTCCCCTGGATCAGTTGTGACTCGTCAGGGGGGCAGTCTGCCCCCCCCCCCCCTTTGGTACACTAGTGGTTCCATGCTGATAGCGCGTAGATCAGAGTCTAGATCTAGAGACTAGACTAGAACTAAGATATTTATTTTAGATCTAGGACTGGTTCTGTATACGGACTAGACATATTAAACCATGGTAAATAAGCTAATATTGGTCCAAACCTAATCAAACGTAAAGTTCGGAATTAACAAGTTCGAAGTTAACCATGGCATTAGTCGGCTATTCCTGATAGTATTAGGCATGAGACAGGTCCAGATTTGAGGTAAAGTTAATGCGCTAGCCTAAGCTAGCCCTACCCTAGCACATGTCTTGCCATTAATGGCAGCTAGTTTGATAAGTGTTTAAGAATTGGATGTATATATATATATAGATCTAAGCCTATAAGGCCTATGTAACTATGTAAGGGTACCGGTAATTTGACGATGCTAATTCATTCTGAGCAACGTGAATGCTTACGATCGGCACTGGTCGAGATGCTAATTCATTCTGAGCCACGCGCATGCGTACTCTCAATCCGAAGACGCAAGTCATGAATATTCATATGTCGGTCCAGAACTCGGTGGGAAAAATAATTTCGCGGGCGGCCTCTCGAGCTCTGGGAGGAACCAAATGTGGCTCTGGAAACTCGTCCTAAATCGGATATATCGCTGTTACCATAGTAGCAACCAGAATTTCGCTCACGAAACGCAGATTAAATGTTTCCGTTGCAGATGCGAAACGAAAAAAATTATCATATCACACAACTAACATTGCAAGACAGTGTTTTACGACATTGACAACGGGTCCAAAAGTCTCTTCCAAAATCAATATACCGTCGTAAAGTCCGTCTGCGTTGCAACAGCGAAAAGTGGGGAATGAAGCCTTGAAGGTGCAGTCGAAAAAAATGCTTTGCGTCCACCGTTGCGTCCGAAAGAGTAAATTTTCCTGCGGATTTCCGCGGATCCCTTCCATCACCATTTTTTAAAAATCGTATCCTTAAAAAGATGCGGACAATACGTATATACATACATCTAGATGCGGATTATTGCGTCCACTTGCGGATAATCTTACGATTTGATGTGTTATTTGTTCTTTCGTCTTGCGTAATCTTCCGGATACTTTTTAACACTTGCGGATACTACGGACAGGTGAGGAAGGTTACGGATAGATAAGGATTGTTACGAATAATTATGAACAAGGCTCGGAACATCCCCTGTCCAAACAGTGTATATGAGAAATAATTTTATGTCTCCAAAGTAATGACCCTTCAAAAGTAAGATTTTGATAAAATATATAAATGCAAAAAGAATTTTTGATAAAACTCTGAACCAACAAAATCAAGACAGACATTATTTCAATTCAAATTTGAAAAATAAAATGACAAACTACAATCACAAATTGATAACATTATAATGTTAAAAAGGAGAAAACTAAAGTGCAAAAATATGCATTTTTACATAAAAAGAAAAGGTGAAAAAGACAATTTTACCCAAAATAGATGCAAATTTTTAAAGATGATTTCTTATTTCTTGTAAACAAATTATTGATAAATTTTGAGAAAAAAATTATTATATCCTTAAAAACAAACAAAAATAATGAGGACATAGGTTTCCTATAAAAAAAACAAAGTAATAAACAAGGAAACTTCTTTAAAGTTCCTTAGTGTTAAGATTTAAAATAAACTTACGTGGACAGACCATATATATATATGACCTAAAAATATCATGTACTGTTGGTTTTATGAATATGAGTGGACTTTAAATTAATTTCGTCAACATATATTCGCAATAATCTATATAAGACAATGATCTTGGTTTGTCTAACAAATTGTAATAAAATATGGGGAAGCACGTTATCTTATTTATAGCAAAAATCATCTTTATAACCAAAACGTACGAAAAGAGTAATAACTAATTTAACATATTATTTCCCAAACAGACCCACTGTTTCGGAAGCTTACAATTTTGAAATATTTATGATTTACATCGCTATTTTTCCTCTTTTTTTGTTTTCTTAATCCAAAGGGACCCTACTATATAGATATTTTAAACATTTAACCTGTTAATATATGTATTGAACAAGAAATGTCAATGAATTTTATCTCCGAAATATATGTGTAATGTTTTATAGAACTGTTATTAGATACGAAGGACTTATCATCTGGAACGATTTGGACAACATAAATTGAAACGTATAATCTCTATCGTGATGATAGTTAGGACTAACTAATTATATTATTATTATATTATTTTGAACATTTATGTAAATCATATCTTGTCAATTCTCCATCAACTGTTAATGCGCAGAAATGGAAATCCAACCCAAATAAAAACTAGTTATTAGAGGGAAAAAAATCAGACAAGTTGATATTAAAGTAAAAAAGTATCGGACACATAATAAGAAAGTTATGATTTTCTTAAAAAGATGTAAATATTAGTAATCACCAGAGGCGTAACTACGGGGGGCACGTGCCCCCCCCCCATCGGTTGGCCCAAAAAAAACGGGAAAAGGGAGATAAAAGAGGGAGAAAGAAAGACATACGTAGTGGAGGAAGAAAATATTATATTATGTTATATTATATCATATCATGTCATATTATATCATTTATACATTATATTATATCATATAAGAAATATTTTTTTTTCATAAAAATATGAATCATAGGGCATATGTGTTCTTCACGTTCTCTATTCCTGGTGCTGGCATTGTCTGTTAATGAGATCCTGTTGTACTAAAATATTCCGCTTTCATGTCAATATACACCAAATAAATATTCTCGCACTTCGAGATATTATTGTTTGATGTAGTGGCATGCTTCTTTTTCATGACTATTCAAAGTCATTGCCCCCTTTTAAGGTCTAAATATGAAACATTTCCAGTCCGTGCTTACGTTTGCATTAGTGGATTGGTGAGATATGTCTGCTTTTCGTGAATTCCTAAAAACAGTCCTTAAAATGTTTCTTTTTCTGGTCTGAATTTTCAGCTCGCGCTTCGCGCTCGCATCATTTGGTTAGAGAGATATACATGGTCTTAGTGAATTCCTCCAAACAAGCATTAGGATGCCCCTCTTCAGGTCTGAATTTCAAAAAAAAAATCAGCTCGCGCTTCGCAATATTTGATTAGTGAGATATGTATCACGTTCATGATTAAAATGACTACAAAAAGTGCTTCATGTGTTTAGGTATAAATCTAACAAAATCAGCAAGCGCTTGGCGCTCGATTTAGATGACTATGGTGAGATATGTATGCTCTTCAAGAATTCTTGAAAAAACAATCCTTAACTCTTTGCACGCTGAATTAATTTTGGGGGAATAATAATAATTGTTTCCATGCTATTTTCTTTAATTCAAGATTTCCATATTGCACCATTGATACTTATTACTAATATATAGATGTAATCTAAGAACTATTGGATTTTATTAGCTTATCAAATTTGAAGTTAGGGGAGAAAACGAATGATTTCGATTGTTGAATTTAATTGTACGAATATGCAAGATTACAACATCAGCGCGCAAACGATTAGAATGTCCTTGTTTGGGGTCAATATATACAAAAATTTCAGCTCGCGCTTCGCGTTCGAATTGTTTGTTGAGACAGGTACATATCATGATTTAAAAAAATGCGTATAATGTCTATTTTTTAGGTCTTAATATAAAAAAAAATCAGCTCGCGCTTCGCGCTTGCATTATTTGATCAGTAAGATACATATCCGTGTAATGGCACAGTCCTTAAAATGTCTCTATTATGTCAGTATACCTGACAATCAAGCGCGCTTCACGCCATGTCGTGACCCACGGTACGCCACTGGTAATCACTATACCCATGGAAACTTCAAATTGGCCGCATATGTGGACGCCACGAACGCAATGGAGACGGACGTGTAATTCGATATCCGGTAATATTGCACTGCCTTATAGGTCACGTTACGACGGACGTATACTTCATTTATAGCTCGCGAATTTCATAGATTTTTTGGACTAAAGGAAATTAGAATCAAGCATTATCTCGGAACTATCATACTTCTAATGGTGTAAAGAAAGCACATTTGTGTCTTTTATTTACTGGAAACCTCTACATCACCGGATCTTTTTGGATTTCATTTTGCCATAATCATGACCGACATGTCGTATGTAGATATGGCCACACCCCGACGTAGCGCCACGTATGAACGTAATGGCCCGAAGCCGGTCTTCATCGCAGCACGGGACATTCCATCGGCAAGAACTCCCCTAACAGGTGAGGACCTATACTGTTGCCTTATAAATGTGTAAAACCCGAGCATATAGCCGGTATCCAGCGAATTGGTTCATTGTGGCGCTTATACCTAAACTGAGCATGATGAACGAGTGAAAGTGATTGTGAACGGCTTGTTTCTGCGCGGTGTGACTGTGTCTGTACATGATACGAACCCCTTCACAAAAGCCAGAGATGAACTTATGACAAGGGTCTTGGTCAAAGATGTACCTCTCTCAGTGGGAGATGACCTTATAAGAGCAACTTTGGAAGGGATGAAGTGTAACATAAGAGGAGAGATCATCCGACAGCAGCTCCGCGTCGGTGGACAGCTAACGTGCTGTTTGAATGGGGACCGCGTCGTTTACATAGACCCCCCAAGCAAGCCCCTCCCCAGATTTCTAGTCATTGTTAATGTGTTTCGTGCTAGAGCATTTCATGTCGGCCAGCCAGAACGAGAATCAGGAACAGCGATCTGTTCAAAGTGCTTGGAAAGCGGTCATCATGCGTCAACTTGTAAAAACCCAGTGAAATGTCGATCATGTAAACAAACGGGGCATCTGAGCCACAGCTGCCCTGTGAAGGCGTCTTCGAGCCATGGCAACGAGGACAATAGCCCCCAACCATCGACCGAGCAGCCAACTGATGAGTCAACTCACTCAACTGAGTACCCCCGGCGTGAATCAAGTACGATGTTACGTCATTCGGCAAGGGTTCCCCATGATGACGTCAGCACAGTTGGGAGAAAGACACGTCAAGTCGGCATTTCGGATTTCTTGAGACCAAAAGATACCACTGCTACTGGCCCTGCTACTGGCGTTGCCAATGATTCTGCTACCGGTTCTACTCCTGTGGAACATGTTTCGCGTCAAAGATCGATCGATATCGAATACGCTTCTCACCGCAGTACAACGCGTGATGATGGAGAAGATGAATTCACAAGTTGCTACTCGACTTCAAGCGACGACGAGAAATCACCACTATCGCCGGAAACTCCAACTCCAGACAGGCAAAAACATGGAAAAACATCTACGAAAAGGAAATTGAAAGGAAAGAAAACAAGCAAAAAAGCAGAGTGCAAAGGAAAACACTAAGTTGTAAGCGAACAACGAATGAAATGGAAAAGTATAAGTCGATCATGAAATGGAAGAAATCAATTCAAAATCAACAAAATCAATGAATGATGACTCGATTTCTCTTCACCTTATATCCCTGAATGTGAGAGGAATGCGGGATAAAAGGAAAAGAAGCAAAATTATATCGTGGCTTCGTGCACAAAATACAGATATTGCTTGTTTACAAGAAACTTACTGGACGAAAGAACTTGAACACGAGATTTCATCACAATGGAATGGTGCATGTTTTTTTAGTAATGGGTCTAACCACTCGAAAGGGGTTGCAATATTATTAAGAAAGAAATTACCTCTAGAAATTGTAAACGTCTATGCCAGAAATGATGGAAGGACCGTTGCTCTTAGATTAATGTATAACAATTGTTGTTATTTATTATTGAATGTTTATGCGCCAACGAAGTATTATGATAAAGTCATATTTTTTAAAAACCTACTCCATTGGTTTAACGAAATTAAGAAACCTGGAGACATTAATTTGTGGTCGAGGTGATTGGAATACTACACAAACTTATTTAGATTCTTGTGGCACATCTCGAGTCTATAAACCACCCAATCATTTCAAGAAATTCATTCAAACAAATGAATTGGTTGATGTTTGGAGGAAATTATATCCCACGAAGAAACAATTTACTTGGCGACAGAGGTTTTTTGGTGTCTATTCTAGATTAGATTACTATGAGGCGCCGAATGTACCAATATTATATAGAACAATTATTTGTTATATAATCATTATTTATTAAATAATAACTATTATTTATATATAATTTACATTTTATTTGTAAATAACTACTATTATATAAAATATCATTTCTAATTATTTATATATAATTCCAAGTAATACTTCATTATTTGTAAATAATAATAGTTCGACATTCCATTATTTATAAATAATGATTATTTGTTTTTCATTATTTATAAATAATGATTATTTGTTTTTCATTATTTATAAATAATGATTATTTGTTTTTCATTATTTATAAATAATGATTATTTGTTTTTCATTATTTATAAATAATGATTATTTGTTTTTCATTATTTATAAATAATGATTATTTGTTTTTCATTATTTACAAATAATGATTATTTGTTTTTCATTATTTATAAATAATGATTATTTGTTTTTCATTATTTATAAATAATTTGTTGAGTTTTCCATTATTTATAAATAATGATTATTTGTTAAATAATGAAAACGTCTACTTCATTATTTATAAATAATTTTTTCGAGTGCACCATTATTCTCATTATTTATAAATAATCATTATTTAATGTTCGAGTTTTCCATTATTTATAAATAAAGATTATTTGTTAAATAATGAAATATCTACTTCATTATTTATAAATAATAATTTTGTTTCAATATCCCATTATTTATAAATAATCATTATTTATAAACAATTTTAACAGTTTGCCATTATATACAAATAATCATTATTTATATACAAATAACCATTATTTATTAAATAATGCCATTATTTATTAAATAATGCCATTATTTATTAAATAATGCCATTATTTATTAAATAATGGAAAACTCGCTATAACATGCAAATGTGGGACCGCCCATGATATGAATATTCATGATGCGATTTCCTTTTTCGTGATTTTTCTTCACAAATTTTTGTCCATTTCCTCGTCATAATGACATTTCTTGAAGCAATTTTCTAGGGATATGGTCTGATTGTAATATTCTTCATTTTCTATATAACTTCGTCTTCGTAGAAATATCAAAAAGTGTAATTTTATACGATTTTTCCTACAGTTCACAATCCCCATAGGCGCGCGTGTACGGTAGGGACAACCGGTGAATCGACGGAGTGCTCTTCATCGAAATACTACGTTGGTTGGTCCCCGGAAGTGGCGGGCGGAATTTAGCCCGAATCCTCGATGGAAGTCGATCAAGTGCATATGAGCTGAGAGAGTGAAATATCAGTGTACTTGTACAGGCCCTTCTACTTTTTATAAATATTTCTTGTTGCTTTTTTTGTTAAGTTAATTTTTCCTGGTGTAGAGATAAGTTTCAGTTCTAATAATGCACTTCAAATACATTTTGGAGTGTCTGTTTGAGGCGATTTCACCCTGGCCCCAAAATGCTCGCAACGACAATACGGGGGCATGATGACCCCTAATTTTTTAAAAACTTATTTTTCTATTGAAAATTATCACAAAATTCACCAAAAGTGTGCACGAAAGCCTTCGTATTTCACTTTTAAAACTCCAAAAAGTGCCCAAATGACAAGCTTGGTCGCTTCGCTGTGTCGCTTTCAACTTGAGAACGTTTACGCGTCTGCTTCCCCCCCCCCCCTCCTCCGAAAGAAATTCTGTATACGGCCATGCTCTAAAGAGCCTGGCACATTGATTTATGTATACTTCATTTTCATTATTTTTATCTCATTATCATCATGGCCTTACGCAGAATTTTTTCCGGGGGGGGGAGGGGGGTGGGGGGAGCAGGACGCGCGTAAACTTTCTCATAAAAATCTTGAGAAAGCGAAGCGACCAAGCTTGTCATTTGAGCTTGGTCGCGTCGCTGTCTCGCTTTCAAGATTTTTTTGAGAAACTTTACGCGCGTCCTAGCTGCCCTCCCCCCCCCCCCCGGTAAAAATTCTGTGTAAGGCCATGATGATAATGTGATAAAAATAATGAAAATGAAAAGTACATATAAATCAATGTGCCATATGCTCTTTTGAGCATGGCTGTTCACAGAATTTCTTTCGGGGGGTGGGGGCAGACGCGTGTAAACGTTCTCAAGTTGAAAGCGAGACAGCGAAGCGACAAAGCTTGCCATTTGGGCTTGGTCCCGTGGCTGTCTCGCTTTCAAGATTTTTTTGAGAAAGTTTACGCGCGTCATATGCTCCGGCCCCCCTGGAAAAAATTCTGCGTAAGGCCATGTTGATAATGAGATAAAAATAATGAAAATGAAAGTATACATAAATCAATGTGCCAGGCTCTTTAGAGCATGGCCGTATACAGAATTTCTTTCGGAGGAGGGGGGGGGGGGAAGCAGACGCGTAAACGTTCTCAAGTTGAAAGCGACACAGCGAAGCGACCAAGCTTGTCATTTGGGCACTTTTCGGAGTTTTAAAAGTGAAATACGAAGGCTTTCGTGCACACTTTTGGTGAATTTTGTGATAATTTTCAATAGAAAAATAAGTTTTTAAAAATTTAGGGGTCATCATGCCCCCGTATTGTCGTTGCGAGCATTTTGGGGCCAGGGTGAAATCGCCTCAAACAGACACTCCAAAATGTTTTTGAAGTGCATTATTAGAACTGAAACTTATCTCTACACCAGGAAAAATTAACTTAACAAAAAAAGCAACAAGAAATATTTATAAAAAGTAGAAGGGCCTGTACAAGTACACTGATATTTCACTCTCTCAGCTCATATGCACTTGATCGACTTCCATCGAGGATTCGGGCTAAATTCCGCCCGCCACTTCCGGGGACCAACCAACGTAGTATTTCGATGAAGAGCACTCCGTCGATTCACCGGTTGTCCCTACCGTACACGCGCGCCTATGGGGATTGTGAACTGTAGGAAAAATCGTATAAAATTACACTTTTTGATATTTCTACGAAGACGAAGTTATATAGAAAATGAAGAATATTACAATCAGACCATATCCCTAGAAAATTGCTTCAAGAAATGTCATTATGACGAGGAAATGGACAAAAATTTGTGAAGAAAAGTCACGAAAAAGGAAATCGCATCATGAATATTCATATCATGGGCGGTCCCACATTTGCATGTTATAGCGAGTTTTCCATTATTTAATAAATAATGGCATTATTTAATAAATAATGGCATTATTTAATAAATAATGGCATTATTTAATAAATAATGGTTATTTGTATATAAATAATGATTATTTGTATATAATGGCAAACTGTTAAAATTGTTTATAAATAATGATTATTTATAAATAATGGGATATTGAAACAAAATTATTATTTATAAATAATGAAGTAGATATTTCATTATTTAACAAATAATCTTTATTTATAAATAATGGAAAACTCGAACATTAAATAATGATTATTTATAAATAATGAGAATAATGGTGCACTCGAAAAAATTATTTATAAATAATGAAGTAGACGTTTTCATTATTTAACAAATAATCATTATTTATAAATAATGGAAAACTCAACAAATTATTTATAAATAATGAAAAACAAATAATCATTATTTATAAATAATGAAAAACAAATAATCATTATTTGTAAATAATGAAAAACAAATAATCATTATTTATAAATAATGAAAAACAAATAATCATTATTTATAAATAATGAAAAACAAATAATCATTATTTATAAATAATGAAAAACAAATAATCATTATTTATAAATAATGAAAAACAAATAATCATTATTTATAAATAATGAAAAACAAATAATCATTATTTATAAATAATGGAATGTCGAACTATTATTATTTACAAATAATGAAGTATTACTTGGAATTATATATAAATAATTAGAAATGATATTTTATATAATAGTAGTTATTTACAAATAAAATGTAAATTATATATAAATAATAGTTATTATTTAATAAATAATGATTATATAACAAATAATTGTTCTATATAATAATGGTACATTCGGCGCCTCATAGATTACTGGCTAATTTCAACAACACTATATCCTTCAATGTACAGCACTGATATACGCCCAGCACTTAAATGTGATCATAATGCCATTTCGCTAAAGTTGAATTTGAGTGGTATTGGGGAAAGGCAAAGGTTATTGGAAAGTAAACAATTCACACTTACTAGAACAAGATTTTATAATCTGTATTAAACATGTGATTAATAAAGTAAAAAATGGATTTCATGAATGAAAGTCCACAGCTTATATGGGAAATGTGTAAAATTAAAATAAAAGAGGTCACTGTGAAATATTCTAAACAAAAACAAGAAGAAAGAAAATGTTATTTTACAAAGTTACAAGATGATCTCAATAAACAGAGTGAAAAGGCTGATAAAAATCCAAACAAGAAGGAAATTGATAAGTTAGAAACAATCAGAAATGAATTAGATAAACTTTACACATATAAGTGCAAAGGTGCGTATATTAGAGCTAGGGAGAAATGGATGGAGTCTGGCGAAAAGTCGTCCAAGTATTTTTTGAAAAAAGAAACCATAAATGGCAGGAAAAAAGAGATTAACTGTATTGTACAAAACGGTAAAACATTTACAAAGAAAACAGAAATTTTGAAGATTATTAATAATTATTTCAGTAAATTGTACAAAAATAGCTATAACGATAATGATATAAACATTAAATCATACTTTAAAAATATTGAATAGAAATAATTAGATGAGAAGGATGCACTAAGTTGTGAAGGACTGGTAACCGAACATGAGTGTTATAAAGCTTTGCTTTCAATGCAAAATAATAAGGCACCTGGTTGCGATGGATTGAGTTCGGAGTTTTATAAATGTTTTTGGCCAGACATAAAAGATTTGCTAATCGACAGTCTAAATGAAGGATACGCACAAGTAGTCCAGTCAATATAGGGTTTGACCCACCACTAATTGCAACACGAGATATTCCACTGCAATGCTTTCAAGGAAGGTCCCCTAAACAACATACTAAAAGTCCCAAGAAATCCAAGCAGTGGAAATTTATGAAATTTGCATATTATGCAAATTAGCCATAAAAAGTTAGAAAAATAAGGAAAATAGCCCAAAGATTACAAATTGAGTGTCCAAAACAATTCAATTTGAGCGAAAATTCATGATAAATAACTGTATTCAATGTTTTTTGTCAAAAGTGCAAAAAAATCTACCTTATTTGCATAATATGCAAATAAGCATCCTTATATGGAAAAATGTCAAGGTATTGTGATTTTTCTCTCATTATCTGCTTGAAAATTTCATTAATGTTGGAATTTACATGCTGTAATCACTAAGGACTTTGAATACATTTGTATTCAGCTTAGTGTCTGTAGTGTAATTTGCATATTATGCAAATAAAAGTATCTAACATGTTATATGTTCAAGAAAACACACTGGTGATACATCCCTCAAAAATTGCAAGTAGATTATCTATTGAAATTGGAATATGGCAATACCTTACAGGAAGGTTTCCTAAACACCATATTAAAAGTCCGTAAATATACAAGCATATGGAAAATCACAAAATTTGCATATTATGCAAATTAGCCATAATAAATTACAAATAAGGAAAATAATCTAAATATTGGAAATCAAGTGCAGAAATCAATACGAACTGAACTGAAGCCCATGATAAGTTTTACAAATTTATTTATTTTTAAATAAAAAAATCGTAAATAAATCTACCTCATTTGCATATATATGAGCATCTTTATATGGAAAAAAATCCAGAAATTTTGATTTTTCTCACAAAAACAGTTATGAAAAAATTTCAGTCTAGATCAATATGATGTGATCACTAAGCATGGCTAATACATTAATAATCAGCTTGATATCTGAAGTGTAATTTACATATTTTGCAAATAAGCATCCGACATGTTATAAATATTCAAGGAAACACATAAGTGATACTTTCCTCTAAAATTCCATGTAGATTATGTGTATTAACCATGATGACCTTCCCTACACTTCTTGCTTGGTTGATATTGACTTTTGTCACGAGCAGTTACCCCACTCATATTGTACAATGATGAGTCCATTCTACATGGATCCCACTGCTTGAATGCTTCATTATTTCCATCCAAGTCTTGCTCTCTTCTTGACTTTGTAGAGACTTTGCGTTTCTTGCGAGTATAGTCCACGCTATCAACTCATGGATTGCCAAGTGATCAGCACAATATGTAACACCCGTACAAATAAAAGCCCATTAGCTTCGAATATTTGGTCCTTGTAGCACACCACTTAGCTTATAAACTTGGGGTCCTTGTATTTAAAGCGCTTAACGATAAATCTCCACCCTACATCTCAGAGCTCTTATCTCGGCATAGACCAACACGCAGTCTCAGATCAGCAGCTCAAGCATTGCTGAGGGAATCTCTCAGCCACACAACCTGGGGTGACAGAGCCTTCTACATCTATGGACCAAAGCTGTGGAATAGCCTTCCCCAATTTATCAGGAGAGCAGAGACACAATCAACTTTTGAGTCTTACCTGAAGACATTTCTGTTCCCCACTCCAACATTATCCCAAGACAAGAATAACTCAATTGTAGCATTACTAGGACAGTACTTGAACTGAATGATGATCTAAGCACTGTTTGAAGACATTGAAATTTGTGAGATATTTCCTATTTTTGAGCAAGCGCCATGAGCGCCCAGCTGAGGCGGATACAGGCGCTTTACAAGAACCCATCATCATCATCATCATCATCATCATCATCACTAACTTGTCTTGGTGGTGAATATGAGTACTTGCTTGGATCACAAGATCTCTGGGCATGCTTAATAAGAGTAACAATGGGCATTTGCCTATACGAGCGACATGAAAGCCATTCATAAATTCATGATGAAGGCTTAAAGAGCATTATAGGCATCTTTCTCAGATACAGGAATTGTGATTAGACGTTCTTGCTGAATCCAGTTGCTGCTTCATGATGAAGCATCCAATTTATGTTCTTTCCTCTTTGATAAATCTCCTATGGCAACCATCTCCAAATATTAAAGCTATAGTTTCTAAGTAAGTCGTATGCAAATAATAATATTAATTTCCTGGTATTTATGGTTAACAGAAATTCCTCAGTGAGAAAATGAACAAACCAGATGGAGGACTAAGCCAGATAATTGCCTTTCCAACAAGAGGACACAACATAATGGAACACCCTTAACATCACCATCAAATACCATCCAACATTGATTAGACAGTGTGTACCACTTCCAGGATTTATTTGCCACAATGTGCTACTCATGGGTATACTGTGAGGTTGTCCAGAGGAATAAACATTTTATGGTACAACTAAGGATGTTCTTCTGGAGGAATGCTGACTTTAATAGTGTCATGCAGATGTACTTTGGACAATCATACAACTCTCTGTACTGAAATCCGACAAGTCGAGCATAGGAGACTGAATGCCAATCAAGATGACTTTAACAGGAACACACCGTTAACCATGTCTTCTTCCGACACAAATTGCCTCAATGAGACAATGGACATAAGTTGTGTCGGAAGATGTCAAGAGTTTTAGAGAAAGGCTAGGAAGGCTTGCACATGTTAGGGCTCCAAAAGCATCAGTAAGGTAAAGCTCAGAATTGCTACAATGCATTAAAGAGGACCATAAGAGGGTTTGTAGACAAGCCTATAATACATAATTTGTTAACCGGATTGACAATGATCCAGGCTGTAACAATTAGCATGTTGGAAGCCCTTAATATCAATAGCTATGACTACATTGGAATATCATTATTAAAAGAAGGCAAATATTTTTAGTCTTAGTATTCAGCACTGATCATGATGATGATGACGCTGAAGTCCTGGGACCCAGTCCTGACCCAGATATGGCCAGATAACATATTGTTTAGTCAAGCAGGTGTAGCCAGACTACTGAAGAAAATGTTAAAGAAAACAACCTGCATGAAGCTACTAGGCCAGACGGAATCTCTGCTGCACTTCTTAATGAGACTACTCATCAGATCTTACCTGCCATAAGTTTGCTTTTCCTGGCCTCACTTTATCATGTTTATGCGGTGAAATTTCAAGAAAGTCTAAGTCGTTCCCATCCACATAAGAAAGGGTTGTCAACTCTAACAAACTACACACCAATTTAAATACTGTGCTTTGTTCTTGCCAATCCCATCATCTTGTCAGACTAACGCTTAGGAAGCGAAGAACTTATAATATTTCCAGTATTTGTCCTTGAATATAAATCGTATTAGGATAGATTTGAATGCTTAGTGATAGCAGCATATTAATTTGAAAAACTGAAATGATTTCACTGCAGTCAATGTGATAAAAATCAAAATTTCTTTACATTTTCCATATAAGGATACTTATTTGCATAATATGCAAATGAGGCAGATTTGCTTGCTTTTATAAATAAAGACATTGAACTTATTTATTCATCATGAACTTTTGTTCAAAATTACTTGCTGTGGACATTTAATTTGTAATCTTTGGATTAATTCCCTCATTTTCTATTTTTTTAATGGCTAATTTGCATAATATGCAAATTAATTTTCAGGCATTGGGATGAATTATCATGCTTAGTGATATAGTAGCATATTAATGTCAACATTAATGAAATGTTTTCAAGCAGTCTATATGAGAAAATTCACAATATCTTTAAAAAAAATTCCATATAAGGATGCTTATTTGCATAATATGCAAATGAGGTAGAAATTTTTGCACTTTTGATTAAAAACATTGAATTCAATTATTCATCTTGAATTTCCATTCAAATTAAATTGTTTTTGACATTTCATTTGTAATCTTTGGATTATTTCCCTTCTTTTTCTAATTTTTCATGGCTAATTTGCATAATATGCACATTTGATAACTTTCCACTGCTTGGATTTCTTGGGACTTTTAGTATGTTTTTTAGGGGACCTTCCTGGAAAGCATTTCAGTGAAATATCTTGTGTTGCAATTAGTGGTGGGTTACCCCCCTATTCTGGCTAGATTGACTGGACTACAAGGGGGTTTGTCAGAAAGTCAAAGGCAAGTTATACTCACACTGTTATTGAAAAAAGGGGATAGTAGATTATTAGACAATTGGAGGTCAATCTCATTATTAAATATAGACTATAAGATTTTAGCGAGAGTTTTGTCACAACGCCTTCAACGAGTAATCCATAAAATTGTTTCGTTTGATCAAACAGGTTATATCAAGGGGCGTCCAGCCTCAGATAACTTAAGGTTGGTACAAGATGTTATTGATTATAGTAAAATTTTGGAACAACAAGGATTGGTACTTTTTTCTGGCTTAAAACTGAATTTAGATAAAACCAAAGTTATGCCACTTAATATAAATTATAATGAAACAAATGGTATATGCAACTTGGAATGGTCTGATGAACCAATTAAATATCTTGGATTTGTATTATGCAAGAACACAAATGACTTCAATGTCCTTAATTGGCCTGTAAAGATAGATAAAATTAAACGTATTATAAATCTTTGGAAGATGAGAAATCTATGGGAGAATAGTTATTATAAAAATGTTACTTGTATCACAGTTAATATACTTAAGCACATGCTACATCATGCCCCAAAATTATATCAAAGAACTTAATAAAATAATTCATTCATTTTTATGGAATTCTAAAAGAGAAAGAGTGAAAAGAGCTTACATTATTAATTCACCCCAATATGGGGGTTTGGGTATGATTGATATAGATTCTAGATTGAAATCACTCACACTTTCTTGGTTACCAAAAATTGTAAGAGGTGATGATCCACCATGGAAATATATTTGTGAGTTTTGGTTACATAAATTAGGTGGTATACCATTATCTATTCAATGTAACTGTTCTCCAGTAGACATGATCAAATTATGCAAAAAATATTCATTACCTACATTTTATACAGACCTACTTACTTCATGGCCGGAACTTCACTATCTTGATATATTCGAAGTAACTCAATTTGAAAATGAAATCATATGGAATAATTCAAATATAAAACATGAAAACAAGTTACTGTATTTCAGAAAATGGTACGATGAGGGTATAGTTAAAGTACACCATTTAATTGAAAATGGTTCATGGAAAAACTCTGAAAGTATTACAGACTTACTGTCGATGAATTCTCTTTGTATCTTATTTCAATATGCTAAAATTAAAACCGCTTTTCCAAAATATTGGTTCGATAAGTTGAACACTGCTCAGCTTGAAATCAAGATGATCAACGAACGCAAAACGATAAATTTATTCAAATTAAAACCGGTGACTCAATTGACATTACAATATCAAAAACAAAACAATTCTACACATATTTTGTAGATATAAAATAGAATTTACACCCAACGGTGTTATATTTTTGGCAAGACAGTTTATCACTTGCAGAAGATTATGATTGGAGCAAATTGCTAAAATTTAAGTTTGGAAAATTATTTAATAACAGAGTTAAACAATATAATTTCAAATTGCTGCATCGGATTTTGCCGTATAAAGAGAATTTAGTTCGATGGAATATCACATCAGACATGACTTGTAACCATTGTAAACAAATTGAAACTCTAGATCATGTTTTGTTGCATTGTTCACATGTGAATTTATTTTGGCAAAAACTACGGTATTTCATTAAGATCCAGTTTAATGTGAATATTCAGATTAATGAGAAAACATTATTGATTGGCCACGATGTTGAAAATGAAAACATGGCTTTTCTTAATGTAATTTTGGTTTTCGCACAATATACGATTCATAGAGTCTATATGTTGGCTCAGTTCACATCCAAAAAAATCAGCTATTTTTCTATGTTGTCAGATTTCAAGAGAGAATTAGTCATTAATTTAAGATTTCTTGAAAAGAGTAATAAGATAAAACTAACAGAAAAACAGTACAACGAAATCAAAAGCCTGTGAAATGTGAAACTGATTGTATATAATGTTTGTGTTTGTTTATTGATTTCAATGTAAAAGAGTAACATGATAAAAATATCAGAAAAACAGTATAATGAAATCAAAAGGTTGTGGAATATGAAACTAATTGTACATATTGTATGTGTTTGATTATTGATTTTAATGTAATAAATACCTCTGATGAGGAAAAAAAAAATATTGCACTGCCTTATTTTTTACTTTCCTTTCGAATATACCTCATATCATGATTTTGTAGCATAAAACTGTCAATTAACGTCATCTTGAATACTATAGTCCGCATTGGTAATAGTTATATTGAATTTACCCATATATTTTCCCGGAATCCAACAACCGTTTGAAGCATTGCACATGGTAAAATGACCCACTACGAACTGCGTTCTCAATCAAGCTCAAAAGCGACCATGTCTGATAGCAGCGCCGCGACTGGTACTGGTGCTTTGAATCCCGATGCCCTTGGATCGCTGGACAGGAACATACAGGCTTCGTTTTCCAAAGTATTCGACAAGTTGGATCACCTCTTTTCAGAGACCACAGCCATCAGAATAAAAAATAATGAAATTGAAGGGGCGGTTGCCTTCAATACAGAAAAGTAAAGGAAATAGAAAAGGAGATAATTCCTAAAGTGAAGGATTATCTTGAAACAAAAATTAAAGATTTACAGTCTAAAATTACGGAAATGGAGATCTACAATCGTAGAGCAAACCTCCTCTTCTACGGAATTCAAAAGATCAACAACGAAGATGTGAGTAAAGTCGTCCGCAGTACCATCATGGACCTATTACGAAGGTCCATGGTACCATCGTCAACCTTGGAGTCGACGTAGACGAGGCGTTTGTGAACGTCCACCGTCTTATACGGCGTACACGGGTAAGCGACACCAATCAACCACAAGCACCTAATGCGATAATAGTGAAGTTTGTCTACATGGCTGACAGGAACAAAGTCTTAGAGGCCTACGAAAATGGTGATCGTCGACCACGAGATCGCGATCGGATGCTTCTGCTGCTACTCCGGGAACCACCCGACAGCGGGTCTCTGTTCGCACGGACCTTCCCCCGGAATTGAAGGCCAAGAGGGGCCATCTAGCCAATAACGCCTATAAAATGAGAAAGAAAGATGGAGTTTCTACCAAGATTATACTTCAGAATACCACTGTTTGCCTGAAGTGGAAGCAAAAGGGCTCTACTAAATGGAATGAATATGCTGAATAGGAGAAAGACAACCCTCGGTCGATGACTTCGATGATTCCTTATTCTCTTGAATTTTGTTACATCCGTCATGTCTATCATCTTAAAATTATTTTCCTTTATGATATATGAAAATTCAATGTATTTTACTCAGAAAAAATCTTTGATGACTTGAAATATGAAAAGAAACTGCAACAAACCGATGGTGCTGTCCGTAATACCTGACAGATTTTTTAACCTAGTGAATACCTGATGATTTTCGCATAAACATTTTTTAGACTACAAAATATTAGCCAACTATGAGAAATGTACTATTGTTTGTCCAAAGCAGCTCTTATCATTGTCAAACGCTCTTCTATTAGAGTATATTACCCAGCAGGAATCTCTCTTGTATTTTACCTTTAATCAACAATATAAACACATTTTATTCTTTACACATGAAAATTCATTTTAGCTTGCCCAGAAAAGCTAGTTGAATTGAAACATATAAAATTGAGAACCAAAGTATTATCATGTATGGTCAATGATACTGACACAGAAACATAATTTTTCTTTATATTTCACTGAGTACCTCAGTTTTTCTTCATTGAATTTTTCTCAAGTATATTTACAGCATATTTCTATTGAAATAAGGGCAAAATGTATAATCAAGTAGTGCAAACCATGTGTGTTTTTTAAAATATTTGCTTGTATCAATATTCTTAGCAGACAAAATTATATCGTCACGGCTAGTCACTTTGTAATAAATAAGAATAGATTAATTGACAGAGTCAACATGTAAATTATATATTTGAAGCCAAAATTACAGTTTCTGTTCAGGGTTTTACAGTTCATGCGAAAATTTAAGCAAGAACAAAAAGGATTCACTTGTTATACCTTTATTGCAATTTGCGACTAGCAAATTCTACAACCATTGCGGGGGAAAAACATCAGCAGCATACAATTTGTATATACAATTATATTCTAGCTTCTAAAGTTTGATTTTTTTTTTTTTTTGGCATGCTTTCAATCATTGTGGTATTTCTAGATTGAGCAAGAACATTGTGATATCTTGAAATAAACACTGTCATTTCTTCTTAGATAGAATGTACATTTTTTTAAATGAATCGATAGTTTATCCAAACACTTGGCTGGTAAAGCGACACATTGTATTCCCGATTTTCTGTACCACTGTGCATTGCATGCCATTAAGACGAATTAAGCAAGTCGCTATAGGCTGTTCTTTTTTTGTGGAAGCTTTATGTAAATTATAGTTTTTATCTTGCGGTGCAAGTATGTAACCGGATGATATTCTGTCTCTTTTTGTAAAGTGGTATTGGCCAAATCAATGGCAAGTATCTTGCTATTTGTTTTCACATTTTTAATGATCCACATACGTACATTCCATCCTGTTACGTTCTACAAAAAAGTTATGACATTTACAGAAAAAAGAATATGCTTTTCATTCGTGATGCAGACAAACTCTTTTACAAGTTATGTAACTCATGTTGCCATTATCACATTGGTTGTTTGGTCTGATTCTATCGACATGATGTTCATAATGGTCACTCGGGCAATGCGTTTCCAACTGCTGTTGTTCTTTTTTATATTTGTATTATGAATAAATTAATGGGTGTATATTAATGGGTGACTTTAATGCGGATCTTTTGCAACATGAATCTTGTGCGTTTGTAATGGACTTTTTAAATATTATGAACTCGTTCTCCTTATCTCCACTCATAACAAAACCTACAAGAACTACTGAACATTCTAAAACACTAATCGACAACAGCTTTTGTAATCTTACTCCCCCTCCTGAAGCGGGAATTATTCTTACAGACTTTTCTGACCACTTTCAAATATTTGCTCTCTTCTCTTTATTGAATGAAAATCGGCAAAATGAGTACCTTTTCCGTAAAATAACTCCAGAAAATACAAATCGATTTAAGAATAGCTTATCTACTGTTGACTGGTCAGAAGTCTTAACAGAATAGGATGTAAATAAGTCTTATGAAACATTTATGAACACACTCATGTTGTCATATGATAATAATTTTCCACTAATCAAACGCACAACTTCAAATTACAAAAGAATTCCCCGCATGTCTTGGGTCAGCTTGTCATTGTTAAAGTCAATAAATAGAACAAATAGGTTATTCTATAAATACAAATCTAATCCAACACATAAAAATCGTATAAAATACACGAGGTACAGAAATACGCTTACCAGTTTAATTCGTCATGTAAAGAAAGAGTATTATTGTGCTCAATTTGTTAATTGCAATTCCGATATAAAAGGAACATGGAAAACTATAAATAAGGTACTTAATCCTAGCTCCTCGAACTCCTGTAATTTATCAAAAATCAAGCATTGTGGACCGATTAAAGAAGATAAACAATGTATTGCCGAAACATTCAACGATTTTTTGTCTTCTGTAGGTTCAAATCTAGCACAATCTATTCCGAATGCAAAAAGGTCGTTTCATGATTTTATGCCAGTCTTTAATCCATTTTCAATGTTTATGTTGCCCATCGACGAGTAAGAAATAACTGATATTGTTCGTAATTTGAAAAATAAGAAAAGCCCTGGGTTTGATAATTTAACGAACGAACTGATTACAACCATCATCGGTGAAATCATTGTACCGTTAAATCATATATTCAACATGTCAATTTTACAAGGTACTGTACCAGATAAAATACCGAGTGAAAAACTGCACTAATGCTTGTACCACTGTTTTTGCAGTGATACTCCTCAAGGGTATCGCCTCTGGAATACGTGTAGACAAGTCCATACTCGTCAGGAGAAATCTGTGACCCGACCTCGTTCCGGGTAAGGGTCCAACACAATCAACAAGAACCCTAGTAAAGGGTTCATCAAATGCAGGAATGGGTATCAAGGGAGTAGGCTTGATAAAAGGCTGTGCCTTACCAATAATCTGACATGTGTGACATGTCTTACAGAAATGCACAACATCTTTGTGCATCTTAGGCCAATAGAAATGCCTCATAATTCTATCTTCTGTCTTCCGTATACCGACATGACCTGTCATAGGTAACTCATGAGCCATTTTCAGAATCTCTGTGCGGTAACAGGGAGGAACTACAACCTGGTGAATTATACACCAATCTTCATCAGCTGGTCTCCGTAGGTCTCCACTTCCTCATCAAAATGTCACCTTTGACATAAAAGCACCCAGGAACCTTGTCAGCCTCAGCCTCAGAACATGCTTTCTGTGACAAGCTTTTCAATTCTGGGTCTGCCTGTTGTGCCTGTACAAGGGAGGATTTACTAAACAAACTATCATTGTTAGCAACAGAGCCCTCAACACTATCCCCATTCAAATCCTTGAAAAAGGTTTCAGCTAACCAGACGTCAGTACTCTCCTCTACATCAGCAAAATCCGCATCATCCTTTTCAGCTCTACGAGTCTGAGACCTAGTAACAACACAATCCGGGAAAATCCTTGAAAAGTCTTCCTGCAACAATTCAGTTTCAGCTACCTCAACCGGCTTCTCCGAAACCACTGGAGATGCAACAACTCTATCTCCAGCCAAGTCGTTTCCTAACAAGAATTCAACACATTCAATGGGTAATTCTGGAACGACACCAACAGTCACAGGACCAGTGGCGTAACAGGCGGGGGGGGGGGCAAGTTGCCCCCCCTGGCGGATTTCACCGGGAAAAAAAAAATGAAAAAAAAAAGGGAGGGAGAAAGAAAGGAGAAGGAAAGGGGAAAAGGAAAGGAGGAAAAGGAAAGGGAAAAGGAAAGGAAAAGGGAAAGGGAAAAGGACAAGTGAAAAGAAAACGAAGAAAATATATTTTTAATGGAAAAGGAAATAAAGCGGGAAAATGAACGAAAGAACATTTGAGAAAGAACAAATCATTCCAAAATAGGCCTATGTAATGCAATAGAATGATGGGAAATAAGTTAAAAGATGACAGAGGCAAACAATAACGGGAAATGAAGGTAGAATGTAATTAGTCAAAAGCTAAATTAGAAAACAAAGAAAAGGGACAAGAAAAAAAAAATTAATAACATGACCGGGCTGCCGAGGATAGAAAATAAAGAGCGGGAAGAAAGATGGACTGCATACAACATTGTGCTATAAGCTTGCTAAATTCAGTATGCAAATAAGCTACTGGGGCTTTGCCCCAGACCCCACGCAGTAGGGGCTCTTCATATTTAACCTTCAAATGGCTCTATAACGCCCCCCTGTAGGGACCCTTCCTACATTAAGCGTTACGTTCAATCACTGGCGTACAGGCGGAGGGTCTTCGTTCCACACCCAAGAGGAAATAAAAGAAATTATAGGAGACAACGTATAATAAAATGAATGGAAACAATGAAATGTGTTATTTGCTGAATATAATGGATATCTATCACATAATTAAAATTTAATTTCAATAGGCATTTTTTGTCAGCTCGCTTTGCTCGCTGGCGACTTTTTAAAAACTTTCCCACATTGCTATGTTTTGCCCCCTCAAAATATCAACTGGATTAAATAAATGTGTTGTGTAAAAGCTATATTCTGTATATACCCGCGATTTTATTAAAAATAGCGGCAATCTGCGAAGTTAAAATGGCTTTGATATCACGAAGTTCCGTGGGCTCCAGACGGACCCCAACCGCAAAGCACTGCCGTATATGATTATGGAAGGGTTGGGCCATGGTCCCCAAAAGTTCTACAACCAAGAAAAAAAAAGGAAAAGTGTAGGATATGATTTTATTTACTGAATAGAATGTCAAAAAATATCTCAAAGTTAAATTCTCATGAAAATGTGATTTTCTTTCTCGCTCGCTTCGCTCGTTTGGGACTTATATCAAGCAGCTTTTTATAGCACTTGCGCCATACTGCGCCTCTCGTTTTTTTACTCTTCACGCTACTGCTGCAAAGAATCATGTTCAGAGTGGCATACAGACCACTAAAAAGGAATGGAAAGAGAGAAGAGTGAAATATATTATTTTCTGGATATCATGTCAAAATCTATCACAAAATTGGATTTTTGTATTAAAAATGTCAAAAATTTTGCTCGCTCGCTTCGCTCGCTCGCATCTTTTTTTAAAGATAAATTATGCCTGATACACAATGTCTGGCCCTCTCAAAATCGTCGCCTCATTACACCATTACGCCTGTTCATACCATGATATGACCGGGAAATTTTTAGCTCTTGCCCCCCCCCCCCCTGGCCACCGACCCCTGTTACGCCGCTGCACAGGACCACTAACTAGGTCACACTTTAAGTCGACCTTATGCAAAGGAACCGACTTGAAATTTGGGCCAATACCGAGAATTAAGACTTTGGCATTCTCTGAACTCTCCGGAGGAAGAGCCAAATCCCCTGGCACCATCAGGGACTGTGCAGCCCCTGTATCCCTAATGATCACCACTGACCTACCAGCAGCACCAGTCGAACAAGGGTATACTTCACCATCATACAAAAAGCTTCTAAAGCTTTCATCAACCTGCTTGACTTTATCAGCAAATACCAGAGAAACACTCTCAGCATCTCGGATGGGCTCTGATGGGACAAACTTCATCGAGGGAACACTTGTTTGCTTGAAAAAACCCATGTCTTTCTTAGTTTTGGTTGGCATTCCAACCAAGTTCCAACATGATTCTTTCAAATGTCCCAGTTTATGACAATTTTTGGAGTTACGACTCTCAGACCTTTTGGATGATTCTGTGCCCCCACTAGCCTGTTTCTTGTTAGTGTCTTTGTCCTTGCTAGCATATTTTCCCTCACCAGGTTTATTGTGGGATTCGAATGACCCTTTACCTTTATTTTTCCAATAATTCTTGAAAGGAGGCCTATCTCCACTACCCTTATGTGTGACCTCGAATTCATCAGCTACTATGGCTGCTTTACTGACTTCAGTAACTCTATGGTCATCTAAGTGAGATTTAATGCCAAAAGGAAGACTCGTTTTGAATTCTTCTAGGAGGACAACTTCCCTAAGGTGAACAAAATCTTTGTCAACTTTCAGTGATCTATACCACTTATCGAACATCATTTCTTGTTCCCTAGCAAATTCAACATACGTCTGGCCAGATTGTCTTTGCATGTTCCTAAACTTATGTCTGTACGCTTCTGGTACCAATTCATATGCATTGAGAATTGTTTCTTTAACTGTAGCATAGTCACATGATTGTATTTCAGAGAGCGAAGAATAGACTTTTGCAACCTTTCGCACAAAAACACTTTGGAGGAGAAGAGTCCAGTATCCTCAGGCCAATTCAGTCTCTTGGCCACTTTTTTCAAATGACACAAAATATGTATCAACTCCCTTTTCATCAAATGTTGGCACAAGGCGAGTGTTCTTCGCCACATCAAAGCCTTGGGGAGATTTATCTTTAGTGGAGTTAGTATTAGTATTTGCATGAGCTAACTCCATTTCTTTCAACTTTAACTGGTACTCCAATCTCATTTTCTCCATTTCAATGTTTTTCTCTGATTCTCTCTTTTTCGACATTCTCTTTCATTTTCATTTCCATTTCAAATTTTGCAAGTTAAATCTGAGCATCATCACATGATTGTATTTCAGAGAGCGAAGAATAGACTTTTGCAACCTTTCGCACAAAAACACTTTGGAGGAGAAGAGTCCAGTATTCCTCAGGCCAATTCAGTCTCTTGGCCACCTTTTCAAATGACACAAAATATGTATCAACTCCCTCTTCATCAAATGTTGGCACAAGGCGAATGTTCTTCGCCACATCAAAGCCTTGGGGAGATTTATCTTTAATGGAGTTAGTATTAGTATTTGCATGAGCTAACTCCATTTCTTTCAACTTTAACTGGTACTCCAATCTCATTTTCTCCATTTCAATGTTTTATCTGATTCTCTCTTTTTCGACATTCTCTTTCATTTTAACCCTTTGCGTGCGGGCTCGCGAAACCGGATACCTCTCCCTGCGGCGGAGCCGTTTTTGTACATTGCTGATATTTGGATCTGTGGCGGTGTTTTCCTAATCTATTGCTAATTGCGCCGAACTGAAGTATTTTCAGGATTTTTAGTAAATGTAAAGATGAAAGATCAGACATTTTTCTTTCTAGAATTAAAGGTCTCGCTTCTCAAATCAACAGAATAAATAAGAAATTTACGAGGAAAAAGTCGTGTTATTTTGTAAAATCTTCATTTTTTCCCCAAGTCAATAGGCACTGTGTACAAAATTGCGTAAGGGCAATCAGCACGCGCGGACAAGTCGGGTTCGATCGATACCGCTTTGTTGTCTGCTCTAGTGCTTTTTTCATTGCCTATTGTCACGCTACTCATGAATGGTCTCTTTACCTCCTTGCATTCAGATCATTTGCAAAGTGTATAATTACGACGATAATCCGTTTTGGGTGAAATCACAGCATACCAAATACCTTTATTTTCCAGAATGAATAAAAAGGGTGAATATATTCCCTTGCAAGTACGATGATGATGCTGCGCAACGAAAGTCCGAAATTATATTGTGATTTTTAGCTTCTGGGCTTCAAGACGGTGGCCTCAATGTTTCACTAAAAATCGCCCTTGGTTTCTTCTTTTCATAAATTATAGTTTGTAACAAAAAATAATTTTGTTCCTGAAGATTGCATACCAGTGTTCGATTTGTTTTCCTCTTGCAATTTCAAAGAGCGAAGGGGGTAAATGTGACTCAAATCTGAAATCACACCTCCCAACGCTCTCCTCGTCTCGTTCTACGTTTCATTTTTCTATCTCCCTTTTCCCTCCAAAATAACGATGCTACCGATTACTGTTCGTCACAATGAGAGAAAGTAAATTTTATTATCTATTGAAATTGTAGCATAAACTTTTAGTTCATTGTTAGTTTTAGCGTTTGAACTGATTATGCTTTTGTCGAATTTTCAGTGCAAAAACTTCCACATGGGAGAGAAAGTGAGAATGAGATGAAGAGCTTCCAAAACCTAACATGACAAATTCATTCTATAAAATGAAATGAATTTCAAATTGAGGTGGGGGACTATAGTATTCTAATTCTTTATAAGTAAATATTTATGCAATAGCAAAAGCGCACATTATGGTTTACATTATACCTTTTTGGTCTATTTCCTCTTTTTCCCCTTCCATTCTTTCTGTCGATTTATCATTCTCCTATACATGTATCTCGATTTGCATTTTCTATTCTTTTTTAAAATCTCACTTGTATCTTCTTCCATCCCTATGGGTATCATCACCCAGGGGAAAATTGTATTTTTTGTGAAGAAAGCACTGTCATGCTCAAGAAAATGTTCTTGGCATGTCTTAAGCGCCTGCATGTTTTGAATAAGTAAACATTTACTTTTTTATTGTTACTGTCGTAATATAAAAATCAGTATTCCTAAGAGCTTTTTGTATCGCTAAATACGAGAAGCATTTACTAGGTCATCCTGACGAAATACACTAATCTTTCTTTTATTCAGGGCGTTGGCTATTTGTCCCCTGCTCCTTTTATAAGGAATTTGTTTGAGCGTCCGCCATGACTTTCTTTTGTTCATTTTTAAGAGCAGAGGATAAACGGTGTTATTAATTCCTTTATTTTGTTTCCTTTGAAATAGAGGACAAAAATAAGAGTAATATTGGATGAGAGAACGAGAGAAAGCGGGGGGTGGTGGTTCAAAAGTTTTCCAGGGGCTCGTATTATATAAAATTTGTTTACAATTTTTCAATAGCACTTGAAAGCTAATGAAACCATTCTATTTGACTGGCGGATGGTAATTTTTTTTTTATTATTGCGCATTTTTCAATATAAAATGTGCATGTATAATGTATTTATAAAACGGTACCAATTAAGGATTTCCTCGTTTTCCCTTTTCCCTGGTTTCTAACCTGTAACTGAATGTATTATCTACCGCTTTCATTCCCTTATATCTATCGTCTTTCTTTATCCCCTCCCTTCTTTCTTCCCGATTTGGATTACGAGGTATATACCTGCCCCCATCCCCTCAATCCTTTCTGATTTTTCTTCTCAGTACCTGTCATTTTACATTACATCTAACGTCCCCCCCCCCCCTCTCTCTCTCTCTTAATCGGAAATGGTTCCGAGAGAATGCCTCGTTTTTGGCAACTTGTATTGATCGGAGATGGTTGCATTTGTGGGCCTCTCTTCCTATTGCATCGTGGTCATCATGTCGAAAATTTTGGTGTCCCCCCCCCCCCTGTTTCTCAAATAATGTCCCGAAAACCTTTTGAAATTGCTATTGTAACTGTCATTTCACAATAATTTCTATATCATCTTCCATTTGCTATATTGATAACGTGGGTTGATATCTTTCTCTAAAGACAATATGATGATGATGATCATCATCATCGTATAAAAATGCACGACTAAACTATTTTTTGTGAACTTGGGGCTTAGGGTTATGGCAAGACAGAGGCCTCAATCTTTCACTAAAAGTAATTTTCTTTTTTAGATTTTGTCATAAATTATATGTCTCATTTAATTCGATTTCCCACGCAGATATTATCATAATAATAAAATAATCTTGTTCCTGAAGTTTGCGCATCGGTATTCGATTTGTAATATCCTGAAATTATTTCAAAGAGTTAAAAGAATAAAAGTGACTAAAATTGTAAGTGTGAAATCATACCTCCCAACTCTCTTCTTGTCACTTTCTACGTTTCTTTCTTTATCTTACTATTCCCTCAAAAAGATCCAAGCAATTACTGAAAGTAACAGAAAGTATTTTTTCTTGAATAAATTATAGCATCCGCAATCATAAGTGTTTGTTATTTGTTCTTTCGTTTTGTTCGATTGTCTCCTTCGTTCTGTTCTATTGTCTCCTTGATTTCACAACCGAAAATAAATCATAAAAAAAAACATTCACAATAGTTAGAATTTATTTTTGTCTCTATCGTTTTAATCGTTCAATCTAATAGTACAAAGGCGGCGGAGTTGGTAGGTATTTTCAGTCCTCACCCCTTGCAGCAAACATGTACAAAAAATCCGAAGTCTATATAAATTTCTGATTTCTTTTTCGGCCGGTCCACTCCCTCCCACATTCAGTAACGAAAACATTTTTTTCCCTCTATGAATCTTTTCTACCACGCTATTCGCCGGTAAAAAAATGGAGAAAGAAATTGGCAAAAAAGTAGGAAATTCAATAAAATTTGGGTCGGTATCAACATTTTTTTTTGGGGGGGGGGTGTAGGCTACACATGAATACAAGTTTGTAGGATTGAGAGGGTTCTATCGGGTGACACGCCAGACAAACGTATTTTCTTTATAGGGGTGCCTTAGCGTAATTTCTCATCCTGTATCATTCTATTTCCTCCAAGTTCGCGCGAGGAAACTTATTTTCATTCTTGGTTTTATCATTTGAAGTGATTATGTTTCCGTCAACTTTTCAATGCAAAAGTTTTCATCTGGGAGAGAAAAGGAAATAAGATGAAGAGCTTCTAAAACCTAACCTATTATAAATTCATTCTGTAAAATGATATGAATTAACAAATTGTAATATTTTAGCCGCTTCATCCCCGTCCCACAGCTCAACCCCTATACCATAAAAAAATTGCTGTCCCTGTATATAATCTTTTTCCAAACATTTTGGTTTAGATACAAACCATGGTAAGGGCCCCAAATGCGATTTTTTTTGGGGGGTCGTAACGGGGAAAAAGGGGCCAGGACGGTCTTTATTCTTATCTTTTCCACCGCGTTACTCGCAATTAAAAAACAGAAAATCGGAGAGAGGAGACAAACAAGCAATATATATTAGAGTGTAGGTCAGAACATTTCCATCGGGGGAGGGGGTGGGTCAAACAAGAACAATGATAAACAGTCATCAGTTTGGCAAGGATCTGAGGACCGAGTTGCAAAAAATAAACGTTGTGGGATTTTTTAAAGTAATCTAACCAACAAATAGTCATGTTGTAATTCGTTTAAGTAAATATTCATGCATGGAATTTTAGCAAAAGTGCACTTGTCTGTTCCCCCTTTTATCACTGTATCTCATTCTCTCTCGTTATCCCTGACATTTGAACATATTTTTTCGATAATTTCCCTAAATAATTATTCGTTCATCCTTATATGCATCATCACCCAGGGGAAGCGCCTTTATGCAATATGAATCACTGACCTGTGTTGTCGGTAAACGAGACATTTTTTGTAGATACGGTATGTTGGTCGAAAAAAAAGATTCATAAAAGTTTATTGTATTGCTAAGTACGAAAAGCGTTCAATGGGTCATCCTGCCGATAAACACTAATCTTCCTTTTGTTCGGGGCGTTGACCATCTGTATCCTGCTCTTTTCGGAAGGAATTTGCTTGAGTGGCCGCCCAGACATTCTTTTGTTCGGGTAGTGCCGATATCATGAACTACATGGACGTTCCCCTTTGAAAAGAGCAGAAGATGAATGGTGTGCTAAACTGCTTTCTTTTCTCTTTTTTTCATAATAGTAGACAAAAAATAATGAGAAGAAGAGGGATGATGGGGAGTGAAAAAGTTCAAAAGTGCACCGAGATCAGCTCAAAGTAAGACATTACAAGCTTTTTGCTTTTCTGAAAATGCAATCAATCGATGAAACCAAGGAGCTATCGTTCTATCTAGAGTGATATCTTCTTGATTAAACAAATGGGACGAAAATGGTGAATAAACGCGTAGCTTATTACGTGACGATCTTGCAGAAAAGATGTTAGCGTATATCTATCAGAACAACGATATGGATCAAATCACGTGATCGGAAAAAATCACGTGATCAGGCCTTATGCGCGCGCGTACGTGCTCGTCACAAAATTTATCCTTCCCGTCCGACTCCAACGAAAAAATCGGGTAAAGTTGAAATGATTTCCTATTTTCGGGATTTTTCCCCACGTAGCTGTATATTTTTTTCAATCTGTTATCGAAATAGGTTTATAAAGTAAATAGTGGCAGAGGTTTTAGTACATAACAATTATGAAAAAGCTGAAAAACTTCATTGAATTAAACCAAAAATTTCTCGGCTTCTGTAGAAGCCCGTCGTAGCTAAGTGAATGACTCGCTGGGCTTCTGTGGAAGCCCGTCGCACGCAAAGGGTTAATTTCCATTTAAAATGTTGCAACTTGAATCTGAGCATCATCTGAGTATCATCACATGATTGCATTTCAGAGAGCTAAGAATAGACTTTTGCAGCCTTTCGCACAAAAACACTTTGGAGGAGAAGAGTCCAGTATTCCTCAGGCCAAGTCAGTCTCTTGGCTACTTTTTCATTGGCACAAGGCGAATGTTCTTCGCCACATCGAAGCCTTGGCGAGATTTATCTTTAGTGGAGTTAGTATTAGTATTTGCATGAGCTAACTCCATTTCTTTCAACTTTAACTGGTACTCCAATCTCATTTTCTCCATTTCAATGTTTTCTCTGATTATCTCTTTTTCGACATTCTCTTTCATTTTCATTTCCATTTAAAATTTTGCAAGTTACATCTGAGCATCATCTGAAACAATGACAGAAGTTTCAGACTCCTCTGTAAGCTTCATATGACTAGCTAACAAGTCAATTATCTCTGCCTCTTTTAAACCTGGGGCTAGAGATACGCCCAAATGATCACAAACTGTTATCAAATAATCTTTCACCAGTGACTTCAAATGATCATATGACAATTTTGTCATTCCAATAAATTCTTCAACATCATATGTAGCCATGGTGGAATATACAGAAATACAAGCAAGTAATAACACAGTACAGTATATTCTAGAATTTTCCAAACATTTCCAATAACAATAACAAATATAACAATCATAAACTAACAAAACATAAATCAATCTTACATATCTTGAAGTGCTGATTATAATCCCAAAGTTATGATCCAGATAATATCCAAGTTGGCTGGCGAAATTTCCTTAAATTAAAGTTCACAATGATGGCGATGATGAAATTGATGTTGAAGCACGGTGAATAACAAGAGTCACTGTAACGAGTTAAAATGTCCGTGAAGACGATGTTGATGATGATTAACAGTTAATTTTAGCAATCCATGGGTAGAAAAGCGTTCATTAAAACAGGTTGATGATCTCGATGAGAACTGAGAATTTCCTCTCTCAAAATAACTACAAACAGTTCATTGATGGCGTGCAAATAATTCCACAGAAAATAAATGTTGTATTCCAGGTGGAAATAAACTATGCTCTTGACATAAAGTCTGGTGTGAAACTCTGAGTTTTGATCTGATGTGATGATTTCCTTGAAGAAACTGCTAGCTTATATACAAATTATTCACTATTCTGGAAGCTTCTAGTATTGTCTACAAAAAGAACATTCTCCTTCTATCTGGAGCAATCAAATTCTAGAAGACTCTTAAATGACCTCAGTGAAATTAACAATTGTAAACAACATAGCTAATCCTATTGTTTATTTCCACTACCACTTGGAATCTCCATTGTGTTGCAGTCTATTATTGTCTCTATTATTTTGTGCATAACAAAAATTCCTCTCATTGAATAGACATGCATAACAAAGCTTTACTGAGACATTCTGGAATATTCTTAATCATTCTATGCTATGAATATCCTTTAAGAGAAAATAACTAAATAAGATCAATGTAATTGCTCTTACAATTCTTATATATAACATTACCGTGTGAAAGGGCGGAACGATCATGTCCTATTGCATTACATTCAGGGCCTTTTTACACGTGAATCTTGAATCATCATTTTAATGATGATTATTTTTCACTGGAACCATTGAAATTACGATTTCTTTTAACCGTCTGTCAGTTATGTTGAATATGCCGTAAAAACAGTATTTCGGATTTATCTTAACATATCGTAAAGTGTCATGTGTTCACTCTCTGCACCTTGCTTTTGAACAAATCTAGATGATGCTTTCAAATAGATGAAAATAAAATTAAACTTAGCTTACTTCGGATGTGAGAAGATACAACGACCTGAAAGATGTCCCTTCTTTTGCCAGCGTTACGATTGAATTGTATCCACATATATGATCCCTGTGATGTGATATTCACCGGCAAAGATGACGCAGATAGATCCCATCTTTGTGTTGGTATAGCTTGATCCGATGTCCATCCTTCGTATACATAAACTACACCATTGCCGTGATTAGTTTGGTTTGGATCGGTCGAAATATGAAGTTGGATTTGGCTGGTTGCAAGAGTTGTAATGTTCAAGAGTACGTCCCTATCTTGTCGAAAATTGCTAGAATGGATAGAAATCTCCCCTGTCGTTTGCAAATCGATAGTCTCGGCTTCGAAGAAGGCTATCAAGAGAGAGAGAGACATAAGCCAAATATGACAATAAATCATCAGCAACCTGACGATGTACTGTTAATCGTCGGAGGATTGGGGGGGGGGGGGCATTAACGAAAGTAACGAGAGTTGCAAGAGATTAGACCTATCCACCTGCTTTTTTGAACTGTGTTATTATACTTCAATTGTTGATCTTATTAATTCATTTATTGCATTCAATTATTTATTCTTATTGCAATGAATTTTTATTTCGCATTTTAGATAATTTATTTTTACCTTATTTGATCTTATTTTGTTTTTCGTCTATTCAATGATTCATTTCATTTTTAGGTGGTATGTCATGAAAATGACAGATCACCTTTTATATTCGTCAGAATTTTCTTCATGCCACATTTGACCCTTAATTACATCGTGACGTCATCAAAATGGCGTCGGAACTAAAAATTAGTATTTTATGTTTCATGATGTCACCACACTCATGTCAATTGATTCTAATTCCGTAAATGTTGGTCTGTTCTCGCCAAATGTTCAATATGTTTTAGCGTAGATTGTACCCTTTAGACAATATCTCCACTGTTTCATTTTAAAGCTTGTACTATTCTCAAAACTAGAACTTGTAGAGGTTTGTCATCATGCAAATTTTGTACTTGCAAAAATTTACATTGACAATATGTTTCCTGTTTTGCTCTCTCTGCCAGTCGGACACACTGTGGTCGACTGGATAACGCACCTAACTGGTATAGCAGGGTTCGGTGGTTCAAACCTCGCTTGACTCTTTTTTTTTCTTTTTTTCCCCTCCTTTTTAGGTGGTATGTCATGAAAATGACAGATCACCTTTTATATTCGTCAGAATTTTCTTTATTTGTATTGCCAAATCTTTGTCCCACTTTATCTCAAAATCGGGCATGTCAATTTCCTTGATTTTCATGTCATGTATGGACATCATTATGGACATGGGAAACAAAACTTTTCAAGGTTATCAAATCATGATGACGTCATCTAGGCGCCATTTTGTAAAATTAAATGATTGATCATATCATCGCAACTAATCATAAAAAATCATCCATATTTGCATCATATCAAATTCAGGTGACAAGTCATCAGGACATATCATCAGATGTCAAGCAAAGGTCACGACGCGCACGTACGCGCGCGTCAAAATTTTCAATTTCCCCAAATCGACCTTGGTCAAGTTTGCGTACGTTTCTGGTCATTTTGAGCATGTCAAGAATTTGCGCGCGTACAGGTATGCGTGCGCGTTCTTGCACCTACCATCGGTATGCATCTTCGAGTCATCATTTATTTTATGTCTTTTCATTGTCCATTATCTTCTGATTAATTTGATACCTCATTCAGCCTCTTACGACCAATAATACGGGAATGCGCGTCCATTCAAATTTGCATTACTCGCGCGTGCAAACTTGCAAAATAAGTCATAAATGGGCAAAAATATGCCTATATAAAATTCACTGTAGCTCTTCGGGGAGTCCGTTGACCCCCCATTTTTTTTTCACATTCGAATAGAGTATGAATAGGAGATATGATTTCATGCCACATTTGACCCTTAATTACATCGTGACGTCATCAAAATGGCGTCGGAACTAAAAATTAGTATTTTATGTTTCATGATGTCACCACACTCATGTCAATTGATTCTAATTCCGTAAATGTTGGTCTGTTCTCGCCAAATGTTCAATATGTTTTAGCGTAGATTGTACCCTTTAGACAATATCTCCACTGTTTCATTTTAAAGCTTGTACTATTCTCAAAACTAGAACTTGTAGAGGTTTGTCATCATGCAAATTTTGTACTTGCAAAAATTTACATTGACAATATGTTTCCTGTTTTGCTCTCTCTGCCAGTCGGACACACTGTGGTCGACTGGATAACGCACCTAACTGGTATAGCAGGGTTCGGTGGTTCAAACCTCGCTTGACTCTTTTTTTTTCTTTTTTTCCCCTCCTTTTTAGGTGGTATGTCATGAAAATGACAGATCACCTTTTATATTCGTCAGAATTTTCTTTATTTTTATTGCCAAATCTTTGTCCCACTTTATCTCAAAATCGGGCATGTCAATTTCCTTGATTTTTATGTCATGTATGGACATCATTATGGACATGGAAAACGAAACTTTTCAAGGTTATCGAATCATGATGACGTCATCTAGGCGCCATTTTGTAAAATTAAATTATTGATCATATCATCGCAACTAATCATAAAAAATCATCCATATTTGCATCATATCAAGTTCAGGTGACCAGTCATCAGGACATATCATCAGAGGTCATGCAAAGGTCACGACACGCACGTACGTGCGCGTCAAAATTTTAAATTTCCCCAAATCGACCTTGGTCAAGTTTGCGTACGTTTCTGGTCATGTCAAGAATTTGCGCGCGCACAGGTATGCGTTCGCGTTCTTGCACCTACCATCGGTATGCATCTTCGAGTCATCATTTATTTTATGTCTTTCCATTGTCCATTATCTTCTGATTAATTTGATACCTCATTCAGCCTCTTACGACCAATAATACGGGAATGCGCGTCCATTTAAATTTGCATTACACGCGCGTGGAAACTCGCAACATAAGTCATAAGTGGGCAAAAATATGCCTATATAAAATTCACTGTAGCTCTTCAGGGAGTCCGTTGACCCCCAATTTTTCCTCACTCTTGGATATATTCAATATCTCATCTGGAGATTGCAAAATTACGTCAAAATTACGTTAGAAGTGAAAATTACACATTTTCGCAATTACGTCAACGTATTTATGCATATTTGACCGTATCTTCGTTATTACTGGTAAATTATGATATCATGTAGTGAAGACAATTCTCTACAAATAATGTGTGAATGATTTTCACTTCCAACTACAGCATCAGTGTATTATGACCTGTTTCAGTTTTTGCAAATTTATTCTGGAGCTAATTTTTGAGAATTTTTTTAAGAAAATGCTTTATTAATCAATTGTACGGTCTTGCTGAAAATTTCAAGCCC
This sequence comes from Lytechinus pictus, assembly GCF_037042905.1. Lineage (NCBI taxonomy): Eukaryota > Metazoa > Echinodermata > Echinoidea > Temnopleuroida > Toxopneustidae > Lytechinus > Lytechinus pictus. Next base: position 6,607,502 of record NC_087261.1, read on the forward strand.
ACTTGTTTTCCGGTTTTTTATGTAGGACATTTTTTTTATTTTGCTGTAACTTTTTAAGGGGTAGTTTTAATATTGTAAAACATCATTTATGTATTTTGTGGTAAACGCTGCAATATTGAAACGCTATTTGGTTGATAAATTTCATTCCGGACATTTTGCGGAAAATCCTGGATTCTTTTCTATTTTGTTATTTTCTCTAAATATAACATATATCAAATTTTCAGATACCTTCTGTGAAATAAACAATTGTGCAATTTTGTTAAATACACATTTTTCCGAAATTTTGCGGGAAAATTGCCAGTATTTGAATCTTTTACCTGACTTTTTTCAGTAAAATCATCAAGAAAAAATTATCAAGTAAATGTTAAAGTCATACACAATTAATAAATGGATATTGAAAATTCTTGACGGAATATATATTATGTGAAATGTTTAGGAATTTGCAGAAATTTTCTAAACATTTCCCCCCAAAAAATTATACTCAATTCTTTTATCAAATACATCACTGATGAGTTTTGAAGTAAATGCTGTGAAATTGTAGCATTGCGAAACTTCTCATTAAAAATAATTGAAATTTAGCAGAAATTTTGAATAAAAATATTTAAGATATTTTAGTTTTCAAAAAGTATCACCTATGAATTTTCAAGCATTCTGTGAAATTGATACCCACTGACATTGTGAAAATTCTTGCTTAAAATCTTAAAAGAAAGATTGCTGACAGTACAAATAAATTTTTAAAAGATTTTGCATAAAAACATGAAACTGTCGATTAAAAATTAGCTGCTCTGAAAATGAAGGCGCCTTTCATGCAAACATGTCAACTCTGCACATAATATCAGGCATACAAGGTCCTTGCATGTAAATATCGTATTAATAATATCTGTTTATAATTTATGTAAGTCAATGCCCGGTTTGTATTTGACTTCGTTTTCTTGTTTTGTTTATTTCGCTATTACGTTTGAGGCCGCTACCCTAGTCAAGCACTGCTTATGGTGGTCTCCAGCATTTTTTGTCTACTCAACAAAGTACAACTTATAATATTGCAAACTAATACTATATAAACTCAGCAAAAAAAAGTTATTGGACACTTAGAAAACTTAAAATATTTCATATACATATTTGATTAAAGGCAAATTATTGTATGTCAACATGACCAGACAATATTCCTCTTCCAGTATGACATGATATTTTCATGTAAACAGTCATGCATGGGCGGTTAAATCAAAATGCTTTAAACAATAGCAATGTCAGTAAAAGAAAATTGCAAGAAATGGGGCTATGTAAAGGAGGAATATGATAAAGCGAAATGACCGTGCTGTACATTTCTCATAATTTCGTTGCATTTCTTTAGTCCATAAAACTAACACATGCATTGCAATTTTTTTTTTTATGCTTCCATAATTAATATTTTTACCCCAGGTAAACATCACTTCTAAGTTTTGTCACCAGCTGGATATGAGAACAAAAAGTGAAAGAGATCAGTCTCAACATTTCAGACACCTTCAAAAGTTCTCTTTACGTTTTGTCATTTGATTATTGGTTTACATTTCATACATCGTATAATATGTTTGATACTGAAATTTACACTTTCCGTCTGTGATTTCCTAGAATACAAAATAAAAAAATTCTAGAGTGTTAATTGCTTCAAACCTATTTTCAATTATTATTATTATTATTATCATTATAATTATTATTATCATCACCATCATCATCGTAATTATCATCATTATCAATTAGGTAAAAAATGCCAAGTTTCAGAGCATTCTCTTTGGATTAAAAATGAACTCGATCAGAGTTGAACATGCTGAAATGACAAATTCTCTTCGCATAAAAAAATAAATTTACTCAAATTTATGGACGGCAAAAAAACACTACCCTTTCATCGGGCTACTTTTCAGCGTACTTTATTGCAGGTTCCAAGCGCGGATCCAAGGGGGGGGGGGGGGGCGGCTTAGGGGGCACGAGCCCCCCCCCCCCCCCTTTTGAGAAGCAAAATTAAAATTTGTAATGTAAAAATGCCTTTGAAACCGAGGTGTGTCCCTTATTAGAAATTGAAAACTTTATTAATTTTTTTTGCTTGTCAATTTTTTTCGGGTTAGAAATATCCTTAATTTGTGGTTGAAAAACTTTTTTTTTTTCGGGGGGGGGGGGGGGGGGGCTTGTCAAAATTTACCTCCGAAAATTTTGCCCCCCCCCCCTTTGGAAAATCCTGGATCCACCCCTGGCAGGTTCTATAATCTCAGTTGGGAAATATTGGTACTCGGTCTCTGCTTTTCATCTAATCTATAAAGGAAATAATCTAATGAAAGTAGCTGACGTAATATCTGTTATGCGGATGACATTAAGTACCTTTACCGGAAGCATTTCTCAACCGCCATAAAAGAATAAGAACAAACTAGATTTTAATTCGTCATGAGGACGAATTAGGTGGTCTGTCATGATTTTTCATTCAGTGTCGGCTAATGTTGTATGAAATGAATCATTTAGATATGATTGATCATCTTGATCATAGACATCATAGGAATACATTTTGACCATTGCTTAATGTGATTATTAATGTGGTGATGACAACCGTGATGATTATAATGATGGTGGTGATAATGCAATACGGTAAATACGAAATGAAGTTTGGAGCACGTTAAATGCCTTAAAAACTCCTTAAAAATTTCAGACGATTTACCGAAATTGGCTTTCCAAAATTTGATTTTGATTTCATTTGTTTTTTTTCAGCATTTTTCCAACAGAAATTATTAACAAACATAGTGTACAACATAAAAAAAATAGTGATACATTTCTTTTTACAAAAATAAATACAAATAGTAATTCATTGGCATAAAATGTATACACACTCGGCAAAAAAAAGTTCTTGGACACTTAAAAAACTTAAAATATTTTTATATAGATATTTGATTAAAGGCAAATCATTGTATGTCAACATGACCAGACAATATTCCTCTTCCAGTATGACAGGACATTTTCATGTTAACAGTCATGCATGGGCGGTTAAATGCTTTAAATAATAGAATGTCAGTAAAAGAAAATTGCAAGAAATGGACCATTCAAAATCTAATGATCATGGCCATCCTGTAGGCATACATTCAACAATTTCAACAGGGGGTTGTTCCCATCGAGCGAACATTGCCCAAAGATTTCTGGATGACCACAATGTTCAGCGCTTGGATCCATGGCCCGCTTGTTCACCAGACATGAACCCGATTGCACACTTGTGGGATCAGCTAGGAAAATCGGTCAATCAAAGAATTCAACCAGGAGACACTCTTCAAGATGTCCGGCGTTATCTCCTGGAAGAATAGGACAAAATCACCCCAAAGCAAATTCCCCGACTTGTGACAAGCATGCGACGTCGATGTGCTGCACTCATTCAGAGCAAGGGTAGACAAACGAGATATTGAATTTTCTTTTGCTTATGCCAAGATACTGAAATTTAACATTTTTTTTCATCGACTAACTTTGACTTAAAATTCCAGTGGAATAGTGATGCATCCAAGATGGATAACTTTCTCTTCTCTTTTAGAGTGGTATTTGACTTTAATTTTGCTTTTATCATTTATTAATGGATATTTATGCCACATAAACTTTCACAACTGAAAGAATGACTGATCGTTTTATTGCAATTTTCTGTTACCGACATTTCTATTGTTTAATGCCTGTAACTAGCCGTGCACTGTCTGCGGAGTAAAAATCAGCATTTTGGGGCAATCCTGTTTCTCCAATAACATGAGTAGAAAAATCATAATGCTGTAAACTTTTGTTATAATACATATAACACCAAAAAATCGAAGTGACTACTACTGCAGTTCGTATTGAATCTGAGAGTGTCTATCAGGACGAGCATGCAATGAAGGGGAATGGGGGGCGTTGTTCAAAAATGACTCCATAAATTATTTGCTTCACGGCGCCACTTCATAATTTGTGACTTACGAGGAATGGCATCTATCATCCCTAAAATCAGAAACACTAATAGAGGCTGTTCTCACTACGTTCCTAAAACTAGTTTACTGGAAACTAGTTTAACGCGTAGTGAGAACGGTCGAAGCGGTCTTGGAAGCGATCTTCCAAACCAGTTTGGAAAACCACCTCGAGATGTAGTTTTCAAGATCGCTTTGCCTCGTTAAACTGGTTTTAGCGTAAGTGAGGACACAACCGTTCTTCGGGAAGCGATCTTCGCACATTCTGAGCGCGCTACTCCACACGACAGGTGTAGAATGCCTATGCTGCGGTTTCGAATTTCGCGCGAAACATGTCACCCCTATGAGAGCGTTTCCATGGCAACAAGAGCGCTTTACGTGAAGTGATTTTGAAAACCACTTTCGTGTGATCAAGTGGGAACGCTAGCAAAGCGATCTTCCAAACTGGTTTCCTGAATCGGTTTCCAGTAAACTAGTTTAATGAGAACGGCCTCTTAATGGGCACGAACGCTACGCTACACTTCACTACCGACTTCACTACAAATCGGACACACCCGAGAATGAATCAAGAATGGTACGCCAGGCTTTGCAATCTGACATGAGAGTTGGTAAATCATGTAACAAATTATTTGTATCCATACAAATCCCTACTATAACAAAATTAAAGGTCTTCGTCCTCTCGTTTTATGAGGGAGGCGCAACGAAAGTTTATCAGAAACTTATCAAACTTACGTCGAACTTCTGTAGTCAGCTGAGCTTGGAATCCTCTGTACCGATACCAATTGTCACTTGTGAAATGAACCCAGATGTATGATCCTCTTGATATGATGTCAACTGGACGCAAATTATATCCTGAGAGAGAAGCCAACTGTGTAGAGATTGAGTAGTCTGAAGTCCATCCATCTCTCACGTAAACGAAGTCTTTATTCCGCTGGGTGGTGAAGGAGACGAAATGAAGTCTTGCTTGGTATGCTGGAGGAGCCGTCACTAACCAACCTTTGTCAAGATTATTTTCGTAGGGTCTCCACAAATACGGCGAAGCCGAAAAGGAAGAGTGGCTCTGGATGAATGTAGAATTACCAGGTTTCAGATTGATGGCTGCAAATAAGAAATATGCACACAAAAAGAGTAAGTACCCCCTCAAAGAAACATCCATAATTTCCGAACCACTGGGAGTTTTTAATATATTTTTACAAGAGCGTGTAGATAATTTTATGAGCTACCATAATATACCCCCAAAAGGCAAAATTGTCACACTTTTCAAAGTAACAAGTCAAATATCATGACTTTGATTCCATTTTATTGGAACGAATTCCACATGCACATCATGAAAAATCGTCAGAAGGCTTGTAAAAAGTACTTTCTAAAAGAGGATACAATTTTTTGCTAAATTTCACGGTTGAATAAACACAAGTCAAAATTGTCTATGTTTTACACATTTCTATCGACAAACATGATTGAATATGATGACAATTATTTTGGTGAAGAGTATCATCAACAATATTCATGATTTCACGGTTCAATCAACATTTTCATGAAAACAAAAAATACGATTTTCAAATATCATAGGCAAGTATTGTTTCATATTGGGAACTCAAATTATCGTATCAACTTTTTTCGTTATGTTCAAGACCAATAAACATGCTTCAATGATTCAAAGGCGTTTGATTAAACATTCACGCTTGAATGAACATGTGTAATGTGAATAGCTCTTTTTTACGTTAGTGGGAAAAAATACCATTGCTATTCTGTCACAAACCTATTTGCATAGTACATTTGATTCGATTTTTATGAAAATCCCGAAAATGCTTCAATGAGTACATAATATTAGAAAATTATGCAAATGAGAAGAAAGTTCAAGGCCTTGGCCCAACTCTGTGCCGTATAGAATGATTATTTTGGTGTGATAGTATCACTCTGAAGCCATGCACCAAATGTCATGGAAATTCACTGGCCCGTATTCTGAAGTCGGGTTTAGCTTAAACTCAGGTTTAAAGTTGTGGTTTAAGTATGGACAGCCAATTGTTACATAAATCACTAACAGTAGAGATACCATATTTCAGCTCATTTGGCTCTCAAATCATTCATAATTGTCTGGGCAATATAAAAAGATTTTCTTCACCATTGATGAATCAGGAAAGAGCACAGCAAATATAAAAAACATACAACTGAATAAAAATTTTGACACATTTGGCTTGCCATAATTTTAGCACAGAGTTAGACCATGGTCTAAGTTAAACCTGACTTCAGAATACGGGCCACTATGGGTGCATAAAATTAAGAATAAGCGAGGCTGACGCACGATTCCGTGACACGCATTGGCACGACTCGAGTCGTGCCAGTGCGCAAACTAGTCGTAAACTGGCCTGTAGTGTGCGTAAACCTGTCGTGACGGCCAGCGGCGTAACAGGGGTCGGTGGCCAGGGGGGGGGGGGGGGGGGCAAGAGCCAAAAATTTCCCGGTCATATCATGGTATGAACAGGCGTAATGGTGTAATGAGGCGACGATTTTGAGAGGGCCAGCCATTGTGTATCAGGCAGAATTTATCTTTAAAAAAAGATGCGAGCGAGCGAAGCGAGCGAGCAAAATTTTTGACATTTTTAATACAAAAATCCAATTTTGTGATAGATTTTGACATGATATTTAGAGAATAATATATTTCACTCTTCTCTCTTTCCATTCCTTTTTAGTGGTCTGTATGCCACTCTGAACATGATTCTTTGCAGCAGTAACGTGAAGAGTAAAAAAAAACGAGAGGCGCAGTATGGCGCAAGTGCTATAAAAAGCTGCTTGATATAAGTCCCGAACGAGCGAAGCGAGCGAGAAAGAAAATCACATTTTCATGAGAATTTAACTTTGAGATATTTTTTGACATTCTATTCAGTAAATAAAATCATATCCTACACTTTTCCTTTTTTTTTCTTGGTTGTAGAACTTTTGGGGACCATGGCCCAACCCTTCCATAATCATATACGGCAGTGCTTTGCGGTTGGGGTCCGTCTGGAACCCCCGGAACTTCATGATATCAAAGCCATTTAAACCTCGCTGATTGCCGCTTTTTTTAATAAAATCGCGGGTATATACAGAATATAGCTTTTACACAACACATTTATTTAATCCAGTTGATATTTTGAGGGGGCAAAACATAGCAATGTGGGAAAGTTTTTAAAAAGTCGCCAGCGAGCAAAGCGAGCTGACAAAAAATGCCTATTGAAATTAAATTTTAATTATGTGATAGATATCCATTATATTCAGCAAATAACAAATTTCATTGTTTCCATTCATTTTATTATACGTTGTCTCCTATAATTTCTTTTATTTCCTCTTAGGTGTGGAACGAAGACCCTCCGCCTGTACGCCAGTGATTGAACGTAACGCTTAATGTAGGAAGGGTCCCTACAGGGGGGCGTTATAGAGCCATTTGAAGGTTAAATATGAAGAGCCCCTACTGTGTGGGGTCTGGGGCAAAGCCCCAGTAGCTTATTTGCATACTGAATTTAGCAAGCTTATAGCACAATGTTGTATGCAGTCCATCTTTCTTCCCGCTCTTTATTTTCTATCCTCGGCAGCCCGGTCATGTTATTAAGGTTTTTTTCTTGTCCCTTTTCTTTGTTTTCCAATTTAGCTTTTGACTAATTACATTCTACCTTCATTTCCCGTTATTGTTTGTCATCTTTTAACTTATTTCCCATCATTCTATTGCATTACATAGGCCTATTTTGGAATGATTTGTTCTCTCTCAAATGTTCTTTCGTTCATTTTCCCGCTTTCTTTCCTTTTCCATTAAAAATATATTTTCTTCGTTTTCTTTTCACTTTTCCTTTTCCCTTTCCCTTTTCCCTTTCCTTTTCCCTTTCCTTTTCCTCCTTTCCTTTTCCCCTTTCCTTCCCCTTTCTTTCTCCCTCCCTTTTTTTTCTTCATTTTTTTCCCCAGTGAAATCTGCCAGGGGGGGCAACTTGCCCCCCCTGCCCCCCCCCCGCCTGTTACGCCACTGGTGACGGCGTGCCATGTCGGGACGAGAATTTTGAAATGTTCGAAATTTTGGTCACGACATAATTTAGAGACAGGGCCGTGGACTATGCGCAAACTGTTTGTGAACTCGTCGGGACGATGAGGGAGGATGCGTGCCAGTGCGTAGCAGTGCGCGCCATGCCACAACTGTCACGAACTAGTCGATTTGACAGTCCCATAGGCTCAATACACCAACCTAGAAATGTTCTTTCCGATGAAGATTTTTTCTTGAAACGTGTTCCTATGGGGTCCTAGACACAATTCAGCTTGGTTGCCCAAAGTTGCCGTTTGGGCAATTTTGCTAATTTGCATAAATCCAAAATGGCCGCCAGATGCCATCTTAAAGACTTAACTTTTGAACCCCTTGCCCCCAAATGATGAGTAAAGACTCTTTTTAGAGGTTTAGGGGGATGTAAAATCGATTTATTTTATAATTTTTGCAATATGAGGTCATCTTCAGGTCAAATCCAAGATGGCCGCCTGATGCCATCTTGAAAAATTGACTTTTGATCTCCTTGCCCCAGAATGACGAGTAATACCACTGTTTAGGGGTTTTGGGGTGACCGTGTGTAGAATCTCTTTCCGCTATCTATTATAATGTCATCTTCAGGTCAAATCCAAGATGGCCGCCAGATGACGCCATTTTGAAAAAAAAAAAACTTTTGAACCCTTTGTCCAAGAATCATGAATAATACCTCTTTTCGTGAGTTATTTGATATGTTGATTCCATTTCTGGTAATAATTTTGCAATATAGGATCATTCAGATAAAAAAAAGATGGCCGCTAAACGCCATATTAAAAAAACTACTTCCCGAGACTATTGAACTTTGAACCTTGAAGATACTCTCCCCAAAAAGTACACGCTGTCCTAAAGAGGGTTACTATTATGTGTAGGAGCTCATGGAAGGGTATTTCAGTAAGAATGATTCATTTCTTTTAATTTTTCAATTTTTAGTGGTCAAGTCAGGTCTCAGATGGTCAGATGGTTGATATATTTCGGCATTAACCGCGCACCTTAGAATGAAACCATTCAAGGTTTGGGCTATGACCCATTTCGGGAGTTCTCATCATGTTTTTTATGTCCAGCCATATTTTTATATTGAAAGGACTTAAAAGTATTATTTTTTATTAAAAAGTGATTTATCCGTATTTTTCAAAAAATTGGTGAACTTATTACCTTCCTTTATAATAATCATTAGATTTTGGGTCCTGACAAAAGCCTTTGACTTGGTCAGCACGAGTGCACTTTTTAGCCTCCTGTAGAAGATAGGCTCCCCAAGACTGATCCATGGTCACATCATTACATGAGCACAGTTTGCTACAATGCTGGAACATCTGGTAGCTTCCCTCAATTCCTGTGAGCAGTGGCGTGAAGCAATTATGCTGCGCCTGGCCCTGACACTCATTGGGATCTTCTTCTGTGCGCCTGGCCCTGACACTCATTGGGATCTTCTTCTTCATGCTTCCTCAGTATGCATTTGGCGGATGCACAGAAGGCATCTACATGTATATCCGTACCAGAGCAGATGGGAAAGTCTTCAACATCGACCGGCTTCGTGCCAAAACAATGGTCACGATGGTTCCCATTCGTAAGATGTTGTACGGCAACGACGTGACGTCGCCCTGCCTTTTTATAAAGAAGCGGTAGTAGGCCTACAAGACCTAGCAATACAGCCACCTGTCCTGTGCATGTAAAGAGTTTGGATCACCCATCAGCCTGTAAGACAGAATCCTGATAGACTCAAGACACTGACTGTCCTCCAGATATCTCTATCAACAGCACGCACTCGTCTGGTTGTGGTGGACTCCTCACCTACCTTGGATTGACTGTCTGTCTCTAGTTCCCTTTCACTGGACAAGGAGATAAGCACCAGGATGGGAATATCTGTCACAGCCATGGCCAAACTCCTGAACAGAAATAAGTCATCGAAAACGTACGCCGATCAAGAAAGCGGCTAAACACCTTCCATGTCAGCTGCCTCGGACGTATCCTGCACATGAAATGGCAGGACAGAGTGAAAAATATAAGGCCCTTCAGCGTATGTGCATGCTGGCATCACCAGCTTATTCTCGCTTCTTAGTGAAAGGTGCCTCAAGTGGTTGGGGTATGTTTGCCGCATGAAACTTTGACAAATCCTAGAAGGGATTCACCAATGTAAGGTGAGCTATGTGATTGGTCCCCAGATAGATCACACCTCTGTTATAAACACATCTGCAAACGTGACATAAAACTTGGCCGGCATAAACACTAACACTTTTGAAGATGTAGATAATAGTCGTCATCTATGGAGAGCTACTAAGTACAGGGGTCAATACGTCAGAAAATAATCAGAATGCTACATTGGCAGGCCAAAGACCAAGGAGGAAGGCTAGGGCAGCATCACTATCTGAACCTGTTTCAGCGCCATCCTCCGTCATCTGTACAAATTTGCTTTAGAGACTGCCACTGTAGAGCGGAGCTCTACAGCCACTCTCGAAAATGTAAACCCTAGCGACCCTAGACGAACTGATGCCTACCTATCAGGAAAAATATGGAGAAAATACTTTCAAATTAAAAAAAGACTTTAAAGCCTCTTCAGTACAAAAGTATGGATGGACATTAAAAGAAATAAAAGTACACGCGAAATTGATCATAGCCCAAACCTAACGATGATTCATTCTAAGGTGAGCAGTTAATGTCGAACGTCTGACCATTGGCGGCTGAGCAGAGGATTATCTTTTGTGTTTGGGGGGGGGACGCCTATTGTTGCGTCCCCCCCCAAACACAAAAGATAATCCTCTGCTCCGCCGCCAATGCGTCTGACAACATCTCAGATCTGGCTTCCCCTTGAACTAAAAATTGAGAATTAATAAAAAGAAATGAGTATTCTTACTGAAATCCCCTTACATAAGCTCTTACATGGCATTTGGCGGCGATCTTGGATTTGATCTGAAGATTATCCTTTATTGCAAAATTACATCAGAAATTGAATCAACATAACAAATGAATCACGAATAAAGTTATTATTCATGATTCTGATGCAAAGGGTTCAAAAATTAATATTTCAAGATGGCGTCATCTGGCGGCCATCTTGGATTTGACCTGAAGATGACCTTATATTACAAAAAAATAGCAGAAATAGATTCTACACACCCCAAAACCCCTAAACAAAGGTATTGCTCATCATTCTGGGGTAAGGGGTTCAAATTCAATTTTACAAGATGGCATCTGGCGGCCATATTGGATTTGACCCGAAGATGACCTTATATTGCAAAAATAATAATAGAAATGGATTCTACACACACCCAAACCCATAAAAGGAGTTCTTCCTCATCATTTTAGGGCAAGGGGTTCAAAAGTTAGTTTTTTAAGAATGCATTTGGCGGCCATTTTGGATTTATGCAAATTATCAAAATTGCCCAAACGGCAACTTTGGGCAACCAAGCTGAATTTGTTCTAGGACCCCATAGGAACACAAATCAAGAAAAAAACTTCATCGGAAAGAAAATTTCTAGGTTCGGAAAGTGTCAAATCGACTAAACTGCCACGAGTGGTTCACGATCAGCTCACGTCGAGTTCAAGAGTAGGACACGACGGCCCGAATTCACAAAGGTGGTTTCGTTTGAAACCATGGTTTTTAGAAACCGTGGGTTTTAGAAACCATGGTTTTTCAAAAACCATGGTTTCTAAAACTTGCTATTCACAAACGATGGTTTCTAAAACCCACGGTTTCAACAGTGGTCTCAAATGAAACCATGGTTTCAACAGTGGACTCAAATGAAACCATGGTTTAAACCGTGGGTTTTACCTCAAAACCAGGGATTTCCCCTTTTTTAGCGTGTACTGAGCATGCTCAGTTCATTGAAAACTTACATTATACAGCTAGCACTGGCAATACGGTCTGATTCTTCACTTACTACAACTTTTTTTCATTGAAATATCAAAAATTGAAAAAAGTGTAATTTTATGCGCTTCTAGCTATCTCGCGATCCCATATTAGCGCGCGTGTATTAGCTAGCGATACCGTAGCGTACCGTAGCACTGCACTGAATTGATGTTCGACTCGGCCCCGGGCGCGGCCCCCGCTCAACAACTGACTTAATTTTGTGATCATAATTTATTTTCTTCCCTTTTGTCGCCGAAGATAGACTCTCTTGTATTTCCTCAACTCAATTTCTTCATAGAAAGAGTAAAACGCAGTGTAGATGCCCGATTTGTTGAGGTTTGTCACCTTTTCTCTCTGATCGTGAGTAGCGAAAAACGGATTAATGATTCGGTGCTTTTAATCGCAATACTACGTAGCTCGGCCCCCGTAGCTGCCGGGGCGCTTCAGACCCTAAGATATCGCCAATGGAAGTGGGCATGTACAGTCAAAGAGCCGAGCTTGGCTGATATGAGTTTAGTTTAGTTTACTCCAACGATGTAGGACTAAGCCTGTTTATCGATGAAAGTAGAATGTCTATCGCTGCTCACCTTTAGACAAAATTAGATGAAGCTTGACATCGTAGGATCTGCCTTTCTACTTTTTTAAAATAAATATTTTGTAATTGTATGTAGGCCTATACCGGTATTTATTTTCCATGGTGTATAGCTTGGTTTTAAGTGGTAATAGGCTTCAATTTCTTTGACTTGTAGATGTTCGATTCATGCACAGGCACTGCAGGGGGGGGGGGGCTGTGTGGGCATACCGGGCGAAGGAAGCGATCGATAAAAATAAGGGGCTTAGCATTATTTTTTTACAGAATTTAAAATAACATGGATGAATTATCTTACTTTGCCCCTTTCAATTCCTTGTTTTTCCCCTGATTTATTTTCTTTAACTTCTCTTGCAGCTTACTATGAATAATATGTTTCTTTTTACATTAATTTTCCCTGGTGTACAGCTTAGAATGAGTTCTATGCTTATTACGTGGCTGTTACTTTGAGTATTAAGGGAAAATATACATTGGGGCCGGCTTGGGACGATATAATCCCGGCCCCCAAAATGTTCAAAAGCATGGCCCTACGCAGCAGTTGCCCCCCCCCCCCTGGAATTTTTGAACATTTTAATTTTACTGAAAATTTTCATATCCACTGAAAGTGTGCATGAAAAATTTCTGTTTCACTTTCAAAAATGCAAATTTTGTTAAGTATACAGTGTTTACTATGTAATTATTCAACTTTATATGGCAAATAATAAAACCCACTTTACAGAGGAATATAATATTTCAAAACAAGTATTTTGACTGTTGAATTCTATCTTGTGTATATGCATTTTCCTGAGATGAATGGAGATGAGAAAAATTGAAATGTTGAGAGGAATGGAAATGAGAGTTGATGAGGGTGATGGAGATAATGGGAGGAATGGAGGTGATTGAGATGAGGGATGGAGGGGATAGGAAGATGGAGATGAGAGATGAAAGTATAGAGTGATGGAGATGGTGAGAGGAGGGATGGAGATGGTGAGAGGAGGGATGGAGATGATGAGGAAGGGAGATGATTAGAGATGTAGATGAGAGGGATACATATAGATAAGAGGAGTGATGGAGATGAAAGGGGCATGATTACTATCGTCATCACTCATCAACATTACCATCATCATCAACACTAACATCACCATTGCTATCATCTTTATTGTCATCATCAACCTCATTATCATCAAAACCATCGATACCATCACCACCATTACATGTATGACCATCACCACACTTGTCACCATCAGCAGCACCAACACAATCATCATCCTCATCACCCCCAAAGTCATCTTGATCATCTTCATGATTATTTCGTCCAAATCAGAAAAAAGAGAAAAGACTACTCTTTTATCTTTTTTGTGTATCTTTAATTTGCATAAAACCACCTTGCACCTTGGAAAATCACACCAGGAAATTACATAAAAATATAACACACTGAAAATCTAATACTCAATTGGCATTTTGAAAACATTGCAAAATTACAAACATTTGTGAAATAAATACTTAGTCCAAGTTTTGATATATTGCCACATCATAATGGCCCAAATGAATAATTATTGTTAATTATTAGCTGGTGTTTTTCTGGTTGCCTGATTCGAGCTCTACTTGTTAGGCTACCTGGTTTCCCAACTAGGCCATGATCAGGTTATCCTTTGGGGTCAATTGAAATTATATTTTTTTCCAAGAAAATGCATTAATTGCCCTTTTAATTTGTCTCATTCACGCCCCCTAAATGTGCATGTGCCAGCACTGCCAGGCCAAGCTAGTGTTTTCCTGGTTGCCCGAGTTGAGCTCTATTCATAAGGCTACCTGGTTGCCCCAGCTGGGCTGTTGCCCTGGGGACACTTGAAAAGAATACATTTCAACAAAAAACAAGGTTAACCATCAGTCTTGCCTGATATCACAATCAAACTACAGTGTATGCAATATGATCTTTTGACCTTATTATCCTCCTGGACATGCATATGGTATTTAATCCCCAATGGTTATCTGTACCAAGTGTAAACACAACTGATGCAAAAACAAAGAAATGAGAGCAATTTGAATTGATGACCCTCATGGACACATGCATATTTTGGGGCATGCAATAAACTTTCTGTGAGCTATCAAAGTTCTAATCTTAAGCATTTGAAATAGACAATTTAAAATATGTGAAAATATTTCACATGAAAAAGTAAATGAGGAATTTACATTTGATGCTTCCTGATTAAATAGTGTTTTTTTTTAGTAAGGACTATTTGAATTAAAAAATCATTGAAGATACATGTAGTCTGTGAAAGAAACTAAATCAGATAAAAGTTAATTTCAAATACTTGTATTCATGTGAAATTCTGAGTAATAATGTGCTCTTTTAACCCTCATTCTCACGGGGGGGGGGGCATAATGGCCCCCCTTGACAATTTTTGCGATATATCTGCTGCGCAAATTTTTTTGACCTCGCCGCTCACTGACTTTTTACTTTCAAGTCTCGCGCAAATTTTGAGACCAAATCTGTGACGCCCGGATACGCGGTTACGACATTACGCAACATTATGTAAGTGCATGTCAGACCCCAAATTGCTCATAAACGTGATTTTATGTACAAATCCAATGCAGATTGTGTATTAGCCAAAATTCATAAATGCATCATTATTTCTACTTTTACTGATTAAACCTAATTAATTTTGCCTTGTTTATGATCAGAATTAAGTCTGGAATGATTTCCATCGAAAAAGTGAAAAACAAAGAAATACATAAGAAATTAAAAAATAATAAAATACATAAGAAATCGGTCTTGGTACCAGAATTTTTTTCATTCACAATTGTTAGGAATGCTATAAAGAATATTTTCACCAAAAAATAGCATTCTAGGAGCTTTATTTAGTGAATCAGAGCAAAAAGTATGATTTCATGAATAGATTAGCATACTTAATTCATATAAAGTAAAAATATATGAATTCAGTGAAATCTACCAATGCAACTGCGTAGATTACGTCATTCTCTACCATCATGCAAATTTTTGTTTTGATCGCGCAATCCGCGACTGAGGTCTTAAGGGGGGCCATAATGCCCCCCCCCCCGGGAATGACAAGAATCAAAATACCCCGGGAGATTTAGGGTTAACCCTAAAACCCCGGGGGGGGGGGTGAATGAACCCCCTCCCTCAACATATTCCACAACCATTCCGCTGTGCGAAATTTAACGACCGTGCTGCTCGCCGACTTTTTA
Source organism: Lytechinus pictus (assembly GCF_037042905.1). Lineage (NCBI taxonomy): Eukaryota > Metazoa > Echinodermata > Echinoidea > Temnopleuroida > Toxopneustidae > Lytechinus > Lytechinus pictus. The sequence goes on from NC_087261.1 coordinate 6,623,083, forward strand.
CTTTGAAGTCTTGCACATCTCTTGAGATCAAAGTTACGATGCCTGGTGTTAAAAAGAAGACACAAATGAATAATGAAATTCTTACTTGTACATTACAGAAAATACCTGTTCTAGAGCAAGTCCACTGTACAACAAAAAGTTAATGTGAATGGATAGAGAAAAATAAAACATGCATGACACTGAAAACGTCAAAATAGGATGTAAAATAAGAAATTAATTAGCGGTACTCACAAAAATCACTTATATGCACAAAACAGGTGATATGCAAACAAGTCTATGACGTCACACACTCACTCTTTCTTCTGTATATCAATATATGAAATATATTATAATACTTGATTTTTTACAGAATTCACAATTGAGTATAGGTTGCCACATTGTCTTTTTACACAAGTTTCAGGGAGAAATCAAACCATACACCTGTATTAGCCATTATGAGAAAAAAAAAATCATATTTCATGATATATTACAAAAAAAGAAACAGTGAGTGGAGAACGTCACTTGGTCACTCATTTGCATAATGACCAGGATGTGCATATATATCTGTTTTGTGAAAATAAGCGAAACTTCAAGATGTCAGAACTTTCTCATTTTACATCAAATTTTCAGTGTTATGCTCATTGGAGTTTTCTCTATTATATCAAAATAAACTTTTTGTTGGGTGGACTTGCCCATCAAGAAAGTACAAAGCTTGTTTCCCTCCAGGATATGTAGACATGGGTCCCATCGAACACACCTATGACTCTTGAATTCCTGTAGTACTGTACTGGTACTCAAACAGTTGTTGTTGGGTAGCCTCAATCTCAAGTTCTCACAAAACCTTTCTTCTGGCTATGGCTTGCGAAACATCTGATCACTCAACAAACAGATGATTGCAACACTGATGCCTCATCACCCTGTATTCCCTGAAATTATCCTGTAAATTAAGATATATTGCCAGAAGTTGCACCTTACTCTGTTTTTTTTATTTTATTTTTTGACAAAGATGACAAAGAGAAAACAAAAATAAATATTTTATTGTCTTTATATTTTTAAAGAATAAAAAAAATATTTTGATCCCATATAGAATCCTTTTAATATCATAGAACTCAGTTTAACATTACTTTACTGGTCTAAAGGCTACACCTTTCCCAACCCCATAAACATTTGTGTGACAAACATACAATGAGCAAAGCAGATGCAGTACCTTTTTTCAAATAACCAAGATAATGATACAACCTAAATGTAAAGTATGGATTTTGGAAGAATCTGTCCACAATGGATGACAAAACTTCTAGTTCTAATATACATTTCTGATTGTATTTTCTATATTTGAAAAAAAAATTAATAATCATATGCTCACTTCATTGTGAATTAAAAACGGGCAGTTGCCACAATTTATTATCACTTTTTACATTGAGTTTGATTTCTTTTTACAGCAACATCACAAATATTTGCATACACTAGGCTTGTCTTGAGATGTTTATGTCATAACTTTCTTATTAAAAAAAATACTTACAGCATACAAACGCAGAATTGTCAATACTTGCAGAAACAAAGGTAGTCGATCACTAGGCCCTTCGTCCCTCCTCAGGCTCAGATCACCTTCAAGCATGATGATAAGGTAGCGAGTGGTCTCTTTAGAAAAGCAATTCTGTGCTTGAAAGCTTCATCTTCGTACAAGTCACAAAGGTTCCTCCTGCCAATGACTCCTAACTGCAGTTCTGGTTGGCATATTCCTGTTGAGTTAGACTAGAGTAAGAAGCAAAAGAAAATATTTAAACAACTGAAAAAACAACTATGTATTCTTAACTACCTTTACTGCATATTGTCTTAATTTATTGGCCTACCTTTTGAGAAATCTGCATATTTGGTCAGTTGACTTATTAATTCATTATTTTGCCACATCCTAATCACATCGTCATTCTCATGAATATAAATTGATCAACTGGATCTGCAAAATATTCGACATTTAGGCATGTACTCTATTATACAGGAATAACCGTCGTTTCTGGGGATTTCCTTAACAATTTCTGACATTTCACTATAATCCTTACTCAGTTCAGTGGAACCAAAATACAGAGACTGAAGCTTTTGGTCTAGTACTCTATGACCATTGATCATGTGACACAGAATTCAGATTAGTTCAGTAACTGTCAGATGTGTACGTCAACCAAGTTTGAAATTGATCAAAATAAGTGGTTCTTTATCATGACAACAAATTTTATGATAAAAAAATGTTTAGACGGTGACAAAGAATTTTTTTTAGAAAATAGACGATAGTCCACATAGAAACAACAAAAATAAACAAACCTCTCTAACAATCCTCCTTTCATAGTATCTTAGGACAGCCTGTGCATGTTGTAAGATGTTTTCATCCATTCAAAAATTTACTGCGGAAATAAACAAAGTACAGGTAGATCTACATTAAATTACTTTTAAATCTGATGGACATAAATGATAATATAATTCAACATCTCTCAAATCTGCCAGATTAAACGATAGTATTTCCAACCAAAATGTTAATTCATATTATCATATTTTTAAATAATTTATTCAATGAATTGTTCTATAGAATGGCGCTTCATAGCGTAGCTCATCGTATTGTAGCTACATCATTATAAACAAACCGAGTCAAGCCTATTGTATTACGCAGGGTGAGCAAGGGATGGGAAGATTTTGCAATGGCCACTAGATCGGTCTGGTAAGAAACCTCTAATTTCATGAATTTTTTTATGTTTTCATTATTTAGGCCCTATAAAATATTTGTTATTTCTTTTATAAGCTTAGGTAATAAAAAGGTATGAAATTTAAATTAATTCAATTCAGTGTATCTAACCTATTATTGGCAGTGATGTGGATATTGAAGGGGATTCCATCATTGACAATTTTACCAACTTCTTTGACACACACTGACACAGCCCTACGCAGGCCTGCCCTAGCCTAGCGCATGTCTATTAAACAACTTGGGCTCTGGCTCCATGAAGACTGTCACTTCAAAATTATAAAAATATCATCACAGAGTCCTCGTCCTCGAGGCTAGATCTAGTTCCAACATTTCTCCAGTTGGATCTGAATAAGTGAATTTTGAACACTATTATTGGAGACAGGATCTACAAGCAATTAATAATGACTAGACACAGTTAGGAAGTGTTTTCCCATTCACTAAATTGACCCAACAAGGCAACAACAGGCAACATGCCCATTAATAAGTGATGCTGTTTGGTTAATTGTGCAGTTACTTTAATTTACTAAAAAATCATATCAAACTATTAACATAAAGGTATAAATTAAGAATAACATTTTCTTGAATTTTGCACAATTGTGGTTGAAAGTCTGACTACTTTGGCGGCTTTGTCATGCATCGCTTCTCCAGAGCTCAGCTTTATGAGCCGAGCTATTAAACCCAGGCCAGGGAGCTTAGCGATTCGGTACGGAGAGCTCTTCATAATCTTTTGTTTTGACAGGACACAAAACTACACGCGTGGGACTAGAAAATAACTTGCGTGCGATAATGCTTTTCCCATCACGAGTCCACCGTTCCGCTCCTAAATCTGCATGCATTTACAGCATTAATTATAATATTTCTTCACGAACAAATACACAAAGACGTAGAAAAAATATTCATCGTCGCTATGAAATGGTAAACTACTCACGATGTTCTCACAGCTCGGCAAATACCGATATTCCACGCTTCGCTTCTAGCTTCTTTTCTTTTCGTACAAATCTATTTATCGTCGTCTATCTCCACTTGCTCAGCAATGTACCGAAATACTGTTCTGTGATTGGTCAATGTGCCTAAAAACCATGGGTTTTTAAAACCCACGGTTTGAAACCACCTAAAACAGTTGACTCAAAATCATGCCGAAAACCCACGGTTGAAACCATGGTTTCATTTGAAACCACCTTTGTGAATCGCAAAATCAGTAAAACCCACGGTTGAAACCATGGTTTCTGCAAAAACCACCTTTGTGAATTCGGGCCAATATGTTCACGAATTGATACGCGTCGCAGCGTGACCGTGCATTTCCACTGACACGGGCACGTGTAATTCACGCATTGATGCTCGAGCAGTTCACGTCGACTAGTTTACGCACTTTACGAATAGTTTGGGCATGGTACGAGCAGTTCAGGACTACTGCGCGACAGTGGCGCTCGTGTCGGTCCAGGGGTATATATTGGGCTTCCTGGACACTGCACGCGATAACAGAAACGAAAAAATAAAGGACATCGAAAACAAACAAAACTCACCTCCCCCAAACCCCCTGTTGCACCCACAAATGTAATAACGCCCACAAATGTAATAACACTTTACCCACAAATGTAATAATTTTTGATCGCCCACAAATGTAATAATGACTTTACCCAAAAATGCAATAATGCACTTTACCCACAAATGTAATAATGACTTTGCCCACAAATGTAATAAATTTGAATGGATTTTTTGGCGAATCCGTTCTAAACTAAAATCCTATAGTAATGCGTTAATATAGCACAAAAGTGCAAAGTCTTTTTTCCAGACCCGGTTTTTTCAAAAATTATAACATAAGTCCAAACTAAGATACGATAATGATATTCCATTGGAATAAAATGAAAATCGAGCTTAGTCTCTTCTCCAGACCCAGTTAATTCAAACTGGTGTAATTAATGTCTTTGTTGTTGTTTTAACTTATACTTAAATTATTGTGAATATATGCGCTAAGAGTAAATTGAGAATCAAGCGTAGTATTTTCTCCAGACCCGGTTACTTAAAACTAAAAACTAAAACCCTAGCAGCGTTCATATAGTACAAAAGTGCAAAGTCTTTTTTTCCAGACCCGTTGAATTCAAAAATTATAATATAAGTCCAAAGTCTTTTTTCCAGACCCGGTTGCTTCAAAAATTATAATATAAGTCCAAACTAAGATACGATAATGATATTCCATTGGAATAAAAATGAAAATCGAGCTTAGTCTCTTCTCCAGACCCAGTTAATTAAAACTGGTGTAATTAATTTCTTTGTTGTTGTTTTAACTTATACTTAAATTATTGCGAATATATGCGCTAAGAGTAAATTGAGAATCAAGCATAGTCTTTTCTCCAGACCCGGTTACTTAAAACTAAAAACTAAAACCCTAGCAGCGTTCATATAGTACAAAAGTGCAAAGTCTTTTTTCCAGACCCGTTGAATTCAAAAATTATAATATAAGTCCAAAGTCTTTTTTCCAGACCCGGTTGCTTCAAAATTTATAATATAAGTCCAAAGTCTGTTTTCCAGACCTGGCTGTTTCAAAAATTATAATATAAGTCCAAAGTCTGTTTTCCAGACCTGGCTGTTTCAAAAATTATAATATAAGTACAAAGTCTTTTTTCCAGATCCGGTTATTTAAAAAATTATAATATAAGTCCAAACTAAGATAGCATAATGACATTCCAGTGGAATAAAAATGAAAATCGAGCTAAGTCTTTTCTCCAAACCCTGTTATTCCAAAATTATAAATAACAATACAACAACAACAAAAACAGTATAAAGACCCCATAATCTTTTTAATGCTGGATAACATGGACATATAGTTAATTTTTTCTTCAAAATAACGCTAATAGTAATAATTAAAAAAACTCAAAATCTAAGACCAAACAATCCTTCAACCTAAGAACCTGTTTTAAAAGAGGTTTAGAGCGTTGTCTTTATTCCAGACCTAATTATTAACAAAATTACAAAAAAATCTTCTAACGTAAGACTCTATCATATTCTTATTCTTGTGGAATAACACAAGTTTTAAAACGTACTCTTTCCTCCAGACACGGTTATTTAAAAAAGTGAATTAAAAAAAATTCAAATCTAAGACCAATCTTCAAAAGTTACACCCAGTAATAAATACGTCTTTACCCCACATCCATTTTTTTAAATAATACTAAGACCCCTACAAAACATTGCAATAATGCATGGGTAAAGCAAACATCCTTTCTCCAGACTTGGTTATTATTTGAAAAAAAAATAAAATAGTTTTTACAAATATTCTAAAACGAATACCCAATAATCTTATTACTGTGGAATAACATAAAGATCGATTGTAGACTTTCCTCCAGACACAGTTATTTCGAGAATAAAAAAGCAATAAAGCCCAACCCCCAACAACGAATCTAAGAACCAACAATCCTCCAAATTAAGACCATGTAGAAAAGCACATGTTTAGAGCGTTTTTTTTTTTCCAGACCCAGTCATTTAAAAATAATTTAAGCAATCTTAAAAACATAAGACTTTGTCATATTTTAATTCCTGTGGAATAACACGAGTATTATGCTTAGTCCTTTGTCTAGACCCGGTTATTTAAAAGAAAAATAAATATTGGAAAAAAAAATCTAAGCTAAGACCAACCTTCAAAATTAAACCCAGTCAAAATGCTTGGGTTTAGAGTGTTGTCTTTACCCCACACCCAGTTCTCTTAAAAATACAAATTAATCGAAACATTAATCTTAAAACTTAGACCCCAGCATCTTCTAAACTATAAAAACCCTGTGATAACGCATACCACAAACACAACAAATTAATCATAGGCGTAAATATTCATATCTGAATGATACGCGCCTTAAAATCCAAGATAACAACAACAACAACAACAACGTTATTCTACATCAATGATATTGTGGGGTCTGTTTGTTTTTATTTTCCTATTTTTAAATAACTGGGTCTGGAGCATAGACTATGCTATATTTCCATGTTATTCTACATCAATAAGATTGTGGGGCCTTTGTTTTATTATTATTAGGGCCTATATATTTTTTTATGATTTGTTATTTTAAAATAACTGGGTCTTGAAGATAGACTACGCTATATTTTTAAGTCATTCAACATCAATGAGATTGTGGGGTCCTTGTTAATATTGTTCTTTATGATTTGCTATTTTGAAATAACCGGGGCTGGAACAAAGACTGCACCATATTTCGATGCTATTCAGTGTTAACAAGATTGCGGGTTTTGCTTTTGGTTGTTGTTGTTTTGTTTTTGAATGATTTTTTTATAACTGGGTCTGAAGGAAAGACTATGCTATATTTACATTTTGTTAAACATTAATAAGATCGTGGGGCCTTTGATTGTTTTTAATCATTATTTATTATTTTGTATTTGCTATTTGAAATATTTGGGTCTGGAGGAAAGACTACGCTAAACTTCTATGTTATTCAACATTAAGAAGAGTTAATTTTGGGATCTTTATTTGGAAGATTGTTTAAATGTTTTATATAACCGGGTCTGGAGAAAAAAAGACTGTGACTTTGCGCTATATGAATGCATTACTATATGGTTTTAGTTTAGAACAGATTCGCCAAAAATCCCTTCAAATTTATAACATTTGTGGGTAAAGTCATTATTACATTTGTGGGAGATGAAAAATTATTACATTTGTGGGTGAAATTATTACATTTGTGGATAAAGGGTTTTAAGTAACCGGGTCTGGAGAAAAGACTTACGCTTGATTCTCAATTTACTCTTAGCGCATGTATTAACAATACGCGCCGTGTAAGTTAAAACAACAACAAAGACATTTATTCCACCAGTTTTAATTAACTGGGTCTGGAGAAAAGACTAAGCTCGATTCTTATTCTTATTCCACTGGAATATCATTTTCGTATCTTAGTTTGGACTTATATTATATTTTTTTAAACAGCTGGGTCTGGAAAAGAGACTTTGGACTTATACATGTATTATAATTTTTTAAACAACCGGGTCTGGAAAAAAGACTTTGGACTTACATTATAATTTTTTAAACAGCTGGGTCTGGAAAAAAGTCTTTGGACTTATATTCTAATTTTTTAATTAACCGGGTCTGGAAAAAAGACTGCACTTTTTTGCTGTTTGAACGTATTACTATAGGATTTAAGTTTAGAACGGATCGCCAAAAAACCCTTCAAATTTATTACATTTGTGGGTAAAGTCATAATTACATTTGTGGGTAAAGTCATTATTACATTTGTGGGTAAAGTGCATTATTACATTTGTGGGTAAAATTATTACATTCGTTGGTAAAGTGTTATACATTTGTGGGCGTTATTACATTTGTGGGTAAAGTGTTATTACATTTGTTGGGCGTTATTACATTTGTGGGCGATTATTACATTTGTAAAAAAAAACAGGAAACCAACAAGAGAAAAAGACCCCCCCCCCAAAAAAAGGGGGGGAAATGAAGCGCAAGAAAGTCCCCTTATCCACCCCCCCAAAAAAAAAAGCGAAATCCGTATGTTCTTTATTCTCTTTTTTGTTTCTCTTTCTTTTCAGTTCTTTTTTCCTTTACTTCCATTTCTTAATTTTTTTCAATTTTTTTTGGTGAAGGGGATTTCTGTTATTTTATAATTAATTTTCATTCCCCCTTTTCCCCCTTTTTCCTTTTTCGTGTTTTTGTTTTTTAAGTTTCTTTTTCTCTTTATTATTTCTTTCCAGGGGTTAACTACTCAACCATCTCTTCGAACAGGTCAGTGGACTGTCATACTGTCCAAACTCGTGCCTTCTGGTCATTTATTCCCTGACCCACACTTTCCTTAGTGGATTTCTTCGAGGTGGGGTTGCCTTTTCTTGCTCTATTCTTCCTCAAGCCTCTTCTGCTGCTTTTCAACAATGGCTAGAGCAGCAGCCAGGTAAAGGCATGTTTTCTTCCCTGCAATGATTGTGTCTCTGACATAGTTTGCATAAATAGTCGTGAACAGTGCGGGAGCCTCCCACGACAAAATCGTGACCAAAAGTCGTGCAAGTGTCAGCCTTGCATAACCCTTTTATTTATTGAATATGGTGGAACTTTTTTTTTCAAAACTTTTTTTGGCAGTAATGTTAATCAGCTTGTTGTTTGTGGATGAGTGAACACGCATCGAGGGGGGAAATGGCATTTTAAACACAGACTCATTTCAAGGAGTTATAAAGTGAAAAATGGGTGCAAATTCAGTTTCAAATGTTCCTTAATTGCTGTTGTTTTTTATCATCCATCATTTTTGTCACCACACACTTTCTGAACTTTTTACACTTTCAATGGTTGAGCAAGCAGACTTGGAAACTTAGGAATGAACACTCTTTACGTTGCATAAATGCATTATTTCCTAACAATTTCTCAGGATCAGTTGAATTTATGGACAAATCAGAGGTGGATCCAGAATTTGAAAAAGGGGAGGGGCCGAGATATTTGGGTAGGGGAGCCACAAACATTTTCAAATTTTAACATGTTTTTTTAAATTAAGTTATAGGGGATACTACCATAAACCCCTATGATGATTTGTCATATACATTGTGCTCACTCAACCATGAACAAACGTTTTCAAAATTTTGTGTGGAGTGGCTAAATGATGGATAGTAAATACAGCGTAAGCACCATAAAATTCACCAAAAACAACCTTCGCCCAACTTTGTATTTACACAATCTGAAAAAACGACTCTTGTTACTTTCAATAATTGTCATTTTTTATTCAATCTTTGATTACTCATGCATGACCAAACCGATCAATCTCATTTTTTTCCAGGAGTTGTTTAATGAGTGTAAAAAATTACGTACGAAATATTACATCTCGTTCAAAAGTTACAGCATTTTGATTTAGGGGACTTACTTTTTTTGTTGTTGGAACCAGTGGCGTAACAGGCGGGGGGTGGCAGGGGGCAAGGTCCCCCCTGGCGGAGTTCACCGGGAAAATAAAAAAAACGAGAAAAGGAAAAAAGAAAGAAAGAAAGAAAGAAAGAAAGAAAGAAAGAAAGAAAGAAAGAAAGAAAGAAAGAAAGAAAGGGAAGGGGAAAAGAAAGAGAAAAAGAGGAAAGGGGGGGGGGGGGGGGTAGGGAAAGGGGAAAAGGAAAGGGAAAAGAAAACTAAGAAAATAAAAATAAAAAGGGAAAGAGGAAAGAAAACAGGAAAAGGAAGGAAAGAAGAACATGTGAGAAAGAACAATTCTCCCCGATATACAAATTTATTAGCATGATTAGGAAATAAATCAAAGATGACAAAAAGGCAAACAAAAGCGGGAAATGAAAGTAGAATGGAATGAGCCAAAATTTAAATTGGAAAATAAAGAAAAGGGAAAAGATAACGCTACCGGGCTGCCGAGGATTGAAGATAACGAGCGGGAAAAAAAGATGGGTGCTGTATAGCATAATGTCGTACGAAAGTCTGTCATGAACTTGCTAAATTCCAAAACTACCGGGGCTCTGTCCAAGAGTCAAGACCCCTCGTAGTGGGGGCTCTTCATCAGTAACCTTTAAAGGGCTCTATAATGGGCCCCTATATGGACACTTCCTGCATTAAGCTTTGCGTTGAAGAACTAGCGTACGGGGGGTGGGGGTGGTTCCACAGCCAAAGGGAAATAAAAGAAAATAAAGGAGGCAGCGAAATGAGATTAATTAAAAAAATATATGACATGATATTTGCTTTGATGTAAAAGCTATCACATAATTAGAATTTCATTTCAAAAGGCAATAATTCTTTCTGGCTCGCTTCGCTCGCTGGTGACTTTTTTAAAACAAATTTTCCCACATTTGCTATGGTCGTCGTCACAGCATACTCTAATCAGAGCGTAGCTTCCCTTACGGCAGCGTGGTACAACCGTCTGTTTTGAGCCATTCTAGTTGCTTTCTCCATGGTACCAAATGCCTCCCTCACTGTCTTGTCCCATTTACATCTTGGTCTTCCTCTACTACGTTTACCAGGAATGTGTGCCCCAAGGACCCTCTTCTCCAGACCATTATGTCTCATGATGTGACCAAAATAACTCAGCTTCTGTCTCCTCACATATTGCAGTAGCCAGTCACTGGGCACATTAGGTGAGCGGCCAGAAGCCAAAAAGTGGCTTATTTCTTGACTTTAATCCCCCCGGCTGGATCAAAGCAAAATCATACATCAAATTAAAGGAAATTTTTTGAATTTTTCGGAATTGGGCATTAAAAATGACGTAAAGTGTAGCATCACCATGGAAACCAGCCTTGAATAAGCCACGCCCATTTTAAATACTTATTGAATATTCATCGTGAATATTGATTTTTTACTCATTAATTTAAATTATCAGGTATTTTTTCTTATTTTTAAAGGATAGATCCACTATATATTGTTAGATGAATTACTGAAAAACAACTTAGCATGAATTTTATGAACATTTTCTCAGAAATTGTTGCCTAGCAACATAACTTTCCTTAGCAACCATTTAGCTACTTAAGTAAACCACTTATTTTTCAATTTCAAAGCTAACTTTTAACTTTTTAACTCGGTTAATTCAAACCAAATAAGTTACACCAATGAAATTCTATAAAGTATTATTGAAAAATGATAAAAAGAACTGAAAACCCCCATTTTAACTATTGCGAACCATAAATAAATTTGCTAAGCTCTACCTGACATACCCCTTCACATCGTACAAATCGCCATATTATTGTTCATTTTGACTACATTGATACACGTACGTACAAGTCACATACTTAATATTATTTTGTGGTGAAAAAAGTTGATTGAGTTAATAATACCTGATCAATTAAAATGCAGTATCTTGTCTTCAATAGAACAACAACAAAATTAACATTTTATATTAACCAATGATACCAGTTAATTGCCTAGCAACGACTATATTAACACTCTTCTCCCTGGCCAAATATGTGGAAAAATGGTCCATTATGGGCAATAATACTGATCGACACAACTATCATATAGATGCCTACAACCTTGTTTTCAATAATCATTCAACAAACTGACTATTTTATAGCTTCCATGGAGACAAATTTGTTGCCTAGAAACAGTATTCCCTAGCAACGGCTATGTTACCACTCTTCATCTTGGTCAAATGTGCTGAGGAAGTTGTTCCTTAGAGTAAAAATATTGAGCAAATTAACATATGATAGCTTGTTAGGCAAACAGCATTTATGAGTTTACCATTATCTACTGACACAATTCCATTGCCTAGCAACACTATTTACCTTAGCAACGATATATTTTCACCTTAGAAAATCTTGAGGAAAATAATCCACTTTTAAGTGTACAGTACCTTTGTTAATGGGATGGTCTAGGGTGAAAATGTTTCTATCTAAATGAATAGAGTAAAATTCACAGAGCTAAATGCTGAAAATTTCATCAAAATCAACAAATAACAAAGTTATTGAATTTTAAAGTTTATTAATATTTTGTGAAAACAGTTATGTGCACATTGTCATGAATATTCATTAGGTGGGTTGATGATGTCACATCCCCACTTTCCTTTTTCTTATGTTATTACATGAAATCATAAATGTTTCATTATTTTATACATGCATAAAACGTGTGTCTGCATTATGCTGAAATAATTTGCGGCAATAGATAGCTTAATCAGTTGTCAATCCAATTGTTCTTGGTATAACATTTTTGAATAAACCTAATTTCATATAATGAAATAAAAAAGAACAAGTGGGGATATGACATCATCAGCCCACCTAATGAATATTCATAAAGACATGCCTAAAACTTTTTTACCGGAATAATGCAAATCTTTAAAATTCAATAACTTTGTTATTTGTTATCCGATTTTGATGACATTTTCAGCATTTTGCTTTGTGAATTTTACTATATTTGTTGAGATATAAAATATCTCCAGCCTGGACCATCCCTTTAAATAATATACCTACATGCATACTGGCAATGGTAAATTAAAGGACATCACTTCATTTCTCTTATAAAAAAAAAATCATTTATCCTTTTTTTGATATTGCTTGTCTACAAATTCTAAACAGTACGATGAGCATGGTATCTAAACTTTATCATATGAAAAAGAGCAGCTACGAAGAGAAATTTAAATGTTGAAGATAAAAAGACAATAATATGGTTTGGATGATTCATAGCTGGGTACATTCAGAAAAGGCAAATCATGTGCTACTCAACTTCTGGAAGTTATTGAGGAATAGACAAAGGATTTGGATAAAGGAAAATCAATTGACTGTATCTATTTGGACTACAAAAAAGCATTTTATAGCGTCCCCCATTGAAGACTTCTGCTTAAGCTTCATTCATGTGGAATTAGAGGTAGTGTCTTGAACTTAATCAGATCCTTCTTAAAGAACAGAGAGCAACGGGTGGTTGTTAATGGAGTTTTCTCAAATTCTGTTAGAGTCAGTAGTGGAATTCCCCAAGGGAGTGTTATCGGTCCGGAGCTATTTCTGATTTTCATAAATGATTTACCAGATGTCCTAGCTTATCAAGCAAGTGTTATTAAGTTATTTGCTGATGATACAAAATTATTTGCTGAAGTTAACAACAATCAAGACTGGGAAATCCTTCAAGCTGATTTACAGAGGATTCAAAGTTGGGTAATCTCATGGCAAATTCCCTTCAATACAGGAAAATGTAAAGTCCTTCACAATGGCAGAAAGAACCTGCACTATGACTATAAGTTAAGTTTGGATGGCCGTACCATCGAAGTGAGCCACAGTGAAAAGGACTTGGGAGTCACTTTCGACGATCAGCTAAGATTTTCTCAGCACATATATCAGATAGCAAAGGCAGGAAATAAGAAGAAGGGGATCATCAAGAGATCTTTCTTATTCCTTGAACCTAAGAACTTCAAGCTACTTTATAAGTCCATAGTTCGACCTGCTTTGGGGTATTGTTCACAGATTTGGCATCCATACCTAAGGAAGGATCAGGTGAAACTCGAGAGAATCCAAAGAAGAGCTACAAAAGCAGTTCCGAGTTTACAGGTCAAGAGTTACCCGGTAAGGTTAGCTCAACTAAAGTTTCATTCATTATCCTACCGACGTCACAGAGCAGATCTTATCCAAGTGTTCCGAATAATTCAAGGGACCGAAGATCTTGAGACTTCAAAATTCTTCAAATTCAATGAAGACTCTAGAGCAACCCAGAGCAAATACTGGGAAAAGACAAACTTCTTTCTCACATCAAGTAGTATCTGAGTGGAATAACTTGCCAAATCAAGTAGTGATCGATCAAAGAGCACTTCCATAAACTCTTTCAAGTCAAATTTAGAGAAAACATGGGAGCCCAAACAGGAAAAGTTTAACACTGACCAATCTTTTACCTGCCCATGCTCTCATTAATACCTTTACCTGCTGAAACCACACATCGCCATATAACCCGTACCAGTATTCCACTTTACTGTCTTTAAGAAATTGGAAGGAGAGGGGCAAACAAGTTTTATAGGTAAAACTTTATGCCCACAACAAGGTATGTTACAAGGTACGTTATAACATATTTTTTTTTAGCTTGCTACAGTAGGTATAGCATTGATGATATAATAGAATGGACAACACTACTCTTCAGGCACAGTACCTGATTAAAACTTTGATCGTGAAGTGGGTCTTCACCTAAGGATTGTACAGATAATTTTTTTTCAATTTCAGGGACCTCCTATACTCATTTAAGTCATTGGCAGAGGCTTTTGGCTGCATATTCAGATCACTTTCCTCGAGTAAATATGGAATGGTTAACAAATGGATCTGTCTTGTCAAATAATACCTAATCACCCATGCATGTCCAACTTCCAAGGCTGTGTCTGTGTGGAGGCTGTAGCCCAAAGATGCCAAAGCTGTGAGTTCGACAAGTTTCTGTTGAAACTTATTAATAAGTGTCAGAAGTTTAATCACAGGGAACTTTTGATGTCACTTTCAATCTGATAACTGTCAAGAAATCAGAGGGATGAAAGCATGGAAACTTGGGATCTTAAGCCTTAATATGGTTGTTATTTACCTGATTGCTAAGAGAGTAACAATAAGACCGACAGCTTAATGTCCTCTCCAAGACCTGGTAATGAGGATGCGCCTAACAAAAGAGCACTAACGCACCAAATGGGAATCAAATCCAGGTCACCGGAATCCGACACCCCCTCCACCGACTGAGCTATCATTCCTGATAGGGCCAAGAAAAGGACAAGGAAACCATTAAGGATAGAAAGGCTTCCTAAATTGGGAGATGTTTTCTATGTCTTAGTGTCATTATGTAATATGTCATGACTTTTGCACACATCTGCTGAATAGAGACAACCACTGCTGGGTACACAGCCCTTGGTGCTAAATATTGACCGCAAGTCTTGAATAGAGCATGCAGAGCCATCACTGGCTGTTAGCGACTAACGGAAGTGAGTAATCTTTACCTACTCTGTATTATTGCCCCACCATACGTCAGAATAGAAGTCATCAGCACAGATGAAAGAAACAAAAATCAAGTAGATAGTTTTCCACTCGTCAACCATGAACCTGCCAAGAGACTCAAATCTAGACACAGTTTTCTCAACAGAATCCCTTGATGGCTCTGCACGCATACAATAGGAGTGGAGAAACTACCTGCAACTTTTAGGATGATCATAGGATACAACACTTTTGTGTCTGCTCCCTCCTACCGGAGCTATGAACTGATACTGCCTTTGCCACTTTTCACAGGAAAGCTACATGTAGATCTTGTACCATTAACAGGACATGTCATCTTTAATGACCTGTAAAGAAGAAGTGTGTCATTAATTATCTGACTGGTAGAAGACACCTATTTATGGTAATCTGACATTTCGGAAAAATGATTATTTGCTCATGGTTTGTTGGATGGGGAGGAGGCAGGGACTTAATTGGTTCCTAATGGGGTCGTCGGTTAGGCTAAAACTTTGCTGAAAACGGTGCCTATATTCTGAATGTTGGTGTTTAAAGGTGAAAATTACAATTTGCCAATGGAATAGCAAAGATATTCGATGCTAAAAATCTTACCCCATATCTATATACCCCCTTAAAAGCCACTTTTTGGAGAGACAAACTCCTGCACACCTAGGCTCCAATTTGATCATAGGATACTGAAATATTTTAAACGGGAATATTTGCTCTGTGCACATCTTCTTGGGTCACTACACAAGTCCTGTGTAGTAGACGGTACAAGATCTGGCTTTTGGGTTGAACGACTCCAGATCTTTGGCAGCGCACAGCTCTGGTAGGACGGGGGGGACCAAAAGGTGATGTACTGTTTGATCCTCCTTTCAGTCGTGTATAGTGTCTGCATCCCCGCTGTAGCCCCGAACTGCATATTGAGGACTTTGCACTTTCTTGTTCCAGACCAGGATGGCCATTTGTCACTCGAACCTGGGGGTGTGATTCGCTAGGTCACATGGAAAGCTTCTGCGTCACAGACTGGAGGTGGTTTGACCATAGGGGGATCCTTTGACTGTGTGCATAGCCATCAAGGGATTCAGTCAAGTGAAGGAAACTGTCTTGATTCGAGTCTCTTTTTTGGCAGGTTCATAGTTAATGAGTGGAAGAAGGACATCTTTTTTGGCTTGTTTTCCACCCGTGCTGATACCTCTATGTGTGGGGAACTGTGCCACACAATAGGTAAAGATCATCAACTCTTTTTGGTAGCAGACAACCGAAAATTGCACTGCAAGCAGCATTTAGGACTGGGTTAAACTTGTAGCATACAGCAGAGCTGTTGAACGGATGGTTTGGCATCTGCTCCCCATATTGTGTTAGCAAGCCTCTTATTGATGTTGTTCCTTTCTCCAGCTTTTGCCTTTGTCTTGGCTACATGTTCTTTGTACGCAAGAGTGACGTCAAGGTAGGCAGGATTGCTGGTGTGTTTCATTCACTTTCAACACCATCTGACCATCAGTTTCGGGTCAGATATGCCAGAGCATCACTGAATGTTTTTTCCACCTCTTCAAATGACTGCTTCTGTGAGACAATGCACAGTTCATCAGCATAGGTAGCTCTTGGTGTTTGGGTGGATTAGTTGGTAGTTTGTGTAGATGTTAAAGAGGAGTTGGGCTAGGACACTTTTTTGGGGAGACCATTTTTCTGCCACCAGCATTTGCTGCTGGAACCATTGAGATTCACAAACAACCGGTTTGACGGCATGTTCTGAATTAGCTTTGTCAACTTGACGTCCGTTGTCATCACGTACAATGACTGTCTTCGTAAGTAGGCCTACCCTATGATTAACTGTTTCATAAGCTGCAGAGAAGTCAACAAAGGCTGCTCCAGTTTTCGGACCTTCCTCAAACCACCTGATGTACTGAGTCAAATTCAGTACTTGATAAGTAGAGGACTTTCCTGGCCTGAATCTTGCCTACTGGAATGAGGAACTTGGTCACAAAGGGAGCAATGCGGTTAAGCAGGAGCCTTTCAAAGGGCGTTCTGTTACTCTTTTGGCTGATTGGGTCCTTGTCTGGCTCGAGTTAGGCAACAACCCTCTATTTCCTCTTTCCATTGTTTTTTCCCATGCAAACAGCGGTTTAATATGTCAGCATCCCTTGGGCTGCAATAGGTCCAAGAAGTGTGATCTGCTCACAGAGGATATCATATCTAATCCAGGTGCCTTGTTGCTCTTCATTATTTTCTTTGATAGCATAGCACAAGCAGTGCTGAATGGTCTTGTGTATTCAAATGACTCTTAGTTGGGAGGCTATCTCTGCACTTTTAGGGAGGTTGGCCCTTCGGTTATATAGGGTTACCTTGACTGTACACAAGGTAGTGGGCCACTTGGTCGGTGGTCACTATGGGTATAGTTTGAGGCTCGCATAGTCGTTTTTAAGGATCCGAATTTCTTTCCCCGGCTTCTGCTGTTGTGAGTCATATCCATTGATTTATTAAGGGAAAGCATCCATATTGTATTGGCAGCGTGCACCCCGCTAGCGTACGCCTGCACACTCTAAGACGGGATAATAGCGTCGGCCAGCGGCAGCTAGCTGCGATAATTAAAGCACAATAGAACTCACATCCGCTCTCGCAGCTCCCCCTGTGCTTGCTGCCGCTCGCTGCCATACTTTATAATCCATTTGATTAGAGATTTAATCCCCAGCTCGCTGCTAGCGGCAGCTCGCTGCCGCTAGCTGCGCTGTAGATATCTCAAGCGCTGCCGCTGCTCCCCATTTCTATCAATCTCACGTACCCCGCGCCGGCCACGGCTAGCCTTCAATTCGGCGGCTCGCTCTGGAATGTAGACCCAGAATGAAGAGTTAACACATACGTCGTGGTGCCTGTACTAGCTAGTTCCACTTGTCGTGATGTTTAACTTCAATTTATTATTTCTAAAAGCATGATAATGAAAGGCGTTCCTCTTTTATGTCCGTAGCAAAACATGCATGCAAGCACGCTCTATATTGGAAACGACTACAGCTAGCTAGTATATGCTCGGCCACATCGTGTCGCATGATGGCGACCGAGTACAGATAAACATCCACGTGCGCACGATGTGAATATGACAAAAATTCTCGATCTCGATAAGTCGCGATGGTTCTCGATAGTTTCCGTTGTCAACTAACTGAACTGAAAATTAACACCATCGATAGAAATACTGCCGATTTCGAAAATGTTGCAGCTTGCGAATTGAGATTGACACGGAAGATTCACACATGAAAAATAAGTTGAATTAATGACCTTTTTAACGTATGATTTGGGGCCGGATACAGTGGCGTACCTAGGATTTTCCACAGGGGGGGGGGCAAAACGATCCGCAAAAAAATTTGACAAGCAAAAAAAAAAAAAAAAAAAAAAGGTCTTCAATCACATATAAAGGATTTCGTACCAGAAAAAAAAATTGACAAGCAAAAAAAAAAAAAAAAAAAGTCTTCAAGCTCGTCAGGGGGGGGGGGGGGGGGGGCAAAAAAGGTTTTTCAAGCTCGTCAGGGGGGGGGCAGGTATACGTATTTTGCATAGGTTGTGACTCGTCAGGGGGGGGGGGGCAGACTGCCAACCCGCCGGATAATGTCCACCAAGAGCGTATAACTAGAGTGGTATGCCTATTCATCTTTGCCATGGGAAGATATTAATATTTTTTAGAGGCCAGATAAAATGAGACAATATGAATATGATGCCCGAATGTAAATAAATTAGTGCGAACATTGATAGCAACGGCAGACTAAATTTTGGAGAATGATAATGACGCCAAATCATTCAACACGCTAAATCGCGAATCAACAAAATGTCTACTTCTTTTTATATTGTTTGACATTATGCTGCCTTACTTTTTATGTTGATTTGATATACTTCCTTTTATGTTATTTTTGTTTTGATGTTTTTGACATTTTGATTTTGTTTCTGACATCATATAATTTGTTTGGGAATATTTTTTTTTGGTAACTTTTGCTGAGTTTTTGATATTGTAGGCACTCTTTATTCTTGAAAATTATTGGGAACGCAATCTGCTTCTGTGGGACTTTATTGGAAAAATACGCGAATTGTATTTCTTTCAGGAGAATAAGAGTTTACATTGGAAGGTTTTAAGTGATTTCATGATATATCATTTCCACTTCAAAACAATTTCGAAAATACGTCTCGAACGATCGTGCATTATAATCTAAGGTGTTGAGTACTTTTATTTCAACGTATTTCCCTTTCTGACTTTATTGGAAAGATAAGCGAATAATATTTATTTCAGGAGAAAGAGATTATGGTATCTGAAATAAATTCTATATAATTTCCACCTCAAATAATTTTAAAATACGTTCCGATCGTTCATAAGCTGATCTGAGACGTTAAGACCATTATCCAATGTATTTAGGATTTAGATTTCTGACTTAATTGAAAAGATACGTGAATTGTATACTATGGGGTTAGGAGGGTTTTTAGGAGAGAGTTTATTCTAGAAGGTAATTAAATTATTTCAATATAATTTCCAAATCAAAACAATTTTGAAATAATTTCTGTCCCGAACGATTTTCAATTAATCTGAGACGTTTAATTCTTTTTATTCAAACCCTTACCTTTTAACGGACCTAATAAACCGGCCAGAGTCAACGATCAGCACCATTAGCGTACCTAATAAGGGGGGGGGGGGGGCAGACTTCCCCCCTGACGAGTCACAACACATGCAAGTGACGTATCCCTGCGCCCCCCCCCCCCCATGACGAGTCAAAAGTGATCCCTGACGGGCCATAAGTGACCCCTCTCCTAATGTGAAGACCTTTTTTTCTTTGCTTGTCATTTTTTTTTTCTGGCGCGAAATGTCATTTACTTGTGGTTCAAGACCTTTTTTTTGCTTGTCAAATTTTTAATTTTTAATTGCCATCAAAACGATAAATAGTATAAGATGCATTTTGAGGACAAAAAATATAATTTTTTAGGAGATTACAGGCTTTAGATATCGCCAAAAAGTGATTGTTGCTAGAGAAAATGCTGTTGCTAGGCAACACAATGATTTCCATAGGTAACATTAAAATCTATGAATACTCAATTATTTAGATTAGAACAGATAACATGACACAGCAGGGTTAAACTAAGAATGATTTATAACAATACAATAAAATCCATTAAATAATAGTAGACCATACTGCTGCGTATAGTCGTAAATACACACAAACATAGTGATATCCGTCACATGCAGGGGTTAATCAAACATGGCAATAATGTAATTTTTCATGATCATAAATGCATTATACATCCTAGTCTTCCTCTTTTATTCATTTTTTCATCAAAATTCAATTTCTTCATCAGTTTTTATTAAATTAAAAACTTTTTTTTAGAATTTTTGGGAGGTTACAGGCTTTAAATATCACCAAAAAGTGATGGTTGCTAGTCTTCCTCTTTTATTCATTTTTTCATCAAAATTCACTTTCTTCATCAGTTTTTATAAATTAAAAACTTAAAAATATGATAAAATAAATTGATCTGGTAAAAGAAGAGAGAATATTAAAAAGTGAATATGGTTGCTATGGAAAATAATGTTGCTAGGCAACCGTTTTGAAATGAAATATGTATGAAATATATATTCGGTTGCTAGGCGTTATCATATCATTCAATCTGTAGTGATTTTATCCTTGTAAAGTCTATATTTATATATGAATTAGTGTAATTGATTAACAAATATAAAAAATAAGTTACTGCTTTGCATTTATCACAAAAATGGGCGTGGCCTATTCAAGATTGGTTTCCATGGTGAAGCTACACTCTGCGACACTTTAAATTCTCAGTTCTAAAAAATTCAGAAAATTTCCTTCAAATTGATGCATGTTTTTGCTTTGATCCAGTCGGGGGATTAAAGTCCCAAATTTTGGCCTCTCGCCGCTCGCCAGTTCCTGATGTCTTCATGTGTACGTCGTTCCACCCAGGGTACCCTCAAAATCCTGCGGTAACACCTGCTCTCAAAAGCAGTGATTCTTAGCTCATCCGCCTTCCGTAGTACCCAAGCTTCGCAGGCGTAGGTTGCAATAGGGAAGATGCAGGCTCTGAGAACTCTAAGTTTCGTCTGCTTGTCCTGGCCTTGCCATAGTTTCTTCATGTTGTTTAGTGCCTTCAAACCCATAGCTAGTCGGCTTTTAATTTCCCTGCCATTGTCACCATCTTTCTAAATTCTCACCCCAAGGTACTTGAAATGATCAACTTCCTCCAGTATTGAGTTATCAATACTAACTCCTTCATCATTTTCATCCTCTTCTTTAACCACAGACATAACTTTCGTTTTTGACGCATTCATTTTCAAACCGTATGATTTGCTTCTTTCATTCAGAGATGATACAATACTTCTCAGGCCAGGTCTTGATTTAGAAATCATAGCTGCATCATCTGCATATCGCAGATTTCCTAGCTCTACTCCTCCTACACGCAGTAAGTCAAAGTCTGCTGCATGGACACCATCCATAACTTTCTTCATTATTTTTTTCTGTGTAAATGTTAAAAAGTTCAGGAGATCCTGTCGAACTCCTTTCTTGATATCAAACCAGTCCGTAGTGCCACATTCCAATTTAACAGATGACTGTTGGTCCGCGTACAGATATCTAATCAGCCTGATCACATGATGTTGAAAGCCCATTTTCAGCATCACATTCCAAAGATGGCTATATCTAGCATTATCAAATTGGAGTAGTCCACAAAACAGATGAATAAATCCTGGTTCATTTCGTGACATTTCTGTATAAGCAATTGAATATTAAAGAGGTGGTCTCCGGTGCCCCGATGTTTGCTATGGTGTGCCCCCTAAAAATATCTGGATAGCTGTTCACAACTGCAATTAATTTATGTGTTGTGTGAAAGCTATATAAATATACACGCAATTTGATTAAAATCAGTGGCCATCTGTAAGGATAAAGCACTGTTGTATGGATGAGTTTGGACTATAGCCCCCAAAAGTTCTACAACCAAACAAAAAAAGGAGGAAAGAAAGAAAAGCAAAGTAAAAGTGTTTTATATTTTTCAGAGGATCACGTCAACATCTATCTTCATGTTAGATTCTCATGAAAAGGCGATTTTTTTCTCGCTCGCTTCGCTCGCTCAGGACTTATATTAAGCTACTTCTTGCCACAAGCGCCATACTGGCCCCCTCGAACATAGAGAGCTTCGCCCTGATGCGCACAATCATAACAGAAATCCTGCTCACCGTGGCGTAGAAAAAAAGAGAGAGAAAAGGAAAGAGAGAAGGGTGAAATATAATATTTTCTTTTTAACATTATGTCAAAATCTATCACAAAATTAGCTTTTTGCAATAAAAATGTCAAAAATTTTGCTCGCTCGCTCGCATTTATATACATTTTTTTGTATCACCCCCTCAAAATTGTTGCCTTATGACGCCTGTTCCATGATATGACCGGGAAACCTTTGGCTCTTGCCCCCCCCCCCCCCTGGCCATCGACCACTGAACTAGAAATACGTATCTCTAGTTCAGTGCCACCGACCCCTGTTACGCCCCTGCTTAGAACCAACGAACGTAGAGGGCAGCAACACACGGCGGTGTTGCTTTTAGGAAGGTCCACTTCGTTCAGATTTTGTGACCATTTTCTCCCAGAGCACTTTTTTGGAAGATTGTAGAGTTGATTTTTTTTCGTTTGTTCCATTTTACTATTTTTATGAATAATGAAACCTCCAAGAAAATATGTTAAATAATATTGTTAAATATATATATATTTTTTTTAAATTATGAGACAAAAGGTAATCATGATTCTTGTAGTTTACATAGGAATAAAAATACATCGACTGATGACATTTGTGTTACCCTTCTTCTGCTTAATTTCGCTGCCCCCCCCCCCCCGGGCTACCCCTAACAAATCTACACAAGCTAACGCCAGAGCCAAGACCGTGATGTTCTGGTCTGGCCGCGCCGAAACTTCCCCGGTCACCCGCGGTGCGCGTACTGCGCTGCGCGAATGATATGCTGGCCGCATTGCAGTGCACTGGCAGGATAATCTCGACGCGACTCGACTTATACCGTGTTTACACTTAATCGGCATTTGAATCGGCTCGCGGTTCTGAACCGCGAGCCAATGCAGCATGTGCTTTTTCGTAGCGTGTAAACGCGAGTAACTTGCATCGGCTCGCGGTTCAGAACCGGCAATTTGCACCACCAAAGTAGTAGGTTCTGAACTGCGAGCCGATGCAGAATCGGCTTTTTTACTACGTGTAAACAGAAAGCCGATTCTGCATCGGCAATTTGTGCGCATTTCATTTACTTTACCATTGTGACGTAATTGTAAGCGCACTGATCCAGCGTTGTCTTTATTATGACGTATATCGTTGGTGTGCGTATCATTTCAGGTTTTTGCATCGGCTCGCGGTTCAGAACCGCGAGCTGTAACAACGTGTAAACGCAATCCAAAAGCCGATTCTGCATCGGCTTTTGGTTCTGAACCAAATGCCGATTAAGTGTAAACACGGTATCAGCTAGACGCTAGACGCCGTGTGCGGCGCTCTTCACATCTAAAGCTTTTTCGGAACATTTCATATACTTTCGTTACCAGAATCTTTGTCGTCACTAAATAACGCTCGTTTTTTATGTTGGCATTTTTCAATTTTTTGGGGAAATACATGGATACAACACTTAATGGTTTAACTAACATATCACTGACTTAAAATTTAAAAAAGTTGAAACTGATTACAAAGAAAAAATACGTTTTTTTTTTATTATATGTCACGTGATTGATGACGTTTTTTTTTACCCCTGTACCATAATACGTTCGGGGGGAGCCACTTCCTTTCAAAGATGCACAACATGATTGTCCGAGAAAAATCGTAAAGCCGGTTTAAGTTTCATCGTCGGGCGATATTTGTGCGTACAAAAGAATGGGTATCAATAGCAACAACTTCATTATTCTTTATTTTCAATGAATACTCAAACGTTGTTGTTTTTAGTAGGTTTTCTCATAGTGTAAACAACGTCCCCCGGGTACAGAGGTTTTGTTGCTCTCGGGTTCTTTCCGATTTGAGAATTATCTTGAACGTTTTGATCATCATACACGTTATTTATTCGGAAATATTCGGAAAGAAAAACGCAGCGATATTTAGTGCATCACATACGGTATGTGCACACGTACACTGCATATCGCATATGTGGGTCATCATTGACATTGTTCGCCGTATTATTTAGGGTGATGGGTAAATGAAAAGTATGGTTGTGTGACCTTACTTCGCGCGTGACCATATTTCGTGGACGGTCGTATATCTCAGTACTTAATATCGTTAAAATCTGATATCACTACCAGAAAAAGCGGTCAAAATTATCCTGTAGTGAAAGTTTCTAGTTGATAAGATTGGAATTTGTTTAAGCTAGGGCTAGGCGATTGGGCAGGCGCGCGCACCTGCCTCGGCCGATCCTCGCCCATGCACCCATCACTTAAACTTAGCACTTAGCAGGCAGGGTAGGACTTCGGATACATCCACACATAAACATCTCCAACTAAAGTGAGTACACTAACTACCCCAACTTTCACTTCCAATCTAAAAAAACACAAGGTGAGAGGATGTATTCCCTGTATGGGCAATGCATCCTCTCACCACCCAAATTTTTTGATCAACAACTGTCCTTTTTCCAGCCAAACGTTCTCTGCTCTTTAATTAATGATTAACATGGGCAGTGAAACCTGATATTATCCTCAGCATCCTAACATAGCTTCAAACCACTACCTCTCTCTAAAAAACGCCCATTATCAACCACAATACAATCCATGAAATAAGCACAATTGAACACAAAAAAAAAACGAAAAGCCTGTGTATCCATTGACATCTTTTATAATTGATAAGATATCCACGCATGAAGGATTTGGACATGTTCAAAGCCATCACCCCCACCCCATGTGTGCCACAAATTCTACACCCTACACATACTATAATAGCCCCCTTTCAGCTCACCAAACGCAACATATGTTATTCATATCTGGTTCCAAAATACACTGGATATGGACCAACGAACGTAGAGGGCAGCAACACTTTGCAGTCAGAGTTATTAATAGACAGAGTGACGAAACCGGAAGTGTGCTCTGATTGGTCAGATATTTCATGGAGCCCCAATTAGTTCCCTCTGGCATATTTTCTGCGCTTGTGATCTTCTGCTAGGTTCATACCACCGGCAATTTCAATAAATTACACGTTTTCTCACATTTCGTGATTAAATACCTCGACACTTTCAACTCATGGATATATTTTCTAGACGCTAATTAGAGTATTTTAACATTTAAAGGTGTCCCTTTTTAGATATATTTTGTGGTATTTTGCATTAATCGGCTTCCAAAATAATGTCGAAAAAAATGTTTGGTAAGAGAGAAAAATTGCAATTTTTAAAGTTTTGTGTAATTATGTTTTGCACAATTTACCTCACCGTGTTGAAAAGTGTGTTTTACTATGACTGTCAAGGTTGAATTATCTTTAACAAGCTGTTTCATGGAGTTTTTAAACGGAAATCCATTTAATTTCTACCAAAAACAGTGCACAAAATTCAGCATATGGGACTACCCTACATAAGACCCTAGCCAAAGATAAGGAGCTGCGCCGCCGGAGCTTTCGGCGGCAGAAACCTTAGCCCACCCTATATGCCGTGGGCAGTTGATTGCAGGGATGGCGCCACCAACGGGTGGAGGCACAATTTAACTTTAAAGTTTAGTCTAGCCTAGGCCTAGATCTAAGTTTCTAGTCTTAATTTTAAATCTACTAATATATAGATAGAAATATCCCATCAGAGAGGAAAGTATCCCTTTATAGAGTCTAGACAGTAGACTCTGTTTATGTTATAAAGCTTAATAAAGGCCAATGTGTTAAACATTTTTAGATTTTTTGTTAGAAAACCCTACAAATCTATTTAATTTATCTAACGTTAGGCCTAAGACAAGAAGTAACATTTAGTTATAAGACTTAAGCACTGGCAGTTGTTATATTAAAATTTGTAATATAACAACTGAACTGCAGTGCTCGAGTCTATTTACTCTGGACTAGGGTCTAATGTTATTGAAGATCTACACTAGATGTAGACCTAGTCTAGGCCTAGATCTATTCTAACTAATCTATACTAAGAGACTAACATCCGAGAATAGAGCTTAGATCTACCTCTCAAGACAGCAGGTGAATCAATCTAACGTTAGATTCTAGTTAATACAAACAAGAAATGATGACACAAAGTGCTTTGGCCTATGTCCTCACAAGCAGTATTGGTGCTAGATCTACATGTACAAATATATTTATCAGCGACTGCATATTTATTGCTGCATGTAACCCAGCTGTGTTTGGTTTGTGGGGATTGTTAAGAGTTCATCTAGCTACAAGTTCAGGGCCTCCTGACGGTACTGCAATTTTATTCACTCCTATAGTGTACGTCAGTGTTAACATGTGCTTTGACCTTAATAATATGACTGTGACAACAATGCTTGCTTGGACTGATGATGGAAATGGCACAGGTCTAATGTGTAGCCACATTGTAGCACATCATATCTTCATTATGGATTATCTGCTGGTAATTGTACTTGCTCACTAATTTTGTTATCATAATTGCATGTGTTTTCAAAGATCATGCAATTAAGGTAATGACTTCAGTGACTACAAGTTTTAATCATCAACTTTGGAAGCAACTAGCTAAACAGAGTTTATTTATTTCAAAGTTGGTTTCTGGTAAGTCATAATCTAATCAACATCTCAGCTGATAATGTTTTAAAACAATGTATCAGGGAATGAAAGTTAACACAATCAGGAAATAATGCAAGATTGAAAGTAAAATATATTTTCATTCCCCCTTAAAATTGTGGAATTTGGAAAGAATGAACAACTTATATAATTTTTATGTATGATTGTTTTTTTATTTTCATAAATGTATTGTTAGGATATTTCCTCTTTTTTGTTTACAAATGCATCATGTCATTGGGACTATTGTATAACATTCTCAATAAAATTCCCTTATCACCTTGTGTTAGGATGTACATTTATATTTCCATGTATACCCTTCTTTTTTATCTTATATCAAAATGCATTTCCATATAGTGTCTGTTATTCAAATTTGAAATTCATTATTAAAGAATCTAATTTATTTAAAATTGATTCAACAGCCTGGTTTTCCAATCCAATGCATGTGATAATGTAAATGGGAAATAAAAAAAAATTGTTCACCCTTATTCTTTTTACCAAGGTATGATTTTCTGATTGAGATTTATTTCATTCTTATCGTCATTCTCAATAGACTTATATATAGGATATGCATGCGCAAATCAAAGCTATTTATGAGCTTTAGTGGATGTGAATGATCGAGTGGCATAACGCAAGATTAAAAACAAAGTATTGTTTGGATCCATCTTATTGTGCATGGAGAAATGTATTTCTTACATGGAAATCGCTCATGATATCTTATTGTTGTTTTCTCTTTCAAATAAATCCTTTCAGGTTATCAGGAGCGGATCCAGCTTTCACCAAGAGGGGGGGGGGGGGCAGAATTTTTTTCACCAAGCTTTCCCAAATTGACTGCTCAAAGTTTATTTGTGTTTGTTTCTTTGAAGGGGTAGACCTAACAGTCGCTTTATTCTTACAAAACAACATAAATATGTAAAGGCCCTATTTAAACTGATGCGAGCGTGAAGCGCGAGCTGATATTTCTTGAATTATTTTAACCTAGGTCCGGGACGCGCGTTTCCGTTTTACACCCTGGCGAAGGCATTTTCCGCAAAAATAGCCACAAAGCGACTAGTGAAGAGTCTACACACGTCGCTGGTTGCAGCGTGCGACCATGGACCTATTCCATGGTGCGACACAGGCGAGCCCAAAGGGCGAGCCCCACACCACCGCATGCAATCTGCACAGTTACTGATCAGAGCATAGAGTTCCTCGGCACTTCATGTACAGAGAGCAGTCATATGAGTGAAATCCGAACATGCTTTTGCAGTTACGTTTTTTTAATGAAAAGTTATGAATATAAATTATTAACTAAATGAATAGAATGACAGACAAAATAAAAATAAACAGATACATATAATAGAAAGAAAATTGAAGTTTGATGGATTGATACACTTAGATGCCGAAAGATAGATATAGAACTAATAGATAGATAGATAGATAGATAGATAGATAGATAGATAGATAGATAGATAGATAGATAGATAGATGAATAGATAGATAGAAGTAGAGAGAG
Source organism: Lytechinus pictus (assembly GCF_037042905.1). Lineage (NCBI taxonomy): Eukaryota > Metazoa > Echinodermata > Echinoidea > Temnopleuroida > Toxopneustidae > Lytechinus > Lytechinus pictus. Next base: position 6,651,309 of record NC_087261.1, read on the forward strand.
AGAGAGAAAGAAAGAGAGATAGATAGATAGATAGATAGATAGATGGGGGAGATAACTTGAGAGATGGAGAGATGTTATAGATAGATAGATAGATAGATAGATATATGGACGGATAAAGAGAAATAGAGAGAGAGAAAAAAAGACAGACAGATGGATAGATAGAGAGAGAAAGAGAGAGAGAGGGGGAGAGAGAGAATCTGAGAGATAGATAGATGTTAGATAGATAGATAAAGAATGAGAGAGACAGAGAATAGACAAATTAACAGATAAATAGAAACTGTAGTTACATATAGATAGCTAGATAAATAGATAGATAGAAGATAGATAGAGAGAAATAGAGAAATACAGACAGATGGATAGATAGATAGAGGGGGGAGAGAGAGATAGAGAATTTGAGAGATAGGTACATGTTAGATAGATATATAGATAGATAGATAGATAGATAGATAGATAGATAGATAAAGAATGAGAGAGACAGAGAAGATATATAAATTAACAGATAGATAGATACTGTAGTTACATAGATAGATAAATAGATAAAAGATAGATAGATAGATAGATAGATGGGGGAGAGAACTTGAGAGATGGAGAGATGTTATAGATAGATAGATATGTATATATATATGGACGGAAAAAGAGAAATAGAGAGAGAGAGAAAAAAAGACAGACAGATGGATAGATAGATAGATAGAGGGAGAGAGAGATAGAGAATTTGAAAGATAGATAGATGTTAGATAGATATATAGATAGATAGATAAATAGATAGATAGATAGATAGATAAAGAATGAGAGAGACAGAGAAGATAGACAAATTAATAGATAGATAGATACTGTAGTTACATAGATAGATAGATAAATAGATAGATAGAAGATAGATAGATAGAGAGAAATAGAGAAAGACAGACAGATGGATAGATAGAGGGAGAGAGGGAGAGAGAGAGAGATAGAGAATTTGAGAGATAGGTAGATGTTAGATGGATAGATAGATAAAGAATGAGAGAGACAGAGAAGATATAGAAATTAACAGATAGATAGATACTGTAGTTACATAGATAGAAGATAGATAGATAGATGGGGGAGAGAACTTGAGAGAGGGAGATATGTTATAGATAGATAGATATATATGGACGGAAAAAGAGAAATAGAGAAAGAGAGAAAACAAGACAGATGGATAGATAGATAGATAGATAGATAGATAGATAGATAGATAGAGGGAGAGAGATAGAGAGAGATAGATAGATAAACTTGAATGAGAGAGACAGAGAAGATTAACAGATAGATAGATACTGTAGTTACATATAGATAGAGATAGATAAATAAATAGATATATAAATAAATAGATAGATAAATAAATAGATAGAAGATAGATAGAGAGAGAAAGACAGAAAGATGGATAGATAGATAGAGAGAGGGGGAGAGAGAGAGAGAGAATTTGAGAGATAGATAGATGTTAGATAGATAAAGAATGAGAGAGACAGAGAAGAGCGACAAATTAACAGATCGATAGATACTGCAGTTACATATAGATAGTTAGATAGATAGATAGAAGATAGATAGATAGATTGATAGAGAGAGAGAACTAGAGAAAGACAGATGGATAGATAGAGAGAGAGAGAGACAGAGAAGATTAATAGATAGATACTGTAGTTACATAGATAGATAGATAGATATAGATAGATATATAATTTGAGAGATAAATACATAGACGGATAGAGAGAAAAAGACAGACAGATGGATAGATAGATAGAGAGAGAGAATTTGAGAGACATACAGACAGATGGATAGAGAGAATTCGAGAGATAGATAAAAAAGAAATGTATCATAAATAAATACAAAAGGCCAAAAGTAAAGTGTCACCAAAGAAGAAAAAAGCGGAATGAAAGATTAAGAAGAAAGAGGTGAGAGAAGGGAAAGAAATTGGGATAAGACAAAGAGAAGGGAAAGCAAGAGGTGGAATTTGAAAGAGAATAGGAGGCAACCTTCAGAAGAAAAAAAAACTCATTATGCAATGCGAGACATTTAACAATGGTAACAAGTAAATAAAGTAGTAATTGAATCGAATCTTGCACAAAAAAAGGAAAAGTAGAGCTGAGGAAATAGACTCCCGAAGGAAGTCGAAGCAGTGTTGATATTGCACATGAGTACACTCTAAATTACAGGGATTTAAAATAAGTCCAGATGGACTGTAGCTAGGGACCAATCGATTTCTGAATTTAGTTTTAATCCTAACGACTTAAATTTATATCTCAAATGATTTAAATTTAAATCTTTCGAGATTTAAAAATGAATCTTAAGGATTCAAACTAAATCCGGAATTCGATTGGTCCCTAACTACAGTCCATGTGGACTTGTTTTAAATCCCTGTAATTTAGAGTGTAGATTAACAGATGGAGAGGGAGAAATAAAAGAGAGACAGGTGGATAGATAGAGAGTTTGAGAGATAGATGTTAGATGGATAGATAGATAGACAGATAGATAGGTAGATAGAGAATGAGAGAGACAGAGTAGATAGACAAATTAACAGATAGATATATCATGTAGTACCATACTATAGATTGATTTATAACATAGATAGTGGATAGACAGATATGATAGATATAAGGATAGATATAATATGAAAAAAAGTAATTATGTGTTTTATTTTTCAATATTTTAGCTATTATTCGTTTTCGTTCATATAAACGATCATGTGCGATAAAGTAAAAAAAATCATGAAGCCAACGTCCCGGCCGCGAAATTATTTTTCCCACCGAGTTCTGGACCGATATATGAATATTCATGACTTGCGTCTTCGGATTGAGAGTACGCATGCGCGTGGACTCGGTCTCGACCAGTGCCGATCGTAAGCATTCACGTTGCTCAGAATGAATTAGCATCGTCTAATTACCGGTACCCTTACATTTGATTTGATTTGATTTTATTTCAGCAATTTTCCAACAGAAATAATTAACAAACATAATGTACAACATAAAGAAAAAAATAGTGATACATTTCTTTTTACAAAAAAAGATACAAATAATCATTCATTTGCAAAAATGTATATAGATAGTATTAGTTTGCAATATTATAAGTTGTACTTTGTTGAGTAGACAAAAAAAAAATGCTGGAGACCGCTACCATAAGCAGTGCTTGACTAGGGTAGCGGCCTCAAAACGTATTAGCGACATAGGCCTTATAGTTACATAGGCCTTATAGGCTTAGATCTATATATATATATACATCCAATTCTTAAACACTTATCAAACTAGCTGCCATTAATGGCAAGACATGTGCTAGGGTAGGGCTAGCTTAGGCTAGCGCATTAACTTTACCTCAAATCTGGACCTGTCTAATGCCTAATACTATTAGGAATAGCCGACTAATGCCATGGTTAACTTCGAACTTGTTAATTCCGAACTTTACGTTTGATTAGGTTTGGACCAATATTAGCTTATTTACCATGGTTTAATATGTCTAGTCCGTATACAGAACCAGTCCTAGATCTAAAAAAAATTATCTTAGTTCTAGTCTAGTCTCTATATCTAGACTCTGATCTACGCGCTATCAGCATGGAACCACTAGTGTACCAAAGGGGGGAGGGCAGACTGCCCCCCTGACGAGTCACAACTGATCCAGGTGACGTGCCCCCCTTGAGAAGCCAAATTAATAATTTGTAATGTCAAAATGCAACGAAAAAAGACGTATGTCCCCTCTGTTGAACGTGAAGATCTTTTTTTTTTTCTTGTCAAATTTTTTTTCAGCTACGAAATCCTTAATTTTGGGTGAAGACGGGGATCAAGATCACTGACGTTAATAATTTGTGCCTGACGTTAGAATACGTTCCATGCACGCACTGGTGTACCTAGGATTTTCCAAAAGGGGGGCAATTTTTTTAGAGGATATTTCGTCCGCGAAAAAATGTGGCAAGCCCCTCCCCCCCCCCCCCAAAAAAAAGGGTCTTCACCCCAAATTATGGATTTCTTAGCTGGAAAAAAAAATTGACAAGCAAAAAAAAAAAGAAAAAAAGATCTTCACGTTAAAAAAAGGGGACATACGTCTATTTCATTGGATTTTTACATTACAAATTATTAATTTGGCTTCTCAAAGGGGGCACGTCCCCTGAATCAGTTGTGACTCGTCAGAGGGACAGTCTCCCCCCCCCCCTTGGTACACTAGTGGTTCCATGCTGATACAGCGTAGATCAGAGTCTAGATATAGAGACTAGACTAGAACTAAGATAATTTTTTTTTAGATCTAGGACTGGTTTTGTATACGGACTAGACATATTAAACCATGGCAAATAAGCTAATATTTGTCTAAACCTAATTAAACGTGAAGTTCGGAATTAACCAGTTCGAAGTTAACCATGGCATTAGTCGGCTATTCAGAGTTGTAGTCAAGGCTCAAACCTCCAAGGCCAAGGCTTTAATACCCAAGGCCAAGGCTTCAATACCAAAGGCCAAGGCCAAGGCATGGAAACCCAAGGCCAAGGCCTGAAACCTCAAGGCCAATTCATTTCAAACTTACGATATACAGAACAATGAACTAACAATACTTAGGCGGCAGACATCACACATGGTAAAATGTATGTGAGCGAGGGGACGGAGCGAGAAAAAAAATTAACCTTTGTACATTTAAAACAAAAATAATTTCATGATAGAGACATATTAAAATAATGATATAGTTACCTGTGTACACATAATCCATAATTTTTCTATAAGCGATTTACATTGCAATAATTATTATTACCACGGTCATCTGATCCTGGCATTCTCAACGTATGTTTTTCTCCACTCCCTGGGACAGGGGCAGCAGAAAATTATTATGGGGGGGGGGGGTGGGTCAACGCCAAAAAGGCACCCATTTATCAAAATGAGTTTTTTTGTGCAAACAGATACATGTATTTTCAAAATGAGATTATGAATATTAATACACATTATTATTAATACTTATTGATAATATTAATAATTATTGATTATTAAATTATTTTTTGTTAATTATTATTTCTTGAAACCATATTGACACAAAAACAAATACGTTGTTTATTTCCTTGAAACTTTAGAGAAGTGAGATTCAATGTTGAACGATATATGATTAAAAAGAAGTAAACATTTTTTCCCCTTTGTTTTGTCAATTTGACCCAAAACAAATATAAAATTTAGAAGAGAGATAGAGAGAAGAAGAAGTCCCACCACCAAGAATAAACTTAGACAAGGGGGGGAAGGAAAAGGAAAAGATGGAGTAAATGTGATATTATTTTTTAAACAATCTATTGCAAAATTAGCTTTTCTTATAGAAAGAGGGGGACAAATTTTGTTCACTCGCTCGCTTCAATCGCTTTCTTCTTTTTTTTGACAGAAATTTTGCTCTATATATGCCATGCTCGGCCCCTCAAAGTTTCTGGCTCATCATGCCATTGACATAACCCATTTGGATATGACAAAATTGGAGACTGTGTTCAAGTTTACCAAATCTTTTCAGAATATCATTAAGACTGAAAACATTCTTGTTGGCCAAAGAAAATAATACAAGGAAAATCCTAATGGAATAGAAATCAACCTTGTTATCGTTCTTTAGAGTTAGCTATGTTTAAAGTATGAAAATTGTTGTCAAAATTGCAGTCAGATGTAAAAATTATTCTTGTCATCAAAGCACTATTATCTTGATCATGACCATTATTATTTACTGTCATTATCATCATATGATTACAACACATTACCAATACATAATGCTATTTTTCACAACTGATGTATTCTTTGTTTGAATTTCATGATAATGGTGACAATTACAATTGATGACACTGCTAGTACACTTACTACTGCTGCTGCTACTGTTACTGGTGATTGGTAGTATTGACCACTAGTGTTATTAAATATATATATATATATATATATATAAAAACAATTGAAACATAATTACTTATTTAAAACAAATGAAAGTACAAAATACAAAATGCCTTGAAAAAGCCTTGAAAATGCCTTAAAATTTCAAGGCTCAAAATCCTCAAGGCCAAATCTCTCTCAAGGCCAAGGCTTTGAAAAAGTAGCTAGGCATTAAGGCACCTTAAGGCCAAGGCCGAGCATCAAGGCACTACAACACTGATTAGTACGAGGCATTAATTAGACAGGTCCAGATTTGAGGTAAAGTTAATGCGCTAGCCTAAGCTAGCCCTACCCTAGCACATGTCTTGCCATTAATGGCAGCTAGTTTATTAAGTGTTTAAGAATTGGGTATATATATATATATAGATCTAAGCCTATAAGACCTATGTAACTATGTAAGGGTACCGGTAATTTGACAATGCTAATTCATTCTGAGCAACGTGAATGCTTAGCGCTTACGATCGGCACTGGTCGAGGCCAAGTCCACGCGCATGCGTACTCTCAATCCGAAGACGCAAGTCATGAATATTCATATGTTGGTCCAGAACTCGGTGGGAAAAATAAGCTCAGCTGCATTTGCACGTATGTTCTGTGGATATCTTCGGTGCGGACTTTCGGATCGCGCGCCCAGCTGATTATGTAAACAAACGTAGACGTAGACTCTTCACTAGTCGCTTTGTGGCTATTTTTCCGGAAAATGCCTTCGCCAGGGTGTAAAACGGAAACGCGCGTCCGGGACATTCTAAGGACATTTTGTCATCAAATGAAAATGGTCATCTTCCTATTCCTCTCCGTAAGCGCCAAATGAAATTTTATCGTCTTATGTATTATCGAATAAGGCCAATGAGAGCACGAAATTTGTTGATATCAAGGCTTGAAAACTTGATATTTTTAGTAAAGCACTTTTGTAATTATGAATAGGATGCATGAGTTAATATTTTCTTAACAATTCATCAGGGTTGTAATAAAAAACGTTTTTAATAATAAAAAAATAAAACGTTTTTTATTGTTTTAAAAACGTTTTAAATCATTTTTTTTTCAACGAATTATGCAATTTTATGTAAATCAATTAGACTATACAGTATGATTTAATGTTTTAATTACAATTTTGGACGAGGTATAGTTGACTACAATTTTTAAACTGAATTTCCAATATAAAAGATAATATTTCGCAGAAATCAATTTGTAAATCAAAGAAAATAATGAAAGCTCGATGTCCGAACTGAAATATATTTTGTATCATATTGATTTCAAAACTTGATATTAAATCTTCATATCAGCCTATTGAGCAAGATGTGTATCTCAGACATCAAACATGCAATATATTGTGATAAGAAAGATACCTTTGTTGGTATTTTCCAACTCTTCCCCTCACCTTATTTTATTCACTCGTCTTCCTCTTCCCCCCCCCCCCCTTTCCTCCTCTCTTTCCCTTTTCCTTTTTTTTCTTGTTTCCCCTTTCTTCTTCTTTTTGCCCCGCCAATAGATCTGCATTATGGGTTATGCAGTCTAGTTATTTTCTCTCTCATTTTCAATATTCGCCACAGTCCTTGATCCTGCTATAACTATAAGCTTTCCATCTGAAACATGCACAAGCGTCTAATTAGTTGACTCTGTTTTTATTTTTCTTTTTTTCATTACACTTAACATGAGAATGGAAGAGAGACATCGGATAATGATATATAGAGAGAGAGAGGCCCAGAGATGTGAGAGACAAAGAGAGTGATAAAGGGAGGTGTAGTACCGATAAACATATACATTCACAACTAAAAAATAATTGACAATTTCCACCATTTGCCAGAAGAATTGTCAAATCAAATCAATCATAGGAAATGGAGGTAACATTCTATTGTCAATCCGCAAATTTATAATCAAGTTAAATTGCTTTTACTAGGAAGATTGAAAAGTGCCAAAAATAAGAGGAAAATAATAAGCATTTAAATAGACAATTATTTCAGAATAAGCCTACATCATTTCACTTAAAATAAAATCATGGCGGCCGCTAATGAAAGTTAGGATAGAAACAACTATAAATTACATTTCTTCAGATATTTACAAGATATTATAATGATGATCGGGCGCCACGGGTTGAGAGGCGATTAACCTCCAACTTTGTTATTGAAATAGTTGAAACAAAGAAGAAAAAATCGAAGGGAATTAGTACGGTGTCCGATTGTATGGATATTGTCACTCTAATTATACCCCTTATTTTTCGTTTGATAAAAAGCTATAACGCTTGGATCCTTGTCTCGATGATAGTGCTGATCAAGGGCATCGCCAAGGGGGTGGGGGTGAGGGGGGGGGGGGGGTGGTGGCAACAACCGCCTCAACTTTTTTAGTTAAAGAAGAAGAGAGATAGAAAGTATGACGTTCGCCGCCCTGATAATGATGGTAATCTTTTTATTTTAGGATGTTTTTATCGTATTCTCTCAAATCAAAATAAACATTCACATTCCATAAGCAAGTTGTACAAACTACTTGAAACAAGATTATAAATTATACAATAAATCCATAACAAATATAATTATACAAATTTTACATCAAACTTCAAAGATACTATAAATTAATGCTAATGCGTTTCAGCAATTACAAAATTAAAAAATTGACAAGATGTATGAATGATAAGAGAGAAAAAAGATAAAAAGTGTTGTTCTACCTCCCAACCCCATCCCCCCACCCTCGTCCCCAGGTTAGGAGCACCCTGCCCTTTTTATGCCTATACTCTACATGGAAGGGACTACAATACTCCGTATTGATTTTTTTTTTTTTTTGTGGTTTTGTCTCTCGTATATATACCTTTGCCTCACTCTCCCTATATATTCTTTTGATTAAGATTTTCCCATTTCCTTAAATGTAGAGACATCTTACCTCTACCTAGCGCCAGCCTTCTTTCTTCCCATTCTTCTTCTTTAAATTTCCTTTTAATTTCATCCATGGTTATAAGTGCACCCTTTTCCCTCCCTTTGAAGATTAAAAATTTAACAAAGATTAGAAAATGATTGACTAAACGTTCCTTTCCTTCGTCCTTTAATTCTACACCTACAAGAATTTCCTCCCAGCTTAATTTGCCCGTAGAAATAAAACCAAACATCTCATTACAATTATCCCAAACCAGACAAGCATATTCACATTCCAAAAAAATGGCGATATGTTTCCTCCTCTTTTTTACAATAACAAAGATTATTATGTGAGATTTTAAAACGGAACAAGTGATGATTTGTATAAGCAATGCCGTGTAACATTTTAAACTGAAACTCTCTTAATCTACTGTTCAGAGTACATTGTCTTGGTCTCATAAAAATGTGTTCAATCTTTTCATAAGAAAAACTATTTGTTTTTTAACCTTTCGAAAACATCAGGTATTGCGAAGTTACATTTCATAAAATTTGCATAAACGTTTTTATATACTAACTCCTTTATTGACAAAATTCTTTTTTCCAGATATGATAAATTTTAGCGGTGTTTAATCGCTCAAATGATTTACAGTCGCAATTTGCACATTTTGTCGCGCGGTAGTTGCGCGGAGCGGCAGTTCTTATTGCGGCTGTGATAAGTACTTGCGGTCACCTAGATCAAACGAAACTGCTCACAAAGCTGCCGCGAGTAGGATTAGCGGCGCTCCATATAAAGCGGCCGCCTGTTTGTACTGCCGCGATGTTTACAAAACAAAATTCCTCGGGAAGTTACCGCGCATCAGAGGCGTGGGAAAGAAGCCTTTACTTGCATTCAGCATGAGTTACTGAGAGAACATAATCATTTTGAGTTGTGGTTTCGTTGAGAACACTTGTTATGTGTGAATCATCCCAATTTCAATTCCATCTCGGACTCGATATTCGAACTAATATCAACAGCAATAGGATTTATCGTATCGCGGCGGCCCCTGCTTCGATTCAAATCATTGAATTTCAAACCTTTTGCATATGTTACATCGGTTTAACCTGCTTCTGGGTCTCAAGTTGAAATTTCGTAAATGATCTGGTTTCAGCAATACTCGTTGGGGAGCCTGATTTGAGCTGTTTAGTGGAAACCAAGGAGAAATCCAAATTTCTCGTATTTATGATGTACTTGGTGGATTTATACGAACTGGTGACCGACTAAGCAAGGATATCGAGGTGGAGAGCGTCCTAGTTTAAAGCTACAGTAGTTGATGCCGCAAGGATGAGATATGTTCATTCTTCTTCTTCATTAGTTTTGCCTCGCAGATTATAGACAAAAGATTCCTACCTAACTACAAACATATACTGGCCACACGTATGTTCATCACCCATAGGCTATGTATCAACCCAGCGGAGTTCGCCATTAAAGGCCTTTGCACAGTTTCAACGTTGGTGTCGTGATACTTTTCAATAAAAAAAATGTGTGTCGTACCATGACAACATGTATTGTTGCTGGAATTTCCAGGGATTTAAAGTGGATATGGTGTGATCAAACTATGAAAATTTATAATCCATTATATCAATGGTCATATCATGACTTTAGTTAAGAATATCGTGCGCAAATAAAGGCAGATCAGCATAATTTCATATCATTGTCTAATACGTAATAGATCGAGTGTGGGAGACGGGGGTAAAAAATTTCAACATTTTATTTTCTTTATTGTACTAAGTTCTCATTTTTTTTAATACTTTCTTTCTATAGTATGTTATTTTGTTGTTATTTTATTGTATATTTGTGTTGAGTTTGACAACTCTCCAGTTTTTTTTAATGTGTAAGCTAAATAAATAGTCAGTGGATCTTGGGGCTATATTGCAATTGAAATCACGCACGTCAAGTGGCGTAATTCATCTGATCGGGGGGGGGGGGGGGGGGGTGTGAGAGCAATAATTATGTTGAGTTAAAAAAAAATGGTTCCCCCCCCCCAGAGCTGTTAGTAGACGGGGATATACAAAACGTGTGTGAAGGGATGGGGGTCAAAGCAATATATTGAGCTGAATATTCAACAATAATATTCAAGGGTAACTCATCCCCCCCCCCTTCAAGAGCTATATCAGTAGACAGGGGCGGATCCAGCCTTTGCCAATATGGGGGGGGGGAGCCGAATTTTTTTAGCCACATTTTCCCGATCGGCCACTCGAAGTTGATTTTTGTTTGTATCTTTGAAGGGATAGTCTTTTATTATAATAGTCTAAGCTTTATTCTTATAAATCAACATAAATATATAATAATCTCATAAGCCTTATTTGATTAGTGCGAGTGCAAAGTATTTTGTCCTAAAATCTAAATATTCTGGGCAATGTTTGTGATCCTAAGACAGATGTGTATCCACCGCAACTACATAATAATTACTGCGAGCGCGAAGCGGGAACAGAAAATGTTAATATATGTTTTGATCTGATCAAAAACAGCTGCTTGCAGTTAGCCATGAAGACCTTACATTTTTCAACAATCAAATAATGCAAGCGAAAAGCGTAGCTGAAAATGTTGACATTTCTAGACGAAGTATGGAAATTCTAAGCACTTTTTGTAATCGTGATAATAATAAGTAAATGACTAAACAATTGATGCGAGCGCGAAGCGCGTGCGGAAAAAAATCGAGATTTACACCCAAAAATGGGACACTCTGATCATTTTTTGTAAATCATGAAAATGATAATTGGAAATCTTATAATGCGAGCACAAAGCGCGAGCAGAAAATGTTTGATATTTGGATGATTTAAATAGTGAACAAGCTGCGTATCTGAATAAACATGCGCGACCTAGAATCTGGGCATTCTAAATACATTTTACATCATGAAAATCAATAAAGCGAGCGCAAAAAGCGCAAGCTTAAAGTATTTGATATTCCGATCTGAAAAAGGGACAATTTAATCTCTGTATTTCAAGCACTTTGTAGGAAAATTGTGAGGTGGATTTGGATCACAGTTTTAAAAAAGCCGATATGTTTCAATATTATTCCTTTGAGTTTTGACCTAGGACCGGGACATCCTAAGAACATTATGTCATCAAATGAAAATGATGACTGTCTTCCTATTTCTCTTCCTAAGCACGAAATAGAACTTGTCGATATTCCATTCTGAAAACAAGGACATAGTGATTATTAAATTAATATCTTATTTGTTAGTCTAATAAGCCTAATGAGAGCGCGAAATCTGTTAATATAATGGCTTGAAAAATTGACATTTAAAGCACTTTTGTAATTATGATGCACGATTTAATATATTTTCAACAATCAATGCGAGCACAAATCGTAAGCCGAATTTTTTTATAATCTGTCATGAAATGGGGATTTTAAGTAGTTTGTTATAAAATCAATATTGAGATATACATAACTTACCCGGTGTATTGGAAAAGAGAGGGAAAGGAGCACCCCCTTCTCCCGATCCGCTTGAGACAACATTATACCTTCAACTTTCTTCTTCGTTCTCTTTTTTATATATTTCTTGTACATACCATCTCAAGATCTTATTTATTTTTAATAGTAATTCATATTCATATTTATAGTGTAAACAGATTTTACCTTTTATAATTACAATTCTATACGTATTGAGGACCCCACTGAAAATAAGCTTTCGAACGATCCTGTTAAAGATTACTGACTTTTATTTTAATTTAATTTAATTTCATTTATTTATTCATTTATTTATTTATTCTTACTCATTATTATTTTTGGAGAGGGGTCCTTTCACACCCATAATCATCAGACAATAATCGTTCCGAATCCTCCTTCATTTAGGTTATGTAAATGAAATACTAAAATATTGAATTAAGAGGAAAGGAATTAAGACAAAGTAATTTTACAGCTACAACTATGATTCATTTGCGAAAAGGGGTATTTCTTTTTTTATTTTAAGACCGCTCGGGGGACATTCATAATGTAGTTTTTAGTCAAAAAATAAATTGTGTCAGGAACTCGTTGGCTGCAGTAAATAAATATTGTTTTTAAAAATGGATAACCATGAGAAACAAAATATCATATCCATCTTTAGTCGAAGTGCCAGGAATGAGCTCTTTGCTTTGGCAAGCTCTTTGGTGTAAAAACCGCTTGCGAACCAATTCTGCACATTGAAAAATAAACGCTGACTAAGCAAAAGAAAATTATAAACTGATTGATTGAAATTGCCGTTGCATACGATGACATGTTCAAATAAAATTGGAATCATGCAGTATTTTGTTTGTTATACACAAAGAAAACTCAGACCATGACACTCGTCATGATTTTTGTATCCAATATGATTCTATAACATATATTTACATCAGGACAATTTATATAATATAGACACACATAATAGAAATTGTAATAGATATGCGCTATGCTAAACAGTCAATGTGAGTATGCAATCTTGACCTAAATTTGCCTTTTGGTAATTCAGGAAAGAAATAATAATTCTAGAAAATGAAATCATTTATGTGTTAGGTATATTCCGAACATTTTCCAAAATCGTTAAACCATTAATTTCACAGATTAAGTGTCAAAATTAAGTATTAAAGTGCGAAGTGGTCATTACAAGGGGAAAAGGTACGTGGAAAATACCACCTTACACCAGTATGGGACTAGATATCCGTCCCCGCAGACACGGCGATCAGCCCGTGTGCGCACGCTAAAATTTATCATTCTGCGGCTCGCGTGCTAGGAATGAACTTGATTTTTCTCTCAATTACGAAACTCATCGTGGAAAAGGTTATCCAACATGCAATGATATACTCGTAAAATTTGTCGTCATGTATCATTTACACACAGATAATAGAATATAACCCTTCTTTTGGAGAACTATTAGCAAGTTGTTTGAATCTAACGATTTTCTTTTAAAAATATAACAACAATTTACCTGATTTCAAATGCCTGCCATTTCAAAAAAAAACTAGAATCAATAAGCCACCACCGTTATCAGTTGTGAAAAATTCTAGGAAACGTACTTAGATGCTTTTGCAAATAATTACAATTTAAGGGGATATGAAAATAAGGATTTTGCAATGCTATATCAAATTTCTGTTATATTTTCATCAATTTTGGGATTGCATCGAAATGACTGATAATTCAAAGTCTTACCCACACTTGCTTGTAAATTCGGTATATGTTGGTACACTGATAGTCAATGTAAATGATAAACATTAATAGCCTCACTAAAATTCAACAAATCCATTGTTTTTAGAATTTTAATGTCGCAGACATTTTGGAGAGTGAGCAAAGTGATGCTAACGAACGTCGCTAACAATATTGCTAGGCGAAAAGGCCTTTCAATGGCGCGCTCCACTGAGTTGAGGCCGTGAACATACGTGGCCAGATACTATAGGAAATATTTGGCATGCTGCATGTGGTTATAAAGGAATGAAGGTGGCGAGTCGGTATTCGTGGAAAAAGTCGGGGCCGCAGAACTTGATTGCAGTTTGTGCGTGGAGTTCATGTAATTGCAGTCGGTTGGCAATTAGACCTAAAAATGTAACTTCTTTTGTCCAAGTGATGTTCATGACTAGAGGGTTTTTAATCGTTAATGAGCTTGACTGACGGAGTTGATCTTAAACGGACCCTCGAATGCAGTAGACCATGGTTCCTTGGTATAGATCCACGAGAGACCAAGGCTAGGATATGCAAGCATCCTGTGAGTATGGTATTGAGTTGGATCTACATGTATTTTTATATATTTTAGGTTGACCGCCGATATACCGCCGCCCAGAGCGGCGCCTCAGTCCGTTGTCTGAAAATGTATAGATTATACTGCATACTTCAGACTTCTAATATTTGCTGTCGAGTTGCTCTTTCAAAAAAAAAAAAAAAAAAATATGACTTGCCCTTCAAAATGCCGTCTTCTTCACCCAAATTCAAATCGAATATAGCGTATACGTGCAAAAACTTCATATTTATAAAGATGCTAAATATTAAATTTGTAAAATGGCCATAACTTCCTTAACTTTGTTTGCATTTTCGTTTTATATTTTCAGGGTTTACTAATCATGCCATCCCTCAACATTTTAGCACGCATCAGTGATCATTAAGTTAAGATCTAGCACCCTCGATTTAAAAGTCGAAAATACTAAAGTGGCCATAACTTCCTTGTTTTCAATTATTCCGGTCTCATATTTGCAGAGTTTGCCTATGGTATCATCCATCATAAATCGAACGGTTTTTACGCATCGGTGACCAATACCTTACTAAATAGCACCCTCTATTGAAAAAGGGCAAATGTGAACTTGCCATAACTTCCTCGTTTTTATCCATTTTGGTCTCGTATTTTCAGAGCTTACTAATTATGACTACATCCTTCATAATTCACTGGTTTGTTACGCATCAGTGACCATTATCTTTCGAAAGAGTGCCCTCTATTGAAAAGTTGAAAATAGTAAAATGGCCATATTGTTTTTAATTATTTTGGTCTCATATTTTCAGGGTTTGCCTAGGGTATCATCCCTCACAATTCAAACGGGTTTTTCGCATCAGTGACCATCACCTTAATGAATAGCGCGCTCTATTGAAAAGTTGCAAAATGCAAACTTGCCATACTTAATTCCTTTTTTTCATTTAATTTGGTCTCATATTTTCAGGGTTTGCTTATGGTATCATCCCCCATAATTCTAATGCTTTTCTTACGCATCGGTGAAAATTAGCTTAATAAATAGCGCCCTCTATTGAAAAGTGGAAAGTAGTGAAATGGCTGTAAATTGTTTTCATTCATTTTGGTGAGTTGACTGTACGTAGCTCAAGAGGTCCCTACGGGCACGTTTGTTTTGCTATAATACGGGAAATCTTTCAATTATTACTTCTTCTGGATGATTTCAAATTCCGAATAGGCTAGTATGAATATTTACAGGATTACTATCTCAGAATATTGGGAAAACATAACTTGTAAGTTGTACATTAAGTCTTTTTCAATCGGAGGCAGATATTCATTACTCAAATTTTATGCATTGCGATATGTCTGTGGTGATTAGGATTTACGTGTTCCTGTAATGGATGCAAGATTCTGCCAAAAGCTTCTTTTTATTTTTGCAGCCTCTACTGTCTGATTCACCGGGATTCAATGAAACATACCCGGCAAGCGGAGAAGAGCACATTATGCAGGCTGAGGGGGTTGCCCGGTTCAGCGGAATGGTCCATCGAGTTGAAGGTTTGCCAGCTGCCATGCCAGTGATGGGGCGGTTTGTCGATGGCGAAAACGGCCTATTCTAATGACCTGAGGACGAACGAGGTGCAGCAATGTAAGAAGAATGATATTAAGAAACACCCACGGCGTATACATGTATGTGACGGATCATCGGCCCTTCCCAAGCTCTGGCATATACCTTGGCGATACTATCGATATAAGGGGCTGTCCCTTAATTGGCAAAAGGCCCTCGTCGATTGGAAATGGTGGTTCGATATCATGCTGCAGCTCAGAAGGTTCAACAACTACACTTTGTTATGCTTCTATGCAACGACGTATAACTGAGAGAACTAAATCCATGGTTTGGGTAGATCTTTCAGCTACTGACGCCCTCTTAGACGGATATTTGCCACCTTTCGCACACCTCAGGAAAGGTCAGAGTTTTATGACCACGACGACGGGCCCAAAAGTCTTTTCCAAAATCAACTTACGTCGTAAATTATCGTTCGCGTTCTCCAACGAAAGGTCCGGATTATTATTGGACACGTCGGAACGACACAGTGGCAGTTAAGCTGAATATTGCTAGCCTTTCCCCCAAATTGGGTCGGAAAGCTAAGCGTATCGTTTCTGTAGGCTGTAGGCTCTTGGCTTTTATTATTTTTATCATTCGTAATATTTACGTTTATTATTGATTAGTTTTGTTTCTAATATCGATGCCAAGGGTTGAACATTGAGCTATAGTTTTGTTTACAAACCGTAAAATGAGATGCGACAAAAAAAAACGGTACTTCTAATTCCTTATGTTTTGCAATGTAAAGTTACTTTAAAGAGTTGAAATTGGCGTAATTAAGCATACGATACGCCTGCATGGTTAAGCCAATTAGCCTACGTACGTAATGTCCTAATGGACGTTATTTATATAGTCAACGTTTAGGTGGTTATTCTGGTTTAGTTGTTTTTCTTAGTGCTACATGTGTCGTTCTTTGATTGTTATATATTTTTAGCATTTATTATATATACATACAAAGATTAAATATACTTATTTTCTTTTTTCTTTTCTTTCTCTCAATGCTAGTGAAGAAACTATGAATAATTCTTCCCACTTTCATCATGATATTTTGTTGGATCTGTTTATTCAGTTATGCGAATTTTCTCTCGCACACACAGAGAATGTTGTTTGTATCCAGCTAAGATGTTAGTTGGTAGATCCTTAGGCTTGTCTTACTGCGTCTCAACCAGGTAATCGTGTTCAATACACGAATACACGAAAGGTTTATTCCTTTCTTTCATTCTGTATATATATGGTAGAAACATACTGAAGCCCATTTCATCTGGCATGGGAAATAACGAGCTTCACGGGATTCGCAGACAATAACATGTGAGCGACGAAGCGATATGCACAGTGGCGGCGGGCATTGCCCGTGTGGCGGTAAATTGTACAATTTGTGAGCCCTGTGCCTATCTTACGTAACTTTGGCCGGCTTCACCATGTTAAGCCCCTTTCACAATTGACGTACGACCATTTGCGACCTTTTGGTCGTGCGACAGGCTGCAACAGGCATCAATCGCTAGTCATCTCATAAGATCGCACAGAGGCTTTCACAGTCGCAACAGCTGTCGTACAACAAAAACAACCAGTAAACCCCGTTGCACGAGTAAGTCGCATATGCTCTTATTGTGCTCGTGCGATCACATGCGAGTGTTGCACGAGGGATTGCGAGTGGAACGGTCGCATACATGCGAATGAAACGGTAGTGCAATGTTGTAAGCCGTTGCGATCGGTCTTGCAACAGTCTTATGGCCCATATTATTATCGCAACCAGTCGCAAGACAGGTCTCTGTACATGTAGGTCGCTTGCACATGTGCAAGTGTTGTACGACCTCCAGTCAAGTAAATGCGACTACTTAGTTGTGCCACCTCTCGCACCAAGTCGTATAACGTTGAACAACGCTCGCACGATGATCGCCCGAGCGATGGTACGACCCCGGGTACGGCCTAATGCGAGTGAATCGATCGTATTTGATCGCGTTCGGATTTTGAACATGTTCAAAGTTCAGATGTGACCAGTCACGACCACCTCGAGTTCATGCGACCGTCTACAACGACTGCGAGTGCTCGCAAGACACCAAGAGATCGATCGTGCAACAACAAGAAAAAACTGTTGCAGGCGGTCGTAAACTGGTCGGACGTCCATTGTGAAAGGGGCTGAACGGTCGCATACAAGCGAATGCAACGGTAGTGGAATGTTGTAAGCCGTAATTTCGATCGATCTTGCAACAGTCTTATATTATCGCACCCAGTCGCAAGACTGGTCTCTGTAGGTCTCCAGCACATGTGCAAGTGTTGTACGACCTCCAGTCGACTAAATGCGACTATACTTAGTTGTGCCACCTCTCGCACCAAGTCGTACAACGTTGAACAACACTAATACGATGGTCGCCCGACCGATGGTACGACCTGTTGCGAGTGAATCAATCGTATTTGATCGCGTTTGGATTTTGAACATGTTCAAAGTTCAGATGCGACCAGTCACGATCACCTCCGACCACCTCGAGTTTGTGCGATCGTCTACAACTACTGCGAGTGCTCGCAAGACACCAAGGGATCGATCGTGCAACAACAAGTAAAAATTGTTGCAGGTGGTCGTAAACAGGTCGTACGTCAATTGTGAAAGGGGCTTAAAGCTCAGTAGGAAGGTGTATTGTTTTAAATTATTTGAGATCGGATGTATTGGCCATTGCGTCTTAATTATGCCCTATTTATTTCATGTTGTGCCCTTGATTGTTTCCTCGTCCATATACATGTAGGTTCACACCCTATCATGTGGAGAGGGATTTTGTTCGGGCAGTGTTTAGTAATGTTGTGCCCTTTGAATGTTTCCTCGTCTGTAGAGGTGGGCACCCTATGCACAGAGAGAATAATATTGTTTGCGTCATTATGCACCCCGGGTAGGGATATATATGTGCGGACGCGGGGCGGACGCTTTAGTAAATTGTGATTGAATTATCGGATAAAATATACCCGGGTCCTTCCAAGTAGTTATGCTGAAGCCGTCCTCTTTAATTAAGTGGTATACCCATTTTATAAAGTTATAACATTGAACTTAGGATGGAGATCTACAGATTTAAGAATCGTAATAATATGTATTCAAATTATGTTAGTATAAAATCATCCCACAACCAAGTTATTCATGTTGTAAACGTCAAGATTATTAAGCCTATTCACATAATGTATTATGTAACATGTATGAGATTAAAACCACAACCAATGGCACACCTTAGTTTCTTGTGCTTGTGTGAATTGTGAGTGTAAATGATATTTCTTCCCTAAGAGAAGCCTCTTTGCTATCTATTTTCATATTTCGTTTCCAGCTGACTGGAAAAGTTTTATAAATTGACTCTATCAAATGAAAATCATTTATGTTTAAACCCTTTCTTTGGAAGTACGAAAATGACCTTAAGTTTCCATCATAATCCATAATATGTTTCAGTCTGTAAATATTTTTTTCATATATTTTTGGTTAAATATGCATTTCCCTTCAATTCGTACAAATTTATTGTTAAAAAATATATCATTTCCTTTATATGTTTCAGATTTTAATCGAAAATCCTTCGTCTCTATCCATACTTCTAACAAATCTATATAAAATTGCGGCAATGCATTGCTATCTCCAACAATCCAAGCAAGTAATCGCATGAAAATATAAAATTTCCTCCCAGATGTTTTGTGGCATAATTGGCATATTGTTTCCATTTCATTGCATTATTTTCTTTTAGTCTTTTAATCCACATAACTCTCTGTGCCTTTATTAACCATTGAAAATTCATCATTTTCAAGCCGCCTTGATGGTAATCTAAATACACCGTTCTTTTGTTAATCTTATTTCTGCCACCCCACAAAAAAGTAAAAGCCAACTGATCAAGTTCAACATAAACCCATCCTGGGATTGGTGTAAGAGATGCCACATATATGAATTTTTAAAAGATAAATTGCTTTAATAATTGTATTTTGCCCATCAAAGATAAATCTCTTTGCTTCCACCAGTTTAACAACTTCTTTATTTTACTTAATATTTCTTTATAATTCAATCTTTCTTTTACTTCTACATCTAAAGAAAAAATACACCGAGAATCTTTATAAAATCCACTTCTACATCTAAAGAAAAAAATACACCGAGAATCTTTATAAAATCTACCTTTTGGCCAAAAGATAAATCATATGATTTTCCTTGAGAGAAACCTAATAATAACATCTTCGTCTTATCGCTATTAACTCGAAGTCCTGATACTTTTCTGGATTTTTCTAAAATTTCTATTACTATTTTGGCTGAATCTAGATCTCGGGCAAAAATAGACATATCATCTGCATACATAACCTGTTTTACTTCTTCCTTTCCAAAGGAAATTCCTTTAACATAATTATTATATCTTATAGTATGCCCTAATACTTCTATGCATAAATGAAAAGATATGGTGAAAGCGGATCTCCCTGCCTTACCCCTCTTTCCACATGAAAATAGTTTGTAGAATCTCCTCCATTAACAAAACAACTTTGGCTATATGTATACAATATTTTGACCCATTTTCGAAATTGCTGGCCAAAACCGAATGAACCTAATGTTTGATGTAAAAATTTGTGGGATATCGAATCAAAGGCTTTTTCTAAATCAATTGCTATCATATACCCAGGGATATTATTATATATCGTATGAAAAAGCATATCATCAATTAATCTGATAGCTTCTCCTATATTCCTGTTTTTAATAAATCCTATTTGATCTGCTAATACAACGCTTTCCAAAACCTCTTTAATTCGTTTTGCTAAAACTTTGGATATGATCTTATAATCTGTATTCAATAACGAAATGGGTCTATAATTCTTTAAGTAATGTGGGTCTTTCCCTTCTGTAGCTAATAAAATAATAATTGCTTGTTTTTGTGATGCAGAAAGTTCTCCAAGAGCAAAAGCTTAATTGAATGCCCCAATCAATACATCCTTTATTTCAGCCCAAAATGTACAATAAAATTCAACTGTTAACCCATCGTTTCCAGGGGATTTATTTTGCTTCATTTCTTTCAGTACCGAAATACACTCTTCTTCTAATATATCCCCTTCACAGTTTTCAGAATCTTCAGATGTTAACGTTGGTACATTTTTAAAGAAATCCCTAAAATCTTCTGTGTATTCCCTAGCATAAAGATGGGTATAAAATGATTTAATTTCATAACGATGACAATCGATCATAATAAAAATAATGATATCAATGATAATAATCAATTGTGACAATGATGATCGTCATAATAATGGTAATAGTAACGACAACAACAATAAAACAAGAAATAATTCATCAGTAACATTCCCCTTTTCGTTATACAAAACATAAAGTTAAATGATTAATTTTGAGGTGACATAAAAAATGGCAAGTTTGCCGGCCCATCCGATTACAAAGCCTTTGACAGGTTGGTTAAATTGTAATATCCAGACCGTTGAAATTATCAAGATCACTTTAAGACATGAAATTCGATCTGAGTACAATGCTCCTATTTCCAATTGATTGTGTAGGTAGGAGTTGCCGCCTGGGCCCTACCCCCTTAATCACCACAGATATAATAATATATATATATATATAAAAATAATAATTTTCAGGGGACTATATTAAAATATGCTCTAACTTTTAATAAAACATATAAAGTCAAAATATATGCTTTTCCTATATATTTTGTGATCACTATACTTTGCTTCTTGTTTATTATCCTCGTACGATACCGGCGTTGTGATTACAAAATTTCAATGCAGTGTTTCAGAAGTAGAAAACTGCCCTGCCCCCTCCCCCGAGTTTTCCACTCCATTATGTCTTCAGCATCACCTTGTTGATTGTTCGTGTTCCTATGTTTCTTAGTGGCTTATTATAAACACTCGCGTCGCGGGCGGGTTCGTAATCACTCGGGTCGCGTTCGAAATAACTCGGGTTTTGGATTTTTTGCGATTTTTTTTTCATTTCGGTGCGATTTTTTTTCTAACGGTGTCTTCAATGGGACAAACATGCTGGGAAAATAAAATGAAATTGAAATTCGAGTTTCGTTTTAAGCCTGCGCTTACGTCACAATGGATGAACAGGTGATTAATTAGCTGCGGGTATGAGCTGATTTTTCTCATCTTCTGCACTTTAACTGCAGATCCGATGCGTTATTTCATGAAGCTAAAAAATTGAATTATTCCATGGACCATTCAAAAAAATATTCTCTACAATTTCAAAATACTTTACTCTGCAGTGCTGCCAAGAATCACGAATATTAGCCCGATTTTGAATAAATGGTAGAGTGGTTTTGATTTTTTCTTCACATAGATACTAAGCATTCGGCCCATTTTTGGTGTTTTAAAAAGCACATTTCTCTAATAAAAATGCTGATAGTTTAAAAACAAGCACATGAACCCCTATTTTTTAATGTTTGTACCTCTTAGGTATACCTTCCTCTACAACTCTGCAAAATTTGGTGAAAATTACATAGATTTTGAATAAAGTGCAGCATTTATTGTACTTTTGTAGTTTGTTACTGAAATTTTACATTTTTTACATTGGGATTTTGTTATCTTTTACGCCTTTTTTAAGAACTGACAGTGCTGTTAAACTTAAAATTGCAAACAAATAGCACTATTAATAGATTCTCCATTCTAACGATACAATAATTAACTCTTTTGCGAAATTTGATGACTTTTTCATGTATTCTGAATGAGTAATGGAGGTTTAAACTCATTGTAGTAATCTTGGGCGGTCTAAAAATGCCAAATTCTTTTGAATGCGCACTTCTTAAGAACATCAATTTGGGTGAACTTTGAAGCTCTATAGCAAAAAATCAAGCACATGGACCTATGTTAATTTTTGCATATTTCAAATATTAAGGTTCTAAAGTATCTATGTGCAAAGTTTGGTGAAAATGACATGGATTTCACTTTAACTGTGGAACGTCCTTAAGTGCCTTGAATAAAATGTACTCGACTACTATATATATAAAGGAACAATTTTGTTGGTCCCCAGGACTTATTTATAACCAGAGTGCACTTTACTCCCCCTCCTACTTCTCTTTCTTCTCAGTCTTCTTTTTTAAATTCCCATTATTGTGTCGTCTTATTCTTCTTTTCTTCTTCTCCTTCTCCCTGTTCTTCTTCGACTTTTCAATTTTTACCTTTTATTCTTCTTCTACATTTCTTCCCTTTCTCCTCCTTTTTCATCTCCCTCCTCCCCCTTCTCACCCCCTTCCTTTCTTTTTCTTCTACATCCTCCCCTCAATTTTCTATTCTCAATTTCATTTTTACTCTCCTTATATCCTCCTCCATCTTCTTTTTTTCTTCTTCTTCTACTTCTCCTCCTTCCTTCTTGCTTTTCTTCCTCAGCACTTTTTTCCTCCCCCATTTTACGTTAGTGTAGAATAATTCACAAAGAAAGGGAGAAGCAATATAAATAATGATATTATGAAATTGTAGCACCTCACTATGCTTTATAAAGGATACCACAGACTTCAGGAGAAATCCTCCAAAGCAAAATCGAGAGTAGCCTTTCCTCCTTTTTCTTCTTTCTTCATTCCTTTTCTCCTTTCTTTCTTTCCTTCTTTCTTTCTTTATTTCTTTTTTTTTCTTTATTTCTTTCCCTTTTTCTCTCTCTCTCCCTTCCTTTCTTTTTTCCCTCTCTCTTTTCTTTAGGGGGAGCCCCCCCCCCCCCGGCCGCCTATGGCTCTGAGGTTTAATTTGGCGTGCAATGGCCTAATTTACGTGTAGAAATCATTTCACCTAATGAAATACTAGTAGTGAATGCTTCCAGATCGTTTCGTGTTCCAGCAACAGTATTATACGATCTTCGGCCTCAATCATGAATATTTAATATGTCATTGAAGCCCTCGTTGGCGCGCTCATGCATTGGATGATTTTCACCGACCAAAAAAAAAAAAAAGACATAAGAGATTCAGTGAAATTCAAGTAAGGTGTCAAGAGGCTAAGAGTGTCTAGAGAGAAAACGGCAAAAAAGTAAAAACACGACTTGCACAAGAATCTTTTTAGGGATACCGTAGACCTTAGAAGTTCGTGTGTTTGTGACCAACAACTTCAGTTTAGTACCGGTACCAAATCGAGTGTGCGGAGAGAGAAGTACATGTTGGAGTAAATGGGAGATAACGATGTGGGATGTAAACAAAATCAACAGAAATCAGGTCAAATATGTGAAATGTGATTATGTTAAAACAGTAGTCAAAATTTGCTTGTTTGTTATGTTAAAACAGTAGTCGAGTGCATTTTATTTAAGGCACTTAATTGCCGGCTTAAAACGAAACTCGAATTTCAATTTCATTTTATTTTCCCAGCGTGTTTGTCCCATTGAAGACACAGTTAGAAAAAAAATCGAAGAAGAAGCACCGAAATTAAAAAAATCGCAAAAAATCCAAAACCCGAGTGATTTCGAACGCGACCCGAGTGATTACGAACCCGCCCGCGACGCGAGTGTTTATAATAAGCCTTCTTAGTTGCCTATTTTTGTTTCTATATTTCCATTTTTTTATTTATAGATTGAGTAATTAAATAAAAGCTTTGTAATTCTTCAACATTAATTTTCAATAAAAAAACTGGAATTGATCTTTAGAAATAATAATGCCAGACAAACCAAAATGTTAAAGGGGTTCCATCATCAAGCTCTAAACCAAAGAGGAGAAATTACATAGTATTCTCAGCAATTGCAGTACAAATTAGACTCTATTATTATTTCTTCCGGACCTAGGCTAGTTTGCCGAAAATCATTTAATCAGAAATAATAAAAACGGGAATAACAATAGCGATGATTGCCAAATCATTGAATGTGCGCAGAGGGAACTAATCAGCCCCCCATGGCTGACCTTTGACCGCGCGTATCCTGTTTTCAGTGCGCGTGTCGCCACTTACCGTGTTTACACTTGATCGGCTTTGGGTTCAGAACCAGAAGCCGATGCAGAATCGGCTTTTGGTTTGCGTTTACACGTTGTTACAACTCGCGGTTCAGAACCGCGAGCCGATGCAAAAACCTGAAATGATACGCACACCAACGATATACGTCATAATAAAGACAACGCTGGATCAGTGCGCTTACAATTACGTCACAATGGTAAAGTAAATGAAATGCGCACAAATTGCCGATGCAGAATCGGCTTTCTGTTTACACGTAGTAAAAAAGCGGATTCTGCATCAGCTCGCGGTTCAGAACCTACTACTTTGGTGGTGCAAATTGCCGGTTCTGAACCGTCCCTTCTCGTCCCTTGATAGTTCATAATCGATACCCGTCAGAGCATGGCTCGATATAGCCAGATAATTTCGGTCTAATTGTTAGGTCTAACGATGGACTAGATCTAGGTCTATGCCTTAGGGCTTGGCTTTGCTAGCTCGTGTAGTGGCTGTATTCGATCTCCGCTTGATGGATTGAAAAAAGCTGGGTCTGATTTGTGGATATTACATACTGTATTCATATTTTTAGACTCCAATCTACACTGGAAATTAAAATTAAGATTCTAACCTCGACCATTTATCGTTGCTAAACTGCCTTAGTGCCACAACAGTGACAGACCAAGTCCATATCTAGCTTGGTCGATTCGCGTCGAGTATGCGGCCAGCACTGTTGTTCGAGCACTACGCGCACGTATATGTGACCGGTGAAGTTTCGGCGCTGTCGGGACAGAAGATCAAGGTCTTGGCTCTGGTGTTGCTGGTGTAGTTTTGGTAGGGGCAGCGAAATTAAGCAGAAGAACGGTAAATACAATGTCACAGACTACGTATTGTAATTGATGTGCAAACTACATTAATCTTGATTACCTTTTGTCTTACATTTTTGGCAAAATACATTACAATTTATCAAATGATATATACATTCTTTATTGGAGTTTTCATTATCCATGAAAAATAATAAAATTGAACAAAAAAATCAAGTCTACAATCTACCCCAATGGTTCTCTGAGTGAGGGGCGGAGCTTAAATGTGGTCACAAAAAGAGCTTGGCAAAATCGGGGTGAAATTAGCAGATTAATTTATTTAATGACATAATTCATCATGTTTACTGAAGATTAAAAAAGATTAAGACAATGAGATAATGTGATAATTTTATTTTTTAGATAAGATACATTATCATTCCATTTTTAGTATATTTTTATATTTTGCTATTATTTGAATCTAGTGTTGTCATAATCTTTTAGTTTATCTCTATTTTGCTAGTAATCCCTGAGTGTATTGTGTCGGTTCGTGGTTTCGTTTGCATGCCTACCAAATTGTGCGCGTACTTAAATTGTATGCGCGTATCGAGTGGACCTTCCTAAAAGCAATACTGCAAAATGTTGCTGCCCTCTACGTTCGTTGATAAAAACCAATCTGTGCAGATTGTCTATGTATGGCATTCACTTAGGAAAGAGTGTTTACAGTTCCATACAATGGCCACACTGAAGAAAAATGCTACCATGAAGTATTAATTTTAAGAGGCATATGTTGACAACAAATCGATCACGAATCGATAACATTTTTTCTTAATATTTTGAAGAAAAACGGCAAATCGCCTTGCAGTTTTTCATAGATGATTGATTTAAGAAAGACACTGTATATTCTGACAAAAGTGATATAATATACAGATATTGCCTACCTAGAGTTTGAATATAACATTTCCTCTCCCTGACGGAGTTATATTTTTCCCAAGGGATTATATTTTGCCCGAAGCGCGCAGCGCTGACGGAACATATTATCCCGAGGGAAAAATATAGCTTCGGAGGGGAGTTGAAATTTTATTTATTAAAACGATAGACCAGGCAATATCTGTTATATTATATAGTCTATGTGGATTCGCCATCAGAAATTGCATTCATCATCTGGCTCAAACCCGAAATTCTTGCTACAGCTCTAATCCATCTATGTCATAATATATCAAGCGCGTACTTCATGCAATCGACGCGTTAACATTAGCGCGTAAACTACCTTGTTACGCAACTTGTATGCAGCGAGTGACGTCACCTTAGTGAATATAACGCCGCAATTGACAATACAACGCAGTATATTCCCTGAGGTGACGTCAAAACCTAGAATATAACAAATGCGATCCTCGCAGTTATGGTCACGTGATGGTGTATTGACCTATCACTGATTCGAATCTACATAACCTATGTAATATAGAGCATTTCCACACCCGGAACTAATGTAACTTTACTAATCTTTACTATAGGTCTACACAACACTAATTTATACAAGTCTGATTCGCCCACACCGCCAAATGTCAAAAGGCACGGCCACTAAATGCCAGATTAGGAGGAAACACACAGTGGAACCATGCATGGACCTATAATGGTGAAACACTGTCCTCACTTCATCCACTCCGAAAAAGTGGTGCATTTGTCACTCTGTGGTCAAGCCACTATGGGTAATAATTATTCAATCTTGGCACAATATGTATACCACATTCTAGAAACGTGAGAAATATTATGTATTAACATTTTTTCTTTCTGATTTATTACAACAACCATGACCACACAATAGTCAACACATTCGAAAATGTGTCTTACATGTCTTCACTCTAAAACCAATGTGTGGTATTCTGATAGCCATGGGCATAGTTAAACTTGGTTTAACTTAGGCCACACTTTTATGGAATGCCTGTTGTCAACTCATTCACCAATTGGTTATTTTTTCCTACTGCAAGAAGTTGTCCAGAAAACTGAGTCGTGAAATGGAAAGAATAGGAAAAAAAGTATAATGAATTTTAAAGGAATAACAGGTATATTTTAATTGCTGATAATATGGAAGAAATATTATGAAGCCAAGCATTCCAAAGAACTGTGGTTTTAAAAGTCTAGTCTAGACTGGGGTTTAACCTAGCTTTGATTATCAGAATACCACACCATGTGTTTACCAAATCTCGAGAGCAAAGGAAATAGGTCAGCTACTGACAAACACCTGAATATTATGTCCTGCCATTTTCAGCCGATGTCATGCTTTAGAAGGTTACTGTATAAATTTGTGTGTGGGGGAGGGTGGGCGTTTTTGTGTGTATATGAATACGACGACATTTGGGCACCCGATCAAAATAAATTTTGGTGTAAAAGCCGTATATGTAACCAATTAAATCGTCAGTTTATCCTTCACATCATAACTGTTTCAAGCACATTTATCATATAATCTATTAATGAACTGGAATTATGGGGGATTAATATGATTAATGTATCTCCTTCAGAATGTACTATGCAGACGCCACCCAATCATATAAATATTATCCCTCCCATACACAATTGAAACATGCACTTTTAACTCTAATAATTATTTCACGGTGAGGGACCAAGATCATATTGGTAGTATTCCTGGTATTGATATACTTACAAATCCATTGTTCTGGCTGTGCAACCGAATTAGTGACATATGCTGAGAGAATCACCATGTAGACCAATGATAATATACCAGTCATATTCGCCTTGTCATATTTTTTCTCAAACATTTAAAAACTTATTTATCACAGTTTTGGCATAATTTTCAAACGTTGAAGATAATCGTGAATAATCTAAAAGCTGTTGATTCTAACAAATGACAATAGTTCTCGAGTACGATAAGGTATTGTTTTTACTTCCTCTTCAGTGATGCCAGACTATCCACGTTGATAGCATATTCGTTTGTACATGCAATAGACAAACTCTTACAAGGAAATATTCTGATAGCTTCAATACAAAGTATCAGGGATTTTTTCTCAAGTGTTTCCGTTTCGAGGTACATGATTATTTTTTTAAAAATAAATAGAAATTGGTGATAAGGTCTTTAAAATAACACCAACTGCATGATATTCATTACGTTTTACAATATCACCCCCACCATAATCTCACTTGGATTATTTTATAATTTTTGTAAGAAACTATAGAGCACTGGTTAGATCCAGATGAGTTAGAAGAGCTTGACTGGTTGAATTATGATGACGAAAATGATTTGAATTCTTATCTAGTACATAATTTGCACCCCCCCCGATACATCTCGCGATGTACGTCACGTTCGTGGTGGTTTCCTGATATAATGAGGTAACCAATTTAAAAACACCTACAGTGGTTAAACAACTGATTTTTTTAAAGTTAATACCATCACACACATGGTGGATTTTCTGATAATATGAGTTAACTAATTTAGAAACATCTTCAGAGGTTAAACAACTGACTTTAAAAGTTAATACCATCAAACACATTGTGGATTTTCTGATAATATGAGTTAACTAATTTAGAAACACCTTTAAAGTTTAAACAATTGATTTTTAAAGTTTAATTCGACCCCTGTCATCATTTAACATGTTTAAGATTGGAAAGGAGCGATTCTTTGTGGTGATGTCGAAAACAGAATTAGCAAATTCTACTATATGTTGGAATTTCATAGCCCCTTTCTATTTTTTGTCTTGGATTATCTTGCCAGATGACCTCCAAGAAAGCCAAACTACTCGTTCTTTAAGGAAAAAATATAAATTATATTTACTTAAGTATGAATAATTTAATTTTTAATTGATTGCCTTGTATGTGTTTATGTTTTTTATGTTAATGTATGTTGTTAGCTTTGTAATTGTAATGTGTTATTTTGTATTAGTTTTTGAAGTGGGAGTATATTCGGGGATTTACCTTGACAGGCCAATGGTCTTTTGTTTACCCCCCACACCCTCCTTACTTCATCTTTACCATTTATGTTATAATGTTATGTATAATGTATGTTGTATTTTGTATCAATTTGTAAACTTGATCTTTTGATGTTTTTAAAGAGATGTGAATAAATTAAATTGGATTGAAGTGAAATTACAAAGATTTGTGCATTGCTTCGTAACACATCAGGAAATCTCTCCATCCAAGTTTTGTATTAAGTAATATGTGTAGTCAAGGTCAGATGAAAGGATTTGTTATCTGTTCAATTGGTGCTAATCATATTTAATCACGTTAAGCCACGGGAGTAGATCTGCAAGGATCCTCATTTTTCAGGACTTGGGGATGGCCTATCATTCATCCCCTCTGATTTAATAGATGAGATCTAGATGAGATAGCGGATAAAAAAAAGTTTCATTAATTTCCCTACATTTATCCTTTAGTTGGCCTATAATCAATCAATTTTTCATGTATGATTAATCATTAAAGATATCATGTTTGATCATGTTGATTGAATATATCCTGGCTTCCTGCCAAAATTTTGAACCATTTTTTTTTTGTAAGATCATCTGCACTCAAGTATCTAAAAAGGGAAATAATCAAAAAAAGTGAACAAAGACGTGATAGGATTATGTACTTTATTCAATGTAATGACAAAACCTGTATTGAGAGGATTTCTGATGAGTGCTGACAGCACAGTACGCGCTCGTACCCATAGGCTTATTATATTCACCTGCGTTCGTAATCACTCGCGTCGCGTTGGTAATCACACGCGTTTTTTATTTTTGGCGATTTTTTTTTTTCATTTCGGTGCGATTTTTTTTCTAACGGTGTCTTCAATGGGACAAAAACGCTGGGAAAATGAAATGAAATTGAAATTCGAGTTTCGTTTTAAGCCGGCAAGTGCCTTAAATAAGATGTACTCGACTACTGTTTTAACATAACAAACAAGCAAATCAGCCATGAGGCTCAACTAACTTAGAATAGATCCGGACTTCTACTGTGTCTTATACGAGGACTCCGAGTCGGAATTTGCCATATCTGCCACATCGATATTACATCGTATCATTCCCATATGCGGACATGCCTGCATGCAATGGCCCCAAGGCG
Source organism: Lytechinus pictus (assembly GCF_037042905.1). Classification (NCBI taxonomy): domain Eukaryota; kingdom Metazoa; phylum Echinodermata; class Echinoidea; order Temnopleuroida; family Toxopneustidae; genus Lytechinus; species Lytechinus pictus. The sequence goes on from NC_087261.1 coordinate 6,681,934, forward strand.
GCCGGACCCGGCCGCGGTCGGACACGACGTGCATCGGTAGCATGGAGCAAGCTAACGTGAGTCGAGCTGAGTTAGATCCCACGTTACATATGAGGCGCCGATTGTACCAATATTATATAGAACAATTATTTGTTACATAATTATTATTCATTAAATAATAACTATTATTTATATATAATTTACATTCTATTTGTAAATAATTACTATTATATAAAATAACATTTCTAATTATTTATATATAATTCCAAGTAATACTTCATTATTTGTAAATAATAATAGTTCGACATTCTATTATTTATAAATAATGATTATTTGTTTTTCATTATTCATAAATACTGATTATTTGTTTTTCATTATTTATAAATAATGATTATTTGTTTTTCATTATTTATAAATAAAGAAATGTGCACTGGCATTGTTAATAGATAATTATCATTTACAAATAATAGAAAAACTCGACAAACATATTTATAAATAATAAAAAAACGAATTGCAATTATTCATAAATAATGAAGTATGCAGTGTCATTATTTATAAACAATGAAACACAAAAATTATTATTTATAAATAATGAAAAACAAATAATCATTATTTATAAATAATGGAATGTCGAACTATTATTAATTACAAGTAATGAAGTATTTACTTGGAATTATATATAAATAATTAGAAATGTTATTTTATATAATAGTAATTATTTACAAATAGAATGTAAATTATATATAAATAATAGTTATTATTTATAGTCCGGTCTGTTAGCGTAAAAAATGCCCTACTTGTGGACACGGTGGACAAAAGCATGATTTTTTCTCCAGACCTTTGTTTATGTATAAGAATTAAGAATGGGGTATGCTCCAAAAAATCTGGCTGCAGGAACAGAGAAAAAATGGGTGAAAATGTCAGAATTTATGAGTTTAGATTGGTCTGATATATAGACTAGCGCTAGTGCAAAACCCAATAGCAGTGCATTATTTTGCATTGGATTAGTTCTTGAATTCGGACCCCTTTTGAACAGATCTTCTGTTTGTCCTCGCATCTCAATGCACCAAATATCTGAAAACAGATGCCAACCAAGCCGAAGGGTGGCGGTGGAGGGGGTTGAATGTTGGTGTGTATGTACATACTTTGGTCTTGGGGTAAAGATGTGCAATACATATTTTTTGCATGTGTTGGAAATTGTGTTGCCATGGTAACAGTGTATCATTGCAAAATAAGGTTAAAATCTTGCAGTTAGAACTACTTCCTCTGTTTTCATCCGATTCTCATGAAATTTGGCACACACATTGGTATTGAAGTAAAGATGTACAAGGCACTTTTTGTGTGTGTTTCAGAAATTGTGTTGCCATGGTAACAACGTATCATATGGCAAAATTTAGGTAAAAACCTTGCAATTTGAACCACTTCATCAGTTTTGAACCAATTCTCATGAAAGAATTATGGCTCACACATTGGCCTTGAGGTAAAGATGTGCAAGAACCTTTTTTTTTTGCATTTGTCAGAGAGTGCATTGCCTTGGTAACCACATATAGCCAGAAATATGGGGAAAACTCATTGTGAATCAATCTACTTCTCAGTTTCAGCCTGTGCTGATAAAAGTTGACACAAATATTCATTTTGGGTAAAGATTCATATTCAGTGTTAAAAGGGAATCCAGCCTTGGTCATAATGTTGTGTGTATGGAAAAGGAGAAAAATAAGAATATTGAAAGTTTGAAAGAAATCGGACAAGCAAAATAAAGTTATGGCTGCTTTAAAATTAATATCCCTACGGCTACTAGTATGTAGAATTCAAATTGGCAACTGGGTAAGTAAAATATGACAAGGGGTGAGGCCGCAAGGACAACTTTCCCATAAGGCTAGTACTTTATTATTAGGATTTTTGGTTTTCTCCTAAATCCCTATTCCATTGGGGCTGTAATATAAACCCGGTAGTATAATGTTTTATGTCCTCATGAGCGAGATATAATTTGAAGTAACAAAAGAAATTTTAGCCAATTAATTATTCCAGTACATAGAAGAGTGGTCCTTGCCTTACATCACTATGACATCACATATGCGGTCAATTTGAAGTCTTCATGGGTATAGTGATTACCAATGTTTACAACTTTTATATATTCACAACTTTCTTATGGTTTGTCCGATATTGTTCAAACTTTGACCTATAAACTTGTCAGATTTTTCATTTTCCTCTAAAACAAGTGTTTATTTGGGTTGGATTTCCCTTTATAATGTCACATAATAGCACAGGGTATTAATCACCTTCAATAATATTTATAGGTTCTTTTTTTTTGGGGGGGGCGGAGAAGGTCCTTAAAAACTGACAACATAAAAATATAGAATGTTAAAGGCCATGACCATTAGGAACTTAAACACTCTTAAAAAAAACACCCCTTCCATTTTTTTTTGGGGGGAGGGGGCTTTAGAAAATTGCCGCATAAAGAGAAAAAAGAAATTATTACTAGGAACTTAACCCCCCCCCCCAACCCAAGAAAAAAAGGGGGGAGAAAAATCCTTTACACTTCAGCGTATTAATTTAAAGCCTAAGACATTCTGCTTTGAAAAAAAAATTGTTTCCGGTGTCCAATTAATCAATGTTTTATTTATCTTCTTCTACTCAGTCTTTGTTCATTTCAGTTACTACTCTGACTGTCTTTCATCACTCTTTGCACTTTTGAGCTTTACCATACCTTCTTGTTTTGTTTCCTCCCCCCCCCCCCTTCTTTGGCTCCCTTTCTAAGTACATTTTTCTTTGCTATTTTAATTCATTATTATCTAGCAACAATTATTCCATTTTGAATGCTTACACCTACATCGAAATATAATACCATGACATTTTTTTTTTCCTTCATAATCTTTTAAACTCCATTTTGGCTACACTCTGTCGATACTATTAGCAATATTTAATTTCTAGTTGAAAGAATTGAAGAAATGACTGTCATGATATTATATTTTGGTAAAGGTACATCAAATTCATATTAACAAGGTTGCAGCATTCAGAATGGAATACCTGTTGCTTAACAAAAATGGATGTAGTTATTTTCCGAAAATCCTTTGTGAAAATTTTAGTTTTATATTATATCACTGAGTTTTCCCATTCCTGCAGTTACCACCATCTGAAAGGGATATGACTAGAATATAATTATATGTAGAGAAATAAAAGTTTCTCTACATATAATTATATTCTAGTCATATCCCTTATAAGTTTGTCTTTACTCCGATGGAAAATTATTTGCATTTGTTTTTATGACAGTCAGAGTTTGCATCCAACAATTTTGCTACTGAAACATAATATTCATATTTTGACAATGGGAGATGTAGGATGTATAAAGCAGGGGCTATCACAGAAATATACTGAAAAAATTTAATGAAAGAAAATATAAGGCTAAAATATATTGTGCACATATGTATATTTTTGATATGGTAAGTTATTGAATCATGGATTTGCAAGTGAATTTCTAAAACAAGTGCAGAGATTTTTGTATATATTTTTATATCTATAATTAGTTGCATGACTAAAGGTACACTTTAAAATATGTCAGAAAAAATATACCTGGAGAGAGAGAGAGGAAACAGAAGGAGATGGTATGGTGAAGCTTAAAATCAAGAGTGATGTGAAAGTTAAAAAGAAAGAGTAGGAACGGAATATGAATATGAATAAAAGACTGAGTAGGAGAATATAAATAAACAATGGTTAATTGGTACCGTAAACATTTTTCTATCAAATCAGAATGCATTAAACTTCAAATGAATGGTCTGAAGTGCAAAGGACTCTTTTTACCTTTTAAGGGGGGGGGGGGCATTTTCTGCTCAAAAAATATATCAGCCCCCTATTTCTTTTTTTTTTTTTTTTGGGGGGGGGGTTAAGTTCCTAGTCATAATCCTTTAACTTTAACTTTTAACTTTTATGAGGTCATTTTGTAAAGACCCCCCCCCCCAAAAAAAAAAAAAAAAAAAAAAAAAAAGAGCAATGTCTAGCTTTAAAAATTATGCAAAGACACCTGAGGGGCAAAGGTGTAAGAAGACTAGTTTGAGCATGGGGAGGTAGAACAAAAAGTGGTATGGGGAGGGGTGTACATCTGGGGAGGTGGAACTAAGGTTTGGAAAATTAGCTGTTGAAAGCAGAAGGGGTACACATTTTGTTTTGCTTGCCAGTGTTGGAACTCCTCTGCCTCAGCGGAAGGTTTCACATTCACCCAGTGTACCTCCAGCCTATGCCCTTGAGGGGATGGGTATTTTAAGTTTTTATGTTTATCATGTTTATGTTTCTAATGGCCACCGCCTTTAACCTTCTTTATTTTGATGTCAGATTTTAAGGACCAATCCTGCCCCTCCCCCCAAAACCTAGAAATATTAATGAAAGTGATTAATACCCCCATACTCTGGCGTGAACATTTTAATGCAGAGAAGACATTTAGAATTTAATATGAATCTTTACCCCAAGATTAATATTTTTTCCAACTTTTATGAGCACTGACTAAAAACAGGGGAAGTAGTTTGATCCACAATGAGTTTTCCTGCATTTCTGGCAATCATAAATTATGTGGCTACCCTGGCAATGCACTCTCTGACAAATGCAATAAAAAGGTTCTTGCACATCTTTACCTCAAGGCCAATGTGTGAGCCATAATTCTTTCATGAGAATTGGTTCAAAACTGATGAAGTAGTTCAAATTGCAAGTTTTTTACCTAAATTTTGCCATATGATACGTTGTTACCATGGCAACACAATTTCTGAAACACACACAAAAGTGCCTTGTACATCTTTACTTCAATACCAATGTGTGTGCCAAATTTCATGAGAATTGATTGAAAACTGATGAAGCAGTTTGAATTGTAAGTTTTTTTCCCAATTATCACCATATGATATGTTGTTACCATGGCAACAAGATTTCTGAAAGACACACAAAAATTTGTCTTAAACTTCTTCATCTCAAGACCAATGTGTGTGCCAAATTTCATGAGAATGGGATGAAAACAGATGAAGTAGTTCTAACTGCAAGATTTTAACCTTATTTTGCAATGATACACTGTTACCATGGCAACACCATTTCCAACACATAAAAAATGTGTCTTGCACATCTTTACCCCAAGACCAAAATATGTACATACACACCAACATTCAACCCCCTCCACCGCCACCCTTGGGCTTGGTTGGCATCTGCATTCAGATATTTGGTGCATTGAGATGCGAGGACAAACAGAAGATCTGTTCAAAAGGGGTCTGAATTCAAGAACTAATCCAATGCAAAATAATGCACTGCTATTGAGTTTTGCACTAGCGCTAGTCTATGTATCAGACCAATCTAAACTCATAAATTCTGACATTTTCACCCATTTTTTCCCTGTTCCTGCAGCCAGATTTTTTGGAGCATACCCCATTCTTAATTCTTATACATAAACAAAGGTCTCGAGAAAAAATCACGCTTTTGTCCACCGTGTCCACATAATTTCGCTAACAGACCAGACTATTAATGAATAATGATTATATAACAAATAATTGTTCTATATAATATTGGTACAATCAGCGCCTCATATATAACGTGGGATCTAACTCAGCTCGACTCACGTTAGCTTGCTCCATGCTACCGATGCACGTCGTGTCCGACCGCGGCCGGGTCCGGCCGCCTTGGGGCCATTGCATGCAGGCATGTCCGCATATGGGAATAATACGATGTAATATCGATGTGGCAGATATGGCAAGTTCCGACTCGGAGTCCTCGTATAAGACACAGTAGAAGTCCGGATCTATTCTAAGTTAGTTGAGCCACATGGCTGATTTGCTTGTTATGTTAAAACAGTAGTCGAGTACATTTTATTTTAAGGCACTTAATTGCCGGCTTAAAACGAAACTCGAATTTCAATTTCATTTTATTTTCCCTGCATGTCTGTCCCATTGAAGACACCGTTAAAAAAAAAATCGCACCGAAATAAAAAAAAATCGCAAAAAATTCAAAACGCGAGTGATTACGAACCCGCACGCGACGCGAGTGATTATAAACTGCCTACCCATATGTGGCCGGGGAAGTTTCTGCGCTGTCAGGACAGAAGATAAAGGTCTTTTAGGCCAAGAGCATTAGGCCAAAATAGGCTTAAGAAAGGAAATTTCTGGTAACAAGCTGATTTTTTCAGGATAGGTCCAGGAAAATATCTAGAATAACATACTAAAAGTCCCCATAAATCCTTCGTGGGGGTTTTCCGTAATACAAGATGGCGTCCAAAATGGCCGCCGTTTACAGATAATAGACATAACTCACTCATTCTCACAGTAAACGTCAAATTTCGGTGCATATTTCATGGTGTAAAGAGGAAAAAAGATCTAGTGATACAGATAAGAGTGAAAATAAGCAGACTAGGGTACCTAAAAATCCAAGATGGCGTCCAAAATGGCTGCCGAAGCCTAAAAATCAACTATTCATCTATTACTTTCTTTAATGTCTTTAATTTTGTTTCTATTCAATGGTTTTGATGGTCAAGTAATAAATTGGGACAAGTTACGAGGACAGTCAGTGGTCAAGAATGTCCGAGAATCCAAGATGGCTTCCAAAAATGGAGTCTAAAATGGCTGTTTTTACTTACAAATGGACATAGTTCATTTGATATCTGCCTGAGATATATAATTTTGGTTTCTAAAGCATGGTTCGAAAGGTCAAATAATACATTTGGACAAGTTAAAGTGACATTCAGTGGTCAGGTATGTCCAAAAATTAAAAATGGCTTCCAAAAACGGAGTCTAAATTGACTGCTGTTACTGAAAAATTGACATACTTCATTAAAAATCCACGTGAGAGATATAATTGTGGTGTCTAAACAATTATTTAAAGGGTCGAATAATACATAAGCACAAGTAAAAAGGACAGTCAGGTTCAGTATGTCTAACGATCGAAGACGGCTTCTAAAAATGGAGTCTAAAATGGCTGCTGTTACATACAAATTGACCAAGTTCATTTAATATCTGCATGGGAGATAATATTTTGGTGTCTTAACCATGGTTTAGAGGGTCAAATAATACATTTGGACTAGTTGAAAGGACAGACATTAGTCAATTATGCCCAAAACTGCAAGATGGCTTCCAAAAATTGGGTATAAATGGTTGGTTACTGTTATTTAACAATCGACAGTTTGTTTAGTATACACCTAAGAAATATGTTTTTGGTGTCTAGACCATATGCCAGTGGTCCAGTATGTTCAGAAATCCAAGGTAATTTCCAAAAATGGAGTATAAATCAATCATATCTGGAAGAGAGACTTGTGGATCACAGTGATTCAGTTTGCTTTTTGCCTCCCAGGCACATGTGACGCCAAAACAAATGATAAGAAAATGACTTCTTAGACTTACAAATGGACATAGTTAATTCAATTTCTGCCTGATATATATGATTTTGGTGTCTAAACCATGGTTTGAAGTTTCAAACAATATTTTGGGATTGCTAACAATGATAATGCAGTTGTCCATTTTTCCAAAAAACTACAAAATGGCTTACAAAATGGCTTGTAAATGACTCCAATCACTTAAAAATTATCATTATTCATACAATATCCTAATGTGAGGAATAATTGTGGTGTCTACGCTTAAATATATTTGAGAAAAGGAATCTTAAGGATTTAGGAGTAAGTAACAGCAGACATTTTTGCTCAATTTGGGAACCAAATTGCACATATGATGGAACACTGTATATTCTTGCGATTGACTTGTCCTAAATACATATTTTACATTTCAAACCATAGTGCAGAAACAAAAAATATTGAGTATGACTATTTTTAAGCGATGAGAGTTAAACGCCATACTGGAAGTCATCTTGGATTTTGAAGGAAAATGGATAATTGCATATCCTCATAAGCTGTCCCAAAGTATTACTTGACACTTGAAACTATAGTATAGACACCCAAATATTATCTCTCAGGCGGATATGTTATTTTGTAATTTTGAAAGAAACATCAGCCATTTTTAGACTCCATTTTTGGAAGCCATCTTGGATGTTTGGACATACTCGACCACTGACTGTCCTATAGTAAGTTGTCCCAATGTTTCATTTGGCTCTTTAGACCATGGGTTTAAAAAACAAAATCATACCTCACAGGTAGATATCAAATAAAGTATGTATTTTTATTAAGTACCAGCGGTCAATTTAGACTCCATCTTGGATTTTTGGACATACTAGACCACTGACTGTCCTTTTAAATTGTCCAAATGTTTTTATTTGACCCGTCAAACCATGGTTTAGACACCAAAATCTTATCTCCTATGCAGATATTAAATGACCAGTGTCAATTTGTATGTAACAGCAGCCATTTAAGACTCCATTTTTAGAAGCCTTTTACAATTTTTTGACATACTGGACATCTGATTGTCCTTTCTACTTGTCCTTATGTATTATTTCGACACTTAAAACCATAGTAAAGACACCACAATCATATCTCTCAGGTGGATTTTTAATAAAGTATGACAATTTTTCAGTAACAGCAGTCAATTTAGACTCTATTTTTGGAAGCCATATTGGATTTTTGGACATACTTGACCACTGAATGGCCTTTTAACGTGTCCAAATGTATTATTTGACCTTCCTAACCATGCGGCCGTAATCTGGCAAAAGGGTCTATCTGCACATTCGTCCTCGAAAAACTTTCTGAGAAAATCAGCTTTGAAGTTTGAGCATTTAATTTACTTGTAGAATACTATCATTCTATCACTTAGTTTATTTTTTTAGTCCCTTTTTATTATTTTAATCCCTTTACTTCTCTTGTAAGATCCAATTTAATGCAGATAGACCCTTTTGCCAGATCAATCTCGGGAGCAAAGACAGTGATATTTATCTGGCAAAAGGGTCTATCTGCACATAGACCTTTTTGCCAGAATAATACACCCTGTTGTCAGATAATTACAGAGGGAAATTGTGTTAATTTAACCAGGCAGAAAGGTATATCTGCACGGTTGGTAAACTATTATAATATTGGACAGGCTGCGCAGGACTCTCAACGTCATGGTCTACAACCACTTGGTTTACTATCCATTTTGTCCAAGACCATGTGGTCTACTAGGCGTTTGGTCCATAACCATTTGGTCTACTAGGCATTTGTTACAAAACCATTTGGTCTACTAGGCGTTTGGTCCACAACCATTTGGTCTACTAGGCGTTGTTACAAAACCATTTGGTCTAATAGGCGTTTGGTCCACAAGCATTTGGTCTGTTAGGTGTTTGGTCCATAAGCATTTGGTGTACTAACGTTAGACGTTGTTACAAAACCACTGGTCTACTAGGCGTTTGGTCCACAAGTATTTGGTCTACTAGGCGTTTAGTCCACGACCATTCGGTCTACTAGGCATTGATACAAAACCATTTGGTCTACTATGCGTTTGGTCCACAAGCATTTGGTCTTCTAGGCGTCTGGTCCACAACCATTTGGTCTAAGTAGTCATTTGGTCCACAACCATTTGCTCTACCAGGAATGTTACAAAAACCATTTGGTCTACTAGGCATTTGGTCCGTAACTCATTGGTCTAAGCATGGACCTATTACGAATGGACATTCAACGAATCCCCTCCTTTGGGCCGAAGACCGTCACCGTTAACGTTAATCCTTTTATAAACAGAGCGCTGGCAGCTGACGCCCATCAAGCCGGACGTTAAACACGCTCTCACTGATGGACAGCGGAAATCAATTGTATGCTGCTCCTACCCAGTGCAATTTTGTTCGTTCACTTAATCAAAAGCAACGCACAGCAGTGAACGTTAGCGCTATGAAAATGATAGCAGAAACAAGAAAACATGCGTGCATAAACGTATTTTTTACGTACATCGCAAACAACCGCCCATGAAATGCATTGACATCACCTTGCAGATCCGTATATCTACGGCAAAAAAAAACAGTTGAAATTTGACGGGAAAATGTGCGGAAAAACGTTTAAAATGCATCTTTTTCGGACAGTATTGATGTCGATAATAGCGCTTACCTTCGGTCAGAAGTTGATTTTCATTTGGGCATAAAATTCCACAGGATTGATGAAAATTAACGGGATTTTTCTCGATGGTCAGACGACAATCGCACATTATAGACAGCCTAAAATAATGTACTGAAAAACCGGATATGAATTGCGCATTGCATTCTAGGTAATGTAGGGACTTTTCCTATTGGCAACCACTGATCTCTCCATTATCTGGATGGGAACAATAACGCTGATTGGCCTATTCCGTGTTGAAGCACCGGAAGTTGGTACCTCCGCACGCCGAGTTCCCCCCCAAAAAAAACCAAAATCGAAGTAGAGTCTGGTTCACGGCAATAGTATCAATTCTTAATTATACTTACCAGATCAACTCTTATTACAGCACTTTTCAATGTGAATCTATAATAATAATAATAATAATAACTAGCATTTAGTACGCTCTCCATAGTTAACTATATCACAGCGTTTGTGATACCTGACACAAAGTTAAAGATGCCGTCCTGTGCCGCGTATGTTTGCACTAATCTGGACGACCGTGGAAACAGAAAAAAGGGGATTACTTTTCACAGCTAAGACAAGCTGGTGAACTGCATAGTTGTAGACTTTATGTAGTCCCATGTGCTCAAATACATAAGTGGTAATTCTAAATTACCAGAGCAAGTTTCCAAAACTTTAAAACTCCAGGGGGGTGGTTATCGCCCGGGGGTTATCAATTGTTGTGATTTCTCTGAAAGCGTGATGAATTTAAACCATGATTCAAATAAATATTCAGTTTATTCATATTCATAACTGTCACCAAGTTTTTTTTTAGTTTATCAGTCATGTTTGGACAGAAGAATATCACAAGACACGAAAATACTGACCGTGTAGCCTGTATTCTGAAACTTGACTTAAGTTAAGTTAAGACTGGAAATCTGCCGTTTCGGAAGAGTTTAAAAAAATGATTTTTTGCGAAGCACAGATCCTGACCGAAATAGACTGATTTTTCGGTCAAGGACTAGATCTACAAGGTATTCTGAAAATTATTTTATCTTTTATTTGTGTTAATTTCCTTGGAAAGGACAATAACATTTACAAGCTAGAGGTACATGTACGGTAGGACTTTAGGAGGCCAATGTAACTTGTGGCATGTGAATTTTGTGATATTTCTCTGTCAACAATAGATCTAATTATTTTTCCCAAGAACTTTTTTTTTTTAAGTACGTAAAAAAGACATTAGGCTACACAGACGGATTTACAGACTTCAGAAATTTCACAGAACTTATTTTGAGATGACGAATGTCTTCAAATAAAAAAATGTCTCGGTGGAGCAAAAAAAGGGGGGTTATCAACCAAAAATTTGGGGGGGTGACGCAAGAAAAATAATCTGACAAGCAAAAAAAAAAAGGTTATCAACCCAAATTTAGGGAGGGATGCAAAACAAAAGAAATAATCTGACAAGCAAAAAAAAACGTTATCAACCAGAATTTTAGGGCAGACCACAACAATTTTAGGAGGGTCCACCTGAATTTAGGGGGGATGCAAGAAACAAAATTGACAAGCAAAAAGAACAAAACAGGTTATCAACATAAATTTTGGGGGGTCTGTCCCCCAACCTAAAATTTAGGGGGGACAGGACCCCCCCCCCCCCCGCTGCCTATATGAACAAACTGGGGAGAGGATAATTGAAGAGGGTCGATCGATGTGACGGAGGGAGAGAGAGAGAGAGACACTCATAAAGGGCGAGTCCACCTCATGGAAAAGATTATTTGAATAGAGAGAAAAAACACAATATGCTGAAAATTTAATCAAAATCACAAGTAAAATATGAAAGTTATGATATTTTAAATTTTAACTTAAGCGATTAATTTTTCGGTGTTATGCTTGTTTGATTTTTTTTGGGGTGGACTTAGATAAAAGGGGGTTTCAAGCCCAGTGTTATAAGCCTGCATAACCTAGAAAGTCCTCGCCCTATCCCTAAGATGTTATTTGGCAAACCTCCAAAATACCCCTAGATAAGTCAAGGATTTCATCCATTCTTCCTTAGGTGAGAAAAACACCAACCCCTTCAAAATTATGTTTCCGAAATGTACTGGGAAAGTACCATGGTTTCAAGAAAATTGCCAATTCTGGCACCTTAAATACATGAAGTTTTGTATGAAAAGCAATGAGAGCTTCAGTGTGCAGACAGCTAGCGTATCGCTCACAATGCACATGCTAGTGGAGCGATCGCGTTCCTTAATTGGGGGAACTGGTATGGCGGACAATAGAACTCTCGGGCTTCAAACAAAGGACCCTCCCCGCATATCCAGTTAGTGGAGAGATCATTGTTGGCAACACTGATCTCTCCACTATAGGGGAGAGATCAGTGATTGGCAATCCACGTATGTTCATCACCCATAGGCTATGTATCAACCCAGTGGAGTTCGCCATTAAAGGCCTTTGCACAGTTTCAACGTTGGTGTCGTGATACTTTTCAATAAAGAAAATGTGTGTCGTACCATGACAACATGTATTGTTGCTGGAATTTCCAGGGATTTAAAGTGGATATGGTGTGATCAAACTATGAAAATTTATAATCCATTATATCAATGGTCATATCATGACTTTAGTTAAGAATATCGTGCGCAAATAAAGGCAGATCAGCATAATTTCATATCATTGTCCAATACGTAATAGATCGAGTGTGGGAGACGGGGGTAAAAAATTTCAACATTTTATTATCTTTATTGTACTAAGTTCTCAATTTTTTTAATACTTTCTTTCTATAGTATGTTATTTTGTTGTTATTTTATTATATATTTGTGTTGAGTTTGACAACTCTCCAGTTTTTTTAAATGTGTAAGCTAAATAAATAGTCAGTGGATCTTGGGGCTATATTGCAATTGAAATCACGCACTTCAAGTGGCGTAATTCATCTGATCGGGGGGGGGGGGGGGGGTGTGAGAGCAATAATTATGTTGAGTTAAAAAAAAATGGTCCCCCCCCCCAGAGCTGTTAGTAGACGGGGATATACAAAACGTGTGTGAAGGGATGGGGGTCAAAGCAATATATTGAGCTGAATATTCAACAATAATATTCAAGGGTAACTCATCCCCCCCCCCTTCAAGAGCTATCAGTAGACAGGGGCGGATCCAGCCTTTGCCAATATGGGGGGGGGGGGGGCCGAATTTTTTTAGCCACATTTTCCCGATCGGCCACTCGAAGTTGATTTTTGTTTGTATCTTTGAAGGGGTAGTCTTTTATTATAATAGTCTAAGCTTTATTCTTATAAATCAACATTAATATATAATAATCTCATAAGCCTTATTTGATTAGTGCCAGTGCAAAGTATTTTGTCCTAAAATCTAAATATTCTGGGCAATGTTTGTGATCCTAAGACAGATGTGTATCCACCGCAACTACCTTACATTTTTCAACAATCAAATAATGCGAGCGAAAAGCGTGGGCTGAAAATTTTGACATTTCTAGACGAAGTACGGAAATTCTAAGCACTTTTTGTAATCGTGATAATAATAAGTAAATGACTAAACAATTGATGCGAGCGCGAAGCGCGTGCGGAAAAAAATCGAGATTTACACCCAAAAATGGGACACTCTGATCATTTTGTGTAAATCATGAAAATGATAATTGGAAATCTTATAATGCGAGCACAAAATGTTTGATATTTGGATGATTTAAATAGTGAACAAGCTGCGTATCTGAATAAACATGCGCAACCTAGAATCTGGGCATTCTAAATACCTTTTACATCATGAAAATCAATAAAGCGAGCGCAAAAAGCGCGAGCTTAAAGTATTTGATATTCCGATCTGAAAAAGGGACAATTTAATTTCTGTATTTCAAGCACTTTGTAGGACAATTGTGAGGTGGATTTGGATCACAGTTTTAAAAAAGCCGATATGTTTCAATATTATTCCTTTGAGTTTTGACCTAGGACCGGGACATCCTAAGAACATTATGTCATCAAATGAAAATGATGACTGTCTTCCTATTTCTCTTCCTAAGCATGAAATAGAACTTGTCGATATTCCATTCTGAAAACAAGGACATAGTGATTACTAAATTAATATCTTATTTATTAGTCTAATAAGCCTAATGAGAGCGCGTAATCTGTTAATATTATGGCTTGAAAAATGGACATTTAAAGCACTTTTGTAATTATGATGCACGATTTAATATATTTTCAACAATCAATGCGAGCACAAATCGTAAGCCGAATTTTTTTATAATCTGTCATGAAATGGGGATTTTAAGTAGTTTGTTATAGAATCAATATTGAGATATACATAACTCACCCGGTGTATTGGAAAAGAGAGGGAAAGGAGCACCCCCTTCTCCCGATCCGCTTGAGACAACATTATACCTTCAACTTTCTTCTTCGTTCTCTTTTTTATATATTTCTTGTACATACCATCTCAAGATCTTATTTGTTTTTAATAGTAGTTCATATTCATATTTATAGTGTAAACAGATTTTACCTTTTATAATTACAATTCTATACGTGTTGAGGACCCCACTGAAAATAAGCTTTCGAACTATCCTGTTAAAGATTACTGACTTTTATTTTAATTTAATTTAATTTAATTTATTTATTCATTTATTTATTTATTCTTACTCATTATTATTTTTGGGGAGGGGTCCTTTCACACCCATAATCATCAAACAATAATCGTTCCGAATCCTCCTTCATTTAGGTTATGTAAATGAAATACTAAAATATTAAATTAAGAGGAAAGGAATTAAGACAAAGTAATTTTACAGCTACAACTATGATTCATTTGCGAAAAAGGGTATTTCTTTTTTATTTTAAGACCGCTCGGGGGACATTCATAATGTAGTTTTTAGTCAAAAAATAAATTGTGTCAGGAACTCGTTGGCTGCAGTAAATAAATATTGTTTTTAAAAATGGATAACCATGAGAAACAAAGTAATCATATCCATCTTTAGTCGAAGTGCCAGGAATGAGCTCTTTGGCAAGCTCTTTGGTGTAAAAACCGCTTGCGAACCAATTCTGCACATTGAAAAATAAACGCTGACTAAGCAAAAGAAAATTATAAACTGATTGAAATTGCCGTTGCATATACGATGACATGTTCAAATAAAATTGGAATCATGCAGTATTTTGTTTGTTATACACAAAGAAAACTCAGACCATGACACCCGTCATGATTTTTGTATCCAATATGATTCTATAACATATATTTACATCAGGACAATTTATCTAATATAGACACACATAATAGAAATTGTAATAGATATGCGCTATGCTAAACAGTCAATGTGAGTATATGCAATCTTGACCTAAATTTGCCTTTTGGTAATTCAGGAAAGAAATAATAATTCTAGAAAATGAAATCATTTATGTGTTAGGTATATTCCGAACATTTTCCAAAATCGTTAAACCATTAATTTCACAGATTAAGTGTCAAAATTAAGTATTAAAGTGCGAAGTGGTCATAACAAGGGGAAAAGGTACGTGGAAAATACCACCTTACACCAGTATGGGACTAGATATCCGTCCCCGCAGACACGGCGATCAGCCCGTGTGCGCACGCTAAAATTTATCATTCTGCGGCTCGCGTGCTAGGAATGAACTTGATTTTTCTCTCAATTACGAAACTCATCGTGGAAAAGGTTATCCAACATGCAATGATATACTCGTAAAATTTGTCGTCATGTATCATTTACACACAGATAATTGAATATAACCCTTCTTTTGGAGAACTATTAGTAAGTTGTTCGAATCTAACGATTTTCTTTTAAAAATATAACAACAATTTACCTGATTTCAAATGCCTGCCATTTCTTAAAAAAAACTAGAATCAATAAGCCACCACCGTTATCAGTTGTGAAAAATTCTAGGAAACGTACTAAGATGCTTTTGCAAATGATAAAAAATTAAGGGGATATGAAAATAAGGATTTTGCAATGCTATATCAAATTTCTGTTATAGTTTCATCAATTTTGGGATTGCATCGAAATGACTGATAATTCAAAGTCTTACCCACACTTGCTTGTAAATTCGGTATATGTTGGTACACTGATAGTCAATGTAAATGATAAACATTCATAGCCTCACTAAAATTGAACAAATCCATTGTTTTTAGAATTTTAATGTCGCAGACATTTTGGAGAGTGAGCAAAGTGATGCTAACAAACGTCGCTAACAATATTGCTAGGCGAAAAGGCCTTTCAATGGCGCGCTCCACTGAGTTGAGGCCGTGAACATACGTGAATCGGGGCTAAAACATGACCGTCTTTGGTCGAAAGAGGGCCAGTGATCGATCGGTGACGATCAATGGCCGAAAGGAGCTTGTGTAAACAATCGCCCCGGGCGGTCGTCGTAAAAACAGCGTAAAGAGAAAGTTAAGGGTTAGACAGCGATTTTGACAGCTGGAAACAGGTGGTGGTCATAAAATGCTCTCGTTGAATGTCCATTCGTAATAGGTCCATGGTCTAAGTAGGCATTTGGTCCACAACCATTTGGTCTACCAGGAATGTAACAAAAACCTTTGATCTACTAGGCATTTGGTCCACAACCATTTGGTCTACCAGGAATGTTACAAAAACCATTTGATCTACTAGGCGTTTATAACTTATTGACTTTGTTCTGAAAGCAATTGGTTGGATGCACAGGGTGTCTTAGCAATTGGAAAATTTAAAACCTAACCCCCCCCCCCAACAAAAAATACATAAATAAATAAATGAATAAAATAATAATAATAATAATGACACTATCCAAGATTTTACACTTAATTGGGTAGGATATTGTTGATTATACAAAATCAATCAATTATTAAGTTCGGCATAACAATATTTTTTTGAAATTTTATCCATCTTATAAGATCTTCATTAATTATAACCAATTGTATTTTGATTTCTCTTTCTCACACATGCCACAGACTGACGAAGAGTTTTACTTTGCCTTTCATTCTTTAAGAGCTATCTGTTTTCTTCTAAAATCTATGATTTTATTTTTTAAATGGCAGTCTAACATCTACCAATTGTGTTTTTTCAGTTCTTCTATTTTATGCCTTTTTCTCCTCTCTCCCTTGCTCTCCTTTCCCTTTTCTCTACTCTTCTTCTTTCGTGCTATCCATCCCTTCCTTTCTTAAATCTGTATTCACCTTTTGCAATGTTCTGCGGCATTGCACTTTGACATATAGCAGTAGTGTGGGGAGCTTATTTCAAATATTGCTGGCCCTCAGCGATCTGATCCCCTGAGTCAGGGTTATACGGGCGTAATTACAACTGGCAGGCCAAAGATATTCATTCGAGCAAACCCATTCTAAATTTTTAATTTTGATATTGCTGATTGACAAAAATGAATGAATATGATTGATAATCTTACACTGATTCTAGGGAGGGTAACTATACTGAACTTGCTTTTTTCAAATTGGGACGATATATCACCACTTTGGAACTATTTTTATACTGGCGGAAGAAGTATTGCCATTTTACTGTCTGAAGCCATGAATTTGATCCTGTCAGGTGTACCCCTATACCCCTATATGCCAAATTTTAGTGTCATATGCCATGTAAAACTCAGGAAAATGACATTTCATGGCGGCCATCTTGGATGCTGGGGGCCGGCAATTTTTTTTAATCAGCGCCCAAAAATACCCCTTTATGCCAAATTTCACACTTTCTGCCGGATTCGAGCATCTTTTTCACTGATCTACTGGACTAGATAGACCCTTTTGCCTGATTAAATAAATACGTCTTCTCCACCATGTAATCTGGCAAAAGGGTCTATGTGCAGATAAACCCCTTTGCCAGATTACTACCACTTTTTATAGGGTCTATGTGCAGATAGACCCTTCTGCCAGATTAGATACCAGTAAAATGATGGAATTTGATATTGGTGTCCTCTGGTATCTCGAAAACGAAAGCTCGAGCACCACTGAGAGTTGGCCAGATGAAAATTTTGGCCTTATAAACACTACATATGAAAAAAAAAATCCAAAATTTTGCAGATAGACCCTTTGCCAGATTAGGGCCGCATGGTTTAGACACCAAACTCATATATCTCAGGCAGATATCAAATGAACTATGTCCATTTGAAGGTAAAAACGGCTATTTTAGACTCCTTTTCGGAAGCCATCTTGGATTTTTGGACATACTTGACCACTGAATGTCCCTATAACGTGTCTAAATGTATTATTTGACCTTTCTAACCATGGTTTAGACACCAAACTCATATCTCTCAGGTGGATTTTTTAATGAAGTATGTCAATTTTTCAGTAACAGCGGTCAATTTAGACTCCATTTTTGGAAGCCATCTTGCATTTTCAGACATACTTGACCACTGACCACGTCTTTAATTTTGTCTATATTTAATGGTTTTAAGTAACTTAAAACCATTAAATATAGACAAAATTAAAGACGTTAAAGTAAGTTTTGTGTTTTTATTGATCTGCGAACTACAAAAATCATGATTATCTTTTGTCTAAATTTTTTAGCAAGATACATTAACATTTTAAAAATAATATTTAACATTCGTTATTGGAGTTCTCATTATCCATGAAAATAATAAACTTAAACAAACGAAGAAAAAAAAACCAACTCTACAATCTACCCCATGGTTCTCTTTGTGAGTGGCGGAGCTTAGAGTGGTCACAAAATCTGAGCGGAGTGGACGTTTCTAGGTAACACGGGTCTAACTACAACTGGCAGGCCAAAGATATTCATTCGAGCCAACCCATTGCTCTGTTTTGAAATTTTATATTGCTGATTGACAAAAATGAGTGAATATGATTGACAATCTATCACTGATTCTAGGGCGGGTACCTACTAGTCCAGTCAATATAGAGTTCGACCCACCACTAATAAATTTTAGCGGTGTTTAATCGCTCAAATGATTTACAGTCGCAATTTGCACATTTTGTCGCGCGGTAGTTGCGCGGAGCGGCAGTTCTTTTTGCGGCTGTGATAAGTACTTGCGGTCACCTAGATCAAACGAAACCGCTCACAAAGCTGCCGCGAGTAGCGGCGCTCCATATAAAGCGGCCGCCTGTTTGTACTGCCGCGATGTTTACAAAACAGAATTCCTCGGGAAGTTACCGCGCATCAGAGGCGTGGGAAAGAAGCCTTTACTTGCATTCAGCATGAGTTACTGAGGGAATATAATCATTTTGAGTTGTGGTTTCGTTGAGAACACTTGTTATGTGTGAATCATCCCAATTTTAATTCCATCTCGGACTCGATATTGGAGCTAAAATCAACAGCAATATGATTCATCGTATCGCGGCGGCCCCTGCTTCGATTCAAATCAAATTGAATTTCAAATCTTTTGCATGTTACATCGGTTTGACCTGCTAATTCTGGGTCTCAAGTTGAAATTTCGCAAAGGATCTGCATGGTTTCAGCAATACTCGTTGGGGAGCCCGATTTGAGCTGTTTAGTGGAAACCAAGGAGAAATCCAAATTTCTCGGATTTATGATGTACTTGGTGGATTTATACGAACTGGTGACTGACTAAGCAAGGATATCGAGGTGGAGAGCATCCTAGTTTAAAGCTACAGTTGATGCCGCAAGGATGAGATATGTTCATTCTTCTTCTTCATTAGTTTTGCCTCGCAGATTATAGACAAAAGATTCCTACCTTACTACAAACATATACTGGCCAGATACTATTGGAAATATTTGGCATGCTGCATGTGGTTATAAAGGAATGAAGGTGCAGGCGAGTCGGTATTCGCGGAAAAAGTCGGGGCCGCAGAACTTGACTGCAGTTTGTGCGTGGAGTTCATATAATTGCAATCAGTTGGCAATTATACCTGAAAATGTAACTTCTTTTGTCCAAGTGATGTTCATGACTAGAGGGGTTTTAATCTTTAATGAGCTTGACTGACGGAGTTGATCTGAAACGGACCCTCGAATGCAGTACATGGGCGGAAATCCCAGGGGGGACAGGGGGGACGTGTCCCCCCTACCAAAAATAGTAGGGGGGACACAATATCAAATGTCCCCCCTACTATTTTGGGTCTTTTATGATAGAAAAAAATTCATCATTCACATTCGAAACAATACATGTATTTTGGACTAAATGACCTTACATTTTGGGTGAAAAGGGTTTTTTTGCTAGTCAAATTTTCCAGAGTGAATAAAACAAGATGAGGGGAAGACCAAAAGAATATTTCATGTCACTATATAAAATTTTCGGTCGCGCTTCGCGCTCGCATTGTCTGTTAGGTGATTGTTCAATATGGAGCTTAAATATCAAGTTTGGAAGTCAATATACATTACACATTTCACCTCAGAAATCGAACTTTCATTATTTTTTGTGATTTACAAACTGATTTTTAAAAAGTGCTCTGTTAAAATGACAGCTTTATAGTCTGAATATTGACATTTTCTGCTCGAGCTGAGCGCTCGCAAATTTCGATTTATTAAGTTCCTATTATTTTCGTGTATTCCATTTAGTTTGAAAAATATCCCTCTTCAAGTCTGATTGTCAAAACGTATCAGATAGCGCTACTCGCTCGCATTTTGATTGGCGAGTTATGTATATATCAATATTGATTTTCATGACAGTTTATCAAAGATTTTGGCTCTTGCATTAATGGTTAAAAATATTTTAACTGATGCATTCTATTCATAATTACAAAAGTGCTTGAAATGTCCAGGTTTCAGGCCATAATATCATCAGATTTCTCGCCCTCATTAGGCATTGATAAATAAGATATCAATTTAATGATTAAATTGTCCCTTTTGTTTCATCTCGCGCTTAGCAAGAGGAATAGAAATATAGTCTTCATTTTCATATGACATGTCCTAAGGATGTCCCGGTCCTATGTCAAAACTCAAATAATAATTAAAAATATCAGCTCTCTATTAAGTGCGATCCATATCCACCTCACAATTTTCCTACAGAGTGCTTGAAATAAATAGCTGAAATGACTCTTTTTTTCAGATTGAAATATCATATAGTTTAAGCTCGCGCTTCGCGCTCGCTCTGATTTTTCATGATAAAAGATGTGTAGAATGCCTAGATTCTAGGTCTAAATCTGGAACACGAGCATGCTTATTCAGATATTCAACTTGTTCTCTATTCAAATCATTATCCAGTTTCAGATCACAATATCAAAAATTTTCTGCTCGCACTTAGTGCCCGCATTATTAATGTAGTAAGATCCCCTATTACTCATCCTTTTCATGATTGACAAAACATGAATAGAGTGTCCCGTTTTTAGGTCTAAATCTCGATTTTTTCCGCTTGCGCTTCGCGGTTGCATCAATTGTTTAGTTATATACCTATCTGTTTAAATTACAAAAAGCTTAAAATTTTCATTCCTTAGGTAAAACTGTCAAAAAATTTCAGCTCGCGCTTCACGCTCGCATCATTTGATTTTTAAAATATGTAACGTCTTCATGGCTAATTGCAAGCAGTCTTTAAAAGGTATCTTTTCCATCAGTTCATTTCTGATCGCGCTTCACGTTCGTAAATATTCATTTACATACACATCTTTCTCAGGATAGCAAACATTGCCCAGAATGTTCAAAATTTTAGTAAAAAATACATAGTAATTCTAAAAAAAATTAGCTCACGCTCCGCGCTCGCATTATATAAATAAGGACTGTGATTATGTTTAAGAATAAAGCCAAGAAGTGAATGTAGGACCCCTTCAAAGAAACAAAAAATCATCTTCGAGCGGCCGATCGGGGAAAATATGGCTACTGGCGAAGGCTGGATCCGCCCCTGCTTAAGTAGTACCTTTTCGATCAGTTCAAATTAAACGTACATAAACATTTTCTGGCTGCACTTTGTACTCGCATTATTAATGCAAGGAAGACCCCCAATTACTCATCCTTTTCATGATTTACAGAACATGAATAGAGTGTCTCGTTCTTAGGTCTAAATCTCAAAGTTTCCGCTTGCGCTCCGCATCAATTATATACCTATCATATACCTATTATGTTAAAGTTACCAAAAGTGCGTAGAATTTCCATTCTTTAGGTAAAAATTCCAGCTCGCGCTTCGCGCTCGCATCATTTGATTGTTGATATATGTAACGTCTTCATGGCTAACTGCAAGCAGTCTTTAACAGGTACCTTTTCCATCAGTTCATTTCTGCTCGCACTTCGCGTTCGTAGTAATTATTTAGTTGCATATACTTCTTTTTCAGGATAACAAACATTGCCTAGAATGTTCAAATTTTAGGAAAAAATACATAAAATTTCCGCCCCAAAAAAAATTTGCTCACGCTTTGCGCTCGCGTTATATGAATAAGGATTATGATATTATATATTTATGTTGATTTATACGAATAAAGCTAAGAAGTGATGATGATTACCCCTTCAATGAAAACAAACAAAATTCATCTTCGAGCGGCGGATCGGGGATTAACATGGCTGAGAAAAAAAATCGCCCCCCCCCCTATTGGCGAAGGGTGGATCCGCCCCTGTGGTCCCCCTACCTTTCAGGACAGATTTCCGCCCATGATGCAGTAGACCATGGTTCTTTGGTAGATCCACGAGAGACCAAGGCTAGGATATGCAAGCATCCTGTGAGTATGGTATTGAGTTGGACCTACATGTATTTTTATATAGTGTTACGGCCCAGAGTTATGTGTTTCATGACTTAGTTATTAAGCAGCTGTTATTCGCCTCATCTTATTGAAGTGTAAAGTCTGTTTGTTATTCCCAAGGGGTTTTAGTTCATGTAATATTATTAATGTTAGTAATATGGGAATGACCACTGAGTCAATGCTCCCTTCCTGCTTAACAGGTTACTCCAGCATTTGTTTGCATTTCCCATGGACTGTTCAGTTGTCTCCTCTCTTTCATGTATTCTGCTCTTTTGTACACTCCATGTGATTATCCTTTGTTTACTACTTAATTCTTGTTAAGCTTTCTGTTCTCAAGGGATTGAAATTGGGTGTATTGTTCCTTATATAAACTGTTACAATTGTAGTCCATGTGAGATCAGATCTGCTGGTAGGTTCAATACTAGATTATGGTGATTTGGACATATTGAGTCAGTCTTGATTTTGAAGTGAACAGGAGAACATCTTAACTTGTACCACGCTACCCTCGTAAAATAAAGCAGATGAAATCGTGAACTATATTGTGCAGAGTCTTTTGTGCGTCCAAACAAGTTTACCCAAAGAAAAACGTAACATTTGGTGAGCAGCGGTGCGATCAGGACTTGCACACGTACATTGATATTTTTATTGTCAGATATTTCTTTGGAAAATTGTGTAACATCATTATGCCGAACACAAGAAGAAAGCGACAAGAGGATGTGCCTGTGGAGGTCACTGATACTTCATCAGAAGTAGAAGCCTTAAGAAATGAGATACGGCAAATCAAAGCAGAGAGGATTCTGAAAACTGTGATACCACTTCCTCGGCAAAACTCATTTGATGGAACATCATCACTACTTGCGTTCAAAAATCAATTTGAGACTCTCGCATTTTCAAGTGGATGGAACTCAGAAGAAAAACGAATAAGGCTTGCGTCAGCTCTACAAGGGGAGGCAGCCGAATATATATTCGAATTGCCAAGCTTTAATGAACTGACTTATGACGAGCTCATGACTAGTCTGCTGCGACGCTTCGGAGACCGTCGTCGTGCTGCGTCATACCTGGCGAAATTGGAGTCAAGAAAATTGGAAAGGACTGAATCCATTGCCGAATATGTAGCCGACATACGCACATTGACAAATAAAGGCTACCCAAGAGCAGACGCTGTGACAAGAGAGTCGATCGCCATTCGGCATTTTGTGAAAGGGTTGAATGATCAACATTTAACAATAACTGTGGGGATGAAAGAGCCTGCATCACTAGAAGAAGCCATGGACATTGTTGAAATGTATAGGAGTTTGAAGGAGGAAGAAATGAGCAGTACAGGATCAAGAATTCGACAAGTAACTGCATCAAGCCCGGTGACGGAGGAGCGTCTCAATGCATTCGGGGAAAAGCTGACGTCAGAATTGTCACAGAAAGTAAGTGAACTTGCTAACGTATTATCAAACATCTGTACAGACATTCAAGGACGCCAGTATGGTGCTCATACTCGTGGTCGTGGAAGAAGTCGCGGACGTGGGCATGGGAGAAATGTGAACTACGGTCGAAATAAAGATCACATTACATGCTACAACTGTGGTGTTCAAGGACATTTCGCGCGGGAATGTAGCCAACCTGAACAACCATTCAAGGTGAGTGGACAACAACAAAGCCAATCTTCGATGTCGGGAAACTAGTGATGACCGGGTCATCCGGCTCGACGCCGGTCACACCAGTTGTAGAGACTGAGGTGAGAAGGAGTGGAGCAGTCGGAATGTCAGCATCTATACGAGGAAAAGTAAATGAAACTGATGCAAATTTGTTGATTGACACTGGTGCTGCTGTAACAATCCTTTCCCAAACTTTGTACAATAAAATGCCCCTTGATTGTCGACCTCCGCTTGTAAAACCCTCAGATAAGACCATACTAAAAACAGCAGATGAAAGCACCATGGATATAAGTGGACAGGCAACATTTCAATTTGACATCAATGGTAGCGTTTTTACATGGAATGCTTTTGTGGCCCCTATACATGACGACGCTTTAATTGGATATGACTTTTTGTATCATTTTGACTGCATAATTGAAGCCAGAAGGGGACTGATGATTGCTGGTTTGTGGGTGGACTGTGACTTAGGAGGAGTTCCAAATATTGCGAGAAGAGTTACACTCAACTCGTCTATTGTGGTTCCCCCACATAGCGAAATACTGACTGTTGGACTTGTCGAGGAAATCGCTGGGAGCAGTTGCAGTGACGTTATTATTGAACCATTGCCCGCTGGACTTAGCAATAAGGATACTGTGTTGGTTGCCGCCACACTTTGTACCGTGGAGCAAGTCAAATCGGGTGCTCCAATACGATTGATGAATACTACTTCTGAGGAAATATCAATGGAGAGGGGGAAGACTATTGCTTACGCAAGTGATATCATCGATCTCCATGAAATTGATAATCAGGAGAACTCTCAGAGTGTGATCATCAATCGTGTAAGCGGCACAAGTGTCACGGGGACTAGCAGACCACAGTCAACCCCAACAATGGAAATAGAAATTGAAAAACAACAACTACATGAGAATTTGTATGAACTTTATGAGAGAAGTTCAGAAGGACTAAATGACACAGAAAAGGGAAAATTGAGTGCATTGCTTCAGAGGCATGCAGATATATTCGCAAAGTCCAAAAGTGACCTAGGGAGGTGTGGTGTTCTTCAGCATGAAATCAATACCGGAGAAGCCAGGCCTATTCGCCAACCTGCTCGTAGACCACCTCGTGCTTTCGAAGGAGAAGAAGAAAAGATAATTCAGGAGCAGCTGGAATCAGGTATCATTCAACCCTCAACCTCCCCATGGGCATCTCCCCTCGTCTACGTGAAGAAGAAAGATGGCACCACACGTCCCTGTGTGGATTATCGTAAACTCAATTCTGTGACTGAATTTGACTGCTTCCCACTCCCCAAAATTGATGAATGTTTGGACAGCCTAAGCGGCAGTAAAGTTTTCTCCACTCTCGATCTCCAATCAGGATATTGGCAGATTGAAGTTAAGGAAGACGACAGGCCCAAAACTGCTTTCCGAACAAAATCTGGTCTGTATGAATATATTGTAATGCCGTTTGGACTATCTAATGCACCAAGCACCTTTGAGAGATGCATGGAACTAGTGATGAAAGGTCTGCAATGGAAAACTCTGCTAGTCTACCTGGATGATCTTATAATCTTCAGTAAGACTTTTGATGAGCACCTGTCCCATCTCGATGAAGTATTGCACCGCTTGAGCAGAGCCGGGCTCAAGTTGAAACCCAGCAAGTGTGCATTATTTCAAGAGGAGGTTCTCTACCTGGGCCATATTGTGACAACAGATGGAGTAAAACCAAACCCTGAGAAAGTTAGTGCTGTGACTGAGTGGAAAACTCCAACCACTGTAGGAGATGTGCGTTCCTTCTTAGGACTTTGCTCTTACTATCGAAAGTTCATTAAGGGTTTTTCAACAATCGCGCGTCCATTAACCCGACTGCTTGAGAAGGGCGTACAATTTGAGTGGAGCGATGACTGTGGGAAAGCTTTTGATGAACTGAAAAAGGCCCTGACTGGTGACAATCTGATGGCGTATCCCAGCAACTCTGGCAGATTCATCTTGGATACCGACGCGTCTGCATTTGGAATTGGTGCAACGCTGTCACAAATCCAATTTAATCATGTGAGTGGGAGGATGGAAGAACGTCCCATTGCTTACGCCAGCAAAACTCTGACAAAAACCCAGCGGCGATATTGTGTGACGCGGAGAGAACTCCTAGCCGTCGTCACATTTGTCCATCATTTTCGTCATTATCTGCTGGGACACAAGTTTACCATCCGCACCGACCATTCGTCACTTAGGTGGATCATGTCTTTCCGAGAGCCGACGGATCAGATGGCCCGTTGGCTCGAGATCCTTGCCCAATTCAATTTTGTCATGGAGCATCGATCAGGAAAGAGTCACGCCAATGCCGATGCACTGTCACGAATCCAATGCAGCCCGGAATCATGCAGCTGTTATGACTTCGAACCTATTTTGGACGCTTTGCCGTGTGGCGGCTGTACAGCTTGCAAGAGGAAGCACCTGGCATGGTCCAGCTTCATTGACTATGAAGATGTTGTGCCACTTATAAATATGCGACGAGTACAAGCAACAAAATCGACCTCAACTGACACTGAAGTCCAATTTCAAGAACCCGATAAAGAGAGTAAGATGTATTGTTCAGAACTAAGACTGATGATCTGGTATGTTTTAATGATTATACATCTTGCTCTCTCTTTCTTTTCTAAGAATATGCGATCCTTCTATCATTTAGTCAAATGTGTTTGTGTAAAAATGTGTAGCAGTACTAGTTGTCAATATGTTAGGCAAGTAACCACAAGAGGAAGGGCAAGAAATACTGCAAGCTCGAATGAATCGAACAAACCAAGTAATGGAAGACCAATTCTAGTTAATTTAGGGGTGACTGCATCAAGCCTGTCAACAATTCAAAGGCAAGATAAAGATATTGGTGTTGTTTGGGTTTGGATGAAAGAATCAAATGTGAGACCTAATCGTGAAAAGATACAGGACAAGAGTCCAATAATCAGAAATCTGTGGTTATTGTGGGACCAGCTTGTATTAATTGATGATGTATTATACAAGCGGTATGATGAAGGTCCATCCAAATCACACTTGACACTCGTCACACCTAAATCATTGATAAAGTTGATTTTGGAAAACAACCACGATAATGTGATGTCAGGCCATTTGGGCATGAAGAAATCTTTGAGTCGAATCAGACATCACTATTACTGGTATAAGATGAAAGAAACAGTTAGGAATTACATTCTAGCTTGCAGTGTTTGTGGTGCGAGGAAAAGACCTCACAGGACCCCTCGTGCCCCACTCAAAAACTACCAACAAGGTGCTTCTTTAGACAGAGTTTGTATTGACATCTTAGGACCTTTTCCTGAATCTGAGAGTGGTAACAAATATGTACTGGTAGTGGGTGATACTTTCACTAAATGGATAGAAGCATATCCCATCCCTGATCAGTGTTCAAATACAGTTGCCGATAAGGTAGTTCATGAGTTTATTTCGAGATTTGGAACACCATTCGAAATACACACTGACCAGGGAAGGACATTCGAATCCGCTCTATTTCGTGACATGTGTCATGCACTTAAAATACATAAAACTAGAACGTCAGGTTACCACCCTCAATCGAATGGATTCATAGAGAGATTTAATCAAACTTTAGTCAATATGATTTCGTCATATGTAAGCAAAAATCAAAAAGACTGGGATGGCAACATTAAATTGTTAACAGCTGCTTACCGCAGTACGACTCATGAAACAACAGGGTTCTCTCCCAACTATTTAATGTTGGGAAGAGAAGTGAAAACCCCCCTCGAAGTAGTCCTAGGGTTGCGGCCTGACTCTGTGCCTAATAAGGTTGAAGAGTATGTACTCAAGATGCAAAATGAGTTAGATAGGGCATATGATTTGGCCAGAGATCAAATAGGGAAAACGGCCGAACGACAGAAACAGGATCATGATGTCCGATTGAGCGAAAATGCATTTAATGTTGGTAACCTGGTCTATTGTCTTGATAAGACAAGAAAGAAAGGTTTGAGCCCTAAATTGAATCCAGAAAAGTGGCAAGGGCCATTTGTAGTAGTGAGAAAAATAAATGATTTGTTGTTTGAAATCAAACAAAATAAGTCACAGTCAAAAGTAGTCCACCATGATAGGCTCAAACCGTATGTAAGTGATGACTTGCCTGACTGGGTTTACAAATTGCAAGAACAAGTTTTATCAGGCAAGAACAGGACAACAAAGTCACGTACTGTCCAAACAATGTTTTAGTTGGTATTTATGAGTATATGTTTTGTGTTGAGAAGGGCTTGATCTTTTCTTCATTTTCTTTTTTTCTTCATTTTATTCTTATCCCTTGTTTTCTTCACTGGCTAACTTTCATCGAATATATGAATTATGTTTCCTTCCTGAACCCCCCCCCCCCCACTGCACAACCACCTCTTCCACTGATAATCGTTAAAGATTGTTTCTTATTTTGACTGAAGTGAGAATATACACCAAAATCCTAATTTGGGTTCATATTGCTTATAGTTTAGTAACTGTTACTTATATTATATAGAGAACAAAGAAGTGTATCGGGGAATCAAGTGATCTCAATCTAACGTTGTGTTAATTACGACACCAAGTAATTTGATGTGTATTGACGAGGTGATGGTTGTTTGTAATTTGGGATACAATAATGATGGAAGTCGCCAATTTGATGATGCCCTGCACCTACACAAAGGTGCCTGAGCTGGTGTTTCCAGGCCGTTTGATTCAAATTGTGCTGATTTATGTATATAACTAGCAACAAAAAAGTGTTGACTATTAGGATTGGGTATATCCCTGCATGTTGGTTTCTACTGTTATCTATAATATATTTCCAGTTTATGAGTTGGTTAATCTTATGACTGACCCTAACCCCCCCCCCCCTTTCTCTCTCCCGTGAAAAAAAAAAAACACTTTCCTTCCCACATCTTATTTTCATTATTTTTTTTTTTTCACCTTTTCTATCTCTATCCTTCTTACCTCCAGCCTTAATGAATTTATGCATATGTACATGTATATAGTTTTTTTTTCTTGCTTTCTTGTTCAAAATATATTTGTTCATGAATAATGATTTATGTTGTTACTCTGAAGATGATGTAAAAGAAATTGTTCTGAGAATGTTGTACACTCATTGACTAATTTGGGTAAATGTTGGTTCATATCTGATTCTGTTCAGTTTCCTTCTCAAATTTATGTATCCGCAGTCTATCTCTGTTTTTTTTTTCTATATTGTAGTCTTTTCTATTAGATCTAGAACTTACTCATGAAATACATATCAATTATATTCACCTTTCTTTGATTTCAGCTTCAAGATAAAATGTTCTATTAGTTAAACAGTTGTTTTTATCAATGATTATAAAAAGTTTTATTTATTCATTTTTTGTTTTTCACTCTCTTCTGTTCTGGGTAGAAGTATATTGGTATGCATATTACGTAAGCCGTACAAGCACTGATTTCATAATTTACATTATTATTTGTCTTAAGTGTTGTTGTAATCATATTGGGTGTTTGGTTTTGATAGTTATGTAAATGCTTTTGTTGATGTTGTGGTTTTAATTCGATAGGTGATTTAATCCTCAGCTATAGACCTATGATACATTCAATGCCTTTTGTTAGTTATTGAAATAAATTCAGCCACCTTTTTTCCATAGTCTTGAGTATTGAACAATACTTCTTATAACATAAATACTTGTGATATTTGATTTGGTATTTCATTAGTTTATCACTTAAATACTCAATATCAAATGCGATGTATCAACCATCAATCATCTGTATATAAGATAAGTTCCTAATTATTTTGTTTTGTCATTACTCGCATGCTCCTAAGGACATTGTATCTTTGTACATTCACATTTCCCCTTATCTTTTTTTTTTCTTTCTCACGCTTTCAAACTGCTGTAAAAACTATATTATAAGATGTGTGTATTGTTGTTACTGTTATTGTTTCAAACCTATACTACATAACATGTATATATAGCTATTGTTTTTGGTTTTATTTTTTGGTTTTTATTTTTGGAATGCCACTATGTTTGTATTGAGGGCAATACATTTTTATTGGAGGGGGAGCAGTGTTACGGCCCAGAGTTATGTGTTTCATGACTTAGTTATTAAGCAGCTGTTATTCGCCTCATCTTATTGAAGTGTAAAGTCTGTTTGTTATTCCCAAGGGGTTTTAGTTCATGTAATATTATTAATGTTAGTAATATGGGAATGACCACTGAGTCAATGCTCCCTTCCTGCTTAACAGGTTACTCCAGCATTTGTTTGCATTTCCCATGGACTGTTCAGTTGTCTCCTCTCTTTCATGTATTCTGCTCTTTTGTACACTCCATGTGATTATCCTTTGTTTACTACTTAATTCTTGTTAAGCTTTCTGTTCTCAAGGGATTGAAATTGGGTGTATTGTTCCTTATATAAACTGTTACAATTGTAGTCCATGTGAGATCAGATCTGCTGGTAGGTTCAATACTAGATTATGGTGATTTGGACATATTGAGTCAGTCTTGATTTTGAAGTGAACAGGAGAACATCTTAACTTGTACCACGCTACCCTCGTAAAATAAAGCAGATGAAATCGTGAACTATATTGTGCAGAGTCTTTTGTGCGTCCAAACAAGTTTACCCAAAGAAAAACGTAACAATATTTTCGGTTGACCGCCGATATACCGCCGCCCAGAGCGGCGCCTCAGTCCGTTGTCTGAAAATGTATAGAAGTAGCAAAACACCCCCCCCCCAAAAAAAAAAAAAAAAAAATAAATAAATAAATAAATGAATAATAATAAATGAAATTAATAAAATGTATATATGTATAAATAAAAGGAAAAAAAAGATGGGTGATTAATTAAAAAGCAAAATAATTGCATTAACTTCCATGGGCGGTAATGCCTTGTTCTTGTTCCGAATTTATATTCCGTAATCCTTTTCTTCTTCCGCCAAGAATCCCATTCATTTAACCATGGACCTATGAAGAGATGGACATCCATCGCTTACTTAATGAATTCACTAACAGGTGACTGTAATTGTCCTCTGAATAACATTCTCTTCATACTAGTCTTCTTTGGTTCAATGATCGTCACCGTGAGAAGGGACGGAAGCAGTTCGTGACTGGACATTTATATTTCACAAATTATATGCGCAATAGACAACAAATCACTTAAATCATGGAAAATCGATGTGCAGTTCTTTTTACAATTGGTAATCTTAGTTCCATGTGTTTTATTTGGGGAAATGTCTTCATATTGTAATATAGAGGCAATATTGTGATTGATTGTTTACCATTTAAAATTTAATTTTCCCAAGTTTCTCCATAATATTCCAGATATACGTGGTACATAACATTTATAGATCGTGTATCTGTCAATGTTATTGAAGTCTTTATGTGTGAGCGGTAGTTAGCGGATCGAATAATATCATATTTTATATCATAAAGATCGTCTGCTTTTCAAGTTTGCTGCTCCAAATATGAAGCATGTTGACTGAAAGGCACATGCTGAAACAGGGTATCAGCCAACAAAAATCAAGACCGGGAAACTGTTCCGTCTTTGGGTGATCAGATACGTCTTGGTAGTCACGATAATTGCTATTGTTACAACACCTGTATGTTCTCATTAAGATGCGCATAACCAGGCGACGGTGTCTATCATTGGACCAAATAATTGCTCGCGTTAATCGTCCATCTCTTCTTAGGTCCATGATTTAACACATAGTTTGTTTACCCTGCCAGGCCACGTCCCTCTTCCAAATCTCTCCAAATTTGGTAGGCATGTTGTCCAGCACCCCCAAACCTCGTGGACCTCGTATTCCATTTTCCAAAATCACCCATGCATTAACCATCCAGGCGACATTTTGTAAATTTCAAGTCCAATTGCATACCATTCCTCATCCCGTCCTCACTCTAGTCTACAAATATAGACCCACATCTGCAGTGTGTGTACCTCAGCTGATTCAACGAGTCTGCATAGCAGACTATGTCTACTGAGGCTGCAGAAGTGGCTCGCTTCGCTCGCACTTTCGGGCTGGTTTGCTTCGCAAACCAGCAGATCCCACCTCACGAGCCATTCAGAGTCTGCATAGCAGACTATCGTCACTCCCTTATCCTGCATACTTCAGACTACTAATAACTGCTGTCGAGTTCCTCTTTCAAAAAAAAAAATATATATATATGACTTGCAAGAATGCCGTCTTCACCCAAATTCAAATCGAATATAGCATACGTTCAAAAACTTCATATTTATAAAGATGCTAAATATCAAATTTGTAAAATGGCAATAACTTCCTTAAGTTTGTTTGCATTTTCGTCTTATATTTTCAGGGTTTACTAATCATGCCATCCCTCAACATTCTAGCACGCATCAGTGATCATTAAAGGAGAATGAAACCCTTGAAACAAGCTGAATCCATATCAAAGAGAAAAATCAAAGAAACATATTGTTGAAAGTTTGAGGAAGATTGAATGAATAATAAGAAAGTTATGAGCATTTGAATATTGAGATCACTAGTGCCATGTAGATCCTCCTATCGGCAATGCGACCAAGATCTGTGATATCACACACGTACAACTCCCTCATTACTTTAGTACTTATTTCACTTATATTCTCACTTTTATAGAGTCTATCACAAGGTTAGGTGTTTTCTTTATGAGATGACAAGTACAGAGGTTTCACAACATTATATCATTGATGAATCGTTTGTCATATGATTAGAATGAGCAAAAAGAGATGTTTTGGGGTATATTTTCAGTGTCCGAATGGGAGAGTTGTACGTGTGTGACATCACAAATCTTGGTCGCATTGCCAATGGGAGGATCTCCATAGCATTAGTGATCTCAACATTCAAATGCTCATAACTCTTTTATTGCTAGTCCTATTTTACTCAAAGTTTTGTTGATCTTATTCTTTGATTTTTCTGCTTTCACAAAAGCTAACTTGCTCCAAGAGTTTCATTCTCCTTTAAGTTAAGATCTAGCACCCTTGATTTAAGAGTTAAAAAAAAAAAGTGGCCATAACTTCCTTGTTTTCAATTATTTCGGTCTCATATTTGCAGAGTTTGCCTATGGTATCATCCATCATAAATCGAACGGTTTTTACGCATCAGTGACTAATGCCTTACTAAATAGCACCCTCTATTGAAAAAGGGCAAATGTGAACTTGCCATAACTTCCTCGTTTTCATCCATTTTGGTCTCATATTTTCAGAGCTTACTAATTATGACTACATCCTTCATAATTCACCGGTTTGTTACGCATCAGTGACCATTATCTTTAGAAAGAGTGCCCTCTATTGAAAAGTTGAAATTAGTAAAATGGCCATAACTTGTTTTTAATTATTTTGGTCTCATATTTTCAGGGTTTGCCTAGGGTATCATCCCTCACAATCCAAACGGGTTTTTCGCATCAGTGACCATCACCTTAATGAATAGCTCCCTCTTATGAAAAGTTGCAAAATGCAAACTTGCCATACTTCCTCTTTTTCATTCAATTTGGTCTCATATTTTCAGGGTTTGCTTATGGTATCATTCCCCAAATTCTAATGTTTTTCTTACGCATCGGTGAAAATTAGCTTAATAATAGCGTCCTCTATTGAAAAGTGGAAAGTAGTGAAATGGCTGTAAATTGTTTTCATTCATTTTGGTGAGTTGACAGTACGTAGCTCAAGAGGTCCCTACGGGCACGTTTGTTTTGCTAATACGGGAATATTTTGATTATTACTTCTTCTGGATGATTTCATATTCCGAATAGGCTAGTATGAATATTTACAGGATTACTATTTCAGGCTATTGGGAAAACATAACTTGTAAGTTGTACATTAAGTCTTTTTCAATCGGAGGCAGATATTCATTACTCAAATTTTATGCATTGCGATATGTCTGTGGTGATTAGGATTTACGTGTTCCTGTAATGGATGCAAGATTCTGCCAAAAGCTTATTTTTATTTTTGCAGCCTCTACGGTCTGATTCACCGGGATTCAATGAAACATACCCGGCAAGCGGAGAAGAGCACATTATGCAGGCTGAGGGGGTTGCCCGGTTCAGCGGAATGGTCCACGAGTTGAAGGTTTGCCAGCTGCCTTGCCAGTAATGGGGCGGTTTGTCGATGGCGAAAACAGCCTATTCCAATGACCGGAGGGCGAACGAGGTGCAGCAATGCAAGAAGATTGATATTAAGAAACACCCACGGCGTATGTGACGGATCATCGGCCCTTCCTAAGCTCTAACATATACCTTGGCGATACTATCGATATAAGGGGCTGTCCCTTAAATGGCAAAAGGCCCTCATCGATTGGAAATGGTGGTTCGATATCATGCTGCAGCTCAGAAGGTTCAACAACTACACTTTGTTATGCTTCTATGCAACGACGTATAACTGAGAGAACTAAATCCATGGTTTGGGTAGATCTTTCAGCTACTGACGCCCTCTTAGACGGATATTTGCCACCTTTCGCACACCTCAGGAAAGGTCAGAGTTTTAGGACCACGACGACGGGCCCAAAAGTCTTTTCCAAAATCAACTTACGTCGTAAATTATCGTTCGCGTTCTCGAGCCAACGAAAGGTCCGGATTATTATTGGACACGTCGGAACGACACAGTGGCAGTTAAGCTGAATATTAATTGCTAGCCTTTCCCCCAAATTGGGTTGGAAAGCTAAGCGTATCGTTTCCGGGACATCCGGTAGGCTCTTGGCTTTTATTATTTTTATCATTCGTAATATTTACGTTTATTATTGATTAGTTTTGTTTCTAATATCGATGCCAAGGGTTGAATATTGAGCTATAGTTTTGTTTACAAACCGTAGAATGAAAATGAAAAAACAAAAACAAAACAAAACAAAACCGGTACTTCTAATTCCTTATGTTTTGCAATGTAAAGTTTAAAGAGTTGAAATTGGCGTAATTAAGCATACGATACGCCTGCATGGTTAAGCCAATTAGCCTACGTACATGTACGTAATGTCCTTATGGACGTTATTTATAGTCAACGTTTAGGTGTAGTTATTCTGGTTAGTTGCTTTTCTTAATGCTACATGTGTCGTTCTTTGATTGTTATATATTTTTATCACTTATTATACATATAGATTAAATATATTTATTTTCTTTTTTTAATTTTCTTTCTCTCAATGCTAGTGAAGAAACTATGAATTCTTCCCACTTTCATCATGATATTTTGTTGGATCTGTTTATTCAGTTATGCGAATTTTCTCTCGCACACATAAGGTGGTTTCAGACCGCCTCGAAGTTCGCCAGTTCCAGGTATTCTCTGATCGGGAAATTTACCCCGATCAGAAAATACCAGGTATTTTGGCGGTGTGAAAGCAAACTACGCGTAATATCCCCGAAAGAAAATACCCGATAAATAGTAGGTACTTGGCGAAATTACGAGAACTTTCGCGGGGATTTTTCCAAGGTCGTGGGTATTTTGGCGGTCTGAAAGCAAATTACGGGAACTTTTAGCCCAGTGTGTCGTTGGGTGCGGCGCCGTGCATGGGTTGCTGCTGGGCTAGTGATTTTGAATTTCGCGCCTTGCTGCTTATCAGACCATACTGCGCATGCTCGTAACTTCAGGAACTTATCCCGAAGGGTATGTTTCAGGGCGGTGTGAATGCAGGAATAATTAATGGGTATTTTTCAGCCTAAAAAAGTTCTCGTAATTTAACGGGGATTCTTGTGATCGAGGCGGTTTGAAACCACCTATAGAGAATGTTGTTTGTATGCAGCTAAGATGTTAGTTGGTAGATCCTTAGGCTGGACTTACTGCGTCTCAACCGGGTATTCGTCTTCATTACACGAATACACGAAAGGTTTATTCCTTTCTTTCATTCTGTGTGTATATGGTAAAAACTTACTGAAGCCCATTTCATCTGGCATGGGAAAAAACGAGCTTCACGGGATTCGCAGACAATAATATGTGAGCGACAAAGCGATAAGCACAGTGGCGGCGGGCATTGCCCGTGTGGCGGTAAATTGTACAATTTTTGAGCCCCTGTGCCTATCTTACGTAACTTTGGCCGGCTTCACCATACCTCAGCAGGAAGGTGTATTGTTTTCAATTATTTGAGATCGGATGTATTGGCCATTGCGTCTTAATTATGCCCCATTTATTTCATGTTGTGCCCTTGTTTCCTCGTCCATATAGGTTGACACCCTATCATGTGGAGAGGGATTTTGTTCGGGCAGTGTTTGTGCCCTTTGAATGTTTCCTCGTCTGTAGAGGTGGGCACCCTATGCAGAGAGAGAATATTATTGTTTGCGTCATTATGCACCCCGGGTAGGGATATATATGTGCGGACGCGGGGCGGACGCCTTAGTAATTTGTGATTGAATTATCGGATAAAATATACCCGGGTCCTTCCAAGTAGTTATGCTGAAGCCGTCCTCTTTTTAAGTGGTATACCCATTTTATGAAGTTATAACATTGAACTTAGGATGGAGATCTACAGATTTAAGAATCGTAATATTATGTATTCAAATTATTCAAACCAAGTTATTCATGTTGTAATCGTCAAGATTATTAAGCCTATTCACATAATGTATTATGTAATATGTATGAGATTAAAACCACAACCAATGGCACACCTTAGTTTCTTGTGCTTGTGTGAATTGTGAGTGTAATTGCAACACGAGATATTCCACTGCAATTATTTCAAGGAAGGTCCCCTAAACAATATACTTAAAGTCCCAAGAAATCCAAGCAGTGGAAATTTATGAAATTTGCATATTATGCAAATTAGCCATAAAAAGTTAGAAAAATAAGGAAAATAGCCCAAAGATTACAAATTGAGTGTCCAAAACAATTTAGTTTGAGCGAAAATTCATGATAAATAACTGTATTCAATGTTTTTTGTCAAAAGTGCAAAACAATCTACCTCATTTGCATAATATGCAAATAAGCATCCTTATATGGAAAAATGTCAAGGTATTGTGATTTTTCTCTCATTAACTGCTTGAAAATTTCATTAATATTGAAATTTCCATGCTGCTATCACTAAGGACGTTGAATACATTTGTATTCAGCTTAGTGTCTGTAGTGTAATTTGCATATTATGCAAATAAAAGTATCTAACATTTTATAAATATTCAAGAAAACACACTGGTGATACATCCCTCGAAAATTGCAAGTAGATTATCTATTGAAATTTGAATATGGCAATACCTTACAGGAAGGTTTCTTAAACACCATATTAAAAGTCCTTAAATATACAAGCATATAGGAATATCAAAAAATATGCATTTTATGCAAATTAGCCATAATAAATTACAAATAAGGAAAATAATCAAAATATTGGAAATCAAGTGCAGAAAACAATACGAATTGAACTGAAGCCCATGATAAGTTTTACAAATTTAGTTACTTTTTTTAATAAGAAATCGTAAATAAATCTACCTCATTTGCATATATATGAGCATTTTTATATGGAAAAAAATCAAGAAATTTTGATTTTTCTCATAAAAACAGTTATGAAAACATTTCAGTCTAGATCAATATAATGTGATCACTAAGAATGGCTAAAACATTAATAATCAGCTTAATATCTGAAGTGTAATTTACATATTATGCAAATAAGCATCCGACATGTTATAAATATTCAAGGAACAACATAGTGATACTTTCCTCTAAAATTCCATGTAGATTATGTGTATTAACCATGATGACCTTCCCTACACTTCTTGCTTGGTTGATATTGACTTTTGTCACGAGCAGTTACCCCACTCATATTGTACAATGATGAGTCCATTCTACATGGATTCCACTGCTTGAATGCTTCATTATTTCCATCCAAGTCTTGCTCTCTTCTTGACTTTGCAGAGACTTTGCGTTTCTTGCGAGTATAGTCCACGCTAGCAAGCTCCTGGATTGCCAAGTGATCAGCACAAGATGTCACACCCGTACAAATCAAAGCCCATTAGCTTCAAATATTTGGTCCTTGTAGCACACCACTTAGCTTATAAACCTTGGGTCCTTGTATTTAAAGCGCTTAACGATAAATCTCCACCCTACATATCAGAGCTCTTATCTCAGCATAGACCAACACGCAGTCTCAGATCAGCAGATCAAGCATTGCTGAGGGAAGCTCTCAGCCACACAACCTGGGGTGACAGAGCCTTCTACATCTCTGGACCAAAGCTGTGGAATAGCCTTCCCCAATTTATCAGGAGAGCAGAGACCCAATCAACTTTTGAGTCTTACCTGAAGACCTTTCTGTTCCCCACTCCAACATTATCCCAAGAATAACTCAATTTACTAGAACAGTACTTGAACTGAATGATGATTCTAAGCACTGTTTGAAGACATTGAAATTTGTGAGATATTTCCTATTTTTGAGCAAGCGCCATGAGCGCCCAGCTGAGGCGGATACCGGCGCTTTACAAGAACCTATCATCATCATCATCATCATCATCATCATCATCACTTGTTTTGGTGGTGAATATGAGTACTTGCTTGGATCACAAGATCTCTGGGAATGCTTAATAAGAGTAAAAATGGGCATTTGCCTATACGAGCGACATGAAAGCCATTCATAAATTTATGATGAAGGCTTAAAGTGCAATATAGGCATCTTTCTCAGATACAGGAATCGTGATTAAACGTTCTTGCTGAACCCAGTTGCTGCTTCATGATGAAGCATCCATTTTCTGTTCTTTCCTTTGATAAATATCCTATGGCAACCATCTCCAAATATTAAAGCTATAGTTTCTAAGTAAGTCGTATGCAAATAATGATATAAATGTCCTGATATTTATGGTAAACAGTGAGACAATGAACAAACCAAATGGAAGACTAAGCCAGATTATTGCCTTTCCAACAAGAGGACACAACATAATGGAACACCCTTAACATCACCATCAAATACCATCCAACGTTGATTAGACAGTGTGTACCACTTCCAGGATTTATTTTCCACAATGTGTTACTCATGGGTATACTGTGAGGTTATCCAGAGGAATAAACCTTTTAGTAATTATGGTACGACTAAGGATGTTCTTCTGGAGGAATGCTGACTTTAATAGAGTCATGCAGATGTACTTTGGACAATCATACAACTCTTTGTACTGAAATCCGACAAGTCGAGCATAGGAGACTGAATGCCAATCAAGAGGACTTTAACAAGAATACACCGTTAACCATGTCTTCTTCCGACACAAGTTGCCTCAATGGACAATGGACATACATGTATGTTGTGTCGGAAGATGTCAAGAGTTTTAGAGAAAGGCCTGCACATTTTAGAGCTCCAAAAGCATCAGTAAGGTAAAGCTCAGAATTGCTACAATGCATTAAAGAGGACCATAAGAGGGTTTGTAGACAAGCCTATAATACATAATTTGTTGACCGGATTGACAATGATCCAGGCTGTAACAATTAGCATGTTGGAAGCCCTTAATATCAATAGCTATGACTACATTGGAATAGCATTATTAAAGGAAGGCAAATATGTTTAGTCTTAGTATTCACCACTGATCATGATGATGATGATGATGAGGCTGCTCTACAAGTCATGGGACCCAGTCCTGACCCAGATATGGCCAGATAACATATTGTTTAGTCAAACAGGTGTAGCCAGACTACTGAAGAAATTGTTAAAGAAAACACCCTGCCTGCATGAAGCTACTAGGCCAGACGGAATCTCTGCTACACTTCTTAATGAGACTACTCATCAGATCTTACCTGCCATAAGTTTGCTTTTCCTGGCCTCCCTTTATCATACGGTGAATTTTCAACGAAGTATAAGTCGTTCCCATCCATATAAGAAAGGGTTGTCAACTCTAACAAACTACACACCAATTCAAATACTGTGCTTTGTTCTTGCCGATCCCATCACCTTGTCAGACTAACAACGCGGCTTAGGAAGCGAAGAACATATTTCCAGTATTTTTCCTTGAATATAAATCATATTAGGATATATTTGAATGCTTAGTGATAGCAGCATATTAATTTGAAAAACTGATATGTTTTCATTGCAGTCAATGTGATAAAAATCAAAATTTCTTGACATTTTCCACATAAGGATACTTATTTGCATATTATGCAAATGAGGCAGATTTGCTAGCTTTTTTAAATAAAGACATTGAACTTATTTATTCATCATGAACTTTTGTTCAAAATTACTTGCTGTGGACATTTAATTTGTAATCTTTGGATTAATTTCCTCATTTTTTATTTTTTTAATGGCTAATTTGCATAATATGCAAATTAATTTTCAGGCATTGGGATGAATTATCATGCTTAGTGATATAATAGCATATTAATGTCAACATTAATGAAATGTTTTCAAGCAGTCTATATGAGAAAAATCACAATATCTTGACATTTTTTCCATATAAGGATGCTTATTTGCATAATATGCAAATGAGGTAGAACATTTTTTGCACTTTTGATTAAAAACATTGAATTCAGTTATTTATCATGAATTTCCATTCAAATTAAATTTTTTGGACATTTTATTTGTAATCTTTGGATTATTTCCCTTCTTTTTCTAATTTTTCTTGGCTAATTTGCATAATATGCAAATTTCATAAATTTCCACTGCTTGGATTTCTTGGGACTTTTAGTATGTTGTTTAGGGGACCTTCCTGGAAAGCTTTTCAGTGGAATATCTCGTGTTGCAATTAGTGGTGGGTTATCCCCCTATTCTGGCTAGATTGACTGGACTATACTGAACTTCCTTTTTCCAAATTGGAAAGATATATCACTACTTTAGAACTATTTTTTAATGGCGGAAGAATTATGGCCATTTTACTCTCTCAAGTGATGAATTTGTTGTTGTTGTGTTGTTGTTAACTAAGGTTTTAAGGCGCGTGTCATTCAGATATGAATATTTACGCCTATGATTAATTTGTCGTTTTTTTTGTTATAAAATTTGCTGCATTATGGATCAGCGCTGCTTTAAGACAATTTATATGAGATCGTGAAAGGCGGCTCATCACAAATCATTGATTGTTTAAATAGTATTTTCTGGCCAACCTGGTTCAGTAATTTGAACGGGCTTCTCAGCATGCGCGTGATTGCTAATAAAAAGCAAGCACTGCCTAGGCCCCCCCCCCCCCAATACCCAACCAAGACAGTGTGATGCCTGTCAACAGACCTCTCCTTCATTCTGGGCTTGTGCTCGGTGCGATTAATCTCATATGTTATTATTCAATGTTATATGTTTTACATGGTTATTTGGAATGTTCTATCGATTCATAAATGGGTGACCCCTGTGTACATAGACTAAGGGGAACTTCAAAATGTAGAAGCCAAATTACAAGTAAATTTAGAGAGGAAAACAAAGCAAAACAAAAAAAAAGTTACAAAAATAACAAAAACAAAATAAAACATATTATATACATATATACACATTATATACATTTATTTACAGCTTGCTATGTCTTGTAATGATTATGTTATGCAGAGAGAACTTAAAAATAAGAGTCTATGTGTCCTTCTTACGAAAGACACAAGTGCTTTCTGGTGTGAAGCCTCTGATGAAGATAATGATCCTTCGAGATCTGCTGCCTCTCGGTAGTCTGTATCGACTAACAGCATTGTCCTTTCTATAATATATTTTGTGCATTCAGTTAGAAAATGTCTTGTTGTTTCAGGTACTCCACAAACATCGCATAATCCAGATAGGTGTATTTTGAATAGAAATAAGTTTTGGTTTAATCCTATATTATCCATTCTTAGACAGTGCAAAATGGATTCACTATTCTTGTGGTTCAAAGAACATTTAAAAGTTCCTGCTACATTTTTTTAAATTCTTTTTAAGGGGGATACAGTTTCCTCCCATCTATTTTGCCATTTTTGCATATAATAAAATTTGATCATACTATTTGATTCTGTTTTATTTAGTTTATTATGGATGTCCATTGTAGGATGTATTAAAGCACTTTTGGCGGCCTTATCTACCACTTCATTGCCAGTGATGTTACAATGCCCAGGTATCCACTCATAACAAATATGTATTCCTTTATGATGAAGTTGTGTCTGGAGCATCAACAACTCATAAATAAACCGTTCTTCGTTGTTGTTTTTCAAAGCTTCTAGTGCTCCAAGAGAGTCACAGAATATTACCGCTCCTGTGAGTAATCCTGGTACCTGTATTTGGTTTAACCAATATAGTGACAGAATAATGGCAGCTAATTCTGCTCTGTATGAAGATGTATTGTTGTGCAGTCTTTTGGACTCTACATGATTGAAGCGTGGTATAAAAAATGCAGCAGCTGCCCTGCCCGTGTCTGGGGACTTTGAGCCATCCGTAAATATATGCAGGTGGTTTGGCCACTTCTGGTTAATACGTTTTATACTTCTCTGTTTTTGGAACAAGGGCAGTGGCGTAACAGGCGGGGGGCAGGGGGGGCAAGTTGCCCCCCCCCTGGCGGATTTCACCGGGAAAAAAAAAACTGAAAAAAAAAAGGGAGGGAGAAAGAAAGGGGAAGGAAAGGGGAAAAGGAAAGGAGGAAAAGGAAAGGGAAAAGGAAAGGGAAAAGGGAAAGGGAAAAGGAGAAGTGAAAAGAAAACGAAGAAAAAATATTTTTAATGGAAAGGAAAGAAAGCGGGAAAATGAACGAAAGAACATTTGAGAAAGAACAAATCATTCCAAAATAGGCCTATGTAATGCAATAGAATGATGGGAAATAAGTTAAAAGATGACAGAGGCAAACAATAACGGGAAATGAAGGTAGAATGTTATTAGTCAAAAGCTAAATTGGAAAACAAAGAAAAGGGACAAGAAAAAAAACTTAATAACATGACCGGGCTGCCGAGGATAGAAAATAAAGAGCGGGAAGAAAGATGGACTGCATACAACATTGTGCTATAAGCTTGCTAAATTCAGTATGCAAATAAGCTACTGGGGCTTTGCCCCAGACCCCACGCAGTAGGGGCACTTCATATTTAACCTTCAAATGGCTCTATACAGGGACCTGGGAACGATTTTTTCAGTGGGGGTGCTGAAATCTCTCCTCAGAGGTGGGGGGGGGGGACAGACACAATTGAGTTTAACATAATTACACACACACACATACCACACACACACACACACACACATATATATATATATATAAATATACATATATATGACAGTCACTTCTTGGCTTTCTTCTTATAAAAGAACATAAATATAAGATTAGATAATTCGAGCGCGAAGCGCGAGCTATTTTTGGTGGAAATTTCATGTATTTTGTCCTGAAAATTTAACATTTTGAGCAATGTTTGTGGTCCAAGATGCGTTTGTAACAAATAATAATTGTGAGCGCGAGCATATATTTTTTTTATATACGCTCTGGCCTGATCGAAAGGGACGTGTTATAAGGACTGTTTTGCAGTTACCCATGAAGACGATACATATATCAACAATCAAATAATGCGAGCGCGAAGCGCGAGCTGAAAAATTTGACATTCCGACCTAAATACTGGACATTCTAAGCACGTTTTTTAATTATGGGCAGGATAGGTATATTTACAATTGATGCGAGCGGAAACAAAATTTAGATTTCAGACCAAAAAAACGAGAGATTCTAAGTACTTTTCTAATCATGATGAGGAAAGGTATAAAACTATACAATTGATACAAG
The DNA here is from genome assembly GCF_037042905.1 of Lytechinus pictus. NCBI lineage: Eukaryota > Metazoa > Echinodermata > Echinoidea > Temnopleuroida > Toxopneustidae > Lytechinus > Lytechinus pictus. Next base: position 6,725,532 of record NC_087261.1, read on the forward strand.
CGCGAAGCGCGAGCGGAAATAAAAATGAGATTTCAAACCTAAAAACGAGACATCTTATGCACTTTTCTAATCATGAACAGGATAGGTATATAACTATACAATTGATGCGAGCGCAAAGCGCGAGCGGAAACAAAATTGAGATTTCAGACCTGAAAACGGAACATTCTATTCATGTTTTGTAAATCAAGAAAATGATCGGTAATTGGATATATTCTTAAATTAATAATGTGAGCGCGAAGCGCGAGCAGAAAATTTTTGATATTCTGATCTGAAACTCCACACTGAATGTAAAATGGTTTGAGCAGATAAAGAAAACTCAGACGAACATAAGAATAAAGATTTGATCAAAATCAGACAAGGAATCACAGTTATTGCATTTTAAAGATTAGCATTACTCCCCATTTGTTCTTCTGTATTTTATTATATAAAATTAGGTTTATTCAATATTTTCCTTTCAAGAACCAAAACAGTTGAATTGACAACTGATTTAGTCCATTATATATTCTTTGCTGCAACTTATTTCATTATAAGGGAGACATATCATTCATTCTGGTATGAAAAAATGAAACAATTTTGATTCCACAAGGAACAGCTAGGATAGTGGGGATGTGACAGCATCAGCCCACCTATTAGATATTCATGACGACATGCATATCACCATTTTCATAAAATATTGCTAAACTTTAGAATTAAATAACTTAACTAATCGTTATCAGATTTTGATAAAATTTATTCATTTTGATAAAATGTATTTGATATAAATATTTTCAGCCCGGAGTATCCCCCCCCCCCCAAATTAAGCTGCGTATCTGAATAAACATGCGTGCGCGTGTTTAGAGTTAGACCTAGTATATGGGCATTCTAAATACATTTTTTATGATAAAAATCAATAATGCGAGCGCGAAGCGCGGCGAGCAGAAAACATTTGATATTCCGATCTGAAAGAGGGTGAATTTAAACACTATTTCAAGTAATGTGTCGGAAAATTCTGAAGTGGGGGGGGGGGGGGGTCTACAAAACGTCGTTTATTTTCATTACATTTCTGTTATTATTTTATCATACCTACCACTAGATTTCCAGGAGGTGCGCTGCCTATATATATGGAAAATAACACGCGCAGCACCCCCAAATTTTGGGGGTGCTTCACCCCCAGCACCCCCGCTTCCCAGCCCGTAGGGCCATGGGACAGGGCGAAAAAGGCTGTGAAATTTGATTTCTATACACAACAAAAAAAGTAAGTCCCCCCTTGAACAAACATCAATAATTTCCGAACCAATGCGAGTTTTTGATATATTTTTACATGAGCGTGTAGGTAATTTTATAAGCTACCTTCTGAGTAAATGTTATGAACGTATTTTACGTCATGCTTCAGTGAGCACCGTCGGAAGGCAAAAATGTCACTTTTCAAAAGTCACAAGCCAAATATCATGACTTTGATTCCATTTCATATGAACTTATTCCACATTCTCATCATGAAAAATAGTCAGAAGGCTTGTAAAAGGTACTTTGCGCGCGACTACGTCTGTATCGGAGTGCTGCCCCGCTGGAGCCTGATTGAGTCGCGTTATATAGGAGGGATGTTATTGGAATATATGAAAGACTATGTAAATGATTTGCGATTGTCTGATGTGATAATTATGTACATTATAACATATTTCAAAAAAATACAGGGGGGAACCTGATTTCGTGGGGGTGCTGCCTATGGAAAATAATACACGCAGCACCCCCAAGATAATTTCTGGGGGTGCTTCAGCACCCCCAGCACCCCCGCTTCTCAGGTCCCTGGCTCTATAACGCCCCCCTGTAGGGACCCTTCCTACATTAAGCGTTACGTTCAATCACTGGCGTACAGGCGGAGGGTCTTCGTTCCACACCCAGGAGGAAATAAAAGAAATTATAGGAGACAACGTATAATAAAATGAATGGAAACAATGAAATGTGTTATTTGCTGAATATAATGGATATCTATCACATAATTAAAATTTAATTTCAATAGGCATTTTTTGTCAGCTCGCTTTGCTCGCTGGCGACTTTTTAAAAACTTTCCCACATTGCTATGTTTTGCCCCCTCAAAATATCAACTGGATTAAATAAATGTGTTGTGTAAAAGCTATATTCTGTATATACCCGCGATTTTATTAAAAATAGCGGCAATCTGCGAGGTTTAAATGGCTTTGATATCACGAAGTTCCGGGGGCTCCAGACGGACCCCAACCGCAAAGCACTGCCGTATATGATTATGGAAGGGTTGGGCCATGGTCCCCAAAAGTTCTACAACCAAGAAAAAAAAAGGAAAAGTGTAGGATATGATTTTATTTACTGAATAGAATGTCAAAAAATATCTCAAAGTTAAATTCTCATGAAAATGTGATTTTCTTTCTCGCTCGCTTCGCTCGTTCGGGACTTATATCAAGCAGCTTTTTATAGCACTTGCGCCATACTGCGCCTCTCGTTTTTTTTACTCTTCACGCTACTGCTGCAAAGAATCATGTTCAGAGTGGCATACAGACCACTAAAAAGGAATGGAAAGAGAGAAGAGTGAAATATATTATTCTCTGGATATCATGTCAAAATCTATCACAAAATTGGATTTTTGTATTAAAAATGTCAAAAATTTTGCTCACTCGCTTCGCTCGCTCGCATCTTTTTTTAAAGATAAATTCTGCCTGATACACAATGTCTGGCCCTCTCAAAATCGTCGCCTCATTACACCATTACGCCTGTTCATACCATGATATGACCGGGACATTTTTGGCTCTTGCCCCCCCCCCCCCCTGGCCACCGACCCCTGTTACGCCGCTGAACAAGGGGTTGTCTGCCTTGGAATTAAGGTCAATGAGTTCATTTGTTGTTATTTGATACGATACGACTACCAAACACATAACACACTACATCCCCAGAACACGCATACACACACCCCCTGAATAGTCACATTTCGGGGAAAGTGAATCAGTGGGTTAGGTGAATCACTGGGTTAGGCGAATCACTGGTGGTAAGTGAATTGTTGGTTATGTGTGCGCGCGGGGGCATCGGTACGGTCCGATAGGGTTTGCCCCTTTGGTTTGCCCAATCAATAAAAATCGTCCAGGACGTGAACTATTTTCCCAGCTCTACCTGTAATGTTCTGAGAGAAATTCCTTTTCTTGCTCCAGCACAGATTAGCAGGGACTGATATTGGATCGAGTTCAATATATTTTTTACATTTGTTGTTGCGGAGTTATATGCTTCGCAGGCGTAATCCATCAGTGACCGTATGATGGCTCTATATACCTGGATGGTTTCCTGAGCGCTGTTACAAAAGGGGCTGTAAGCAATACATTTAAGTACATTTATTTTTTTCTTGCATCTCTGAACAATGCTATCAATATGTGGCTTCCATGTCAATCTCTTATCAAATAATACGCCTAAATATCTGTGTTCCTTTTGTGGAACGAGGATACATTCATTCAGAGTGATCATGAAATGTTCTTCTCTATTTGAACGTAAGAATAGCATGGGACGAGTTTTGTCATGAGATATATTCAATCCCCATGATGGAAACCAATTATTCAATTCATTTAAATATTCTTGAATATATTTGGTTGATTCCTTCTAGTCATTTCCGTGTTTCCAGATAACGCAGTCATCTGCATATAACAGATTGTATACATTAGGTGAAATAGGAATGTCATGGAGCATTACATTGAACAATTCTGGACTGAGTGTACTCCCTTGGGGGAGACCATTGTTAATTTCCATACATGGAAAAAGTTGCTTTCCTATTCGTACCTGGAAAGTACGATGCGATAGAAGATTATAGATGTAGAGAAGTATGTTGCCTTTCAGTCCCATTTTACCTAATTGGACTAAAAGTCCTTTGGTCCACAATGAATCAAAAGCCTTCTCTAGGTCTACAAATACAGCCATCGTCTTCGTACCGACTTCTAGATTCTTTTGGATACTACTTTCAAGATGTATAATGTTATCTAAGGTACAGCGTCCCCTTCTAAATCCATTCTGGATTGGGGATAGTATATTGTGTTTTTCCAAATAAAACTGGAGTCTCTTTTTTACCAAGCTTTCCATTATTTTCATAAGGCAAGAAGTTAAGGAAATGGGGCGGTATGAATTTGTTAATGTGGGGTCTTTATTTGGTTTCAAAATTGGAATCATTATTGAATGCTTACATGGGGATGGAATTTCACCGGATTCCCATATTTTGTTGATTAACATAAGCATGGCTTCTTTTGCATTCGTTGGAAGATTCTTATATACCTGATATCCAATGTTATCTTCCCCGGGCGTTGATTCTTTTTTCGTTTTCAGGATATAATTTAGTTCTGTCATGTCAAAAGGTTCATTAATGGCAAGTTTACCGCTCATTTCCTTAAAGGGGAGATTATTAAATTCTTTATTAATCTCCTCTTGGTCTTTGTTATGGGGTTTGTTTTTTTCCCGTAGACATGAAACTTTGTGCGAATGCACTTGCTTTTTCTTCGTCTGCGGTAATTATCCTACCGTCTGCGTGAAGAACTGGCATTTTATTGGTTGGTTTAGTTTGTGAACCATTTAGTCTCTTTACAGAGCGCCATATCATCGTTAGGGGCGTAAACCGGTCAAATTTAGAGCAGAGTTCCCGCCAATATTGCCGTTTTGCCTGTCTTACGAGTCTTTGCGCTTCTGCTTTCTTTTTTCTATAGTGTTCCAAATTTTATTGGGATGGATTTTTCCTCAATTTATTCTTTGCTTTATTTCGTTCCCTTATTTTGGTGGTGCAATCTTTTGTCCACCAGGGAGTTGGATTTTGTTTGTGTTTTTAAAAAGGTGGGGCAGTTTCATCAAGAACACTAGTGATTAGTTTTATGAAAAGGTCATAAGTTTATGAAGCGTTTAATATTGCACTCGTTGTACTAGGATATGTTGTTCTAAAGTGTTCCTCGCACTTCTTTCGAAAATCTGACCAGTTCATATGTTCAAGAGACCATTTTTTGGTTGGGTAGTGATCTGGATCATTCATGGTTGGGGCTTTCCTAAAATGCAAATAAATTATGACAGGGAAGTGGTCGCTGCCACATTTGTCAGATAAGACCTGCCATTCACAATTAATAGCTAAAGATGGTGAGGTGATGGATAAATCAAGACAAGATATTTTACCTGTATGTGGGTCTAATCGAGTCCCAGAACCATTATTAAGTATGACAATGTTATTTTGGGCAAGAAAGTTTTCAATTAAATGACCGTTGCTATCAGTTTTTTCACTCCCCCATAGAGTGTTATGTGAGTTAAAATCTCCTACTATCAATAATTTGGAGGTGTCCTTGACTTCTCGAAGGAGTAAATTTAAGTCGTCTTCTTCTAGTTTTTCACATAGATTATTATAGTAATTGATGACTGTAATAAAAGAGTTGCCCATGTGTATAATAATCAATTGCATTTCGCAATCTACATTTAGATATATGTATTCGCAATCCAATGAGCTATGGATATAGAATGCACATCCCCCTCCTCTTCGGGAATTTCTGCTTTTAGAAAAACAAGTATAATTAGGGATATGTATTGATTGAGAACCTTGATACCATGTTTCTTGTAAACATATTAAATGGATAATTTCATCTCTTTTACAATGTATGTATTTAATCAGTTCATCACCGTGCCCTTGCATTCCCTGCGCGTTCCATTGTAAAATGAAGAGCGCAGGCATAATAACACTTATTAGCTTGCTTGTGCTGGAAGTTGTGCTGCGGCTGTTCTGATAAAATACTTAATTTCCGCCTCTGATTTGTCTTTTACAAAGTTCATGAGTAATTTTGCAAAGAAAGTAACAAGTTGTTCATTGTTAGCTGTTGTAAGAAAATTTTCTTGTTTTGGTGCTGGGCGTGGGGTCTTGAACTTCCTAACATTAGAGAACGATTGTGTGGGGATCTGATTATGTATGAGTGTTGGTATTTGTGGTAGCTTAAGCTGATTGGGTTCAATTACATTAATGGGATCGGGATTCCTGTGTATTTGTGCCTGAACAGTAATTGGTTTGTTATTGTCTACTTTGATTTTATTGAATTGCACAGAAGTCGGTATTGTTGGGATCTGAGCCTCCGTTTGTTGAATTTCTGATAAAGTTTTGGCTGCCTGTGCATAGGACATTTTGTTCACAACCTTTATTTTCTGGATTTCATTTGCTATTTTGGCTTTTGCACATCCTTTATAGGCCGCCGAATGTTGACCACCGCAATTGATAGAATTATTTAATTCTTTTTTTTTACAATCATCAAATTTATGTGCCTCCCCACATCTTACACACCTTTGTTTCTCACGGCATGTAATTGCCGTATGTCCAAATTTTTGGCAGTTGAAGCATCTACTGACAGGGGGGATAAACATCCTAACCTCCATTCTTTGAAAACATATTGTTATTTCTTTTGGGAGAGACTGGGTGTCAAAAAATAGAATAACACTACGTGTCGGGGAAGTGGTAGGTCCACCTTGTGTTTCCATATCAACCTCTTGCTTTCTTTGATTTTTCCTCAATATTCTTTTGGCGTTCACAACTCTTTGACTTTTTAATTCTGCTGTTATTTCCTGGTCTGTCATTTTGGTTGGTACTCCTGAAATTACTCCCTTTTGCAGAATTGGGCGATTGTTTATTTTTACTGGGATATTTTCAATAGATTGAATTTCCTGGATTCGTTTGTGCTGTTTTGTATTTTGGCATTTCACGAAGATTCCGTTTCTAGTAGACTTTATGTATTCGGGAGAAAGGCTTGTGCAGTTTTCGATAGCTCTAATGACAACTGATAGGCTAACATTTTTTTATGATTTATCCCGATCTATTGGTACAATGAAAACTTTCAGGTTTTGGTTTCTTGTTTCTGCAGATGGGGTGCGGAATTTGATCTCATTGTCAGATTCACCTGACGAGCCACTCCTGATAGATACGTTTTCTACACCAACACTTCCTTCTCTAGTTTTACGTTTTTTCTTTCGTCGAGACGTTTCTACTGTTTGAAATTCCCCTTCAGGATCTGTGTGCCCTTGTAAAAAAAAACATGGTTTGATGTTAAGGTAAAACCATGGTTTTGCATTGGATCCATCGTACAGTAAATTCATGGTTCAACCATAGTACGATATGGTTTAATTATGGTGAAATCATGGTGCACTAGTGTTTAACCATAGCTAAACCATGGTGTACCACGGTTAAACTATAGCTTTAGCATGGGTAAACCATGGTAACCATGGTTAAAAGGTGGTAAATTGGAACGCACTTACCATGACATTACTATGGCATAACCATGGTCACAACTGTGTTTTTACCATACTATAACCACGGTGAAACTATGGTTAAGAAAGTATAAAACCACGGTAAAGGGAAGGTGAAACCATGGTTAGAAAAAGGTGAAACCATTGTTTTACAGCAGCCAAACCACATAATTACAACCCAAATCACAGTAAAACCATGACCAATCATATGGTAAACCCACCTTTTAACCATAGTGCAATATTGTATGATGATGGTTAAACCGTGTCAAAGTACTGTCTAGCCATGGTTTAACCATGGTGTACCACGGTTAAACTATAGCTTTAGCATGGGTAAACCATGGTAACCATGGTTAAAAGGTGGTAAATTGGAACGCACTTACCATGACATTACTATGGCATAACCATGGTCACAACTGTGTTTTTACCATACTATAACCACGGTGAAACTATGGTTAAGAAAGTATAAGACCACGGTAAAGGGAAGGTGAAACCATGGTTAGAAAAAGGTGAAACCATTGTTTTACAGCAGCCAAACCACATAATTACAACCCAAATCACAGTAAAACCATGATCAATCATATGGTAAATCCACCTTTTAACCATAGTGCAATATTGTATGATGATGGTTAAACCATGTCAAAGTACTGTCTAGCCATGGTTTAACCATGGTGAACCACGGTTAAACTATAGCTTTAGCATGGGTAAACCATGGTAACCATGGTTAAAAGGTGGTAAATTGGAACGCACTTACCATGACATTACTATGGCATAACCATGGTCACAACCGTGTTTTTACCATACTATAACCACGGTGAAACAATGGTTAAGAAAGTAAAACCACGGTAAAGGGAGGGTGAAACCATGGTTAGAAAAAGGTGAAACCATTGTTTTACAGCAGCCAAACCACATAATTACAACCCAAATCACGGTAAAACCATGATCAATCATATGGTAAACCCACCTTTTAACAATAGTGCAATATTGTATGATGATGGTTAAAACATGTACTGTCTAACCATGGTTTAACCATTGTGTACCACGGTTTAACCATAATGTGCCACAGTTAAACGATGGTTTCATTGAAGATAAACCATGGCTACCATGGTTTAACCGTGGTTAATTGGAAATCACTTACCATGGTTACAACCTTGTTTTTATTGTGGTAAATCCATCGTTTCAAAGTGTCTTTACCATGGTTAAGAAAAGGTGAAACAATGATTTTACAACAGAAACAGCGATAATAACATGGTTATGCAATGAAATCCAAGGTATAACCATGGTTTCACTACAAACCAATCATAGAATTACCATGGTCTTGCATCCTCAAAATCATTGTAAAAGCATGGTTAATATTGGATCCATTGTGCGACATACCCATGTTTTAACCACGGTGCATGATGGTCTGATGATGGTTAAACCATGGTGCACCTTGGTCTGCCCATGGTTTGGACATCCTTCAACCGTGATCGTACTACAGTTACTGTGATTTAACTATGGTAAATTTGAAAGGATTTACAACAGTATTACCATTAACTCGACTGTGTTTTTACCGTGGTTAACAAAATCAAAACTATGGTGTTAAAGTTTTGTTACCATGACTAAATTGTATTTGTAAGAAAGATGTAACAATAAACCTGTTTTATCATACTTTATTGGATTGTCCACGTCTTAAGGGAGTGATCAAACCTCATTTAAAAGGATTTCTTTTTTAATATGATCAAAGTATAATAAGAAATTACATTTAAAATGGTAGGTCAGTCAGATATACAATATGACAGAGGTCATATTCCACACTACACATCGCCACTTATTGTATCAATCAGTGAGTGATCACACAATGACCTAAAAAGGGACAAAATGCAAATCAGTGTTAAGAACAACGCAATGAATACTTTTAATAAAAATAAAGTCAAACACATCTAATACAGTACTACATGTACAGCTCTAGAAACATTACCCAAGTTAACTTACAAAAGAGGCAAGTCTCTATACATGGCAGGTTTGAATACATATCTAAAAAAAAAAAAAAAAAAAAAATTGAATATATTATTTATAAATTCATGTACTTTTCACACACACAGTTAGCACAGATATGGCAAGCTAAACTGAGTAAGGAATGCATACATGTACTCCTGAAAACTGTTTTACTACTGCTGATTTCATACAACCTGATTTGGCCAAGAAGACATGTTAGAAAGACTTTATACAAAAACAATAGAAAACACAAGAAAATTACTAAATGGATTCTCGACTGCACACAGTCAAAATTTTTGCCTCCGCCATTGCCACTAGATCAGAAATATGTTGCACAGGTAATGTCCCATAAATCTTCAAATTTGTTCTATTCTTTTTATATTAAATAATTTATGCCTTATCCCAACATAAATAAACACTGAATGTTCAGTGCATGTTTGAGCTGCTAAGAAAAAAAATTCATAGGCCGGCTCGGGTAGGAATCGAACCCACGACCTTCTGGTTACTAGACAGGCGTCATACCACTTGACCAACGAGAAGCCCGATGGCTGGTAGCTGGTTTGATTCACATAATAGCAGCAGGTAGTGTGTTGATATATCACATAATAGCAGCCAATAGCCATCGGGCTTAATTCCTGGTGGTCTAGTGGTATGACGCCTGTCTAGTAACCAGGAGATCGTGAGTTCGATTCCTACCATAGCTGGCCTGAACATTTGGTGTTCACTTATATTTGGATAAGGCAAAAATTATTCAATAAAATTAAATCTACCCAACGGAAAACCTTGATTGATATTTTCTATTATCATATTGATCACTCTCATATGCATCCAAGAACCATTCATATTGAATCTACAAGCAATTGTGACAAGAGACATGAACTCTTAGACCTTTGAACTTCTCAAGTCAATGTCATAATGTATGCATTGTCCATATTTGAAATTGATCTATCGAAGTCTTTGGTTCATCACAAGAACAATTTCATGCATACACTGACCTACAATCAAACTTGATACATGAAAAAAAAATTTAGTATTCATAAAAAAGTTGTAAGTATATGACCTTTATGACCTTTGAACTTTGGCCCTGCAACCCCCCCCCCCCTATATCAAGCATATATGTACCAAGTTTGGAGTTACTTCCTCTAACAGTTCTTTAGTTACACAAGAACAAGATATTTTAAGGCATACTGACCTCTGTGACCTTTGACCATGTGACCCCAAAATCCAATCAGATCATTCTCCCTCTATTATGTATATAACAAATGTCCCAAGTTTGAAGTTATTAGCTCCAATGGTTAAGTTATCACAAGAACAGGACATTTTAAGGTATATAACGACCTCTGTGAACTTTTACCCGTGACCATAAAATCAAAACAAAGTATTATCCCCCCAGGATATACCCTCATACCAAGTTTGATGTAAAACCACTCCACGGTTCTTGAGATTTCGACAAAACAAAACGGGACGGACGTACGGACGACCCGAAAACGTAATGCCTCCGGTCACTTCGTTGGCGGAGGCATAAAAAATCATAGATATTTTAAATAAATTAAGAGTTAGCACAGATATGGCAAGCTTAATTAAGTATGGAATGCAGAATGATGTCACATACTCCTGAAAACTGTTTTTTTTTTTGCTGTTGATCTTATAAGATTTGGTTTGACTGAGAAGACAAGGTAGAAAGACTTTTGATATGTATATACAAAAAAAGATCCCTGAATAAACTAAATAAATTAATGTACTTTTCACACAAAGAGGTAGCACAGATATGGCAAGATTAAAGGACAAGTCCACCACCCCCCCCAAAAAAAACCTTGATTTGAATAAAAAGAGAAAAATTCAACAAGCATAACACTGAAAATTTCATCAAAATCGGATGTAAAATAAGAAAGTTATGACATTTTAAAGTTTTGCTTCATTTCACAAAACGGTTATATGCACACCTCAGTCGGTATGCAAACGAGGGAACTGATGACATCACTCACTCACTATTTCTTTTGTATTTTATTATATGAAGTATGAAATATTTTGATTTTCTCGTCATTGTCATGTGAAATGAAGTTTCATTCGTCCCTGAACACGTGGAATTCAATTATTTTAACATTTTGTGCTTCAGGCAAGGAGGTCCTAATCATCAAATTCGTAAAAATTGAAATATTGTATAATTCAAACAATAAAAAACAAAAGAAATAATGAGTGACATCATTGGCTCACCTAGTTGTGCATATCACTGTTTTGTTGAAAATAAGCGAAACTTTAAAATTTCATGCTAGTTTGATTTTTCTCTATTTATTCAAATCAGCATTTTCCTGGGGTGGACTAGACCTTTAATTTGAAGATTAGAGACATTGAGTCAAATTTTCAAAAACAGTCAATGAAACACACACTACTCAATGCATCCTCTTCCCAGTGATACATGCTAGCAGGTTTTACATCCATATTTCATACTGTTAAGGTGACATTGCATTAACAAAGATATTACCTGAATTTCACAAATTTACTTTCGAGCTACATATTCCAAAATATATCCAGATCATCTCCTATAGTGGTGCATGTTAGCACCAAGTTTCACATTTATATTTCAAATTGTTAAGGTGACAATGTGTTTAAACAAATAAATTTCACAAATTGACCTTTGACCTACATATTCCAAAATCCATTCAAATCGTCTTCCTAATGATGGTACATGTTAAACACCAAGTTTTTACATCCATACCTCAAGCTGTTTAGGTGATATTGCTTTGACAAGAAAATAACCTGAATTTTACATACAAGGACCACATATGAAGTTTACACCTTACGCAGTCTTGAATAAATTAAGTTTATGAGCAAGTTTGGATAATCCATGTGGAGTTAGAAGTTTCCAATAAATTATGTAAATCACTGTAATAGGGAAACATTGAGTAAGCAACTCTATTAACGTCCGTCAGCATTCAATCAATCTCGGGATATTCAGTATATTTCAAAATCTGGTGAGAAAACTCTGCATAGATTACCTGATCCTCATCAAAGAGCCAAGGATATTTCAGTCGGTCATCAGTGATCCTTGGCCGAGGGACAGAATTTATGATCCATGCCCTTCTGTCTGCCAGTGTCTTCTGCATGCAGAACTCAACTCTCTTGAAGTCTGGCTGCCTTTTTTTCAGTGCTCATCCACTCTATGTGCCTTGCAACAGTGTCAGATTTGGAAAGAATAAAAAATTATACTTAAAAAAGAAAAAACAAAGAATAAAAAATTAAGAAAAAACAAATAGATTTAGAATCCTCATTCATTTAGTTTCTGTCAAATCACTTTTCATCCGAGTCCTTAATAGATATTTACAGCAAATTTTACTATAATAACAAGTTTTATGCAACGACACGCCAGTCTTGTTGCCAAAGACAAGAACAGAAAAGCTCCACTTGGTCACACTTTGCGACTATCTGTCACAAACACACTGTACCAGTTAACATTTGGTGAAAGACCATAGCAGAACCAATGTACATGCGAATTAGACTAAAAAATAAACTTTAGGTAAAATCTAACAGAGAAATGCATTACAAAATGTCACAACAATGTAGCCACTGTAAGATTCCTGCATCAATAGTGATACTCAAACATTAGTAAGTTATAATGCAAGAAATATTCTCATATTTTATGCATTTACTCACATTTACTTAATTCATCAACTCTTAAGGTGCCCCATACACGTTTAAAGCGTTTTTACTGGCCAAGTTCTAATCCTCTTTAATAATCCTTCTGGTTGAGTCTTATATATTACTATGTCATGTGAAAAAGAGAAATACCTTTAAGTTTGGCCATTATCAAGTAATATATTTATCTAGAAGGATGAATCAATTGCCAAAGAAATTAAATGGCATGCACTTGGGCAAGACTATCATCTATGGCACATTGAGAGTTAATTGGGGTTTCTGTTTGGTACCAGATACCATTCACCAGTTGCTGTGCACCGAAAACCACAGGTAGTTTGTAATTTTTACTCTCAATGGCCCTGTCACAAGTTCGTCCTCTTCCATGTCTGCAAAATCGTTGAATTTGTCTTGCCATGTCTGCAGGAAAAATATCTTCTTCTTTCACTCCAAATGTTGTGCACACCACCCTAAGCAGCTCCCGTTTTGAGGTCTCCTCTGACTTGTTGGTTACCAACACCCTTCTTTGATTTTGGCCATATATCAATAAAGATTTGTACCTGGAATGAAAAGTAATTGATTTTCTTACTAAACCTGAATTTTGAATAAATAATGTATGCAAAGAGCTTTCAGGAAAAATGTGTGTAATCAAAAGATATTGCATGTACATGGACACAAATATTCAGTTTTTGCCTTGATGCAAGAGGCAAACAGACATATTCCAATGTTTGTCTGGGTTTGGTGATACATATTCCATTCATTTATCTTTTTTTCTAGTACAGTTTCCTGTCTTCGAATATTAGTAAAATTGAAGGGATGGTCCAGGCTGGAAATATTTATATCTCAATAAATAGAAGAAAATTTACAAAGCGAAATGCTAAAAATTTAATCAAAATCGAATAACAAATAAAGTTTTTGAATTTCAAATGATATTATTCCGGTGAAACAGTTCTAGGCATGTCTTTATGAATATTCATTAGGTTGGCTGGTGATGTCATATCCCCACTTGTTCTTTTGTGTTTTATTATGTGAAATTGGGTTTAATAAAAAAATTGCTACCAAGAACTAAAACAATTGGATTGACAACTGATTAAGTGGACTAGTTATTTATTGCCTCAACTTATTTCATCATAATGGAGACACATCATTTACACATGTATGAAAAAAATGAAACATTTACGATGTCATGTAATGACATAAGAAAAAATGGAGATGTGACATCAGCCCACCTAATGAATATTAATGATGATGTGCATATTCCAAAAAATATTGATAAACTTTGAAAATCAATAACTTTGTTATTTGATATCCAATTTTGATGAAATTTTCAGCATTTTACTCTGTGAATTTTACTCCATTTATATACTTTTAGATATAAATATTTTCAGCCTGGACCATCCCTTTAACTTCCCGCTACCAGGAAAGAAAATTGTATTGTAGTCTATTAAAAAATTTTATTTGAAATTAAGATACAGTACTATTACGACACAACGGTCCAGCGATGGTATTTCCATTTTTCATCACTTGAAATTTCATAATAACCAACCATACTTAAAATTCATACAAATTTCAGACAATTCCACTATTAGTGACACATATGGAACAACACTTCCTAAATTAATAAGTTAACCCATTTGTGACGAAATTCCACATTACGTGGTTTGGCCTGGGATTTTTCATGAATAGTTGTAGGGCCTATATATGAAAATACCAAGGAGACTCGAAAGTAAACACTAGAACTATTGCCATTACTTTTCTTTTGGTAACAATCATCGCCGCTATGGCTAGGGAAATGCGCATATCTTTCAGTTGTGTACAACCGTGTAGATCTATTATCGTAATGTGCATGCATGCTGTAGAAATCGTCGAAACAAGGAGCCAGCCACGTTCCCACAACCACACTCTGAACGTACCCCAAAAAACCAGATTTTCACATGGAAAAACATTTACAGACATATGAATTGTATGAACTTACCAAAAGAAAAAAAAAATCACATGGAAAAACATATACAGACATATGAATTGTACTCCCGCTTAAAAATAAAGGATTTATTAAAAACATACTACTTTGCAGCTAGCTGATCCATTGATCAAGTATTACTAATTAAATGAGGACTAATTAACCCGCAGTAGCAGAGTCTGTAGCCTAGGCCTAGAGTCTAGACCTATAAAAAAAAAAGAATACAGATCAGTGGACTGAATGCTGTGGCCGTTCAAAAGTATAACATTAATTAGGACCACCGACACTGTACTCTAACGTAAACTTTAAAAAGTTAAAGTATAGATCTAGATCTAGACCCTAGTCGATAATCTAACGTTAATTAAGCCAGTAGGAGATCTAGTACAACATTTTTCTTCATACTCGATGGCAGCCAACAAGTTTTTTTTTTCAGGTAGGCCAAGCGCTAGCCTAAGTTAGGCCTAGCTAGGCTAGGGCCGGGACTAGGCTACGAGTACGACGTGTTCCACCATAATAATAGATCTAGTCCAAAGGCAAAGAAAGTCCAAGGCAAGCTCAAGCCTATATCTATAATATATAGCCATAACTTTTAGGCCCTACATGTAGCCAGCCCCAATGCCTGGCTTCAACTTCAAGTTGAAGTCAGAATACATTTCTAGACCCATGCAACACTCCTAATCAAAATAAATGCAGCAATATTACAGACTAAGGCAAACTCTTGAAATAATCCACTGACAGTGACACTGCCTGCTGCAGAGTGCTGCCGTACGGTACTACTCGGGCTTGGTACTGTACGCGCACAATCCGCTGAGTGTTCAATTTCCGAGTCATGCAAGGCCAAGGAGGTGCCAGGAGAGGACTAATTCACGAGAATGCCCAACAGATTACTGATTAGATTAGCTTACTTACCGTTAACTATCTCCTGACAGTTCCATAATTTGTCTGTTCTCCTATAGTTTCAGTTAAAAAATTAGTTGAATGCAGTTAATTGCCTGAATTTCATGAACTTGAAACTTAGCCCTTGGCCTTCGAAGCATTAAGCTGATTGTATCTGCACGGCGTACGTGTGTGTGTGCATTTTTCTATGTGTGTATAGCATACATGTGCGGGTTGTGCGTTACACACGTGGTACTAGCTATGGGTACTAGTACATCGACGCGCATAAAAAAAAGGGCGCGAAAATGAGCGGGAGGGGTGGGGGGGGGGGCAGGCGGGGATTGCGCCAAATTCGTGTTGAACACAATTATAAAGTAGACAGGTTCAAAATGACAAATGATATATATGTACGTATAGACAGACAATGTTTAGTGACTGGACAGACATATTTTGAAATTATACAAAAAGATAACTATAGTCCTATTAAAAAAAAAAAACACCAGCGGCCACCCCCGGCCCGACTACCTTCAAGATCAACAACAACGGCCCTGCTTAGTTAGTAATTCAGGTCGCAGGCCTTTATAATTTTAGTCATGCCTTTGGATGGCCGAAAGTTACTCGTACAACATTATGAGGTGCACGCCTCATTTAGTCAGAAACCCCAAATGGTGTTAGTCAAGCCTGTCTTTTTACGAAATACGAGTAATGAAAAACCTTCGTTAGTCCACAGCTGAGTTAGTCGTGACAAGCTTTATATAGGCCCAGACTAACAAAGTTAGTACCTTGGTAAAACGGGAATTTAATCATGGTTTTGTAACCAATGTTTTTACACTTTCATTAAACCACGGTTAAAACCATGGTTATATAACAATCATTTTCAAACTATCATAAAACCATGGTTAAAATCATGGTGTATAACCGTCGTTTTCAACCTTGGTAAAACGCAAATTTAACCATATGGTTTTGTAACCACTGTTTTTACACTTTCATTAAACCACGGTTAAAACCATGGTTATATAACCATCATTTTCAAACTATCTTAAAACCATGGTTAAAATCATGGTTTATAACCGTCGTTTTCAACCATGGTAAAACGGAAATTTAACCATGGTATTGTAACCACTGTTTTTACACTTTCATTAAACCACGGTTAAAACCATGGTTATATAACCATCATTTTCAAACTATCATAAAACCATGGTTAAAATCATGGTGTATAACCGTCGTTTTCAACCATGGTAAAACAGAAATTTAACCATGGAATTGTAACCACTGTTTTTACACTTTCATAAAACCACGGTTAAAACCATGGTTATATAACCATCATTTTCAAACTATCATAAAACCATGGTTAAAATCATGGTTTATAACCGTCGTTTTCAACCTTGCTAAGACGAATGTTTAACCATGGTCTTGTAACCAATGTTTTTACACTTTCATTAAACCACGGTTAAAACCATGGTTATATAACAATCATTTTCAAACTATCATAAAACCATGGTTAAAATCATGGTGTATAACCGTCGTTTTCAACCTTGGTAAAACGCAAATTTAACCATATGGTTTTGTAACCACTGTTTTTACACTTTCATTAAACCACGGTTAAAACCATGGTTATATAACCATCATTTTCAAACTATCTTAAAACCATGGTTAAAATCATGGTGTATAACCGTCGTTTTCAACCATGGTAAAACGGAAATTTAACCATGATTTTGTAACCACTGTTTTTTTACTTTCATTAAACCACGGTTAAAACCATGGTTATATAACCATCATTTTCAAACTATCATAAAACCATGGTTAAAATCATGGTGTATAACCGTCGTTTTCAACCATGGTAAAACGGAAATTTAACCATGGTATTGTAACCACTGTTTTTACACTTTCATTAAACCACGGTTAAAACCATGGTTATATAACCATCATTTTCAAACTATCATAAAACCATGGTTAAAATCATGGTGTATAACCGTCGTTTTCAACCATGGTAAAACAGAAATTTAACCATGAAATTGTAACCACTGTTTTTACACTTTCATTAAACCACGGTTAAAACCATGGTTATATAACCATCATTTTCAAACTATCTTAAAACCATTGTTAAAATCATGGTGTATAACCGTCGTTTTCAACCTTGGTGAAACGGAAATTTAACCATGGTTTTGTAACCACTGTTTTTACACTCTCATTAAACCACGGTTAAAACCATGGTTACATAACCATCATTTTCAAACTATCTTAAAACCATGGTTAAAATCATGGTGTATAACCGTCGTTTTCAACCTTGGTAAAACGGAATTTTAACCATGGTATTATAAATACTGTTTTTATGCTATCATAAAACCATGGTTTAAATCATGATTTTATAACATTGATTTCCAACCTTAGTAGAACGGGAGTTAAACCAAGGTTTCCTAACCATTGTTTTTATACTACTGTGAAACCATGGTTACAACCATGGTTAAATTACTATGGTTTTTTTTCACCAAAGTAGAACGATGATTTTGTCATGGTTTTATAACTATTGTTTTTTAACTTTCTTTAAATTGTGGTATAATGATGGTTTTTATAACCATGGTTTTAAAATCGTCATAAAATGACATTTTTATCATGTTATTATAACTATGGTATTTTAACAATGGTATTACCACACTTCCGCCACACATTTACCTTGGTTATGAATTTAAAACCATGGACTACCATCGATCCATTGTAAAACCGCCCCTAACCATGGTTATACCATGATTACGGTTGTAAAACCATGGTTTTCTTTTATAAGGGTGGGGGGTACCCGATTCAGATTCTCCCCTAAAAAGAGGATGTGGATACTTTGCCGCCATTATTGGCATGTGCCAATTTGGCGGGAAATTTGAAATCAAACAAGTTCTGTATTAGTCGTGTACAAAAGAAAGCCCAAAATGCTTGCTTACCAGTTTTATGTCCGAAGTATAGCAAATAAAGCTAGAATGGTCCCTATTCCAGATAATATAAATCCATATATAGGCAAAAATCCAAAGATAGGCAAAATTCCAAAAATTAAGCAAAATATCGAGCGAGCGAGAAATTCGCAACACGTCCGTCCGTCATGAAGTACATGAAGTACATCCTGTCAGGTGAAGTCTTCATAACTGCCAATTTATTTTTAAAATGAGCCGGTCGAGGTATACCCTTTTCTGGTCAGATATGGAATGTCAGACATATATCCTGTCCACTGGTAGTAAACATTCAACCCTCGAATTTCCTCCTTATTTTTTATGATTTTTTTTAAGTGCCACTTTAACACACGAGTCTATGGGAAATGAATTAGGCCTGTGATACCCTGAAGGATGCACACCACTAATAGGAACCGGCAATTTCGAGAATCCCCTTTAGACCCGTACCCGTAAAATGACGTAATGGTTGGAAAAGTATTCATATAAAATCAACGGTGCATATGTGAATAATTTTTTTCATATGGGCTCAGAGAGGGATTACTACTGAATCTGTTCAGTCCCATGGGAGAGCAGTAATTTGTCAATGCTGGACGCTCTGTTCCTGGAACGCCGTGAGCGCGCGCAAGCTTTTTCGGAACATTTCATATACTTTCGTTACCAGAATCTTTGTCGTCACTAAATAACGCTCGTTTTTTATGTTAGCATTTTTCATTTTTGGGGGGAAATACATGGATACAACGTTCAATGGTTAAACGTGCATATTACTGACTTGAAATTAAAAAAGTTGAAACTGATTACAAAGAAAATACGTTTTTTATTATATGTCACGTGATTGATGACGTTTTTTTTAACCCTGTACCATAATACGTTCGGGGGGAGCCACTTCCTTTCAAAGATACACAACATGATTGTCCAAGAAAACTCGTAAAGCCGGTTTAAGTTTCATCGTCGGGCGATATATGTGCGTACAAAAGAATAGGTATCAATAGCAACTAATTTATTATTCTTTATTTTCAATGAATACTCAGGCGTTGTTGTTTTAGCAGGTTTTCTCATAGTGTAAACAACGTCCCCCGGGTACAGAGGTTTTGTTGCTCTCGGGTTCTTTCCGATTTGAGAATTATCTTGTTCGTTTTGATCATCGTACACGTTTTTTATTCGGAAATATTCGGAAAAGAAAACGCAGCGATATTTAGTGCATCACATACGGTATGTGCACACGTACACTGCATATCGCATATGTGGGTCATCAGTGACATTGTTCGCCGTATTATTCAGGGTGATGGGTCAGTGAAAAGTATGGTCGTGTGACCTTACTTCGCGCGTGACCATATTTCGTGGACGGTCGTATATCTCAGAAAGTACTTAATATCGTTAAAATCTGATATCACTACCAGAAAAAGCGGTCAAAAATTATCCTGTAGTGAAAGTTTCTAGTTGATAAGATTGGAATTTGTTTAAGCTAGGGCTAGGCGATTGGGCAGGCGCGCGCACCTGCCTCGACCGATCCTCGCCCATGCACCCACCACTAACTTAGCACTTAGCAGGCAGGGTAGGACTTCGGACACATCCACACATAAACATCTCCAACTAAAGTGAATACACTAACTACCCCAACTTTTACTTCCAATCTAAAAAAACACAAGAGGTGGTGCTGCACCATCCCGAGTTTGCTCAATCTCGAGATTTTAGCCCGATCGGCCCACTTCGCGATTAATCTCGAGATTCAAGAAACCCCGTCTGCACCATCGCAAGACAGCGATTCCTGCTCGAGCGAGGCAACAAACCCGATATTCAGAGCATGCGCACTTTCGGATCTTGGAGTTTCAACGGCCCGCGCTTTTGAATAACTTCCCGCGATATGCAAGCAATGTACTCCTTTCACTAGCACTTTCGCCGAATTCGACCGGTGTTATGCAACAATCCTCTCAGCTCAGCGAGTGAAGAAGTGATGTATTCTTCGTTAAATATGATGGCGGAGTAGGAGGCAACGACAGAGAGAGAGAGAGAGGGAGAGAAGGAGGAAAGAAATGCTATTTGCTCACATTTTGCGAAGGAATAAGACAACACTGCTGTCAGTGTTGTTATTGAATATGACCATCGTCGATGAGCGCCTCCCCCTTCGGTCTGGTCTCTCCCAAAATCCATTCACTGGTGGGACACCATCGTTGCTTATTAGGCAATTGATGAACGCTATTCGCATGTCTAAAGTTGACTTTCGCACGTGTTTATGTTTTGACCAAGGCGGAAGTGGAACGCGAATTGCATTATGGACTGACGTCATGAATAAATTACCCCGAGTCCAATCTCGAGAGCGTCTGCACCGACGAATTAGCGGGATAATTCGTAAAATAGCGCGCTATTTTGCAAATAAACCCGAGTTGACTTGGGATTGCAATCTCGAGATTAATCCTACGAACTAGCGCGATAATTGCGTCTCCACCGCCAACTATCTCGAGATTTTTCAGATCGGGATAATTTGCCGGATCAGAAATAGCGCGCTAATTTGAAAACTCGGGATGGTGCAGACGGCCCTAAGGTGAGAGGATGTATTCCCTGTATGGGCAATGCATCCTCTCACCACCCAAATTTTTTGATCAACAACTGTACTTTTTCCAGCCAAACGTTCTCTGCTCTTTAATTAATGATTAACATGGGCAGTGAAACCTGATCTTATCCTCAGCATCCTAGCATAGCTTCAAACCACTACCTCTCTCTAAAAAACGCCCATTATCAACCACAATACAATCCATGAAATAAGCACAATTTGAACACAAAACAAAACCAAAAAGCCTGTGTATCCATTGACATCTTTTATGATTGATAAGATATCCACGCGTAAAGGATTTGGACATGTTCAAAACCATCATCCCCACCCCATGTGCGCCACAAATTATACACCCTACACATTCTATAATAGCCCCCTTTCAGCTCACCAAACGCAACATATGTTATTCATATCTGGTTCAAAAATACACTGGATTTTATGGGAACTTAATTAGTTGCCCAAGAAACCCTGTGAGCACTGTGACTGCAACCAAGTTTGCATGTAGTCTTCGTTTGAGCCCGTGTAGCGCGAAAAATGCTGCAAAGCCCCTTTTTAATATCTTTAGCGTTTGAAGGATATTGGATGAACTACCAAACGAGAAAGGTGTCGATGATGTCATTATTAAGACTTATTTTTTGCGATATTTTCAAATCTCATTTTTAACATATAAGTCGATCATGTCTATGGGGAAATAGTTAGTGGTGTGTGCCCCTAGTAGCAACACTGATGTGTGTTGCTGCCCTCTACGTTCGTTGGTGTGGACTTTGCCCTTTATATTGTCTCACCAAAAAGTTTTCTTCTTTTGTGTGTTAATCAGATGAAAGAGGAGATTCTAAGCTTTACATTGATAGGTCATTTGTCTTTTGTATTTATGATCAAGTTATGATAAATCATCGCTAAATCTCGGTTTCGTTTTTTTGTGGGACGCACTGTATATCTTGATTAATTATATGTCTTGTTCAATATGTAGATCCTTTATATAGTATAATATTCTCTATCGAATCACAGTTGAAAATTATCACTTTAATGTACTCTTTCTATGAGAATCCAAACCAAGTGTTAATCACTTAAACAACCCCCCCCCTCGATGTAAGCGGGGATAATCTGAACATCTCACTCTGCCAGACACAGATAAACGCCGCGTTTTGGTTATCCCCCTGGGGATCTGTAGGTGGCTGTGTGATCGTTCCAGTCATTTAAAACTTTTACTTTAATTCATCTGTGATCAAGCTCATCACTTAAACATGCCTGTAAAAGGACATTTGTAATAAACTTGGAATTTGCTGAATCCAGTCTCATTTTCATTGGTCTTTTATTTCGCCATTTAGCGACTTCGAATTATGAAACCAATTGATTTGAGGGGATATAGTCTCTCTGTGATTAAACCAATCTCTTAATTTTTTTTTGTGCAAATGCACACTTAGTTACCAAAAATGCATATAGCATTTCAATTTATTTGAAAGCAGGATAAAAGGGCATTGTAGATTAAATGCCTTGCTCACGGGCATAGGTGCCGCGGCCGAGGATCGAACCCCGGACTTTCCATGTATAGCCAGCAGCGGCGTAACAGGGGTCGGTGGCCAGGGGGGGGGGGGGGGGGCAAGAGCCAAAAATTTCCCGGTCATATCATGGAACAGGCAATGGCGTCATAAGGCAAAAATTTTGAGGGGGCGATATGGCGTATCGAGCAAATATAAGCGAGCGAGCGAAGCGAGCGTGCAAAATTTGTGGACATTTTTATTGCAAAAATCAAATTTTGTGATAGATTTTGACATAATGTTAAAAAGATGATATCATATTTCACCCTCCTCTCCTTTTTTCTCTCTTTTTTTGTACGCCACGGTGAACAGGATTTTGTTATGATTGTGAGCATCAGGGCGAAGCTCCATATGCTCGAGGGGGCCGAGTATGGCGCTTCTGGCAAGAAGTAGCTTAATATAGGTCTCGAGCGAGCGAGATAAAAAAATCACCTTTTCATGAGAATCTAACATGAAGATAGATTTTAACGTGGTATTCAGAAAAATATAATACACTTTCCTTTCTTTCCTCATTTTTTTTGTTTGGTTGTAGAACTTTTGGGGGCCATGGTCCCAACTCATCCATATAACAGTGCTTTATGGGTGGGGTCCAGGGCAGAGCCCCGGAACCTCTTGATATCAAAGCCATTTTGAACCTTACAGATGACAACTTATTTTAATCAAATTGCGTGTATATTTATATAGCTTTAACACAACACATAAATTCAATGCAGTTGTGTATCGTAATCATCCAAATATTGTGAGGGGCACACCATAGCAAATGTGTGAAAATTTGTAAAAAGTCGCCAGCGAGCGAAGCGAGCCAGAAAAAAATGGCCTGTTAAAATGAAATTCTAATTACTGTATGTGATAGATTTTTACATCATTATATAGCAAATATCACGTAATTTTTTTTTTCATTCATTTCATTTCGCTGCCTCCTTTATTTTCTTTTATTTCCCCTTGGCTGTGGAACCACCCCCCGGTACGCCAGTGCTTCAACGTAAAGCATAATGCAGGAAGGGTCCATATAGGGGCCCGTTATAGAACCCATTAAAGGTTACAGATGAAGAGCCCCCACTGCACGGGGTCTTGACTCTTGGACAGAGCCTCTGGAGATTTAGCAAGTTTATGATAGACTTTCATACGACATTATGCTATATACCATCCATTTTTCTTCCCGCTTGTTATCTCAATCCTCGGCAGCCCGGTAGTTTACGATATCTTGTCCCTATTCTTTAATTTCCAATTTAGATTTTGGCTAATTCCATTCTGCATTTATTTCCCGCTTTTGTTTGCCTTTTTGTCATCTTTAATTTATTTCCCTGTCTTACTAATCATGCTAATGTATTTGTATATCGGGGCGAATTGTTCTTTCTCACTTGTTCTTTTTTCCTTCCCTTTCCCGTTATCTTTCCGTTTTCCCTTTGTTATGTTTTTTCTTAGTTTTCTTTTCCCTTTCCCTTTTCCTTTCCCTTTCCCCTTCCCCTTTCCCCTTTTTTCTTTCCTTTCCCTTTCCCTTTCTACCCCCCTTTTTTTTTTTCCCCTTTTTTTTTTCCCGGTGAGCTCCGCCAGGTGGGGCAGCTTACCCCCCCCCCCGCCTGTTACGCCACTGATAGCCAGGCGCCTTAGACCACTCGGCCACGGCACCTTAATTCGATTGATTCACAATCCAGTGAGCCACCTATCGATTGCAGCAGACAGTCCGAAATTGGGGAAAAGTCGTCATAATTATGTTTGTTTGCTTTTGTTTGCTTGCATTTATTTCTGCGTTCAAAAACACAATACAAAAATATTTACAATTACAATATACAAAATAATTCACAATATAAACAATGTAGTCATATTACATGATAAATACAAATAAGAGTGTGAGTATAAATTAATCTTTTATAAATGTAAACATATATATATAATGTAATAAATGAACGCAGAAGACCACCATCGTGAGCGGTTAGGCTTGAATTGATGGCGGCCTCATAAAAAGATTCGTGACTTAGATTGATATTTACTGGTCAAGTGGGTGCATTGCAGGTGCAGGTGCTGTATAGCAGTTGAGTAAAATCAGAATGTTAAATAGCGAATGTGGATATTTGAGTGAATGTTTTAATTTGGAGCGAGGGGTTGATAAGATTGAATGATAGTTTTCTTTAGAGTGGCTTTTAATGAGTATATGGTTGAACAAGTTTTAATATTGTTTTGAAGATCATTCCAAATGTCTGGACCATGATGTCGAATCGATTTAGAGGCAATTAACAGTCTGGGGTTAGAGAGATGAAAGTTTCCGGATATGCGCGTTGGGTAAGTATGGACAGAACTATTAAATTTAAACATGTTATCAAAAGACGAAGGGAGCAGATTGTTAATATATTTAAACATAATTATAGCTATTTGAATAGTATATAAGTCGGCAATTTTTAATGTTTTTTGTTTAAAAAATAAAGGATCGGTGTGAGCCAAATAATGCGATCCTGTTGCACGCGCTCTTGCATTCATGATGCCTCATCATTAGATCTGATTACCTACTATTTCAGGAAGTAAAACATACGATGTTGGGATTGATGTGAAGAATTAAAATAACGAATCCGACACAGATTTATTGCGACTTTGACAATTTATTGTAAATTAATTGTTCAAGGAAAAAGAAGGCATGTTTGCGGCGGCAAATCATATACTAGTATGGCACTTACATGCAGAAATTAATCACCGGCCAGGTTATTGGTTGACTACTGAAAATTTTCAGTAAAGCCATTATAAACTAAATCCATATACTTTCAAAGTTAGGATAGCGTCTCAAAAATGTAATCTTGATTATAGATTTCAATGTTGATAACAAAAACATGGACAAAGTATATAGACCCTAAATGACCGTTGACCGTGTTCATGTGACCTGAAACCTATGAAAGATTATCAATAATGTTATATTTCTATTAGAATACACATTGAGAAATAAAGGTAAAAAATTGAAGCCCTAGAGGATGATGCAATCGCAGCACCCCATGGGTTAAAAATGGAACCCCTGGTTAGGGTTCATTTTTTCCACCCTTCAGGTTCAAAACTGTTATGTACCTCTAAGGGTGCGATCTGAAAGTACTTAGGGTTCATTTCAACATCCCTTGGGTCAATTTCGCATCGTTAAAGGTTTATTTTTGCATCTTTCAGGGTGCATTTTCCACCACATTAAACCCTACAGGGTGCATGATTGTGCCTTTCACTGAAAGAGTTATTTTTTGTTTGCGACAGCCACCCTTAACAACAAAATACTGTGGAGACTTCTTTTACTTTATGTTTCTCTATCGATTTTTTTGTGTTGCTTACCTTGTTTGGGACTCGAACTCTCCTCGTTTTAACTGCAGTCAAGACCTCTTCCCGCTATGCTAGCTATGCTCTACTGACTAAATAAACTGATGTCAATGGACAATTACACGCAATCGATCCTGCTCGAAAATTTGACGGAATAAAGCCATATTTTGGTATGTATTTCCACTCTCCCATCATCTATGATCTATATCAGTGCTGGATATATTACTTTGAACCTGCTCCATATGTTCATTTTTTAATTTTGGACGGCTGTCGCAAAAGGAACTTTTCCCCATTTCACGGTCATTAAATTTGTAAAAAATACCGAAGTGCCAATTCGATGTCTTGCCTTCCTAGCGTGATCGGTTTGACATCAGTTTGTGTGTGTACGGTTACTTTTTTATTACAAAGAATTATAACTGATATGTTTCGTTTACACGGGTTTACGTATCCAATTAATTTAATAGTATTAATCATTTGATAATTGGCTTCATTTTTTGTCTGTAACCTTTTAATTAATTTATCTCCATAAAAGATACTGGCTGTCAAATGTGAATAATATGATAATCACTTTTTCTGTAGGTTTCTATACAAGACTAATTAAGGTTCAAAATTGAACCCCAGCCCGTACAAAGTGTATCAGTATGAGTGAAATGTTCAACCCTAGTCGAAATAGGGGTACTAAATGCAATATTGAACCTTAAAACTGCACCTTTATTTCTTAGTGTGTAATCATAATCAACGTCTTTTTGCCCAAACATCAAAGGTTAATTGATGCAAAATGTGTAAGAACAGTTATATAATCAAAATATCAATAGGCCCCTTTAACATTAAGCGTAACTGCAAGTCTGTAAAAAAAATATTTAAAATAAGGATTTACATTACATAAATATTACGCATAGGCCTACATGCATCTCTTTTATGTTACCGTCCCCTCCCCGGGAAAGCTTATAAAACATATAATTATATTCAATGCAC
Organism: Lytechinus pictus; assembly: GCF_037042905.1. Classification (NCBI taxonomy): domain Eukaryota; kingdom Metazoa; phylum Echinodermata; class Echinoidea; order Temnopleuroida; family Toxopneustidae; genus Lytechinus; species Lytechinus pictus. The sequence goes on from NC_087261.1 coordinate 6,752,484, forward strand.
AATTGATATTAATATTTCAGATCAAAGTTTAAATGCAAATAGGGTTCTTCTTTTACTTGCATAGATGTAACATTTACTTGATTTCAAAAACTGATTAAATGATTTGACAGAGTCTATAATGTTAGCACATGATAAGTTACTGGGCAATATTGAGAATAAGTTCAATTATGAGAAAGAGTTACATTTTGTTCTCATTCTTCTACCGCTTTCTGTCTTCTACTAGATTGGTCTTGTAAAGGATTGGGGACGGGGATATAAAAACATCTATTTCACGCTCACTACATGTGATATATTATTTCATTAACCACTAACTCGTTAAAATATAAATTATTTCTTCGAAACAGTTTGAGTCATGCTTTGAATCCTTTATCACAATTTTGTTAATCTATGGTGAATCGAACCAAGGGATGCGTATATCAACAACGAAAAATGCATACCGTGGGCACAAGATCAAATATGAATAATGTACATTTAAATCCTCTTTAATCAGTTCAAACTCACTTCGAAACAGTGTCAGTCGTGCTTGGAATCACTAGCGTACCTACGGGGGGGGCAGGGGGGCACTCTGCCCCCCCTGACGAGTCACAACCCATGCAAAAACGTATATTTGCCCCCCCTGACGGACTTGAAAATCCTTTTTAGCCCCCCCCTGACGAGCTTTAAGACCTTTAATGCCCCCCTGACGAGCTTGAAGACCTTTTTTTTTTTTTTTTTTTTTTTTTTTTTTTTTTTTTTTTTTTTTTTTTTTTTTTTTTGCTTGTCAAATTTTTGGGCGGACGGTTTTGCCCCCCCTGTGGAAAATCCTAGGTACGCCACTGCTTGGAATCCTGTATTATACCGATTCCCATCGTCATTGGTAAATTCAATCCAAAGATACGATCCTCTTGAAATGATGTCATCTGGCATGTCTGGATTCAAATCTCCTGACAGAGATGCCAGTTGACCTAGAATAGTCTGATGTCCATCCCTCACGTTAACGAAGTCATGATCCTTCTCGGTTGAGAAACTGGTAAAGTTAACTCGTACTTGATATGGTGAAGGAACACTCACGAGCAAGCGTACATTGACATTTCTATCGTAAGAGGATCTGGAATACGAGTAATCAGGTGACTGAATGGATCTATGATTCCAAGGCTGCAAATTAATACGCACATCTGTAAGGGAGATAAACGTACTGCTAGTATTTATCAACTTTAAGTGCGGGAATTCCAAGCATAAGTGGACATATTTCCACTTTTTCTGTATTTCAAACCTGGATTTCTAACACCAAGCTAGTAAAACATCAACACCGTTAGCCGAAATCTAGTTTTGACACTTCTTCGCTTCAGGCAAAATATTTATATTAGACGAATAATTGTAAAATAATATGCAAGAAAAAATGCATAAAGTATATCATTAAGGATCCATTTATCTGATTTGAAGAAAAAAAAGCATTTCAAAAGAACTTTAATTATACAAAACAATTTTATCCTCTTTTCACTCCTGTTTCTACCTCTTTATTTTCCTATTCAATAAAAAAGGTTAAAAAAATATTACATTATCCGATTAACATCCTGCATGGGATCTAAAGTCCAAACCAACTAAAGTCAAGGGGGATCAAAACCCCATTTACGTCGCTATATTTAACCTTTTGTAAAATACCCATTTGAAAATTCCGTAATACATTTTATAGATATTTCACCTCGGAACATTGTGAGTCGTACACTGAATCCTGTATTAAAATTATGTTCATCGCTGATGAACTGAAGCCAAATAAATGATCCTCTTGATACGATGTCATCTGGACTTACATCTCCTGATAGAGATGCAAGTTGTGTTGAGCTTGAATAGTCTGATGTCACCCCATCACTCACGTTAACGAAGTCATGATCCTTCTCGGTTGTCTCAGTTGATGAAGAGAAGGAATACTCACACGCCAGCGAATGGTGACGTTGTTTGAGTAATTGGCTGGGAAATCAGGAGACTCAATGGATACAGATTCCCAAGGCTCCAAATTGATATGCCTATCTGTAAGGAGGGGCAATACGAAAGGACGTCTATTTTGGTTTACTCACATAATGATTGAAAGATATAATTCGTGTTAGAACAAAAACCCACAATCCATTTTTCTATTTCTCGCAGCATTTACCATTTCAATGATTGATTTAATATACATATACATGGTGTATGTTGGTAATGGTGTAGTAAATAATAGTATTGGTAATTATAACCATCTATGAGACCTATGTAATTTCTAACACCCTTAAGTTCAAATTAATAATTCATAAGAAATATATAAAAAAAAACGATTGAAATTGGCCTAATCAGAAATCAGATTGGAAGATTTTTGTATTACTAGGTTTAAAAAAAATATATGTTTAAAGCTTAGTTCCGTCTCGCAATCCAAACTCAAGTTAACAGTAGGTCTACACAGGAAGTTCCCTTTATTACAGAAATCCATGAACGACCTTAGTAGAACATTGATTTAAATGCTTCTACAGAATTAATTTAATGAATTAATGCATTTGATGACATATTAGAAGATTATACCGACCAAATTAGGCTGAATTGAAATGATCTATGATCCCTTTTCTCACTCCTCACCTGTCATTTCTCTACTTTGATTAAAAACATTCTAACATTTCTAACTCACTTTGAATCAGTGCAAGTTTAGCTTCGAATCCTGTCGCATTAATTAAGTGATCACTTGCGAAATGAACCCAAAGATGTGATCCATTTGAAATGATGTCATCGGGAATCGAATCTCCTGATAGAAGTGCCACGATTGTTGAGCTTGAATAGTCGGATTTCCATCCGTCTCTCACCTTAACGAAGTCATGATCCATCTGGGTTGAGAAACTGGTGAAGTGAAGTCTCACTTGATATTGAGAAGGTACACTCACAAACCATCGTATGTTGATATTGTTGTAGTAGGAAAGCGGGTAATTAGGAGACTGAATGGATGCATGATTCCAAGGCTGCAAACTGATATCTGTGAGCAGTGGAAATACGAAATGTATCTCATTATCCCTAAATAAATTTTTTTTAAATTACAAAATTGGATTTCCGTAATAAAAATGTTGATATTTTTGCTCGCTCACTTTGCTCATTAGCAACTTTTTATAGATTTTGCGAAATACGCCATACCTGGACCCTCCAATCTTTTAGCCCAGGATGTGCATATAACTGTTCTGTGAAATTAAGTGAAAATTTAAAATTTCGTGACTTTCGCCACTGGGCGAGACTGCCAGAGGCGTTCCGCTTGTATTTTGTTTGTATGTTTGTTTTGTCAATGATTTCACACTCACTTCGGAATGGTGTAAGTTGTGCTTCGAATCCCGTACTAGTAACCCAGTCATCACTGGTGAAATTAACCCAAAGATAAGATCCTCTTGATATGATGTTATCTGGATCTGGATCTCCAGATAGAGATGCCACTTGTGTTGAGTTTGAATAGTCTGATGTCCATCCATCTCTCACCTTAACGAAGTCATAATCCTTCTCGGTAGAGAAACGAGTAAAGTGAAGTCTTACTTGATATGGGGAAGGAACACTCACAAGCCACCTTACGTAAGTCTTGTTGGTGTAGTTGGATGGGTAATTAGGAGACTGAATGTATCTAACATTTCCAGGTTGCAAACTAATAGCTGTAAGTAAGGAAAAATAAATACAAAATATGGTCTTTTTTTAGTCCACACATTTGCATTGAATCTGATTTCTTAAAAAAATTGTATTCAAAGCCATATTACTTCCGCAATTCCAATGTAGTGAAAACCTTATTCTTTTTATTCTAGTGTCATGTATGCTCTCAGCATAAAAGTAAAGACAGAAGATGGGAAGATGTAAAGAAATGAAAGGAAAAGATTATTTTAAAAATGAGGAGGAGAAAGAAAGGGAAAGACAGAAAAGTCCGGTCCTTAAAACCACATGCAATAAAAATGTAAAGTATATCCCTCGCATAAAGATGGTTAGTGAACAATTCTAAGAAAGGCTGTACCATGATAATTCAATCGTGTGACTCCGGAAAGGGTAATATTTGTTTAAATCATAGATATATCGTCTGAACCATATTTGATAACCTTTGAGTAAAAATCAGTTGATGTCTTTATTTTTTTCCTGGCATTCATGAAAGGAGAAGTTTACCTTAACATAAGGTTTATTGTACACATTAAAAAATATGTTGGTGAAGGTTTAAGGTATAATCCATTAAAGCTTTAAGAAGCCATAATAATCTCCTTATGCTTCTCATTATGGTTAAAAAGGAAATGAAATGACTTTTCTATAAAAAAAACGAAAACGTTGTTTTATTGTACTTTTAGTATTTCAACAGATGGATAATTTCACACCCACTCCAGAAAGAACATTTTTTTTCAGTCACCATGAATCATTTTTAAAAATCTAAAAAAATTAAAGAAATTTAAATGTCTGCATTTCCCATTAGCATGATTAAAACATTAAACATGTTGATGCAATGGTCACCAAGAAGGAGATATCTATACATTTGAATCCGTGATTCGCTACGCCAAATACAGGCGGTAACCATTACTATAGACAGAAAGTGTTTGACTTTAATTATATCAACTGATAAAGTAAAGACCTATAATAACATAAAGACAACACAAACAATGCAATCAACTCATATAGCATTTTCCGCCGACAAGAGGCATACAGATATTACAACAAACTATGCCTGATATCGACGGGAAATCTCATTCGTTTCCTTGTCGATTTAGCATGCCATTTTTACCTTCACCATTCGAAAGACGCTAAAGTAGACCATGATTACGGATCACGTTTTATTGTATTACATTCTAGATTGGTCGAATATATCGTAAAAACAGTATTTGCATTTGTCGTTATATATTTTAAAATGTTAAGTGGCCACTCTCTGCACCTCGCTTTTGATCAAATCTGGATAAAGCTATTTAACAGATTAAATTCAAATTAAACCTAGCTTACTTCGGATCTGAGAAGATGCAACGACCTGAAAGATGTCCCTTCTTTTACCAGCGTTACAATTGAATTGTATCCATATATACGACCCTTGTGATGTAATATTCACCGGGAAAGATGATGCAGATAAATCCCATCTTTCTGTTGGTATAGCTTGATCCGATGTCCATCCTTCGTATACATAAACTCCATCATTGCCGTGATTAGGTTGGTTTGGATCGGTCGTAATATGAAGTTGGATTTGGCTGTTTGCAGGAGATCTAATTCTCACCAGAATGTCTTCATCTTCATGATAATCATTGGAGTTTAAAGAGGTTTCTGCCCCAGCCGTTAAATTGATTGTCGTAAAGGTGAAGGCTATCAAGAGGGGAGACACGATATGTCATGGCAAAACTGTTAATTTACACCTGATGCATTTGAAGTTTAAAACCTAAAAAAAAAAACGTGGCGCAATTTCCTTTTGTTTGCAGTAGCAAGATTAGAGGTTAGATTCCCAAAATACGCATGGTTTAAATTTGCATAATTTTATTAATGTTCAAAATCTTGTTCACGTTATCATTATCATTGTGTTCTCTGAGGTGCAAGTGGTAACGAATGAAAAATCTTGTCTTCATGGTTAGGCTAGTATTACTAAACACCCTGTGCGAGTTGAGGTCAGATGAACAAAGTCGAAGGTCATTTATGGTCGATGAACTTTGGCCATGTTTTGGGTAATTGTTAAATTGAGATCATAAATTTGAAGGCTTATGGATGTAGTTAATGAAATGTTGACGTAGGGATAATCCAGTATCATTGCTCACCTCACATGACCAAGGTCAAAGGTCATTTAGGGTCAATGAATGTGGACCATGTTGGAGTAGTCAATATAAAAATCTTAACCAAGGTTATTTTTTTGAAATGTCGTCATAACTTAGAAAGTATATTGACTTAGTTCATGAAACTTACACAAAAGGGTAACGGTTTATCACTGAATATCCTGCTGGGGTCTTAGGTGACATGACCAAGGTCAAAGGTCACCTAGGGTCAACAAGCTTTGGCCATGTTGGGGGTATTCGTGGAATTGTCAACATAACTATAACAGTTTATGGATATAGTACATGAAACATGGACATAAGAGCAATCATCTATCCCTTAATGGTCCGTTTTTCAGGTCGCATGACCAAGATCAAAGGTTATTTAAGGTCAATGAACTTTGGCCGTGTTGGGGTATGTGCTGAATTGGCATTGTAACTTAGAAAGTTTATGGATCTACATGTAATTCGTGAAACATAGACAATGGACACAGTATTTCATTATCATATGAATGTTTTCTTTTGTGAATAATTTTTCGTTTTCAAAGTCAGCACTGGTGCTATATCGAATCGCTTAATGTGGGCGAAATTGCCAGAGGCGCTCCACTTCTTTGATTTAATATTACTTTGTATATCATTTCGTTTCTTTACTTTTCACGTTTTTGTTCACTTCAATTTTGTTGTTGTTCTTTGTACTATATTTATGTTTTGTTACATCATATTTTTGTTATTGTTTTCGTAAACTCAATTTCATTTTTTTATTATTTGTTATTATCAGTTGTTTATGGCCTTGCTGAAAAGCAGCTTCTAGCTAAAAGCAGCATAATAAACCGTGATAAAATACAATTCAAACACTTTGGAAAAATCACTGTTATGGTAAAAAAAAACAGTTCAGTCATTCTCATATGGGTGAAAGCCAATTAAAACGCATAAAATCAAAATAAAGGGTAATTTTTCAGTGAAGGTTTTTTACCTACGTCTTTCCACAGCCACGCACTCACACAAACATAACCTCTTTGAAATGACAGTTTTAAGGTTGTATATATATATATATATATATATATATATATTATATATATATATATATATATTACCATTGTTCTCTTCATCCATTTCTTTACAATATTCAAATAAAAGAGTTGCCAAAGCTGTTGTACATGTATAACTTCAAATATATATATATATATATATATATATATATACAGTATAACAAACTCTGCGAAATTATTCCGAATGTCAATTTTTAAGTCCCAAAGTACACATTCGACAAAACTTGGGGGAGGCTTTGGACGAAGGTTAGGGTTTCCCTTAACGCGATGTAGGGCAACGTCCATCCACGCAGTCTTTCGGTACAAGCCATGTTGTACCATGGAGCTAATAGAGAGCTTTCGATTGTCTGCGACTGCAACGTAGTCCTAGTTCACCGGAAATGTTGATATCGCTCGTTCAGTATCACGTTCGTACATTGATGAAAACGGTTTCGATTTAAGTCGACGTACACGTACCAGGCCACAGCATATACCAGCGTGATAGCGAGCGGGCCGTGGGCCGATGCTCGGCCGGAGAATCAGGCGTAGCATCACGCTACGAACCAGTGCATGGGGCGACTGTGGTGCAACATTTGCACTCTTGCGCAAAAAGCAAAAAAAAACACAGTTGCTTGGAAATAGAACATCAATTACCTATCGGATATGTAGTGTCATAAAACAGGACACACTAAATGTAATGGAAAAGCTGGTAACAAGCAGTAATTTGCAGTTTACCAGCCCTGCTGAATCAACGAAACTCGAATGTTGATGCGGCTTCATTCATTTTTGCTAGGTTTGGATGACGTCATCATGTACGAACTAGCGCTCGTCCGAGCACTATGACACCGGACGTCAAAACCTTCAAATACGAGTCACAGATTTGGGCAGTGAACGAGAAGGCTCGTCACAGATTACTTCGCGCATGCGCAGCGCTCCCAAAATTGCTTAATCTCGTACGTCCACATGACTCGTCACAGAAAACGAAAGGTCTCAAATATAGCTCCATGGTTGTACTATCACATCATAAAGTCGCTGCCAGGAGTCCACTAACGACAATCCCCTTGAAAGCTGAAGTTACTATAGTGAAGTGAACTCAGGGATATATGATTCTTCTGATGGGATATACTCGGATCAATATACAGATATACATGAAGGAAGAGTCGACCCATTCATTGTTATCCTAATATTAGCATTGATTTAGAACAATAATTAAAAATATATATATATAGTGAGTGAGTGGAATGGGTACTTAACGAGTTAATTATCACTTGCCGACAAAGCAAGAATGGAGCTATACAAACCATTTTTTTGTTAAGAGTTTTGGTGGGTGCTCACGCAAACGCTAACTATCAAATCTAACAATTCTTTTCGGGGAACAACGGAATTAGTCAAGCCAAGTTAAAGAATGAAAGCCCCGTCCCGGTTCACCTCTATATAGTCGAAAATCCTTTTAATCATCACGTGTGAGCATTACTGAGTAAAACAAGTTTCATAACTAAGTACCGCAGAACTATATGGTATCCATATTACCATGAAACAATAAGCCCCCTCTATTTTCTCTTTCTCCCCTTTCCCCTTCCTTTCTTCGCTCCCTTCTGCTTCTCTCACTTTTCTATTTTCCTTCTCATTTTCCCTCCATCCCTTCCTATTTGCATTTTTCTTTAATTTTTCTTTCTTGAATGAGCGGATGTTAATTCGGGACAAGTTTTTAATTGATGCAACGAGAGCAGGAAATTGTGTGCAAGGTGAGAGAAAATAATTACAAGATTGAGCGCAAGAATGTTTAATACTTGTCATCAGCGTAAAAATGGGCAGATGCGAGTTACTATTTTCTGATATGAAAAACTGGACAATTTTAATGTCTCCCTTCTTCATTTCATTTAATATCCCCCTCCTTATCATTCTCTCTTTCTCATTCTGTCCTTCCTTTTCTTCCTTTGACTCTTCTCCCCTTCGATTTTCAATCTATTTTCCTTTTCCCTATTTTCTTTTTGTCTCACCTTCCCTTTTTTTATCCCCTCTGTTTTCTTCTCGATTTTCACCTTTTCCTTATTTCTTTTCTTTACCCCCTCTCCCTCTTTCTCCTCTTGGCCCCCCCCCCCTTTATTTTCTCTTTCTCCCCTTTCCCCTTCTCTCACTTTTTTCTATTTCTCTTATCTCTTTCCTTCTCGTCTTCAATCCATCCCTTCATATTCGCCTTTTCTTTCATTTTTGGTTTCTTCTTCTCCCTTTTATCTGCATCTCGTAGATCCGCGCCTGAGAGACATGTCAGGGTATATAAAAAGGATGACCATGCAGGGAAACAATAGAGTAAATAGTTATAGGACGACCTCCGGAATGTAGGGTCAACATCTACAAATACCTGCTCCTTTGTCAGAAACTCATTTACAATCACGACTAACCATGTGAGTGAATGAAATAACGGACACCACGGAAAGAATATTAATATATAGGAAAGGACCCTTTATGCTGGTCCCAGTGTGTAATCGAACACAATTAGTAATTCGGTGAAAAAGCCTAAAATCCCAGTTATCAACCCAAAACTTTGTAATTTTCATAACAGATTTTATCCACGATAAATATTCGAAAACTTATGCTTGATATGAGATAAAAATCACATGCAGTCTTGAATGTGTCAAATCAGTCCTCTTCTTTCGACCAAGAATGCACGGCCGAACATCCTACAGAAACACCCTAGGATAGACGCGGGCACTATCCTCGGGCGCTCCCCTAGGGCACTCATGTCCTAGGGGAGCGGGCGCGGGCGTCTTCCCTCGTCCGCTCCCCTCAGATGTCCGCTACGGGCTACCGCGTTCGCCCTAGGGGGCACTGTGACGTTTCCCGCGGCCGGCACTGTATATTTTATCCCATGGCTCGATTATTTCAGTGTTATAGGATATCCATTCTGTCGCCTGGTAGAGGCCTAGGTGAAAGAGTAAAGAGAAAGTTGATGAGCGGGTGAGCAATAAACATTTTCCACTCACATCTCATCTCAGCTGTCAAGCTGGCCAATAATCCTGTAGATATCCATTGCCGATTATTTGTGGTGAATTGAAGCCAGAGATAGGATCCATTCGATATGATATCATCAGGTAATGACGTACCAGACAGACGTTCCAATTCATTTGAGCTTGAAAAGTCCGAAGTCCATCCACCATTCACTCTTAGAAAGTCATCCCAAGTGATTGAAAAGGAGATGAAACGAAGTCTTATTCGATACGCAGGAGGAGCACTTACAAACCATGTCACGTTGAGATTGCTGTAGTAACGGTTCGGATAATTAGGAGACTGCAACAGTTCACGACCCCAATCTTGCAAATGGATAGCTGAAATAAAAATCATAACACCCTTTCACAGATAATAGGAAAATGAGCATTATATCTGCATTATTGTAATTACATGTAATAAATGAGACATACATGTATTTGGAAGCCTTATATTATCTTCTCTATGCAGCTTATAGGATAATTCACTCATGGGTATAAGTAATATTACATTAACATGATTAAGATACATACTTTCATCCTTCTTGATACCATTCGGAAATGGTAAAAACTGTTTACGGGAAGTCGCTACATTTTTCATTGTCGTATTAAAATAAATACACAACAAAAACAACATATAATATAACGGATAATCAGGACACTCGATGTGGCGACGTTCCAAATTCTGTAATGTGATAGCTACAATCCAATATATTTAATTTAATTTTGTTATAGACATGTGATCTTGTTTCAGTGTTTGGAAATATTTTTGCATATTCTTTTGGATAAAAAATGAAGATTAGTAAATTTGTTGTATTTATCTTCAGTTTATCATGTTCATGTCAATCGTTTGAATGAAATCCATGAAATTCAGTGCTATCGGAATGTTAGCTCTGATCTCGAATAATAATATAAAAAAAGGACATTTTTATCCCATGGCTATTATAATTTCAGTTTATAGGAGATCCATCCTGTCACCTGTGGGAGGTGGTGAATCAGTATCGAATACTGTATCAAAGAGAAAAAGTTGATGAGCATTAAACATTTTTTCACTCACATCTCATCTCAGCTGTCAAGTTGGCCAAGAATCCTGTAGATATCCTTTGATTATTTGTGGTGAATTGAAGCCAGAGATAGGATCCATTCGATATGATATCAGCAGGTAATGCTGTACCATATAGGCTCTCCAATTCATTTGAACTTGAAAAGTCCGATGTCCATCCATCATTCACTCTTAGAAAGTCATCCCCAAGGACTGAGAAGGAGATGAAACGAAGTCTTATTCGATACGCAGGAGGAGCACTTACAAGCCATCTCACGTTGAGATTGTTGTAGTAAGGGTCCGGATAATTAGGAGACTGGAACAGTTCACCACCCCCATCTTGCAAATGGATAGCTGAAATAAAAATCATAACACCCTTTTCACAGATAATAGGAAATCGAGCATTATAATCTGCTTTAATGTAATTACATGTAATAAATGAGACATACATGTATTTGGAAGCCTTATATTATCTTCTCTCTGTAGCTTATAGGATAGATAATCCACTCATGAGTAAGTTTAAACACAGCTTAATATTACTTTCAGATACATACACTTTCATCGTTCTGTATATCATTCGGAAATGGTACAAACTGTTTACGGGAAGCCGCTACATTTTTCATTGCCGTACTAAAATAAATAAAAAACAATAACATATAATATAACGGATGATCAGGAGACTGAATGTGGCCACGATCCAAGTTCTTCAATGTGATAGCTACAATCCAATATAGTTAATTTAATTGTTTTCTGGACATGTGATCTTGCTTCAGTTTTTTTTTTATATTTGTGTATATTTTTGTTGACAAAAAATGTAAATTTGTAAATTTGTTGTACTTATCTTGAGTTGAGTCTATGCCAATCGTTTGAATGAAATCCTTGTCAAAACCATGCTGGTGTGTGGTGTATACTCGCGACCATTCATATATATATATATATATATATATATATATATATATATATATATATATATATATATATATATATATTGTCACCTCATTTTACCGTAATTTATTTTCTTGATATATTATATGTAATTCTTTCTATTCTTGCATTTTCATGATTGTGGTGGCGTCATAATAAGTGATTGTTACGTAACAATGATATCCTCACGCGATAATTTTACAGCCTGCGCCTCCAATATGCTTTTTTTATTATTATTATGATGGTGATGTTGTTTTGTGCGCGGTTCCATGACTACCACAATCATGAATGTTATTATTTCAGTTCTTGTCTCTGTGAGCTTTATTGTATCCCTGAGGAAGACGTATGTTTAACGTCGAAAATTTGGAATTCAAAATAAACTGTTGGAACTAAGTACAATGCATTACCACTTTGCCTCATTAATATATATATATATATATATATATATATATATATATATATATATATATATATATATATATATATATGTATATATATATATATATATATATATATATATACAGTATATATGAATGGTCGCAAGTGGTCAAGAACTTACTTTTCAACAATATATCCCTAAAATGATTTTACTTTTCTCTTTCATTTATGTTGTTTCCTTGGATGTGGTGCCCCCTCCCACAATTTGTACTTCATTCGAAAACACAAATCGACGCAAATGTTCCTTCTTTCTATTTATCTCTTCTGTATTTTCAATTCCCTCGTCCCTGGCAGCCCCTGCTGCCCTATGGACTTTATTGAATTGAATCAGCTTGAAAGGTTATAATACAGGTTATTATAAACAAGAAGAAATTATCATCAAGGATAAAAATAACTGTTAGTCCAGTCAATCTAGCCAGAATAGGGGGGTAACCCACCACTAATTGTAACACGAGATATTCCACTGAAATGCTTTCCAGGAAGTTCCCCTTAACAACATACTAAAAGTCCCAATAAATCCAAGTAGTGGAAATTTATGAAATTTGCATATTATGCAAATTAGCCATGAAAATTTTGAAAAAGAAGGGAAATAATCCAAAGATTACAAATTAAATGTCCAAAACTATTTATTTGAATGGAAATTCATGATAAATAACTGAATTAAATGTTTTTAATCAAAAGTGCAAAAATTTCTACTTCATTTGCGTATTATGCAAATAAGCATCCTTATATGGAAAAAATGTCAAGATATTGTGATTTTTCTCATATAGACTGCTTGAAAACGCTTCATTAATGTTGACATTAATATGCTACTATATCACTAAGCATGAGAATTCATCCCAATGCCTGAAAATTGATTTGCATATTATGCAAATTAGCCATTTAAGAAAATAGAAAATGAGGAAATTAATCCAAAGATTATAAATTAAGTGTCCACAGCAAGTAATTTAGAACAAAAGTTCATGATGAATAAATAAGTTCAATGTCTTTATTCAGAAAGCTAGCAAATCTGTCTCATTTGCATATTATGCAAATAAGTATCCTTATATGGAAAATGTCAAGAAATCTTGATTTTCATCACATTGACTGTAATGAAAACATTTCAGTTTTTCTAATTAATATGCTGCTATCACTAGCATTCAAATCCTAATATGATTTATATTCAAGGAAAAATACTGAAAATATGTTCTTCGCTTCCTAAGCCGCGTTGTTAGTCTGACAAGATGATGGGATTGGCAAGAACAAAGCACAGTATTTGAATTGGTGTGTAGTTTGTTAGAGTTGACAACCCTTTCCTATATGGATGGGAACAAATTAGACTTTCTTGATATTTCAAGGAAGAAGGGAGGCCAGGAAAAGCAAACGTATGGCAGGTGAGATCTGATGAGTATAAGTCTCATTAAGAAGTGTAGCAGAGATTCCGTCTGGCCTGGTAGCTTCATGCAGGTTTTTTTCTTTAACAATTTATTCAGTAGTCTGGCTACACCTGCTTGACTAAACAATATGTTAGCTGGCCATATCTGGGTCAGGACTGGGTCCCAGGACTTGCAGATCAGCGTCATCATCATCATCATGATCAATGGTGAATACTAATACTAAAAATATTTGCCTTCCTTTAATAATGCTATTCCAATGTAGTCATAGCTATTGATATTAAAGGTCAAGTCCACCCCAGGAAAATGCTGACTTGAATAAATAGAGAAAAATCAAACTAGCATAGTGCTGAAAATTTCATCAAAATCGGATGTAAAATAAGAAAGTTATGACATTTTAAAGTTTCGCTCATTTTTCACAAAACAGTGATATGCACAACTAGGTGACTCGGTCGATGATGTCCATCATCCACTATTTCTTTTGTTTTTTACTGTTTGAATTATACAATATTTCATTTTTTATAGATTTGACAATAAGGACCAACTTGACTGAACCATATAATATTAAACAATGATAATTCCACATGTTCAGGGAGGAATTAATCGTTGTATCATTTGACAATGAGGAGAAAATGTGAATATTTCATAATTCATGCAATAAAATACAAAAGAAATAGTGAGTGGATGACGTCATAGTCTCCTCATTTGCATACCAGCCAGGATGTGCATACAACTGTTTTGTGAAATTAAGCGAACATTTAAAATGTCATAACTTTCTTATTTTACATACGATTTTGATGAAATTTTCAGTGTTATGCTTGTTGGTTTTTTCTTTTTTTATTCAAATCAACTTTTTGTTGGGGTGGACTTGTCCTTTAAGGGCTCCCAACATGCTAATTTTTACAGCCTGGATCATTGTCAATCCGGTCAACAAATTATGTATTATAGGCTTATCTACAAACCCTCTTATGGTCCTCTTTAATGCATTGTAACAATTCTGAGCTTTACCTTACTGATGCTTTTGGAGCTCTAAAATGTGCATAGCCTTTCTCTAAAACTCTTGACATCTTCCGACACAACTTATGTCCATTGTCCCATTGAGGCAACTTGTGTCGGAAGAAGACATGGTTAATGATCCCACACCAGTGGGATCCTCGTCTAGAGCTGTGCAGAACTGGGAATTGGAAAGTTGTCTCGATGCTTCCTCCTTGTAATCCACAATGTTAAGTAGAGTTGCCGCACCACCCTTATTTGATGGTGTCGTTTTTCACTAGGTCACGAATAGCCGCTCGTTCTCCTCTACTGATGTTCGATGGTGTTGGTTCCCTAGCAGATTTGAGTAGTCTGTCCAGGTGACTTTTCACTTTGTTGACGAACGCATCAATCGAGGGGTTCCTCCCAGAAGGTATTGTAGCACAGCGTTTGATTGGCTTGATCTGCTTGACTGGTACGCGATGGGCCCTCTTCTCCGTCTCATCCTCGGCTGGACCGTTGTTAGTATCATTATCCGAAGCATTACTCACTGCATCATCATTTTTGGAGTTCCCTGCGCGACGAACTTGTTGTGTGAAACGATGGACATCGGCACAGATTTTAACCTTATCTAGGTTTTGCGTAGGGCAAGATGACAGTCATTTGTCCAATAGGCTATTCTCGTAGTCAGTCAAGGAGTAGTCAGAGAGATTGACGACTGTTTTGGGGGCATTAGAGCTTCTCTCAGCATCGGAGTAGAATAGAGATTTCTTAATCACATTGTCCAGTTTTCTTCGTTTGCGAGACAAACACTTGAAGAGATGTTTTTCTTAGCAGCTGTCCAGCATATGAAAGGTACTCATTCTTAAATCCTTACCATGGTTATGATGTGTTGCTATCTTCTCGACGATTACTGCTTTGCTTTCTTCAAGTTTCGTTGTCAAAGAGTGTTGTCTAGAATATGCCTCCTTAAGTGACGCATTGCGTAACAGGGATGACGCTTTTCGAATTATGTTTTCGCTACAGAAGGAATGATAGGTTCACTTAAATTTGAGTCCTTCAGGAATGAGATGAAGTGCTTTGGTCCGGGATAAGAAGAAAATATCTGATCGAGTTTGAGCCAATTTCAAGATGATCTTTTCATTTTGTCGTCTTGCGTGGAGAGAGTCTGCATGCAGTAATTCCATATTCGGTAGATATATATATATATTTGAAATTCCGGCTGACCGGAGTGGAATTATACTTCAGTTGATTAAACTATGAAGGCGTTTCTGAATTGGTTACCACATGATATCAGAAAACCACCACGAACGATGACGTGTATCGCGAGATATACATGTATGTTTGGAGGAATGCTAATTATCTGCTTGATGAGGATCCAAATCACTTTCGTCATCATTGCTCAACCATTCAAGCTCGCCTGGTGCTCATGGTGCTAATGGAATCAATGTTCCACTCAACTAGGTCCATTTCTATGACAATTTCCTGACAACTTCACACAGTGCTAGTTTTTTACAAGAATTATATTCCTAGTTAAATTACGGGGTTATCATGTTAAAATATAATACAGTTAATTAGTTCTATGTTAAAAATTGATTGAAATAAAAAATACCTTATCATCAATTTCTATTCTAAAAAGAAATCATGTATCAAGAACCGGAAACACTTGAAGAACGAAAAAAAGAAAATTCCCTGATATTTCATATTGAAGCTGTTAGAATATTTCCTTGTCATATTTCTATGCTGAGATAAGAGCTCTGATATGTAGGGTGGAGATTTATCGTTAAGCGCTTTAATTACAAGGACCCCAAATATTCGAAGCTAATGGGCTTTTATTTGTACGGGTGTGACATCTTGTGCTGATCACTTGGCAATCCAGGAGCTTGCTAGCGTGGACTATACTCGCAAGAAACGCAAAGTCTCTACAAAGTCAAGAAGAGAGCATGACTTGGATGGAAATAATGAAGCATTCAAGCAGTGGGATCCATGTAGAATGGACTCATCATTGTACAATATGAGTGGGGTAACTGCTCGAGACAAATTTCAATATCAACCCAGCAAGAAGTATAGGGAAGGTCATCATGGTTAATACACATAATCTACATGGAATTTTCGAGGAAAGTATCACGTATGTGTTCCTTGAATATTTATAGCATGACGGATGCTTATTTGCATAATATGTAAATTACACTTCAGATATTAAGCTGATTATTAATGTATTTGCCATTCTTAGTGATCACATCATATTGATCTGGACGGAAATGTTTTCATAACTGTTTTTGTGAGAAAAATCAAAATTTCTGCATTTTTTTTCCATACAAAGATGCTCATATATATGCAAAAGAGGCAGATTTATTTACGATTTTTTATCTAAAAAATAAATAAATTTGTACAACTTATCATGGGCTTCAGTTCAATTCGTATTGTTTTCTGCACTTGATTTCCAATATTTGGATTATTTTCCTTATTTGTAGTTTATTATGGCTAATTTGCAGAAAATGCAAATTTTGTGATTGTCCTATATGCTTGTATAATTAAAAACTTTTAATATGGTGCTTAGGAAACCTTCCTGTAATGTAATGCCATATTCCAATTTCAATAGATAATCTACTTGCAATTTTTGAGGGATGTATCACCAGTGTGTTTTCTTGAATATTCATAACATGTTAGATACTTTTATTTGCATAATATGCAAATAACACTACAGACACTAAGCTGAATACAAATGTATTCAACGTCCTTAGTGATAGCAGCATGTAAATTTTAACATTAATGAAATTTTCAAGCAGTTAATGAGAAAAAATCACAATACCTTGACATTTTTCCACATGAGGATGCTTATTTGCATATTATGCAAATTAGGTAGATTTTTTTCACTTTTGACAAAAAACATTGAATACAGTTATATATCATGAATTTTCGCTCAAATTAAATTGTTTTGGACACTCAATTTGTAATCTTTGGGCTATTTTCCTTATTTTTCTAACTCTTTATGGCTAATTTGCATAATATGCCAATTTCATAAATTTCCACTGCTTTGATTTCTTGGGACTTAGTATGTTGTTTAGGGGACCTTCCTTGAAAGCATTGCAGTGGAATATCTCGTGTTGCAATTAATGGTGGGTCAAACCCTATATTGACTGGACTATTTACTAACATCATGTAAACGGACCCTAATTTATCAGATTTATATCAGTAAAATTGGGTAAAATGTTTTCGAACTTACATCGAACCTGCGCAGTCAATTGGGCTTGGAATCCTCTGAAAACATTCCGTTTGTTACTGATGAATTGAATCCAGAGATATGACCCATTAGATGTGATGTCATCGGGAATCGAATATCCTGATAGAGCTGCCACTTGTGTTGAGCTTGAATAGGCTGATGTCCATCCATCTCTCACATAAACGAAGTCACGATTTTTCTCCGTTTCGAAAAAGTTGAAGGTAAGTCTCAACCGATATTCAGGGCGAGCCGTCACTAACCAGCCTATGTTACGATTATTGTAGTAGTTGGTGAGATACCAGGGATACTGGATAGATGTATCAGAATCAGGCCCCACACTTTTACCTGTACAGAAAAGTGCAACTATTCTTTTTCATTCTTTGACAAATAAAAGCCTCTCTGTTATAATTGAGGAAATGTCGTTATTCGTCCTCATTACAGTTTTGAAATTACCGTGCGTTGAAGAAAATTAGAGTAACAGAAGGATACCCCATGATAAACCAAAATATCCTCAAAATTTGATGTGCAACATTGACATTTGGTTTAGCATAGATTCTAAATGATGGATCCTTATATCTGTAATACGCTATGAGATTGAATTATCATGCACATTTACATCAGGGGCCGCGGAACGGTTTTGAAAGTGGGGGGGGGGGGGGCTGAGGCATAGGTGGGGTCAGGGCCGTCGCTAAAGGGGGGGGGGTGGGGTACGACACCCCCCACACACACCCATACACACACACACACACACACACACACTAATTTGGATATCGTCGGTAAATCAGCGCTGCCGTCGGGAAAAATTATAAAAAAGGAGCCGAAAAGGGGGAAAAAAGAAGAGAGACAGAGGAAAGAAAGAAAGAAATGGACAAAGAGGAAGAGGAAAACACAAAGGAAGGAGAAAATCAAAGAGAGAAGGAATGGGGTAGACAAGGTTTTGATTAGGTAAACCTGTGTGTCGGTGTAATTAAAGATGCGGAGTCTGAGATGTTTTAAAAATTATAAACTGTCTGTTTTGCAAGCGGGGGGGGGGGGGTTAGACTGACGCTTGTCGGGAAAATGACAAACTGTCTGGTCACGCAGGGCTGTTCCAACTGATCCATACCTTGTTCTTAATACTTGGTCTATTTTTTGGCAATGTGATCGTGGGGAGCTCTCTGTAGGCTACTGACAATGATTCGAAAGTCCCGGTTTAAGGTCTAAATCTTAAAAAAAAAATCAGCTCGCGCTTCGGGTTCGCATCATAATTGAGTATTTAAAAAAAATCATGAAAATGTTGCCTAAATTTCCCTCAGAATATCAAAAATTTCTGCTCGCGCTTCGCGCTCGCATTGAGATTCACAGATTGTTTAATTGCAAATGCATATCTGAGTTTGTTCTTTTTATAAAAAAAAACGTTTAAAATGTTAAGTTTTCAAGTCAAAACTTCAAAAGTTCTCAGCTCGCGCTTTACCGACAGTGATAAGAATGTCCCGGTTAAAATTCTAAATCTAAAAAAAAAAATCAGCTCGCGCTTTGCGCTCACATATTAAGTAAAAATGTTGCCTAAATTTCCCTCAGAATATCAAAAATTTCTGCTCGCGCTTCGCGCTCGCATTGAGATGCACAGATTGTTAAATTAAAGTATCAAGAGTTGTCAGCTCGTACTTCTGTACTGACAGTGAACCATTTTTTTTCATGTTGGACAGTGCTTAAGTTGTTCCCGTTCTGGTCAGTAAATCAAAATTTTAGCTCACGCTTCGTGCTTGCACTGTGTTTATTGAGATACACAGCATGTTTAATTACAGATGCAGAAAATGAGTATGTAAAAACATACAAAAATATTTAGTTTTTAATTAAAAATATTTTCAGCTCGCGCGATACCCGTTCTTTTCATAATTACAAAAACTGCATGGAATGTTGGATTTCAAATCTCAAAGTTTGATTGGATAACCATCATGTTCATGATTGGAAAAAGTGTTAAAAATGTCAAATTTTAAGGTTGTAAAAAAAATCAGTTCACGCTCTAAACAGTTGCTTAGTTCTATGCTGACATTCTTGATGGTTACATTGTTTCGAATGCCTGTTTTAGTTCCAAATCTGAAGAAAACTTCAGCTCGCGCTTCCCGATTGTTTACTGTGTTCTTTATTAAAAATCTGTTTAACAAGTCCAGTCTTCAAGTCCAATATCTTTTTAAAAAATTCTGCTCGCGCTTTGCGCTCGGTCTATATTATCATTTAGAAATGTATTATATTCATGAGTCACTGCAAACAGTTAATGTCCTTATTCAAAAGGGTTACTTAAAAGTATCAGCTCGCGCTCACATGAATTGCTATATGTATATTATTTATGCAAAAAGTGCTTACAATGTCCAGTTTTCTGATCGGAATCTTAATTTCTGCTCGCATCAATTTTGTGGTTGATATATCCACCCTCTTCATAGTTACAATCAAGTTTTCAGGTCGAAATATAAAATGATTTAGCTAGCGCTTCGCGCTCGCATTTGGGATTGGCCGGATAGAATGTATTCTTTCATGGACCACTGCAAACAGTTTTTTAAAGGTCTTTTGCTGGCCAGTATATCAAAAGTTTTCAACTCGCGCATTGCGTACGCGTGAATCGTTTAGTTAGATACCCCCATGATGATTACAAAAGCTGCTCACAATGTTCGATAGGGCTAAATATATAAAATAGCCAGAAATTGGAGCTCGCTTCGCGCGGTAATATACATTCAGGCCACATGAAATACCTTATGTTGCTTCTAAAAATGAAAAAAAAATTAGGACTAACCCCTTAAAAAAGAACAAGAAAATTAGATATCGGCGGTCGCGACAGGAAAATGTTGTTGAAGATGTCCCCCCACCCCCCCCCCTGTTGCACCCACTAATGTAATAACGCCCACAAATGTAATAACGCCCACAAATGTAATAACACTTTACCCACAAATGTAATAACGCCCACAAATGTAATAACACTTTACCCACAAATGTAATAATTTCACCCACAAATGTAATAATGCACTTTACCCACAAATGTAATAATTTTGGATCGCCCACAAATGTAATAATGACTTTACCCACAAATGTAATAAATTTGAAGGGATTTCTGGCGAATCCGTTCTAAACTAAGATCCTATGGTAATGCGTTTATATAGCCATGGACCTATTGTAATAGGTCCATGATATAGCACAAAAGTGCAAAGTCTTTTTTCCAGACCCGTTTAATTTGAAAATTATAATATAAGTCCAAAGTCTTTTTTCCAGACCCGGTTGTTAAAAAAATATGAAATACGTCCAAAGTCTTTTTTCCAGACCCGGTTATTTCAAAAATTATAATATAATTCCAAAGTCTTTTTTTCCAGACCCGGTTATTTAAAAAATTATAATATAAGTCCAAACTAAGATACGATAATGATATTCCAGTGGAATAAAAATGAGAATCAAGCTTAGTCTTTGCTCCAGACCCAGTTGATTAAAACTTGTGGAATTAATGTCTTGTTGTTTTAACTTATACGGCACGTATTGTGCATATATGCGCTAAGAGTAAATTGAGAATCAAGCGTAGTCTTTTCTCCAGACCCAGTTGCTTAAAATTAAAAACTAAAACCCTGTAGTAATGCGTTCATTTAGCACAAAAGTGCAGTCTTTTTTCCAGACCCGGTTATTTGAAAAATTATAACATAAGTCCAAAGTCTTTTTTCCAGACCCAATTGTTTCAAAAATTATAATATAAGTCCATAGTTTTTTTCCAGACCCGGTTATTTCAAAAAACATAATATAAGTCCAAACCCAAACTAAGATACGATAATGATATTCCAGTGGAATGAAAATGAGAATCGAGCTTAGTCTTTTTTCCAGACCCACTTAATTAAAGCTGGTGGACTAAATGTCTTTGTTGTTGTTTCAAGTCATATGGCGCGTATTGTGAATATATGCGCTAAGAGTAAATTCAGAACCAAGCGTAGTCTCCTCCAGACCCGGTTACTTAAAACTAAAAACTAAAACCCTATAGTAATGCATTCATATAGCACAAAAGTGCAAAGTCTTTTTTCCAGACCTGGTTAATTCAAAAATCATAATATAAGTCAGTCTTTTTTCCAGACCCGGTTGATTAAAAAAAAAAATATAAGTCCAAGGCCTTTTTTCCAGACCCGGTTGTTTCAAAAATTATAATATAAGTTCAAAGTCTTTTTTCCAGACCCGGTTATTTAAAAAAATAAAATATAAGTCCAAACTAAGATACCATAATGATATTCCAGTGGAATAAAAATGAAAATCGAGCTTAGTCTCTTCTCCAAACCCTGTTATTCCAAAATTATAAATAACAATACAACAACAAAAACAGTATAAAGACCCCATTATCTTATTAATGCTGGATAACACGGACATAAAGCGTAGTCTTTCAGCCAGACCCAGTTATTTTTTCCAAATAACGCAAATAGTAATAATAAAAAACTAAAAATCTAAGACCAAGCAATCCTTCAACCTCAGGGGCCGCGGAACCGGGGGGGGGGGGGGCTGGGGGGGCTTCAGCCCCCCCCCCACTTTTTTCCAAAACTGTGTACAAAAACGTAAACATGACCATACGATTGTGATTTTTAGCATGGTCAGCCCCCCCCCCCCCCCACTTTGAAAACCGTTCCACGGCCCCTGAACCTAAGAACCTGTTTTAAAAAGAGGTTAAGAGCGTTGTCTTTATTCCAGACCTAATCAGTAAAAAATCACCCAAAAAATATTTCTAACGTAAGACCCTATCATATTCTCATTCTTGTGGAATAACACGAGTTTTTAAAACGTACTCTTTCCACTAGACCCGGTTATTTAAAAAATGAATTAAAAAAAACTTCAAATCTAAGACCAATCTTCAAAAGTTACACCCAGTAAAAAAAATATGTCTTTACCCCACACCCAGTTTTTTTTTTTTTTTAATACTAAGACCCCTACAAAACATTGTAATAATGCATGGGTAAATCAAACATCTTTTCTCCAGACTTGGTTATTATTTGAAAAAAATAAAATAGTTTTTACAAATTTTCCAAAACGAATACCCAATAATCTAATTACTGTGGGTAACACGAAGATCGATTGTAGACTTTCCTCCAGACACAGTTATTTCAAGAATAAAAAAAGCAATAAACCCAAGCCCCAACAACGAATCTAAGAACCAACAATCCTCCAAATTGAGACCATGTAGAAAAGCACATGTTTAGATCGTTGTCTTTATTTCAAACACAGTCATTAAAAAAAATAATTTCAACAATCTTAAAAACATAAAACTTTGTCATATTCTTATTCCTGTGGAATAACACGAGTATTATGCTTAGTCTTTCGTCTAGACCCGGTTATTTAAAAGATAAACAAATATTGAAAAAAAATCAAGGCTAAGACCAATCTTCAAAATTAAACCCAGTTAAAATGCTTGGGTTTTGAGTGTTGTCTATACCCCACACCCAGTTCTCTTAAAAATACAAATTAAGGGAAACATTAATCTTAAAACTTAGACCCCAACATCTTCCAAACTATAAAAACCATGTGATAACGCATACCACAAAGACAACAAATTAATCATAGGCGTAAATATTCATATGATACGCGCCTTATAATCCAAGATAACAACAACAACAACAACGTTATTCTACATCAGTGATATTGTGGGGTCTTTGCTGATACTGTTTGTTTTTATTGTTTCTTATATTTTCCTATTTTGAAATAACTGGGTCTGGAGCAAAGACTACACCATATTTCCATGCTATTCAATGTTGATAAGATTGCAGGGCCTTTGTTTTGTTGTTGCTGTGTTTTTTATAATTGGGTCTGGAGAAAAGACCACGCTATATTTCCATGTTATTCAACATGAATAGGATCGTGGGTTTTTGTTCTTTTAATTATTATTATTAATTCATTATCATTATTCATCATTTGTTATTTGAAAGATCTGGGTCTGGATGAAAGACTACACTATATTTCCATGTTATTTTTTTACATTAATAAGATAGTGGGGGTCTTTGTTTCTTGTTGACTCTTTAAAAAATGATATGTAATTTTGAAATAAGTGGGTCTGGAGGAAAGACTACGCTATATTTCCTTGTTAGGATTTAAAGGCGTCTTGTCTCCGGGAAAGGTCGAGACTTCACTGACGTTGATGTTCACATCAACGGGACAGACGTATCCCCATACGTACGGGTGTAGGATTGGAGCTGTGATTTTCCTAATTTCTTTCTCTGTCATCTCCATCCTAGGTTTTACTTGCATACTTAGTAGGTCCATATAACATATATTCAGTAAAAGCCCTGATTTTAAATTGAGAGACACACCTACTCGACTTTAAATCCTAGTAGATATCCTATAAAAAAAGACATAGAAAAAAAAAAAAAGGAAAATAAATAAATATTTGAATTTTACTTTACTCATGTATTTTTTATTTCTTCAAAGAAAACAAACGTTAATAATATAATATTTATGATGGCAAAAATTGTCAAATTTGACTGGTTGCCAAATGAAAATAAGAACCCCCCCCCCCCCGTTATTCAACATGAATAAGACTGTGGGGCCTTTGTTTTATTATTATTATATATCTTTTCTATGATTTGTTATTTTAAAATAACTGGGTCTTGAAGAAAGACTACGCTATATTTTCAGGTTATTCAGCATCAATGAGATAGTTGGGTCTTTGTTAATATTGTTCTTTATGATATGCTATTTTGAAATAACCGCGGCTGGAACAAAGACTTCACCATATTTCGATGCTAACTGGGCGTTGTGGCATGCGCCAGTAATCCAAGCTATGTGGGGAAGATACAAATTGATGCAGAGGTTCGAGGTTCGAGCCTTGGTCATGTCTTTCGGATGGTGACGTTAAAGGTTGGTCCCAGACATGAATAATCATATCTGATTGATACTCGTCTGACAAAACTCAAATACACACACACATACGCTATTCATTGTTGAAAAGATTGCGGGTCTGTTTTTGGTTGTTGTTGTTTTATTTTTGAATGATTTTTTTTATAACTGTGTCTGGAGGAAAGACTTTGTTATATTTACATCTTGTTAAACATTGATAACATCGTGGGGTCTTTTTTTTTTTTTTTTATTATTTATTATTTTTTATTTGCTATTTGAAATATTTGGGTCTGAAGGAAAGACTACGCTAAACTTCTATGTTATTAAACATTAAGAAGAAATAATTTTGGGATCTTTATATGGAAGATTGTTTAAATGTTTTATATAACAGGGTCTGGAGAAAAAAGACTGAGACTTTGCGCTATATGAACGCATTACTATAGGGTTTTAGTTTAGAACAGAATCGCCAAAAATCTCTTCAAATTTATAACATTTGTGAACAAAGTCATTATTAAATTTGTGGGCGATCAAAAATTATTACATATGTGGGTAAAGTGCATTATTACATTCATGGGTGAAATTATTGCATTTGTGGGTAAAGGGTTTTAGTTTTTAGTTTTTAGTAACCGGGTCTGGAGAAAAGACTACGCTTGATTCTCAATTTACTCTTAGCGCATATATTCGCAATAGGTGCCGTATAAGTTAAAACAACAACAAAGACATTTATTCCACCAGTTTTAATTAACTGGGTCTGGAGAAAAGACTTAGCTCGATTCTTATTTTTATTTGCGCAAATATTCACCGCTGAATGATACGTGCCGTATAAGCTAAAACAACAACATTTTATTCCCCTGGAATATCATTATCGTATCTTCGTTTGGACTTATATTATAATTTTTGAAACAACCGGGTCTGGAAAAAAGACTTTGACTTATATTATCATTTTTGAATTAACCGGGTCTGGAAAAAAAACTTTGCACTTTGTGCTATATGAACGCATTACTATATGGTTTTAGTTTTTAGTTAACGGGTCTGGAAAAAAGACTATGCTTGATTCTCAATTTACTCTTAGCATATATATTCACAATATGTGCCGTATAAGTTAACACAACAACAAACACATTAATTCCACCAGTTTTAATTAACTGGGTCTGGAGAAAAGACTAAGCTCGAATCTCATTTCCATTCTACTACTAGTTTGGACTTATATTATAATTATTAAAACGACCGGGTCTGGAAAAAATACTTTGGACTTATATTGTAATTTTTGAAACAACTGGGTCTGGAAAAAAGACTTTGGACTTATATTATAATTTTTTTAAGAACCGGGTCTGGAAAAAAGACTTTGGACTTATACTATAATTTTGGAAACAACCGGGTCTTGAAAAAAGACTTTGGACTTGTATTATTATTTTTTAAACAACCAGGTCTGGAGAAAAGACTTTGGACTTGTATTATCATTTTTTAAACAACCAGGTCTGGAAAAAAGACTTTGGACTTGTATTATTTTTTTTTAAACAACCGGGTCTGGAAAAAAGACTTTGGACTTATATTATAATTTTTGAAACAACTGGGTCTGGAAAAAGACTTTGGACTTATATTATAATTTTTGAAACAACTGGGTCTGGAAAAAAGACTTTGGACTTATATTATAATTTTTGAAACAACTGGGTCTGGATAAAAGACTTTGGACTTTTATAATAATTTTCGAATTAACCGGGCCTGGAAAAAAGACTTTGCACTTTTGTGCTATATCATGGACCTATTACAATAGGTCCATGGGTATATGAACGCATTACTATAGGATTTTAGTTGAGAACGGATTCGCCAAAAATCCCTTCAAATTTATTACATTTGTGGGTAAAGTCATTATTACATTTGTGGGCGATCCAAAATTATTACATTTGTGGGTAAAGTGCATTATTACATTTGTGGGTGAAATTATTACATTTGTGGGTAAAGTGTTATTACATTTGTGGGCGTTATTACATTTGTGGGTAAAGTGTTATTACATTTGTGGGCGTTATTACATTTGTGGGCGATTATTACATTTGTGGGTGTAACACCCCCCCCCCCATCGATAAAAGCTGAAACTGATCCTAGGTATGACGAAAGAAAGGAGAATGCAGAACACTTTCAAGATTCATGGCTGCCGGACGTCAGTAATCTCTACCGGTATGTGTCGGTAAGCAGGGCCTCCACACCCCCTACTGAAGAATGCCCAGCAACGCCCCTGGGTGTGGTACCTATACCATGCAAAACAACAACAATCAGATGGTCATTTTGACGTTTTTATACACGGTTTTGGAAGAAATGTGGGGGTGAAGCCCACCCCTCCCCGCTTCCGCGGCCCCTGAACATAATGCATATAATTTCGGAGACGGGAGACCCCCACCCCCTCCCAAGTAAAGATGGTACACATTCATAAAAAGTTTCCTTTCTCATATTCTAAAGATCTCGATGATAATTTTAATATTTCACAACGATAACAATTGATAGTAATGACATTGATATACTCACTTATCCATCCATGTGAATTGGTGACACAGGGAATAAGAAACACCAAACAGATCACATATAATAAGCTAGCCATATTAGTTGCCTTTAAGTAGTCCATTCAATAACTCCGAACACATTTTCATACAGATATAATCAAAATTTTGCTCATAAACTTGAATTTAATACATCGACAGAGAAATCCCAAGTGAATTCCAGTAAAGGATAATCGTAAATGACCTGAAACTGTTCCTTCTAACAAACGGCAACAATTCTCGAGTATAATTAAGTATTGTATTTACTTCCTCTTCAGTGAAGGGAATTCATCATCGTTTATATCATTTTCGTTTGAACAGAAAATAGACGTTTCTTTACAAGGAAATAATACAGCTTCAATATGAAATATCCGGGAATTTTCTTTTTTTCGTTCTTCAAGTGTTTCCGGTTCTTGATACATGATTTCTTGTTAGAATAGAAATTGATAAGGTATTTTTTATTTCAATCAGCTTTTAACATACTGCATTATATTTTATTTTAAAATGACAACCCCGTAATTTAACTTGCATTATAATTCTTGTAAGAAACTAGCACTGTATGACGTTGTCAAGAAATTGTCATAGAAATAGATCTAGTTGAGTGGAACATTGATTCCATTAGCACCATGAGCACCAGGAGAGCTTGAGTTGGTTGAGCAATGATGACGAAAGTGATTTGGATCCTCATCAAACAGACAATTTGCATTCCCTCAAATATACATTTACATCTCGCGATACATGTCACGTTAATAATAATAATGATAATAATAACGGTATATTTACCCAGGGTAGCCACTTTAGTTCCGAAAACTGTTCTCTCAGCGGGCCCTGCATTATTATTACCCGGGCTAAGCTGGGCTACCTATTCAGGTGCACACAGCTTTTTGAGTAATTAATTCCTGCCGGTACCCATTTACCTCACCTGGGTCAAATGCAGCACACTGTGGATAAATTCCTTGCTGAAGGAAATTACCCCATGGCTGGGATTTGAACAACGACCCTCTGTTTCAAAGTCCGGAGACTAATCCACTGTTCGTGGTGGTTTTCTGATATAATAATAATAATAATAATATAGGGTATTTATATTGCGCACATATCCACCTTGTTAGGTGCTCAAGGCGCTCCTATATTACCCGGCTAAGCTAGGCGGTCATAGCGCACACAGCTTTTTAAGGAATTACTTCCTACCGGTACCCATTTACCTCACCTGGGTTGAGTGCAGCACACTGTGGACCAGTTTCTTGCTGAAGGAAATATTATGAGGTAAACAATTTTATGAGGTAAACAATTTAGAAACTCCTTCACAAACTGAAATTTAATTAGACTCCTATCAGCATTTAAAGGGAGTACTTTGTAACGATGATTTAAACTGGACTAGTAAATTTTACATCGGAATTTCATGACCCATTTATAAATATATATATGCGCATTGCATGTATATGTATATATACATATACATATATCATAGAGCTATATAGCTCCATGCATATATATGCAGCAATGGAGATACACACCTGAAAGTTGACCCTGAGTCAACCGACTTGAAGTCAATTTACTCAGAGTCATGTTCAGGACTTAGAATTTTTTTGAGCTCGGAGAGTGTACTACAGGCGGCAATGGAGTGCTTTCACGATGGGAAACACAGTTGGGGGGTGTGATCGCTTATTAGAACAGCCACTACGTACATTCATAGACCTGCTGTGTGTTCTGCGGAGCGAGAGCTGATTTTGTGAAATAGTGTAGTCTTATTCCAGGAACGAATAAATAACTATTAAAAAAAAGAGTAAAATTTTGATGATTTTTTTTTGTAGTTGAATAATATGGTTCCAAGATTAATCACCAAAATATTTGTTCATTAAATTCAATTTGAATTACATGCAATTAAGTGTACTGAGGCTTAGATTAGTAGGGTTTCCAGGGCTGCAGTTGGGGGGGGGGGCAGTTGATATTTGAATAAACAATAAAAATGAAAACAAAGGTAGATCGACTTGATTTCGATGTATACATAACATATCATAGATCCTGTCCATGTCTCAATTTTTTCTTTGGGGGGTGCAGTTGATATATTAATATAGCATAATACTCAGTATTACGATTATATTTATTGATATAATGGACTAAAAGTGGTGGAATGTTTTTGTACGGTGACTGGAGGTCACTGTCTGTAGTATTCACTCAACTTGATGTTGTTATGCCTCACTTCATGGATTTTCATGTTGAGATAACATTACCTCATCCCATACCCTGTCTATGACTTTTTTTTTTCCAGCGGGGGGGGGGGGGGGGGGGGTTGATATGATGATTTTGCATAAAGCTGTTAATAAAACAACCTCAGTCGTGTGATTATATTCCTTCATGTAACTGACTAAAAGTGATGACATGTTTTTTTATTAGATGACTTGAGGGTTTTGTGGGTAGTATTAACTTTACTTGAAGTTTTGGGTCACTTTATGGTTTTCATGTGTGTACATTGTCTAGAGACATTTAATTTATCCCGGCATGTCTGACATCCACGTATCATACCTACTCATACCATTTTTTCCCATTTATTCATTTATTTATTTATTTATTTTTATTTGGGGGGGGGGGGTGATATTTAAAGACGCACATTCCTCGCCAGTAGTTCTGCAGCATGGAGACTCAACGCAGCAATGCCCACGCGATTTCGTGCGAATGGGACTGTGTGTTGTTATGACTCTCTTTGTGGATTTTCAGGACTAGATAACATTACCTTATATCCCTTAATATAATCAACTCAAAGAGAATATATGTTTTAGTTTGCTGACTTGAGGTCAATAATGGTGGTATTCATCTTACCTGAAGTTGTTATGACTCTCTTTGTGGATTTTCAGGAATAGATAACATTACGTTCTTCCCATATTCTGTCCATATCTTAATATAATAGTTTTTTTTCGGGGGGGGGGGTGGAGCAGTTGGTATCTTACTTTAGCGTGAAACTGACCTAAAATATATAAAGTATCTAAAGTAAGATATCCCTCATTAAAATCGACTCAAAGTGATGATATGTTTTAGTTTGCTGACTTGAGGGCAATAATGGTGGTATTCATCTTACCTGAAGTTGTTATGACTCTATTTGTGGATTTTCAGGAATAGATAACATTACCTTATATCCCTTAATATAATCGACTCCAAGTGATGATATATTTTACTTAGCTGACTTGAGGTCAATAATTGTGGTATTCATCTTACCTGAAGTTGTTATGACTCTCTTTGTGGATTTTCAGGAATAGATGACATTACGCTATTCCCACATCCTGTCCATATCTTAATATAATAGTTTTTTTCTTGTTTTTTGTTGTTGGGGGGGGGGGTGCAGAAGTTGGTATCTTACTTTAGCGTGAAACTGACCTAAAATATATGAAGTATATAAAGTAATATATCCCTCATTAAAATCGACTCAAAGTGATGATATGTTTTAGTTTGCTGACTTCAGGTCAATAATGGTGGTATTCATCTTACCTCAAGTTGTTATGACTCTCTTTGTGGATTTTTTTAGCGTTGCGGGGTGATATGTATCGAAATGTGACATAGTTACCATATAGATCTAGATCTAGTATTTTAATTATGTTGAAAAAAAGTACAATTCAATGTCAATAGATCTACCAAGAATTGCCTCATCCAGCCTAGATCTACATTTTCAACTTGACAAATCAAATCAAATCAAATTAATCGACATTTTCATACATGCGCGCACACACACACACACACACATACACACACAAACCTTTTGAAGAAAATATGGGGGATGGGCGGGGGGGGGGGGGGATGGGGGAACAGCAGCGCGCCCCACAAAGACACAAACCCTACCAGAAGTAGGCCTACGCCACTGTCAGTACACTTTATTGGATGTCAAAATTGACGAATCTTGGAAAATAAGCGTCGAACCATAATATCACACCACAGTTTGAACAACAAAAACAAAACAAAACAATTTTAGAGCATTGTTATAAATATTATTTTACTTATTTATTCATTCCTGGAATAAGACTACACAATTACTCAAAATCGGCTCTCGCTCCGCAGAGTACGCAGTAGGTCTATGCACGTACGTATAGTGGCTGTTCTAATAAGCGACCACAACCCCACATTACTCGCTCTGCGTGGAACATTACAATGACAAATCTAGACTCATTATTTTGATATTAAGGCATTATAATTAATACAGGAAACGCAAATAGAGATGAATAACCAAGCAATAACTCAAACCAGTTGAACAGTTATCAAGAAAACAGACAACATGTTAGAAAAATCAACTGAAAGAAACTGCAATCGTGATATAGCACTCCGTTGCCGCCCGCAGTCCTGAACATGACTCTAAGTAAATTTATTTTTTATTTATTTATTTATTTCTGATATTTTGACAGGGTAGCCCATTCACCAATAAGTAGTGGTCTTCCATGGGGCCATGAATAACAATAAACATATTTACAAAATGCATAACGTATGTACAGAATGTTACAGCATTAAGATTCACATTAGGATTTGAATGTAAAACGAAACATTAACAAACTTAGCAGCAAACAAAACGCAGACGGGCACTCGTTTGACGTATGATAAAATATCAATAAATCAAATTAATTAAGAAGGACATCTTGAAAATACTGATAATATACACCAAATCATCAAGGTCATGCTAACACAAAATAAGCACAACAGTGGATGTTCCGCAAGTTATTTATAAATTACAAGTTCTTTTAAACATTCTCTTAAATGAAATGACAGAATGAGCTGTTCTAATTGAATTATCAAGCTTATTCCATTCAAATATTGAAGATACGATTGGACTACACTTATAACAATCAGTGCGAAACTTGGGCACGCGTAAATATCCACTGTCTCTCTGTCTGGTATGATGTTCATGTACATCATTTGGATTGGTTAAGTTTACCTGAAGGTAAGAAGGTGCTAAATTATGAACACATTTAAATATCATCAAAACGCGACTTCAAGTCGGTTTACTCAGGGTCAACTTTCAGGTGTGTATCTCCATTGCTGCATATATATACATGTATATACATATATGTACATGTATAACTTTACACACACACACACACACACACACACACATATATATATATATATATATATATATATATATATATATGGTGAAGGAAATGGATGAAGTGAACAATGCTAGGCGTAGCTTAAATCAAGGTTCCCCAGAGCTATCTGCCCTTTGGAAAAATTTGTGATGCCGAAAAAATGTCTCTGCCGGGAATCGAACCCGGGCCCCCAGCTTTGAACGCCGGTGCCTTACTCTGATTGACCGTTAGATATACATAGTCAAGTAGAACCCCAACATAAATATCACGTTGGGTATGACTGCAATATTTTTGCTGGAAGTTGTAGTATTGGGTGTCTATACTCCAAGAATCCGACGGGTGCCACCTGGGCACCCTTGGGCATTTTTTTGTATTGACGTCATAGGCCATGCCCACTTTTTCACATACCTCTTAAATATTAATTTCATATTTTAAGGAATATGCATGTCATGTTTGGTATCAAATTAAAGCTAATGAAAAATCAAATGCAAACATATGGATAACGGGCCATTTTAATCACGCATAGGTCAGTTAAAGGTCGTTTAATATCATAAACGGTCAAATTGCCTTACAAATATAAGTAAGACATATAATGCGGAACATACCATGCTTTAAATACAAACAAGTTGGTATTATATGCATTTTTTGGAAAAGGTTAAGTTTGAGAGTATGAATATTAAGAATCCGATGGATGCTACCTTGGCATCTTGAGGAACTTTATTTTTCTGACGTCATAAACCACACAAACTTTCAGTTACATTCCTCTTAAATATGAATTTTCTATATAGCGGAATAAACATTATCATGTTTGAAATCACATTAAATAAAATGCAAAATAAAATTCACATAATACGAATCGCTACGAATTTAAAACGTGTCCAGGGCTATTAAAGTTCATGTAAGGTCATAAAAGGTCAAATTGGGTCACAAATGTAAGTAATGCAACAAATAATGTGGAATATATCATGTTTGGAATAAAAACAAGTTAGGCATTAGTTATGTAGGTCTATTTTTGGCTGAAATTTATGTTGAGGATGTGCAGATTAAGTATCACTGAACAACCTGTGCGAGTTCCAGGTCATATGATCAAGGTCAAAGGTCAAGGAACTTTGGCCATGTTGGGAGTGTTTGTTGAATAACTATCATAACTCTGAAAGTGTATGGATCTAGTTCATAAAACTTGGACATTAGAGTTATCAGGTATCACTGAACATATCATCCGAGTTTCAGATCACATGACTAAAGTCAAAGGTCATTCAAGGTCAATGAACTTTGGCCATTTTGGAGGTAATTATTAGATTGCTGTCATAACTTTCAAAGTTTATAGATATATTTTATAAATTTGGATATAGGGGTCATCAAGTATCACTCACAAGTCTTAGGTCGCATGATCAAGGTCAAATGTCATAGTATTGTATCAATATAATTATGAATGGTGTTTTTTTTTTTTTATAAATATTTTATAGTAGCTTTCAAAGTCAGCACTGCTGCTATATTGAATCGTGTGATGCAGGTGAGACTGCCAGAGGCGCTCCACTTGTCTGATCATCCTTTTTACATAGGTCAACCTCTTAATTATGACTTATCTAGTGTACAAAATAAACATATTGATCTGGAGAGCAATTGATCAGAATGACTCCCCTGCAACTTGCGTCTCATGTATGGAAGTATAAGATAGGAGGCCACTCCTGGACCTGTTCATAGCACATTAGTTACTCCCAATGAATAATTATGAGAACTTGTTCCATGTGAATTTAAATCGGGACCACCAAGCTCTAGGGTAAGCATTTGCCATTTATCGTGTATCGAGTGTAAATAACGTTGTGTCATTCTAAATACAATGAAAACTGCATGCAGTTGAGACTAAAGAGGGCTAAATCCGTCTGGCGGAAGAATGAGATAACAAAATGTAGTGGAGTGGAGGATGATCTAAAATGTCAGTTTTGTGTAATTGGATATTTGTCTAAAAATGTGAGATTATGTTGTAGAAGTCGTTTTCTTTGGTGGCTCCAACAGGATTAATATTAAACCTAAAATCGTGTGTAATCATTATTTACTGTGTATGACTCTGTCCTTGATTATAATTAATGTGTTTTTACAGAAAACTAAAAAAAACACTGTGCAGTCTTATTTCATGTAGGAAAATGGGTGATATGATACCAAGCTTATGTTACATGTTCTGATTAAAGTCTTGTTACATTGCCTGACATCATTTGACCTACCATTAACATTACTGCATCTTAGTCGATCTTGTCATGTATTTAATCTCTTGTAACTGTTATAATTGCATTGTACTAGCCATAAGCTTAAATTAGTTACCAACCACGATAGGTTTAATCAATAAAATGTCACATTATGTCACACTTTAATATAGGCCATATATATGTGAAAAGTGGGTGTGGTTCGTGACGTCAGAAAATAGAAATTGCCAAAAGGTGAGGAGGTAGAATCCCTCACATCCTTAATATACACACCCTCAATCAAACTTGAGATATTCACACTTACACTTAACACTTACTATTTATTTATTCATGTATGTTTACAATGTACAATGTAAAAGAATACACATATAATATATAAATATATATATGAAACACAAGTAAATAATGAACATACAAAGGTGTTACAACATAAGCTAAAAGCTTGATTGGTTGAAGCACCTTTAAACTGGTTTTGCATATAAGAAAACAAAATAAACATGTAAGAATAAGGAAGAGAGGAAAGAAAGAGAAAAATGTAAAAGTGATAGACTACCGAGATATAACAATTCAGTTTCAAATTGTAATTAATATATGGTATAGTAATTCAACAAAGTTAAATTCTTAATCTTCAGTTACGAATAGAAGAAAGAAAGAAAACAAAATACATGTATACATGTACGTTACTAGCACAGATTCTGTAATTTTGAAAGGAGATTGTGCTTTACAGCCAATTTAAAAGAATGTGAGGTTTTCAAATTTCGAATATTATGTGGAAGAGAATTCCAAACATCTGAACCACGGTGTCTGATTGATTTATGAGCTAATGCGGTGCGGGGATTAACCAAATGTATGTTCGATGACTGTCTTGTGCTATATGAATGGACAGTGCTGTTAGGCTGAAACATTGAAGAAAATGAGTCAGGTAGCATATTGGCATTAAAACGAAACATAAATAAGGCAGTTTGCAAAAAAAATTATATCTTCTACCTTCAAGCACTTCAGCTTTACAAATAAGGGATTTGTATGGTCTCTGTAACCAGACCCAGTACATATGTGAACTGCTTTCTTTTGCAGGAGAAATATATTGGTAGTTGACACTTTAGATGTAGCCGAAAGAACATTGCAATATGAAATATGAGGCAGTACAAGAGTATTGTATATCATCAATAATATCCTATCATTAACACATGTTTTTACCCTATATAATACACCAATATTTCTAGAAATGTTGGTAACAATATGAGTGACATGATCACTCCAGTCTAGTTTCTGATTAACATACACACCTAGAAACTGTGTACACTGCCTTTGTTCTATTTCAACTCCATCTACTTTAATGCTTATTTGTTTGTTACCAGTAGATTTCCTCCCCTGAAAATGAACAAAATTTGTTTTTCCTAACTTCAGGGATAATAGGTTACTCCTGAACCATAATGTCAGTTTCGGAAGTTCTGAATTCAGCATGCGCTCTGGAACATTTACATCACGATGTGAAATGAAAACATTAGTATCATCTGCAAATAAAGTTTAATGCAAAGCAGCTGAAACATCACAAATATCATTAATGTAAATGAGAAATAGTAGTGGGCCTAGAATAGACCCCTGTGGGACACCACATGTTAAGAAGAAACATCTGAGTCAGTACCCTTGTAATGAGTATATTTTCTTCTAAGAGATAAATAACTTGAAAACCATTGTTGTGCGACACCTCGTATTCCACAGTGGTCCAATTTACAAAGTAGAATCGAGTGATCAAGTGTATCAAAAGCTTTGCTGAGATCCATGAATTTACCAACAACATGCTCGCGAGCTGATAAGGCAGTTGAAACACGATCATAAAACTTCAATAGTGCAAGGTCAGTGGAATTGGATCGTCTAAATCCATATTGTTCAGAACTCAAATACTTATGATCATCCAGAAATTTATAAAGCCTGTTATAGACAATTCTCTCTAAGACTTTGGATAGACTGGGTAGTATTGAGATTGGTCTATAATTAGATACAGTCGCTGTATTGTCTTTTTTGTGAATTGGAACCACTTTGGCAAGTTTGAAATTAGAGGGAAATACTCCTGTTGACAAAGATAGGTTACAGATGTGTACCACCGGGGTTATAATTGAACCGATAATCTGCTTTAACAAGGACGTGCTTAATTCATCATAACCACAAGAGTAACTATTTTTAAGAGTACGCACTATATTCAGAATTTCAAGATAATCAGTTGGCTTAAAGAAGATGGAAGATTGTGACGAGTTATGCAGGTATTTCCTAAAATTGGTACCATGTGTATATATTGTCTTAGCTTGATTTGGACCAACATTTGCAAAATAGTTGTTAAATGTATTTGCAATTGCATCTGCTGAGGTAAATTCCTTTCCAACATGAATAAACTTGTTTGGGGTATTTGGATTATTTCGCTTACCTAATATATCTTTCACAGTTTTCCAAGTAGAGGAAATATTTCCCCTTGCTTGTTCAAACTGTGAGGAATAATGTGACTTACGAGAGCAACGTATGATTGTTGTCAATTTGTTCCTATATTTCTTGTAATTATTTATATTTTCATCCGTTTTATCCTTAATACTACGCTTATAAAGAACATTTCTCCTCTTTATTGACTGCATAATTCCCCTGGTTATCCATGGGTGATATCCTCTTTTCTTATTGATTGATTTTTCATATGGAAAGTGTTTATTGAAAAAGAAGTGGAATCTGGTCCAGAAATTGTCATAAGCTCTATTAACATCACTAGTGGTGAGAACGTCATCCCAATCTATTGAAAGTAAATCTGTGTTAAGATTATTGATCCCTTCATTAGTGATCCTTCTCTTCCCTTTACATGTATGTACATCTCGTATTTTCGGTAAATTGCCAATTTTAACACCATACATTATACAGAACACAGGAAGATGATCAGATATTTCAGAATAAAACAATCCAGACTCAAAATGACATTGAGACGCCTTTACATGGATATTATCTATTAATGAAGATGAATGATTGCTAATCCTGGTTGGCTTATCAATCATGATATTGAATGCATTTGAATCGACGATACTTTGGAAGCTAAGGGAGTGATTGGATTTGGATAAAAGATCAATATTGAAATCACCCATCACACAGACCGATTTACCAGATGAGTTAACAGTTGACATGAGGCATTCAAGATCAGCAAGAAAGTTAGTCACATCTGTGGTTGGTGGTCTGTATATTAGACAAACTACACATTTCTTTCCATCAGGAAGATCAACCTCAATGCATAAACTTTCATCAGCTCCTCTCGTTAATGAGAGGTCGTTCCTAGTTTTGAAGGATAGAGAGTCCTGAACGTAAAACATCACTCCACCACCCCTACCATTTGAGCGGTCTTTTCGAACTAGATTGTAACCATTCAATTCAAAAAGTGGAGGTGATTTAGCATTTAACCAGGTTTCCGATATGCCAATTATTGAGCATTTAAAATTCAGTGAGGATAAAAGTATCTCAAAATTTTTATGATTCTTTAAAATACTGCGAGCGTTGCAATGCAAAAAACTTAAATATTGGGTTTGATTTGAGTTATGGGTTATCTTAGGATGAAATTCACTAGGTACATAATAATTACAGTTGTTGTTTTCTGGTTATTCACATTCTTCTTCATCCATATGAAGCTATAGCAGACATTAACAGACCAAATATAATCATAACAGACAAATATGTGTTAACAGATTTAGGGCAGTATAAAGATGAAGGAAGAGATACAAGAGAGTAAAATAAAACTAAACTACTATATACAGTATATACATGTACTATTACTAGATTATGATGAAACATAGCTTGATAGTAACCACCCCATATCAAATTCTTTACTATCGACATGATCGATCTGCATCCAATCATGGTAAGAGGGAAGATGAATGAGGAGAATACGGAGAGAGAATACATTAGTGCATAGAGAAAAACAAAGAAGTTAGTGTTGTATTCCACATTGTATGTTGCATTAATTACATTTGTGGTCCAGTTTGACTTTTCATAACCTTAAAATGACCTTTAATTGTCCTGAAACTTAAGGTTTTAAATGCCTAGTGATTCATGTGGATTTTATTTTGAATTTGATTTTATTCGATATCAAACAAGATATGTTTATTCCGCTACATATTTAAGAGGAATGTAAAAAAGTTGGTGTGGTTTATGACGTCGCAAAAGTAAAATTCCTTAAGATGCCAAAGTAGATATGCACACACTCAGCTTAACCTTTGCCAATATATTAACATAATATCCGACTTGTTTGTATTTAAAACATGAAATGTTCCATACTATATGTATTACTTACATTTGCAAGGCAATTTGACCTTTTATGACCTTTAACTGACCAATGCGTTATGTTAATGTCCTGTGATCCATATATTTACATTTAATTTTTCATTAGCTTTAATTTGATACCAAACATGACATGTTTATTCCTTAAAATATGAAATTCATATTTAAGAAGTATGTGAAAAAGTCAATTTAATTTTTTTTTTAAGTAGACACCCTATACTACAACTTCCAGCAAACAAATTGCAGTCATACCCAACCTGACGGTCATGCAATAATTTTGATCAAATCTACCCGACTAACACATTTTCGACACTATACCAATTATAATTTAACCTTGGAGACTCCGAGAGGATTTCCAGATGTGGATCAGTTTTATTTAACACAAAAAACATTGAAAATCACGACGAATATCATGACCTGGAAAATGGATACATCCAGCCATTTAGTGAAAAGGGTCTGAAAATATGTCAAATGAATATAAATTCATTGCCAAGGAAGATGGATGATTTAAAATAGATTCTTAAATACAACCCGTTCGATATTGTAGCATTAACAGAGACTCACTGTGACGAATCCATATTAGACGCCGAATTATTAATAGAAGACTACAACATCATTCGTAATGATAGAACTAGACATGGAGGAGGAGTCGCTCTTTATGTAAGAAGAGACATTCCCTATACTAGGGTTTATTACGAAAATGAACTCGAGACTGTATCTATAAAAGTTAACATATCCAGGAATGAAACTCTTCTTATTTGTGTTTTATACCGACCACCTAATGTTCCAATTAATTATTTTGACAAAATTACTGAAGTGATGGAAAATACGATCAACGACAATATTGAAATGATTTTAGTTGGTGATTTTAACTGTGATCTAAGTCATGGAAAACAAAACTTTGATTCAAAACACCTGTTATCCATGATGACTGGTTTATTATTCACGCAATTAATTAATGTTCCTACTAGAGTAACCATATCATCACAATCAATAATAGATTATATTTATACTACCAATCCTGATAAACATATAAAAACCGGTGTTTGTAAAACTTTTCTTAGCGATCACTATTTAACCTTTACAATTTATGGTAAAATTCCCTACAAGCAATTAGAAAACGTTATAACCTGGCGTGATTTCTCACAATTTGATTACGAAGGGTTTGTAATGGCGCTTGCACAGAAACCTTTCGATTTTATATTTCAAATTACTGATGTAAATGTAGCATGGGAGAAATGGTATGATATGCTAATGGAATCTGTAAATAAGTTCACACCTCTTAAAAGCAAACGTATCGGAAAGATCCCTGCCCATGGGTTACCGGCGACACGATACAGTTAATGAATACACGTCATTATTGCCATAGGAAAGCTATACAAACCAATTGCGATGTGATGTGGAATGCGTACAAATATTACAGAAATTTGGTCAACAGAATTGTTAAGCAACAAAAGAAAGCATATATTGACAACATACTTCAGGCGAATGCTGGTAATCCCAGTGCTTTATGGAAAACTTTAAAGAATATACAAATACAAATGTATGTAAAAGCATAACGTTAGAAGAATCGGGAAATAAAGTCACCGATTCAGGCGAAGTTGCTAACATTCTAAGTAACTATTTTGATAGCTCTATAAAAACCCTAACTGATCAATTTAAAACAAATGAAAAAAATTTATCTTCAAAGGGCTATCAAGCTGAGCACAGTACGGCATCACATATTGATTTATTTGATCTACCAACTACTGACGGATAATGTGTTAAGAAAGAAATTAATAATTTCCCGATTACCAAGGCTACGGGTAATGATGGAATAACTGTAAAGATTTTGAAAAATATTTGTAATATAAACATTGACATCGACTCTTTAACATATATATATAATCTCTCGCTGACAACTGGTGTTGTACCCGCTGCATGGAAGATAGCTAGGATACAACCTATCTTCAAGAGTGGAAATAAATTTCATGCATGTAATTATAGGCCTATAGCTATCCT
Organism: Lytechinus pictus; assembly: GCF_037042905.1. Lineage (NCBI taxonomy): Eukaryota > Metazoa > Echinodermata > Echinoidea > Temnopleuroida > Toxopneustidae > Lytechinus > Lytechinus pictus. Next base: position 6,793,105 of record NC_087261.1, read on the forward strand.
TCCCATATTGTCTAAAATAATTGAAAAGGCAGTTCACGTGAACCTTTTAGAACATTTGTCGGAAAATAATCTACTAAATTCTAAACAGTTTGGGTTTCGACCCAAACATTCATGTGAGACTGCCCTCATCTGTATGGTCGATGAATTAATAAACAATGTTGATAAAGGGTATTTGAATGGCTTAGCACTGATTGATTTACGCAAAGCATTTGATATGGTTGATCACCAAATGCTTATTGGTAAATTGGCTAAATGTGGTTGTTCTGATAAATGTCTTACATGGTTTAAGTCATATCTTAATGAAAGAAAACAATATGTCAAAATCCAAAATACAAAGTCAAATGTCATGGATGTCAGCACAGGAGTGGCTCAAGGTTCGATTCTTGGGCCCCTCCTCTTTACCATTATGATAAATGATCTTCCCAATTATATAAGTAAAGGAAATGTTTATATGTATGCGGATGACACGACGATCTCCGTCTTTGGAAACACTCCATCAGAAATAGAAATCCAACTCAATAATGTGATGCATGAAGTTAATGAATGGGTTGATAGCAATAAGCTGATTCTAAATCCAGATAAATCCAAAGTAATGATAATAGGTTCCAGACAAATATTAAGTAGATTCCCAAACATAAAGTTACAGGTAATATTAAACGATAATCCAGTCGAATATGTCAAAGAATGCAGATGTTTGGGTGTTACAATTGACTTGCATCTTGATTTTAAAGCACACATTGAAAACATTGCTCTAACTGTGAAACAAAAACTAGGTGTAATACGAAGATTGAAGATGTTCTTCTCTACTAAACAATTGTCTGATATATATTGGGGTTACATTATTCCACACATACTTTATTGTTGTAATGTGTGGTCACAGAGATGTATAGGAAATTTTAATACTATGAATAAACTACACAAACGAGCTGGTTATACGGTCTCAAGAAAGTCTTGGGATACCCGATCAATAGATGTTTTTAAAGAGCTGAGTTGGCCAAATCTCGATAAACTGTTTTGGAAAACAACATGTTGTCTAATGTATAAATGTATCAACAAATTAACGCCTGAGATTATGTCTAATAAATTCATATTTGCTGATGAAATCTCAGTACGAACAACTCGTAATACTGAAAAGATGATGTTACGCTTACCCAAATGTAAAACTGAATTTTATAGAAAATCATTTATTTATTCAGGTAGTCAAATCTGGAATGATCTGCCGCTTGTAATCAAACAAGCCCAAAGCCTAGAAATTTTCAATATAGCTCTAAAGGATTTTCTCATGTGATTACACACTCAATATCCACGTTTTGCTTATATCTGTTTCTCAATCGGACTCCAGTTTTGAAAGAAATCTTCGATTTTTGGAAATACAACAATACTGACTGTCCTTGTACTTTGAACTGGTATAACTTAATTTAAACCATGGTGAGACTCCACAATCATATTTCCTAGGTGTATACTAAATGAACTGTTGGTTTTTACGTATTAGCAGCCATTTATTTAGATTTCATTTTTGGAAGCCATCTTGGATATTTGGACATACTTGACCATTGAGCGTCTTGTAACTTGTCCCAATGTACTACTTGACCTTTAAAACCATAAAATAAAAACAAAATTTAAGACACGAAAGTAAGTTACTTGGTGGATTTGAAGGCTTTGGCAGTCATTTTTTTACACAATCTTGGATTAAGGAAAATTCTCATAGAGGATTTATGATGACTTCGGTATGTTATTTACATGTTCCTGGATCTATTCCCCAAATCGGCTTGTTACCTGAAATTTATATGATCAAGCCTATTCTACGTAATGCTCTTGGTCTATTAGGAAAATCGCCTGTGCTGACTGGATACTGATGCCTTGTTAACAGAGACGCGTTAGGAATGTATCCCCTTAGTAGTAGCCTTTCCGATATGCGTCGGGCTAGTGGGCAAACTACTGACGGGCGAGGGCGAAGCCCGGCCGAGTCCGTCAGGCGAGGGCGCTTCGCGCGACCAGTTACTTGCCCACTATAGCCCGGCGCATATCAGATAGGCTACCTTAGTAGCAGCCTGGTTTAGTCCCATATGACGAGCCGACGATAAGATTTGTATTCGTATAGATTTCTAAATGTATTATGTTTGAGTTTCCTCTTCTTTTTAACACGTCCCTGTTAAACTGCAAATGTAAGGTAAAGGTTTAATAGAGTGTTTTGTATTTACTACACACACCTACACACATTTTTTTCAACGTGTTTTTATTAAGGATTTCATTCAAATGGATTACATATTCTCAAGATAAATACAAAACAATTTTTTAATCTTCATTTTATATAAGCAAGGATACGCAAAATAAAAATATATATATTTACCAAAAACTGAAGCAAATAAGGATGGAATGAAATTCCTTTAAATATACTTTTATATCTAAAAAAAAAACTAACTAAACTGAGCCCCCAACCCTCTATGTATTTTAATAATAATTAATATTGAATGACTGAATGATTTGCAGGAAAACAGAAATCAACATACATGTATTATCATTGCATCCCATTTTACATCAAGCTTCAACATAACTTTACCTAATTATACACACAGGTGATACAAGAGAAGGAAAAATTGAAAAGAACTAGTAAAAAAGAAAAAAAAATCAACATTCACACCAGGATTCACACTCGCACCACACTAGACACATCCCACCTGTTCACATTCAAATCTCTTTTCACTTTCAGTTCATCCCATTTCTGTAAATGTAAACATAACTTGCCTGACTCCGTTGCCAGGCGACTTTCTTCCTCTATACAACCCGTAATATATTTTTGTATTTTAATGAATGAAGGTACTCGGCCTTCAGCTCTAGAATTAAAAATTGCATATTTAATAAAAAAGAATAACAGAATTGACACATTCAATTCTACAAGAATTTCCAGGTAATCCTAAGAATATTTCCCTCCAATTCAAAGTTCTTAATTCAACTAAACAAAAATGATCAATACAAAATTGCCACAGAGGTTTAACTTTTATGCAATCCATGAGTATATGTAAGTATGATTCAGATTTTGTACAACAAATCGAGCAGTAATTATCTCCCACGAAACTAAATCTCTTCAAATGTTCTTTTGTATATATTGCTCCATGTAAAAGCATAAACTGAAATTCCCTTTGTTTTTGATAATCATGCTGATAATCATGTCAACAATTAATCCATAAACCAAATAGGGTGACTGGCACTTCATCCAATTGTCTAGATCATATTTTCTCTTCTGTTCCTGAAAAGCATATTTTAACTGATGTTGCTCAAATTACACTAAGTGACCATTTTTTCATCTACACATGTCTTAATCTTAAAATGAACTCAAAATGTTTGCACAATACGGTACGATTTAGAGCTTACAATAATTTTATAGAAGACGATTTTATTAATGATTTGAAGCAGTCCCTTATATTAACATGTAATGACAGTGTTACGGATAGTTCCTCTATCAAGAATAAGTGGTATGAATGGAAAAGTGTTTTTTTGTATTGTTGTAATAAACATGCTCCTATCAAGAAATGCCGGGTTAAGGATAGACACTGTCCATCGATGAATTCTGACATTATTAAACTCATTTATAGACGGGATCTTTTAAAGAAAAATATGATACCTTAAAACTTCCATATTTACTTACAGAATATCGCTTTATTCGAAATTCAGTAACTAAGGAAATACGTAAAAGTAAGAAAAAATATTTTGATTCACTGTCTAATAGATATAACAACGATAGTAGAAAATTTTGGAAAGAATTAAACAAAATTACAGGTAGAAACAAAAAAGATTATATTGTACCATCAAATTTGGATAGTGATAAATTTTATGATTTTTTCGTGAACGTTGGAAAACAAATTTCGGAAACTTTTAATCATCACACTTTATCATGGAATCATCCTAGCAGTATCCACTCTTTTACCTTCAAACCAATTACTCCTGATAGCACATATAAAAAATCTTTCTCTTTTGTCTGATCTGAGTACTCTTGATATTTTAGACTTTGATACTAGATTACTTCGTATTTCAGCTCCTTTTATTTATGAATCTTTAAATAATTTGTTTAATGCCAGTCTGACGTTTGGAACATTACCTGGTGATTGGAAAATCTCTAGAACTACACCGGTTTATAAGGGTAAAGGTGACACCAATGATATTTCTAATTATAGGCCAATTTCTGTTATATGTCATATTGCTAAATTAGTGGAAAAGGAAGTTCAATCCCAATTTTTATCTTATTTACAGACGAACGATCTCATTAATATTGACTATATGCCTTCTTGCCGAATCACTCAACTAATACTTGCTTGCATAGAATTATTGATGATTGGTACGAATCTTTTAATGAAAAAGAGAAAATTGGTGCATGTTTCCTTGATATTTCTAAATGTTTTGATAGTATTGACCATAAATTATTACTTTTTAAACTGAATAATTATGGCATTTCTGACACTGAACTCCTCTGGTTTCAAAGTTTTCTTTCAGACAGAAAACAAGCAGTTTTTTTCTCAAGGTAAACAATCCAAAACAAAAAATATATCTATAGGAATTCCTCAAGGTAGTATTTTAGGTCCTTCCCTTTTTCAAATTTTTATAAATGATATTACATATTGTTTAAAGAATTGTGCATGTAATATTTACGCTGATGATGTTGTAATATATGTGTCTGATATTAAAGATATTAATGTTATATCATCCAAGCTTCAAGAAGATTTGAATTCTATTAATGAATGGTATAACCGTAACAGATTAAGGATTAAGGCGAAAAAAAGTAATGTTATGATTTTGGCCAATAACTTAAGGAATAATAATGATCTCAAATTGAAGGTGTATATTAATAATGATATAATTGAACAAATACAAAGCATAAGATACCTAGGCATCATGTTAGATTGTAAACTATGCTGGGATGCTCATATAAAATATTTAATTAAATCTTTAAGTTACAAGATATTTACACTAATGAAAGTTAGTAAATTTTTAAGCAAGGATGTTTTGAATAAAATATATAAATGCACCATATAACAAACCTTTGATTATTCCTGTTCCGTATGGGGACACTGTTCTTTACATCATAGGAATACACTTTTACGATTACAGAAAAGGGCTGCACGCATAGTAACAGGCAATTTTGATTATAATGTAAATGGCCTTAGTACAATTAATTCTCTTAAATGGCAAACTCTTGATATCAGACGTGATTACTTTTTAGCTGGTATAATGTATAACTGTATTCATGGAAAGGCCCCAGTCCGAATGTGCAATGAAGTGGAAATGGTTTTTGAAAGACACTCTGTTAATACTAGACTTGCCAATACATTGAACGTCGTTTTGCCAAAGCCTACTCTCGAATGTTTTAAGAGTTGTTTTAAATATGCTGGCGGCTTGGTTTGGAATAGCCTTCCATCTGGCATTCAAAATGCAAATTCTCTTGAAATTTTTAAACGTATGTATAAATGCCATTATTTTAAAGATGTCGTTTAATGAAATGATATGTATTGTTCTCTAATTGACCGACCTTCTTTTATTTTTTTTCTCCCTCCTCTCTCTCCCCCTCTTTCTCTTACTTTCCTCTCTCGTCTTTCTTCTTTCATTTATCCTGTTCTCCTTCTAGGTCAGACCGTTTATGAACTTTTATATTGTGAGCCATTGTAGTCGTTACTCCTTTTTAAAATAATTTTGTTCATTGTATATATATTGTGTGTGTGTCAGGACCATGATGTAAAACAGCCTCGGCTGATCATGTTTTATCTTTATCCTGAATAAATATGTTACAATAAATACATAAATAAATAAGAATTGTACTCCTGATATATCCAAATAATTTACAAATTCTACATCAGTAAAATTAAAATCACTGTGACCATCATTGAGTGTTAATTTGTATAGTTCTTGTAGATTGGTAATAAACAAGTTATAAATTGTTTTTTATTTAATTACCTCAAAAGCTGTTTCCAGCTTTCCAATACTCATACTTACCCCAAAGTCTATGAAATCAATTTTTTTTTTACTTTATTGAACTATCAAAATTTGTCCAACTTGTTGATATAGCGTGCACAATATCTATTATTTGGAAAAGTTGATTTGCGGTAATACCGAGATTTTGAAAAAAAGTCACAGGCTTCAAGTGACCATTATCAAAAATTTTATCTACGCTAAATATTCCTTTATTGAAAAGATCATTGTCAAAAATACAAATATTTTGATCATTGAATATAATATGGTACACATCCTCACCAACACACACCTACCCTATTATGCGTTCCAAAATGTTCAACATTTTGTAAATTTTGAAAATTTCACGCACTGCCACGCACCTACCCGCAAGCTGGAACGCACAGTTCACGCATTGGCCCGCATGAGTGCGTGCCCATGCGTAAACTATGCGGGAACCACAATGCGTGCAAGTGTCAACTGATCTTAATAACCCACACACACATAAATGATTAGCCAAATGATGTCATTGAATAATTATAATGTGGATTAGTAATATATTGTTTAATATTAATAAATCTTCATAATATCCCCTAAGATCATTCTTAATACCCGTGTTGTGTAGTGCTCAAGTTTTTAATTAGTATACATAATACAAGTCCCAATAATGTTTTGTAATCTGATTGGTCCTCATCGGACCACAAGATATTCGGCGAATTGCACTATTGCATTCAAAAAGCACTATCCTGCACTCTGACGTCATACCAAACGTACTATAGGGGGTGTATAAAACAAACGATGCACGTATTCTTGTATATATAGAAGACCTAAATAATGAACTCTGTGCTCGACTCGCAAAATGGATATACTGCACTCGGTCCTGCGACACTCGGCGAGGTATATCCATTGGCTCTTCTCGCATATCGTTCATTATTTGGCCCTGCATGCACGCGCCTACGTGCAATATTTGTATAATTATAGTCAAGGATAGTAGAGCTAGTCATCTCCCAGGGCCGTAATTAACATTATTAAGGCAAAGGACCATGAGGTTCTCAATTCTTTTGGTATTGCAAAATGTTTAAATTCCAGACATGGCGACATTAGCCTTTTCTATCTGAAAATTAAAAGACAACGCGATATCATTAACAAAGATGAAAACTGGAAAACAAGAAGCATGTCTTTATACAAAATACATTACTTATTGACCCATAACAATACAATACAATTTTCAGTGGGATACAAGTGCACGAGTAATATAATAAATTCACATGGGCATAACAGATGTATATACTGTACATGTACAAAGTGCATTACACTTATACTATGACTTGGTGCAATAGATTAATATTTGAACTTAAAATTATGTGCACTAAATTCGTATACAATACAGCACAGTATAACGTTTTATACAACGTTGTTACTTTATAAAACTTACAGTAGTAGGTTAAGATTTCAAAAAAATCCTTAATTTATTGAGAATCATACATTTCCAAGATGATTTAACGTTCTTCATTTTTTACATGCCCCCAAAACATAAAATTGATAAATTTCATGTATGAGTCCGATCATGTCCCATTACCATCATGTTACCAACTTTAATATTATAACATTAAATAATGATAATAATAATAATAATATGCATTTATATTTTTATACAATTTTTAGTACGAGATAACGATATGCCAATTAACAAGTGCACGAGTAATATATTCAATTCACATGGGCATAACAGATGACGATATGCCAATTAACGATCGGCAGAACATTGAGAAGTGAAAATGGGTTTCCAAAAAGGGGCTGCTTAAAAAAACCAACTGATCGCCTATTCAACCAAAGGCCTGTTGGTTTCCAATAGGATAGATTCTATGTACTCCCAGTTGTCTTTTTATTATTCAATAGGGACACATAGAACATGCTAATAATTGTTTAATGGACCAATTGGTTTTGAATACACATCCATTTATGATGTCCATAATTGGTGTTTTTGGAACCACAAAAAGTTCTTAACCTTGCTGAAGTAAATATACCACCACGGATATATCAGTAAACCTTTCATAGCTTAAACAAGTCAAACTTAGCGAAACTGGAGAGTATGGGCCAATATGAGTTGGCCCCGATTGTTCCAATCGAAATAATGACTTCTTCAGCTAAAATTAAACTCATCGCAAATTAAACATTGTGTGAAATGTACGATGTGAGCAGTGTTGAGCGACTCGAGACCGGACTCCGTTTATGCGGGACTCGGAAGGTTCATGACTCGGTCTCGGTCTCTCTGACTCGGGGCCCGTGACTCGGCGACAAGTCCGGAATGAGACCGGGTTATTTTGGCGCTAATGCACGCAGTTTTCATACTCCCAAATTTCCCCCAAATATCACACAATGATTTTTAAACATCACTCACACAACTTTCAGTCAAGTCGGCTCACGGAGTACTAACGCCACTAGACTACATGTATAAATGCTTATTATGAAATGCGTATGTTTTATCTAAAAACCTAAACCATTTAAACCGATTAAATGCTTAATCACTGATTTATCACAACACCCTCAACTTTGCAAGTTCCGGGGGACTCGCATCTCAAAAACTGAAAGAAATTGGAAGGCTAATTCCTGCCAGCCTAATATATGTACCCTTTGTTTAAGTGGGTAGTGCTCACTCAAGCATGAATGGTTTTCCAACTTGTTGGTGTCAACTTGAAATTGATCTTATTGGCTTTCTATACATATATAGGTATTTTCCACCAAAGTGACATATTTTTTGTTTGGTAGCCATTTCAAAAGTGTATAGTTTTTTTAGACGCACTGTATAATGCAAGCGTATAGCTCGAGCAGAATTTTTTTGATAAATTGATCTGAAACCGGACAATTTAAGCTTGTCTTAAACAAAGAACCAGCTGCATATCTCAATAAACATGCGTGCGCGTGTTTTAGATTTAGACCTAAAAATCTGGGCATTCTAAATACATTTTTTTTATCATGAAAATCAATAATGCAAGCGCGAGCTGAAAATATTTGATATTCCGATCTGAAAAAGGATAAATTTAAGCACTATTTCTAGCACTCTGTAAGAAAAAGCTGAAGTGGATATGGACCGAGCTGATATTTTTTTTATTATTATTTTTACCTAGAAACGGGACGATCTCAGGATATTTTGTCATCATATGAAAATGAAGACTATCTTCCCATTCCTCTTCCTAAGCGCGAAAAACTTGTCGATATTCCATTCTGAAAAGGGGACAATTTAATCATAAAAAATCATGAAAATTTTATTATCTTATTCATTAATCCTATAATCCATATCTATGACAAAATTACAAACGCCATTGCTAACAAAAAACATGTCATAGGCATATTTTGTTACCTTAGTAAGGCATTCGATATACTTATCACGACATTCTACTTTCAAAATTTGATTATTATTTGGTATGAGGTAAATCCCTCCTTTGGTTTAAATATCACTTAAAAAATCGAAAACAGTACGTCGCATTTAATGGTTATGACTCTGATTCACTTTAATTCATTGATGTGTCTCTTAAGGCTCCATTTTAGGCACACTATTATTTCTACTATATGTCAATGACATTATTATTACATCATCCATTTTATCGTTTCTATTACTCGCTGACGACAGAAATTTTTTTTTCTTAAAAATCTCACTTCCTTAAACAATATTCTTAATCATTAAATAAATATACTCTCACATTCGTTTAAAGCTAACAAATTATCTTTGAACACAAAAAAAGACTCATTACATATATTTTAAACATCATTCTCATATTTCTAACACTCAAATATACTTACAGATTGACGGCACGTCATTAGAACGGAAAACTTACTCTAGATTGTTAGGGGTTATCATAAATAAAGCTATATCTTGGGATGAGCATCTGCATCATATTATAATGTGTATTTCGAGAAGCATTGGAATTATTTCCAAGTTAGAATTTATTTTTCCTCTTAAAACTTTATTCCTATTGTATAATTCGTTAGTACTCCCGTATTGTAACGTTATTTAGGCTTATCGTGGCTCTACAAAGCCGACTCCTGTTTTTAAATTACAAAATAGTCCAGTAGAAATTTGTCATACCTGGAAAAGTTGTTAAGTACAAGGTTTTTTGTTGATTTGTGTTCTAGATGGATATTGAAGTAAATTCAGCTTGGTTGCCACCTTGGCAACATTGAGCAATTTTTTTTATTAGCCTAATTAGCATAATCATCTAATAAGCATATTACCATATTTAATATGCTACTTCTCTTAAACCAGAAAGATTGAAAACATACATAATATCATTTTTCTAAGAGGTTCTGTGACGAGGAATCGATTCATAACAATAATTTAAACATTAAAGTTATGCAATTATCGTAATCAGCCTAATTAGCATAATGAGCTAATTATCATAAGTGTAATATATACGTATTTGTGGATGTCTATAAAAAAAAATGCCAAATACGTAGATAATGCAACCCTTTTATGGTTTTCTATAGCGAGGAATTCATTTATGACATTTATTTTCTATTTTAACCAATTTAATCGCTGTAATTAGCATAATTAGCATTATGCACTAATTAACATGTATGTCTGTAATACATATAAAAATATATATTTATTTGTCATTTCATATTGAGAATGATCGAAAACATGATTAATACAGCAATCATATGGTTTTCTATGGCGAGGAATTCATTTATGACATAATTTTTCCGTTTCTACCAATGCAATTGTCGTAATAAGTATAATTAGCATAATACGCTAATTAACATATATGTGCAATACATATATTCCTTTGTCATTTTATATTGAGAATGCCCGAAAACATAAACAATTCAGCTATCTTGTAGTTTTCGATGATGAAGAATTCTTTTGTGACATTATTAATTTCCTTTTAACCAATGTTATTGTTGTAATTAGCGTAATTAGCATAATGCGCTATATTTGCAATAAATAGATTTCTATGTCAAAGTACTGTCTACATCGGTCTGAAAACATAAATAATACAGCTCTTCTAATGTTTTCTATGTTGATGAATTCATTTATGACAGTAATTTTCCATTTTAACCAATGTCAATGCCTTAATTAGAATAACTAGCACAATGCACTAATTAACATCTATGTGCAATATATATATTCCTATGTTAGTTTATATCGAGAGTGCCTGAAAACATGGAAAATACAGCTATTCTATGGTTAGTGGTAATTAAAATATAGGTGCAATACATTTATTTCGTTGTCACTGTAGTTATTGTCTCGCCTGCATAGCAGAGCGAGACTATTGGCGCCGCTTTTCCAACGGCGACGGCGTCAACATTGAAATCTTATAAACCAAAGTTAAGTTTTTGCGATGTCATCATAACTTAGAAAGTATATGAACTAAGTTCATGAAACTGGAACATAAAAATAATCAAGTATTACTGAACATCCTGTCTTAGTTTCAGGTCACATGACTAAGGTCAAATGTCATTTAGGGCCAATGACCTTTGGCCATGTTGGGGGGGGGGTATTTGTGGAATTGTCATCATAACTTTAAAAGTTTATGGATCTACATGTAGTTCATGTAACTTGGACATAAGTGCAACCATGTAGGCCTATCCCTGAATATCCTGTGCACATGTCAGGTCACATGACCAAGATCAAAGGAAATAGAAGGTCAATGAACTTTGGCCTTGTTAGGTGTATTTTTTAACTTGGCATCATAACTTAAAAAGCTTATGGATCTAGTTCATGAAACATAAACATAAGGGTAATCAAGTATGAAGGATTGTTTTGCACACGTGTTAGGTCACATGATCAAGGTCAACGACCATTTTGGATCATTGGACATCATCTGAATGTTTTCTTATGTGAATATTTTATGCAATGGCTGTTTTCAAAGTCAAATGTTAGGTGGGATTGGCCTCGATAGGGGTATTTGCCTCGATAGGTATTTGGCCTTTGCCAATCCCCTACATCCACTGCATGTTGGTGCTACTCTTTCTATTTGTAATCATATTGATTTGTTTATGTATTGATTGTTTCTTATTGTTCATATAATATTGTATGTTGTATATTTTTTAATGGATGTGAATAAAGTGAATTGAATTGAAAAAAAAAACTGCTGCTATATCAAATCGCGTAATACAGGCGAGACTGTCAGAGGCGTTCCACTTTAATTAGCTCATTATGCTAGTTAGGCTAATTACATCATTAACATTATTAAAAGTGAGATATTATATCATAAATGAACTCCTCGTCATAGAAAACTATGAAATAGCTGTATTATTCATGTTTTCTGGCATTTTTTATATAACATGACAAAGGAATATACATTTATATTTATATGTAATTAATTTGCTCATATATGTTAATTAGCACAGTATACTAATTACGCTAATTACACAATAACATTTGCTAAACGGGGAAAATAATGTCACAAAAGAATTCTTCATCATAGAAAACCATAGGATAGCTGTATTGTTTGTTTTCAGGCTTTCTCAATATAAAATGACAAAGGAATATATATATTGCACATATATTTTAATTAGCGCATTATGCTAATTACGAAAATTACATTGGTAAAAAGGTAAAAATAATGTCTTAAATGAATTCCTCGTCATAGAATATCATAGGATAGCTGTATTATTCATGTTTTCGGGCATTCTTGATATAAAATGATAAAAGGAATATATTTTCATATGTAAAATATTGCTCTTAAATTAATTAGCGCATTATGCTAATTACGCTAATTAAAACAATAACATTTGTTATACGGGAAAATAATTTCACAAAAGAATTCCTCATCATAGAATACCATAGGATAGCTGTATTATTCATGTTTTCAGGCTGTTGTAGTACTTTGACAAATAAATATATATATATGTTAATTAGTGCATAAGATTAATTATGCTAATTATGCTAATTACAGCGACTACATCGGTTAAAATGGAAAAATAATGTCATAAATAAATTCCTCGCCATAGAAAACCATAGGATAGCTGTATTATTCATGTTTTCGGGCATTCTCGATATGAAATGACAAAGAAATACATATTTTTTATATATATTACACACATATATGTTAATTAGTGCATTATGCTTATTATGCTAATTACACCGATTACATTGCTTAAATTGAAAAACAATGTCATAAATGAATTACTCGCTATAGAAAACCATAGGAAGGTTGCATTATCTACGTATTGGGTATTTTTTGGATAGCCATCCACAAATACGTATATATTACACTTATGCTAATTAGCTCATTATGCTAATTAGGCTGATAATTGCATAACTTAAATGTTTACATTATTGTTATGAATCGATTCCTCGTCACAGAACCTCTTAGAAAAATGATATTATTTATGTTTTCAATCTTTCTGGTTTAAGAGAAGTAGCAAATTACATATTGTATATATGCTAATTAGATGATTATGCTAATTAGGCTAATAAAAAAAATGCTCAAGGTTGCCAAGGTGGCAACCAAGCTGAATTTACTTCAATACCCATCTGGAACACGAATCAACAAAAAAACCTTGTACTTAACAACTTTTCCAGGTCTTGTACATGGCCTATATGAGACCGTCTACTGGACTAAAAGCGAGTTATTCGCATTTGTACAGGATCGCATTTACTTGGCTCACACTGTTCCTTTATTTTTCCTACAGAAAGCATTAAGAGTCGCCGACTTGTAAACTCTTCAGGTAGCTATCATTATGTTGAAGTATATCAATAATCTACTCCCTTCGTCATTTGATGACATGTTTAAGTTCAATAGTTCTGTCCATAGCTACCCTACTCTTACATCTGAAAACTTTCATCTCACAAACCACAGACTGTAAATGACCTCTAAATCAATTCGACATCATGGTCCAGATATTTGGAATAATCTTGCAGACAATATTAAATCTTGTTCCACTTTATACTGCTTAAAAACAACTCTTAAAAGAAATATAATTCAATCTTATTCATCCCATACTCAAAATTAATCCTCATTAGCCACCTAACATAAAAAAAAAAAATGATATTCTACTGCTATCAACAGCACCCGCACCTGCATCTGCCTTGCACCCACTTGATCAGTAAATATCAATTTTAGTCACGAACCCTTTTTATGAAGCCTCTATCAATTTCAAGCTTAACCGCTCACGTTGGCGGTCTCCTGCGTTCATTCGTTATTTTTTTTAATCATTAAAATGTGAATAATTATATGCTAACACAATTTTTTAAAATAATTATGTATTATAAGTATATTGTATACATAATGGATTATTTTTATATTGCAAACAATGTAAATATTTTTGACAATGTATTGTGAACGCAGAAATAGAAATAAAACAAACAAACAAAACAAATAACCTTAAATGAGATCGCGAAATTTGTTGATATAAAGGCCTGAAAACTGGACATTTTAAGCACTTGTTATTATGGATGGGATACATGGGCTAATGTATTTTTAACAGTTAATGCGAGCGCAAATCGCGAGCCGGATTTTTGTATACAACGTCAGGAAAATGGGATGTTAAGTAGTTTGTTATAGAATTACAATAGATGTATACATTACTCACCAATCAAAATGCAAGCGTGCAGCGCTAGCTGATTAGTTTTGACAATCACACCTGAAAAGAGATATTTTGAGAATTTTATGGAACACGCGAAGAGAACAGGTACAGGTAGCTGAAAATGTTGATACTAAGACAATAGAACGGACATTTTACAGAGCACTTAAAAAAAATCAATTTGTAAATTAAACAAAATACTGAAAGTCCGATGTCCGAACTGAAATATGTTTTGTATAGTGATTTCAATACTCGATATTTTAGGCTCCATGTCAGCCTGTTGAGCAAGATATGTATCTCATCGAACATGCAATGCGAGCGCGAAGCTCGAGCGATTTTTATTTTTTTTTGCCGGAGTGATATAAAGATTTTTTTCTTCAAGTCTTCCTTCTCTTTTTTCCCCTCCCTTTTCCCTTTTTAATTTTTTTTCCCTTTCTTTCCTCTTTTTCTTTTGTTCCGCCAATGGGGGGGGGGGGGGGCTGGATCCGCCTATGATATATTAAAGTACAGATAATTTTAATGAGAAACTTGTTTCTGACTCATGGCCGTAGCAGTTTTTTTTTTACTCAAATTTCCACAAAAATTCACCAAAAGTGTGCTGAAATTCTCATAATTCACATTATAAAATACGAAAGCTCCAAAATGACAAGTTCGGTCACGTCGTTCTCTCGCTGTTTTTTTGAAAAAGTGCACGCGTCCTGCCCCCAGCAAAAAATATTAAAATCTGAGTGCGACCATGTTCTGATTGATACGTAATACTTTTGCACATGTGCCGGACTCGGACTCGTACATGCCAGACTCGGATACGGATATGCCGGACTCGGACACAACACTGGATGTGAGGTGAGATGTGCAAAAAACACGCGCAATCTATAAATAGAATATCAAAATTTTAAGCAGTGACCCTTATATTTGTATCCACTGAGTATAAATTTATATATTTAACCTCTACATTTAAATTGTAATCAAACACCCCTTCGACGAATTTCTTGTCTGGCATTACTACGAAAAAATTAATTATCTATTTAATCATGTTAATATAAATCTTAAATTTATATAAATTCGCAAAAGTTCATTAATTTTTCAGAAAACACGAGTTATATCAAATGATCGGTCTTCTTAATTTCGAAGATCTACGGGAGCACTTTCTATTATTTAGTATACCGAATAGTAGTACTATATCGTATGGAGAGTTTGGTCAAATATATGATCAGTTGGGAAGCTCATATGGATGCTCATCTTCTGCAGTTATTCCGTGAATATTTTGATGATGTCTCACTACTGATTTGTTCTCATACGTCGGGCTCTCCTTTATCTTTGACAGCCGAACAGCTCCTAATGCTTCGTAGGTTGGTGATGACGTAACGGATGGTGTTAGGTCCATGTAATGCCCCTCTTGTTGTCCATCGTCTTGCTCTTCCTTAGTTCTGTAATATTATGTCAAAGAAAATAAACATATAAATAATGAAAAGGGGGAAATAAGGAACGAATTATTCAAAAGATTTTTCATTCTCAATTAAATCAACCGGCTACAACATTATCATTACAAAAGATTTGAAATGTCAGACAACCTGGAGAAAACACTAAAAAGAAATAAACCATACCTCAAAGCCCGGATAATCCATAATACCAACAATGTAAGAACTATAATATTTATCATTCCAATCTTTTTAAACGTGTGGTAGCAGTTGGATTGTTTCAAATTGCCAATTCATTTTGAGAATGCCAATATTTCAAAGGGTTCTTTAAGCAAATTATGTTACTTATTTGAAAAGCTCATTTGCGAAAGATGTAGGATCTTATACAGTGATATGTTTCGGCGAAATATATCAAGTTTTAGTAGTTCTACCAAGATAAAACCAATAAAAAAAGAGGAAAGTTGGTAAAAAAAATTCCCTATTTGCAAAACAATTTATTTTATTTTCACAAAAAGGGCGAGATCCACTTCAGGACTTTCCTAGAAAATGATATTTTTAAGTCCACCATAAAGCATGCTTTTAAGCAAACAAATTTTGTCTTGAGTAAACATTTATCTTTTTTAAGATGTGTTAAACAAAGTAAACGAAAAAAGAAGGTTATTTTGATCGGGTACCCGTTGTCACAAATTGTATCAGGATTGATGCCCCCGGAGGGCAGTTCCTCCGGGAACAAGTTCCACCTGACAACTTCCCCGTTTGACAGCTCCCCCATGACTACCCCCCCCCCCCGGAGGACAGGTCCCCCAGGACAATTCCCCCAGCCGGAGGACAAGTCTCCCAGGACAACTTTACCGGAGGACAACTCCCCTCAGGACAAGATCCCACCACATTCTGTTCGCTTTTCCTATTCCCTTTTTACTTAATTTATTTCCCTTCTAGTGTACATGTATCCTTATTCTTTCTTCGTGGAGCACCCACCCCCATACATTTAATTTCATTGTTCAGTAATGTTTATCATCCATGACAATGCATTAATCATTAATGCTCTAAATAATTGCTTGGACTATTTACAGAGAACCGTCTCTGGCGATTCATTTTTTGGTTTTGGCGGACCGAGTGGATGGTCACAAAATGGCTTGAAAGAAACAAAAAGATAATGGAAAGGGTCTTTCACGATTTTATGAATTCATTAGCGAGAAAAATAGGAAAGTTTAAGGCTTATACCGAACCAGTCTCAAGAAATATGAGTTTTATATAATCCCAATCCTACCAATGATGCGATAATCACGATAATCACAATAGCATAATGATATTGAGATGAATGTATCTCTTGTAACTCCCCCCCCCCCTTAGAAGTGCAAGTAAATGGCAGCTTAGCTTCTCCAATTACCTTTTCTTCCAGGTGATATATCCGAAAACGCTGAAGCTCAGAAGAGCAAGAACTGTCACTGAGACTGATGTTATTATCAGGACATTATGATCAAACGTCAAGGTCTCTACTGTTACATAAAAGGAGTGTAAGAGAAATATCATTCTTTTCATTTATCTTTTTTTTTCGGTTACCAATAACTATAACTTTAACTGCTGATGAGAATTTCCAATTTGATGTAAAAAATAACAGTTGATTCAAGTAGAAAATAAAGCTCTATAGATGTCTCAATTTAGTGTTGTCACAACACTCCATATAATAGTGCGTGAGAGTATCATCATCAATAATTTGTCCTGACAGTTTAGCTCGATGCAGTGACTGTGTCGGCCATCACATTTTATCATCCTTTTAATCATCGTCAGCACTGTGGATTAAATTTGAGATATTTTCACTCGCCCATTTTGATTATCAAAGTGAAATTTGCGTACATGTAATTATATTAACTTGTTATTTGTTATGGTACTTTTGTATCGTAACACTACAACATTAAAATAAAAAAAGTAGGTGGATAGTGATGTTAAGAAAGAAAATATTCAAGTTGTGTGACAGGAGGTTTG
Source organism: Lytechinus pictus (assembly GCF_037042905.1). Lineage (NCBI taxonomy): Eukaryota > Metazoa > Echinodermata > Echinoidea > Temnopleuroida > Toxopneustidae > Lytechinus > Lytechinus pictus. Next base: position 6,810,975 of record NC_087261.1, read on the forward strand.
TGTGTTCGTGTTAAATTGTCGGAATATTTATCATTTTTTCCTTTCTGTGTAGTAATTATGAATGTAGAGGGGGAAAATGAGCTTCTAGAACCTTTCTTTCAATTGCATTATTTTATCAGTAATATTATCCTTTTCACCTGTGTTATGCAATAAGGTAAAAACAAATTACTAAAAACAGAGAGGGGATGTCAAATTAATTATCATAACCTGATATTGGTTTGGCAATCATTGAGACGTCAAATCCTCTATAAGTTTCCTGAGATGCCTCATCACTGGTAAATCGAATCCAAAGAAACATTCCAACAGATGTGATGTTTTCTGGTAGATCTGATCCAGAAATATTAGGCATTACTAGCTCAGACATCTCAAATTCAGACAAATTTCCCTGGAATAGGTATAAGAAGTCTCTAGATGGCTCAATCTGCAAATCAACAAAATGCAACGAAACTCGATGATTGTCCGGAGCGATCACTTGCCATATTACATCAAGGTTGTTTTGGTACTTAGCTGGGTAATTCGGTGACCGTATGTATTCTGTTTTCGCGGCATCTACAGAAACGACTGCAGTAGGAAACGGAGAAAATTGAAAAAAATAATAACGTAAAATCGTAAAATGAGCTGCAGTACGTATTGATAATTTTTCTAGAGCAAAACCTTCGAAATAATCAATTTGAATCACAAATTTGTGAAATCTCCTTTAATACTGATTGAATCATAGGCCCAATAGGTGCAAAACTACCACGTTCACAATTATGCTAGTTCTGTACGGTAAAAAGCCAACTTGAGATTTAGCTAGTTGCCGAGACGTCTCCGCTACCTCGCAAAGACATCCTTCAAAATCATGGAGTCTCGGAGAAGTCGCAAATTCACAACCCCCTGTCTTCGAAACGTCGCCGAGATGTCCCCATTGCAGAAGCATCACAATGTATAATAACATCCCCGACTCAGGGCCCTTGGAACAATTTTGATAAGAGTGCTAGCTGATGTTGGTCATGAAATTTTTAAAAAGCAAAAAAGAATGAAATAAAGAAATTTTAAATTTTGACTTTTAGCATACAATCCTAATTTTCCGGGGGTGCTTCAGCATATAACATAATATAAAGCTGTTACAAATAATTTTATTCTGGAGTTTCTGAAAAAGAAAATTATAAACCAGCACCCTCGCTTCCCAAGGCCCAACAAATGAGACACATCCGCGATGTCTGATCGAAATGTCAGACCTTTTAGAAACGCAGAGACATGAAGAAGATCAGAAAAAAATAATGGGATGAAGTGGGGAAGTCTGCTTGATTATAAGGAGACTGTTCAGAGACTACAGTCGCTTTAGACGTCTCCAGACAAGGTGACTAGCACTTTGCCAGAGAGCAGCGGGGATGTTGCTGCAAAGTCTACTGGTGGGTGCTTCGAGGCCTCGGGAACATCTCGTAGACGTCGCTGCAACTACTTGGAGATTTTTCAGCAACATCCTCGCCACTTTGCTAGCGAATACCATTTCATTATTTCTTTCAACAAAAGATGTACCTACAAATATATCTAGAGTATTAAAAAAATATTATAAAAGCAAAGCAAATTCCACACATGTATACATATTATCCGCCGTGTAACATGTTTTGATATACCGTCGCTACAAAGTGTTACTACATTATATTCGTGGGAACCAACCAACGCAATATTCATTTAACCGATTAGGTAAGAAAGTAAAGTATTTAAAATGCTATGTTAAGTCAGAATATATTATATAGTTGTATATTGAGATTGAAATTCGTATCTTTTTCCAGAGGTCAAGAATATTTTGTTTCTTACGCATAATAGAAGTTGAACCGAGTTGCCTACTGGAAGAGCCCAATGACCATAGTTGATTTAGTAAAACCGAACAATCCTAGTCCAACTCTGGAGTGCAGTCAAAGACCTTTGGATTTCGCAAAGTGAAATGCAGAGTCTTAAGTAGTAGGTCTTAAGTAGCAGAGTCTTAAGTAGTAGGTACATCCTTTGTTACATATAAGTCTATATTAAAATTTGTTCATAGTACTAAAAATTATTTTTACCTAGTTATTGATGATTTTGTTTGAAATGTAAACTTTTGCAAGACGGCTTTTGCCGCAAAGAAAGAATTTTAATAAATCATTTTTAATTGAATTGAATTGTGAGACTAGACCCACTCACGTCCCGGCTACTTCTATCTGACTCAAAGTGTTTCGAGTCTGGTCATCACTCGAGACATGGAAAGTGTCTTGCAGAAATTAATCCCTCTCTTTTCCAAATCGTGTTTACCATGTGATAATGTTGCTTTTACATGATCAGAACCTGAATGTCTCGTGTTTAATACCCCCAACCACATCCAAAAGTGTCCAAAATGAAAAGTTCCTCAATGGACATATACGAAAATTTCCCTTTTTATATTAACTATACTAATTTGCATTTATTTAACTCACTTCGTAACTCAGCCAGAATATTGACACTGAATCCAGAAAAGTTGCGTTCATCATCACTTATGAAATAAACCCAGATATATGATCCTCTTGATATGACGTCATCTAGACTCGAATCTCCTGATAAAGATGCCAGTTGTGTAGAGCTTGAATAGTCTGATGTCCATCCATCTCTCACCTTAACGAAGTCTTTATTCGACTCGGTTTCGAAGAAGCTGAAGTGAAGTCTTACTTTGTATGCATGAGGAACACTCACAGACCATGATACATTGAGATTGTTGTAGTAATGGTTTGGATAATTTGGAGATTCAATCGATCCACTTTCCCCATCCTGCAAGTGGATAGCTGCTATTGAAAGAAGAGGTATAATTGATTTGTACTAACATGTCGAGTATAGGGTAGATGGTATAATGAAAAGTAATTAGTCTCCTGAGGTTCATGTATGGCGGGATAATCTATTTGATGATTTATAAAATAGAACGCAATGTCGATAGTTGAATCTAGTGTGTATACTCCCAACTGGAGTCCTGGGGCATTCCTGAATCCCCCAAGAAGGAATCACTGAGAGTGCCCTCGAAAGACACACACTGCATTCTACCGACCAGGCATGAATTGAATCCAGTTCTAGTCGTATAATATCAGAATACTCTAACTCCTTTATAAGGAGGTTTTATGGGATAATGTTAAAGTTATATTCAAAGCAGCAAATTTACCCAAAAATAATTACTATTTTCATTTCCTTTTCTCGTTTCTGCAATGATTTGCAATGTGCCGGAAAATCGAAATCGATCAAATTATATTAAACTTTAAAAGTTTTATATAATTTCGATTTTAATTCCATTCCCTACTGGTCAAAGCCGAAAGAAATTTACCGGATTTTGACCACTGGTCAAAACGGAAAGAAATTTACCGGATTGTGACCACTGGTCAAAGCGGAAAGAAATTTACCGGATTTTGACCTATGGTCAAAGCGGAAAGAAATTTACCGGATTTTGATCACTGGTCAAAGCGGAAAGAAATTTACTGGATTGTGATCACTGGTCAAAGTGGAAAGAAAGTTACCAAATTGTGACCACCGGTCAAAGCGATAAGAAATTTACTAGATTTTGATCACTGGTCAAAGCGGAAAGAAATTTACCGGATTTTGATCATTGGTCAAAGCGGAAAGAAATTTACCGGATTGTGATCACTGGTCAAAGCGGAAAGAAATTTACCGGTTTGTGATCACTGGTCAAAGTGGAAAGAAATTTACCGGATTTTGATCACTTGTCAAAGCGGAAAGAAATTTACTGGATTTCGTGATCACTGGTCAAAGCGGAAAGATATTTACCGGATTGTGATCACTGGTCAAAGCGGAAAGAAATTTACCGGATTTTGATCACTGGTCGCGTATCAAAGCGGAAAAAATTTACCGGATTGTGACCAATGGTCGAAGAGCAAAGAAATTTACTGGATTTTTATCACTGGTTAAAGTTTCTCTCTCATTTATCCTCCTCCGTTGTTCACCCCTCTCCATTTCCTTGCTTCCATTTCTTTTCTTGTCTTGATCCCTACCCATCTTTTCCTTCTCCATTTTTATATTTCCTTTCTTTTAATTATCTCTCTTCCCTTCCCTATTTTTTTTAAGGTTTCAAAGGGAGGGGTTGTTAGAGAGCCTCTTTGAACGGTAATGAAAAGAATATCCTTATTTATTGTTGTTCACCCATCAGCAAATTAATGACCCCCTCCATTTCTAAGAACATCCTGTCATGATTTGGGAGGCGGATGTGATCAAAGGAGATGGGTGGGTGAACGAGGAGCAAGACAATCCCAGACTGTTAACAATAACGAAAGAACAAAACGAAAAAAATCGATGAGTACAGCCAGTTTTGCAGGCGTTCGCTTATTTGTACACGTCTACTTCGTATGATGTTGGTCAAATAGTATTCATTTGAACCTTTCATTCCCCTCATTAGGTTTTTAAATAACTGTTTTTATCATAGAATTGATGATCTCAATTAGTTGCACGTTTTCGCATAATGTGAATTCGCAAATGCCTATAATGTTCATAATTCAGTTTTATCCTAAGTTTGTCATATTTAGTGCTTCCTTTCTTGAGATGAGATTGTAGGTGTATAGTTCACAGGGGGATCAGTGGCGTAGCTACGGGGGGGGGGCAAGTGCCCCCCTGAGATTGGGTGTGCCCCCCCCAAAAAAAAAAAAAAAAAAAAAAGGGAGAAAGAGGAAAAGAAAAAAAAGAAAAGACGAAGAAAGACAGGAGAAAAAAAAAGGAAAATAAGAGGAAGAAGACGAGTGAATGAAATAATATACGTAAGGGGGAGACTTGCAAAAAACCCAAAATCTTTCATGTTACTATATAAAATTTCTGCTTGCGCTTCGCGCCAGAATTGCCTGTTCAATGAGATTCATATCTTGCTCAATAGGCTGATATGGAGCAAGTTTTGAAGTCAATATACAAAACATATTTTAGCTCAGACATCGAGCTTTTATTATTATTTTTTTCATTTACAAATTTAAGTGCTCAGTGTAATATGTCCATTTTACGGTCTACATATCAGCATTTTAAGCTCACGCTGCGTGGTCACATTGTTTGATTTGCCAAGTTCCTATTGTTTACGTGTATTCCATAATGTTCCATTAAACTAATGTATTCAGAATTCCCAGATTCTATAGGTCTAAATCTAAAACATGCGCGATAGCCTGCATGTTCTTCTTATTAAAAATGTTTTTAAATTATCCAGTTTCACATCACGCTTCACGATCGCATTATTAATGATACCCAATCCTATTCATGATTTACAAAATATGTGTGTCCCGCTTTTAGGTCTTAAATCTCAATTTTCTTCTTCTCGCGCTTCGCGCTCGCATCAATTGTTTAGTTACATCCTATCCCATTTATTTAATATAAAAAGTGCTTAGAATTACCATTTTTTTTAGGTCGAAATGTAAAAAAAAAAATCCTCGCGCTTCGCGCTCGCATTATTGAAATATATACCGTCTTCGTGGGTATCTGTATAAAGCAGTCCTTAACAGGTCCCCTTTCGACAATGCTAGAACAGTTAATAAAAAATTCTGCTCGCGCTTGGCGTTCGCAGTAACCATCTAGTTACATACGAATCTTGTTCAGGATCATACATAACATTGCCCAGAATATTGAATTTTCAGGACAAAATACATGAAAGTAAACAAAAAAATCGCTCGCGCTTCGCGCTCGCACTTTTTATAAGGCGAATGAGATTTTTAATGTTTATGTTGTTTTATAAGAATTAAACTAAGAAGTAACTGATCGGGGAAAATATAGGTGAAGATAATTTCGGGCCCCGTACCCTATTGGCGAAAGTCGGATCCGCCGTTGTGACACATACACCGGAAAAATGGTGCCCCCCTGAAAAAGCAAGGACCCCCAGTGCCCCCAGGAAAAAAATCCTAGCTACGCCACTGAGGGGGATGTGTACGTACGGAGAAATAACTTATCTAAAAAAGATAAAGAATGGATCGTTGACTCCATTACATTAAACCACAATTATGTCATACATCAAGAAAAACATGAAGGAAGGGAAAGAAAGAATAAGGAAAAGAATTAAAAGGGAAAAAGAAACTAAAGAACAAAGAATGAGAGAAAAGAAAACATCTATATATTTAAAAATCAAAATGAAATCTACAACATTTTCTGATCACGCTAGTTTTGAAAACAGTTTTCGAAAACCCTCGGGTAGACGCAAAAGCGCCCGATGGTAGATGTACACCCCTTGCAAGAGATTACGTAATTGGCTGGTGGTTAAGTGGACCCGGAAGTGCACGTGATCCAGGAGGGATGATGTGAGCGTGTGTGTATACGTGTGTGGTATTGGGCGGGGGCCGGGGGTGGGGGGCACACCGGAACTACCGCCCCTCGGCCCGGTAAACGTGCGATATATAGCGTGTACCACACGCGCAGCCCACTGGCCACACACACACACACACCCCCACACACAAATACACACAGCTAGGCGGCGACCGGCGCCAAAACTGAAAAAGTGCGCGAAATTTATTATTGCCTCGCTCGCTTCATCAGAATAATCTCAGCTTTGTATCGATCGAATCAACACTAATTCAGCTAGATCCATTCAGTCTTATTTTTTGTTTGTCTGCGGAATTTATATTTAACTTTAAGCGTTTATCGTACGACATCCGACTGCCTTTTGCAAATATCTACGACAACCGGTATATATACTGTAAACGTTTTCTCTTTGAACAGTGATCACAAACTGGTAAATGTCTTTGATCCGCTTTGACCAGTGCTCACAATCCAGTAAATTTCTTTCCGCTTTGACCAGTGATTGAAATCCAGTAAATTTCTTTCTGCTTTGACCAGTGGTCACAATCTGGTAAATTTCTTTCCACTAATTTGACCAGTGATCAAAATCCGGTAAAGTTCTTTCCGCTTCGACCAGTGGTCACAATCCAGTAAAATTCTTTCCGCTTTGACCAGTGGTCAAAATCTGGTAAATTTCTTTCTGCTTTGACCAGTGATCAAAATCCGGTAAATTTCTTTCCGCTACGACCATTGGTCACAATCCGGTAAATTTCTTTCCGCTTTGACCAGTGATCAAAACCCGGTAAATTTCTTTCCGCTTTGACCAGTGATCACAAACTGGTAAATTTCTTTCCGCTTTGACCAGTGATCAAAATCCGGTAAATTTATTTCCGCTTTGACCAGTGATCACAAACCGGTAAATTTCTTTCCGCTTTGACCAGTGATCACAATCCGGTAAATTTCTTTCCGCTTTGACCAGTGATCACAATCGGGTAAATTTCTTTCCGCTTTGACCAGTGGTCACAATCTGGTAAATTTCTTTCCGCTTTGACCAGTGATCAAAATCCGGTAAATTTCTTTCCGCTTTGACCAGTGATCACAATCGGGTAAATTTCTTTCTGCTTTGACCAGTGATCACAAACCGGTAAATTTCTTTCCGCTTTGACCAGTTATCACAATCCGGTAAATTTCTTTCTGCTTTGACCAGTGATCAAAATCCGGTGAATTTCTTTCCGCTTTGACCAGTGGTCACAATGCGGTAATTTTTTTTCCGCTTTGACCAGTGGTCATGCAAAATCCGGTAAATTTCTTTCAGCTTTGACCAGTAATCAAAATCCGGTAAATTTCTTTCTGTTTTGACCAGTGGTCACAATCCGGTAAATTTCTTTCAGCTTTGACCAGTGATCAAAATCTGGTAAATTTCTTTCCGCTTTGACCAGTGGTCACAATCCAGTAAAAAAAAATCTGCTTTGACCAGTGGTCAAAATCCGGTAAATTTCTTTCCGCTTTGACCAGTGGTCAAAATCCGGTAAATTTCTTTCCGCTTTTATCAGTGATCAAAATCCGGTAAATTTCTTTCCGCTCTGATCAGTGATCACAATCCGGTAAATTTCTTTCCGCTTTGACTAGTTGGGAATGGAATTAATACATGTGTACTTTTGATTATGTAATCTTATAATTGTATATATCTGTATAAATTTATTAAATGAAACCGTTTATTTATTTGTAATTAAAGTAATTATAGTAATACTATGTTTGACATTTGTCTTACTTTTTTATAATTGCGTGACAGAGAGAAAGAGTAAGAGGAAATGAAGAGTTACAGGCACAGTGTTTTCTCATATGAGGTGTTCATTTGTTGTATGGTATGAATAAACATTTACCATCAAATGGACATGAAATTGGCTAATTATATCCGGATATAATAATATGTTTGGGTCTATTTACCAATTCATTCATAAAATTCAATTTCTTTTGAAATAATTTGCTGTTTTTTATCATCTCTCTACCTCTCCTTTCTCCTTGATTGAAATATATATTAAAGTGGTCATCTGAATTACATTCCGGCGCCTGGCATCTCTCAGTCGACACCAGTTAGCTGAGAAGGAGCAGGAGGAGGACGCTTGGGTGTGGGGGGGGGGGGTCAAAACCAAAGTTACACTCTCCTCTCATTTTTTTTTCAACATATAAAAAGGGAAGGTAAATGAGAAAAAAATCAACCAGTTCAATGCTGGAAATGTTATCACTATCGGATGTAAAATGAGAAGGTAATGACGCTACAAAGTTTCATGCGAATAAGTAGACCGATGGCGTCACCCACTCACTATTTCTTTTGTATTACGTGTGTTAGTTTTCAAAAGAAGTATGTCCGTCAGATATGGTTATTTACGTATGGGACAGACATCTAACGCAATCATCCGAAAGAAGTGAGGGCTCGAACCTCTAACCTCTGCATTAATTTGTATGTTTCCCTACGTAGCTTGGATGACAGACGCTCGCCGCAAAGTTTTGTTTTATATCAATTTGAAACATTAAATTTTGAACAAAGTTTGATTCCCCCGAACATGCAACATTGCGGTTGGGGTGACCTATTTTTACTCTTTATTGTTGAATCTGCAAAACTTGAAACATTGTTTGATTCATATGATAAAAATTAGTGTTAGTAACATCATCGACTCTATAATTTGCATATATTTGTGAAGTGCTTAATTTGTTTGTGAAAATTAAATGAAATTCGAACGTGTAATTCCTTTGAATATTATAGGCCTACCAAATCTCATTTTAATGGATATTTCAGCGTTATGCTTGTTTGATTTTTTCTATTCATTTAATACAACTTTGATTGTAGGGATGGACTTGCCCTTTAACAAAGTCACGTCTTTTAAAATGAATATTTCTTACTTCGAAATAGGGTGATTCCGGCTAGGAACCCTGTATTATTATTCTGTTCACTGCTGGTGAAATCAATCCAGAGATATGATCCTCTTGATATAATATCATCTGGATTCAAATCTCCAGATAGAGATGCCACTTGTTTTGAGTTTGAATAGTCTGATGTCCATCCATCTCTCATGTAAACGAAGTCATGATCCTTCTCGGTTGAGAAACTAGTAGTCCAGGATAGAAGGGGTCGAACCTTGTTTTTTTATATATACAATGTTTTTTTATGGTTTCTTGTCAATTCGAGGGTGCTGATTCCGAATCTGAATGATGCCACTCGTGTAACCTTGAGCATTTTCTGCAAATTGGCAAAATCCAATATGGCCGCCAAAATATTCAAATTACCCATGAAAATCATAAAATTGTCCACACATAAAGTACATGCAATTGTGCTGCCGGAGTGAAATAATATCTGAAAAAATGATTTTTGTCAAAATATTTATTTTCTTGATATCAAAATGGCCGCCATCATAGACCCCTGTACAATATGAATGGGGAAAATTAATTTTTACAAAATTGAGCACTGAAATGCAAGTAATTATGATCAATGAGTGAAGCAATGTATGAAAACATGATTGCTAACGATATATATCATTTGTTATGTCAGTTATGTGATAAATCCTGTATTTTGATATTCAAAATGGCCTCCAAAAGCCCTAACACTATTATGTACAATGTGAATGGTGACACAAAAAAATCACAAGAGTGAGCACTAAAATGCATTTTGTTAAGATAAACGAGTGGAATACTGACTAAAAACATTATTGTTAACGAAATTTATTATTTAACATGCCATGTATGTGATAAACCCTGTATTTTGATATTTAATATGGCCGCCAAAGGCCCTAAAATTATGATCTACGATGTGAGAGAGGACAAAACAATCACAAGGTGAGCACTAAAATGTATTTTTTGTGGTAAATTAGTGGAATACTGTCTTCAAATATAATTTGCAACGAAATATATTATTCGGGTTTCATATTTGTGTTAAATATTGTATTTTGACTTTCAAAATGGCCGCCAAAAGACATTGACTGTATTATGTACAATCGATCTGGGAAACCAATTTTCACAGGAGTCAGCACCATAACATGCATATAATTGTGATTTAAGAGTAAAATATTGTCTGAAAACATAATTTCTAACAAGATATATCATTCATTCTGCCAGGTAGGTGATAAATAATGTATTTTGAAAGTCAAAATGGCCGCTACAGGCCCTAACGGTAGGCCTATTATGTACTTTGTGAATGGGAACATATAATTTTAACAGAATTTGGCTTTGCATGTATGAGTGAAATAGCGTCTGAAAATATGATTTCTAACCAAATAGATAATTTCTTATGTTATTTAGGTGATAAATGCTATATTTAAATTTCAAAATGGCTGCAATATGTTTCTTTGTGGAAATTATCTTTCCCCATTCAAATTTTACATATTAAGATAAGGGACTATGGCGGCCATTTTTCATTTTTAAAAGGCTGCATTCATCACCTTTATGACACAAGCTATGATAAATTTCGTTAGAAATCATTGGGTTTAGACAATACTTAACACTTACATCAAAATTAAGCCATTTTCATAGTAAAAATTTTGTCAAAATTATCTGTCCCCAGTTACAATCTACATACTACTTTGGGCTATGGCAGCAATTTTGAATTTCAAAGTAAGGCCTTTATATTATTACCTTCTCAACCATCATGTGATGTATTTAGTCAGAAATCATGTTCAAGACCAAATTTTACCTATACATCACATAGTTACGTGCGTTTTGGGTTCTCATTCTGGTGATGATTAGTTTCCCTATACGCATGTTACATAATTTGTAGGGGCTTGTGCGGCCGTTTTGAAAGTCAAAATACAGTATTTATCACCTACATGGGAGAGGAAATGTTATATTTCATTAAAAAAAATCACGTTTTCAAACAATATTTTCCTTATACAACAGAATTATATGGATTTCATCGTCAGGCAAATCCTAATTCTTTGAAAAGTATTTGTCCCCATTTACATTGTAGATAATACTGTATTAAGGGCCCATAGGGGCCATTTTGAATTTTACAATACATCATTTATCTCATGCATGAAAAAGGAAAGGATATGTTTCGCCAGAAAACATGTTTTTAGACAATATTTCACTCGTAGATTACAATTACATTCATTTTATTGTTTTTACTCTTGTGAAAATTAGTTTCTTCATTCGCTTTGTTCATAATACAGATAGGGCCTATGGCAGCCATTTTGAATGTCAACATGCAGCATAATTACCGAAATTGCAAGGGAAATGATATGTTTCGTTAGAAATCCTTGTTGTCAGACAGTGTTACACCAATATTTCGCAGTTATTGGCATTTTAAAGTCAAACAAATTCAAAGGTTGTGAAAATTATTTGTCCCCTTTTATATATTGTACACAGTATAAGGGGTCTTTGACAGCCATTTTGAATATCATAATACAGCATTTATCACATTAGATAGTATACAAATGACATAGTTTTGTTAATAGTCATGTTTTCAGACAGTAGTCCACTCGCAGGACACAATCACATGCAATAATAGTGCTCTTGTTTGAAAAAATATTTTTCCCCATTCATATTCTACATAATAAAGTATACAGGGGTTATGGCGGCCATTTTGAATATCAATAAAATAAATATTTTGTCAAATATCGCTTTTCCAATTGGTATTTCACTTCTGCACAACAACTACATGTATTTTATAGCTAATGTGTGGGCAATTTTATGATTTTCATGGGTAATTTGCATATTTAGGCGGCCACATTGGATTTTGCCAATTTGCGGAAAATGCTCAAGGTTACAAGAGTGGCATCATTCAGATTCGGAATCAGCACCCTCGAATTGACAAGAAACCATAACAAAACATTGTATATCTAAAAAAACAAGGTTCGACCCCTTGTCTATGGGGCCTATCCTGGACTATAGTAAAGTGAAGTCTTACTTGATATGGAAAAGGAACACTCACAAGCCACCTTACGTAAGTTTTTTTGGTGTAGTTGGATGGGTAATAAGGAGATTGAATGTATCTTATATTTCAAGGTTGCAAACTAATAGCTGTAAGGAAAATAAAAACAAAATATAGCAATTTTTGTCCACACATTTGTGATGAATTAATTTCATTATTTCATTGTTGTAGTATGAGTACGGGTAACTAGGAGACTGAATGGATGCATGATTCCAAGGCTGCAAACTGATATCTGTGAGCAGTGGAAATATGAAATGTATTTCATTATGCCTAAATAAAGGAAAAATAATTATTAAAAAAATTGGATGTTCGTAATAAAAATGTTGATATTCTTGCACACTCGCTTGCTCACTATCAATTTTTTTTAAAATAAATTTTGCGAAATACGCCATACCTGGACCCTTTAAATTTTTAGCTCATTACGCCACTGGGCTAGACTGCCAGAGGCGTTCCACTTGTTTTTTGTTTGTATATTTGTTTTTTTCAATTATTTCACACTCACTTCGGAATGGTGTAAGTTGTGCTTCGAATCCTGTTCTAGTAACCCAGTCATCACTGGTGAAAGTAACCCAAAGATACGATCCCCTTGATATGATGTCATCTGGATTCAAATCTCCTGACAGAGATGCCACTTGTGTTGAGTTTGAATAGTCTGATGTCCATCCATCACTCACGTAAACGAAGTCATAATTCTTCTCGGTTGAGAAACGAGTAAAGTGAAGTCTCACTTGATATGGAGAAGGAACACTCACAAGCCACCTTAAGTGAGTTTTGTTGGTGTAGTTGGATGGGTAATTGGGAGACTGAATGTATCTTACATTTCCAGCTTGCACACTTATAGCTGTAAGTAAGGAAAATCAATACAAAATATAGCCTTTTATAGTCCACAAATTTGCATTGAATTTGGTTTTTTGAAAAAATTGCATTGGAATAACTTCCGCAATTCCAATGCAGTGAGAACCTTATTCTTTTTATCCTAGTGTCCTGCATGTTCTCAGCATAATAGTAAAGACAGAAGATGGGGAGATATAAAGAAATGAAAGGAAAAAACAATTAAAAAGGAGGAGAAAGGGAAAGACAGAAAAGTGCGGTCCTTAAAACCACATGCAATAAAAATGTAAAGTAAATCCCTCGCATAAAGATGGTTAGTGAACAGTTCTAAGAAAGGTTGTACTATGACTCGGAGAATTCAATCGTGTGACTCCTGGAAAAGGTAATATTTGTTTAAATCATAGATATATCGTCTGAACCATATTTGATAACCCTTGAGTAAAAATCAGTTGATGTCTTTATTTTTTTCCTGGACTTACGGCATTCATGAAAGGAGAAGTTTACCTTAACATAAGGTTTATTGTACACATTAAAAAATATGTTGGTGAAGGTTTAAGGTATAATCCATTAAAGCTTTAAGAAGCCATAATAATCTCCGTATGCTTCTCCTTATGGTTAAAAAGGAAATGAAATGACTTTTCTAAAAAAAAAAAGAAAACGTTGTTTTATTGTACTTTTAGTATTTCAACAGATGGATAATTTCACACCCACTCCAGGAAGAACATTTTTTTTCAGTCACCATGAATCATTTTTAAAAATCTAAAAAAATTAAAGATATTTAAATGTCTGCATTTCCCATTAGCATGATTAAAACATTAAAACAGGTTGATGCAATGGTCACCAAGAAGGAGATATCTGTACATTTGAATCCGTGATTCGCTACGCCAAATACAGGCGGTAACCATTACTATAGACAGAAAGTGTTTGACTTTAATTATATCAACTGATAAAGTAAAGACCTATAATAACATAAAGACAACACAAACAATGCAATCAACTCATATAGCATTTTCTGCCGACAAGAGGCATACAGATATTACAACAAACTATGCCTGATATCGACGGAAAATCTCATTCGTTTCCTTGTCGATTTAGCATGCCATTTTTACCTTCACCATTCGAAAGACGCTAAAGTAGACCATGATTACGGATCACGTTATATTGTATTACATTCTAGATTGGTCGAATATATCGTAAAAACAGTATTTGCATTTATCGTTATATATTTTAAAATGTTAAGTGGCCACTCTCTGCACCTCGCTTTTGATCAAATCTGGATAAAGCTATTTAACAGATTAAATTCAAATTAAACTTAGCTTACTTCGGATCTGAGAAGATGCAACGACCTGAAAGATGTCACTTCTTTTACCAGCGTTACAATTGAATTGTATCCATAAATACGACCCTTGTGATGTAATATTCACCGGGAAAGATGATGCAGATAAATCCCATCTTTGTGTTGGTATAGCTTGATCCGATGTCCATCCTTCGTATACATAAACTACATCATTGCCATGATAAGTTTGGTTTGGATCGGTCGTAATATGAAGTTGGATTTGGCTGTTTGCAGGAGATCTAATTTTCACCAGAATGTCCTCATCTTCAGGATAATCAATAGAGTTTAAAGAGGTTTCTGCCCCAGCCGTTAAATGGATAGGCTTGAAGGAGAAGGCTATCAAGAGGGGGAAAACACGATATTGCATAGTAGTAAATGTAAATTTGGAAATGGCAAAACTGTTTATTCACACCTGATGCATTTGAAATTAAAAACCTAATAATTTATTTTTTTGATTTTCTACAGCAACTCGTCAGCGTGGCGCAATTTCCTTTTGTTTGCAGTAGCAAGATTAGAGGTTAGATTCCCAAAATACGCATGGTTTAAATTTGCATAATTTTATTAATGTTCAAAATCTTGTTCACGTTATCATTATCATTGTGTTCTCTGAGGTGCAAGTGGTAACGAATGAAAAATCTTGTCTCCATGGTTAGGCTAGTATTACTAAACACCCTGTGCGAGTTGAGGTCAGATGAACAAAGTCGAAGGTCATTTACGATGAACTTTGGCCATGTTTTGGGTAATTGTTAAATTGAGATCATAAATTTGAAAGTTTATGGATGTAGTTAATGAAATGTTGACGTAGGGGTAATCCAGAATCATTGCTCACCTCACATGATCAAGGTCAAATGTCATTTAGGGTCAATGAATATGGACCATGTTAAAAGAGTCAATATAAAAGTCTTAACCAAGGTTATTTTTTTTTTAATGTAGTCATAACTTAAAAAGTATATAGACTTAGTTCATGAAACTTACACATAAGGGTAACGGTGTATCACTGAATATCCTACTTGGGTCTTATGTGACATGACCAAGGTCAAAGGTGACCTAGGGTCAACAAGCTTTGGCCATGTTGGGGGGTATTCGTGGAATTGTTAACATAACTATAACAGTTTATGGATATAGTACATGAAACATGGACATAAGAGCAATCATCTATCCCTTAATGGTGCGTTTTTCAGGTTGCATGACAAAGATCAAAAGTTATTTAAGGTCAATGAACTTTGGGTGTGTTTGGGTATGTGCTGAATTGGCATCGTAACTTCGAAAGTTTATGGATCTACATGTAATTCATGAAACATAGACAATGGACATAGTATTTTATTATCATATGAATGTTTTCTTTTGTGAATAATTATTTGTTTTCAAAGTCAGCACTGGTGCTATATCGAATCGCTTAATGTAGGCGAAATTGCCAGAGGCGCTCAACTTCTTTAATTTGATATTACTTTGTATATCATTTCGTTTCTTTACTTTTCACGTTTTTGTTCACTTCAAGTTTGCTATTGCTCTTTGTACTATATTCATGTTTTGTTACATCATATTTTTGTTATTGTTTTTGTAAACTCAATTTCATTTTTGTATTATTTGTTATTATCAGATGTTCATGGCCTTGCTGAAAAGCAGCTTCTAGCTAAAAGCAGCATACTAAACCGTGATAAAAAAATAAAATACAATACAAACACTTTGGAAAGATCACTGTTATGGTAAAAAACAACAGTTCAGTCATTCTCATATGGGTGAAAACCAATCAAAACACATAAAATCAAAATGAAGGGTAATTTTTCAGGGAAGGTTTTACTACCTCTTTCCACAGCCACGCACTCACACAAACATAACCTCTTTGAAATGACAGTTTTAAGGTTGTACATGTATATATATATATATATATATAACAAACTCTGTGAAATTATTCCGAATGGCAATTTTTAAGTCCCAAAGTACACATTCGACAAAACCTGGGGGAGGCTTTGGACAAAGGTTGGGGTTTCCCTTAACGCGATGCAGGGCGACGTCCATCCATCAGTACACGCCATGTTGTACCATAGAGCTAATAATAGCTCCATGGTTGTACTATCACATCATAAAGTCGCTGCCAGGAGTCCACTAACGACAATCCCCTTGAAAACTGAAGTTACTATAGTGAATTGAACTCAGGGATATATGATCCTTCTGATGGGATATACTCGGATCAATATACAGATATACATGAAGGAAGGCGCGACCCATTCATTGTTATCCTAATATTAGCATTGATTTAGAATAATAATTTTGAAAAAATATATATTCTATCCCATGGCTAGATTATTTCAATGTTATAGGAGATTTATTCTGTCACATGTAGGAGTTGGTAATAGAGTATATAATCCTGTATAACAAAGAGAGAAAGTTGATGAGCATTAAACAATTTCCACTCACATCTCATCTCAGCTGTCAAGTTGGCCTCGAATCCGGTAGACATCCCTTGATTACTTGTGGTGAATTGAAGCCAGAGATAGGATCCATTCAATATGATATCAGCAGGTAACGATGTACCAGATAGACGCTCCAATTCATTTGAGCTTGAAAAGTCTGATGTCCAGCCGTCATTCACTTTTAGAAAGTCATTCAAAGAGATTGAGAAGGAGATGAAATGAAGTCTTATTCGATACGCAGGAGGAGCACTTACAAACCATGTCACGTTTAGATTGCTGTAGTAATGGTTCGGATAATTAGGAGACTGGAACAGTTCACAACCCCAATCCTGCAAATGGATAGCTGAAATAAAAATCACAACATCTAAAAAAAAATAGGATAACAAGCATTGTATCTATGTTATTGTAATAATCGCTAGAGGTTAGTCATTTGTCTCGCAATCTACTATGGTCAAAAAGGAAATTCGTGATCACTCTCGCAAAAAGTGTTCACTAGCTTACAAGTTCACGAGCTTTCGAGTGCCGCTGCAACTCTTTATCAAGTGACGAAAATTATCTGATACGGTAGTCTATTTATACCAATCCCAAGATTTGTAGATTTGTAGATTTGTTGTAATTATCTTGAGTTGAGTCTATGCCAATCTTTTGACTGAAATCCTTGTCAAAACCATACTGGTGTGTGGTGTATACTCGCGACCATTATATATATATACATATATATGTATATATATATGAATGGTCCGCGAGTGGTCAAAAACTTACTTTTCAACAATATATCCATCCCTAAAATGATTTTACTTTTCTCTTTCATTTATGTTGTTTCCTTGGATGTGGTGCCCCCTCCCACAATTTGTACTTCATTCGAAAACACAAATCGTCGCACATGCTCCTTGTTTCTATTTATCTCTTCTGTATTTTCAATTCCCTCGTCCCTGGCAGCCCCTGCTGCCCTATGGACTTTATTGAATTGAATCAGCTTGAAAGGTTATAATTTAGGTTATTATAAACAAGAAGAAATAATCATCAAGGATCATGTAAACGGACCCTAATTTATCAGATTTATATCAGTAAAATGGGGTAAAATGTTTTCGAACTTACATCGAACCAGCGCAGTCAATTGGGCTTGGAATCCTCTGAAAGCATTCCGATGATTACTGATGAATTGAATCCAGAGATATGACCCATTAGATGTGATGTCATCGGGAATCGAATATCCTGATAGAGCTGCCACTCTTGTTGAGCTTGAATAGGCTGATGTCCATCCATCTCTCACACGAACGAAGTCACGATTTCTCTCCGTTTCGAAAAAGTTGAAGGTAAGTCTCAACCGATATTCAGGGGGAGCCGTCACTAACCAGCCTATGTTACGGTTATTGTAGTAGTTGGTGGGATACCATGAGGGATACTGGATAGATGTTTCAGAGTCAGGTCTCACACTTTTACCTGAACATAAAAGTGCAACTTTTCTTTTTCATTATTTGACAAAGCCTCTCTGTTATAATTGAGGAAATTTCGTCATTCGTTCTCATTTCAGTTTGGAGAAAATTATAGTAACAAATAACCATGATAACCAAAATATCCCCAAAATTGTATGTGCAACATTGAAATTTGGTTTAGCATAGATTTTGTACGCTGTGAGATTATTCTCATGCACATTAACATCAGGGGCCGCAAAAACGGTTATGAAAGTGGCTGAGCCATAGGTGGGGTACCTACACTTTAAAAAATAATGGGTATGAATGCTCCATTAGGGTAATTGTGTGTCCAACCAACATTGGGCCTTTCTTTGGACATTTTCTTTTATCCAGTGTGATGAAAATTTTGCCCATTCTTAAGTAACTGCTGCTTATTTTTTTTTTCTTACTGGGCAATATGCTTCCCGCATGGGGCAAAATACTGCCCAAAATTGGTTGGACACGTAATTACCCTCCGGTTGGTTAAAATTTTACCCAATATTTTTTACAGTGTACCATGCAAAATAATCACAATCAGATGGTCATTTTCACGTTTTTGTAAACGGTTTTGGAAAAAAAATATATATATGGGGGGGGGGGGCTGAAGCCCACCTCTCCCCGCTTTCGCCGCCCCTGAACATAGTGCATATAATTTCTGAGACGGGAATCCCCCCCCCCCCCACTTAAAGATGGTAACAATTCATGAAGACTTTCTTTCCTCATAGAGAAAAGATATCAATGATAATTTTAATATTTCACAACGATCACAATTGATAGTCATGACATTGATATACTCACTTATCCATTCATGTGGTTGTGCGATCGAATTGGTGACACAGGGAATAAGAAACACCAAACAGATCACATATAATAAGCTAGCCATATTAGTTGCCTTGAAAGAGTCCATTCAATAACTCCGAACACATTTTCATACAGATATAACAATTTTGCTCATAAACTTGGATACATCGACAGAGAAATCCCAAGTGAATTCCAGTAAAGGATAATCGTAAATGACCTGAAACTGTTCCTTCTAACAAACGGCAACAATTCTCGAGTATAATTAAGTATTGTATTTACTTCCTCTTCAGTGAAGGGAATTCATCATCGTTTATATCATATTCGTTTGAACAGAAAATAGACGTTTCTTTACAAGGAAATAATACAGCTTCAATATGAAATATCCGGGAATTCCGTTCTTCAAGTGTTTCCGGTTCTTGATACATGATTTCTTGTTAGAATAGAAATTGATAAGGTATTTTTTATTTCAATCAGCTTTTAACATACTGCATTATATTTTATTTTAAAATGACAACCCCGTAATTTAACTTGCATTATAATTCTTGTAAGAAACTAGCACTGTATGACGTTGTCAAGAAATTGTCATAGAAATAGATCTAGTTGAGTGGAACATTGATTCCATTAGCACCATGAGCACCAGGAGAGCTTGAGTTGGTTGAGCAATGATGACGAAAGTGATTTGGATCCTCATCAAACAGACAATTTGCATTCCCTCAAATATACATTTACATCTCGCGATACATGTCACGTTAATAATAATAATGATAATAATAACGGTATATTTACCCAGGGTAGCCACTTTAGTTCCGAAAACTGTTCTCTCAGCGGGCCCTGCATTATTATTACCCGGGCTAAGCTGGGCTACATATTCAGGTGCACACAGCTTTTTGAGTAATTAATTCCTGCCGGTACCCATTTACCTCACCTGGGTCAAATGCAGCACACTGTGGATAAATTCCTTGCTGAAGGAAATTACCCCATGGCTGGGATTTGAACAACGACCCTCTGTTTCAAAGTCCGGAGACTAATCCACTGTTCGTGGTGGTTTTCTGATATAATAATAATAATAATAATATAGGGTATTTATATTGCGCACATATCCACCTTGTTAGGTGCTCAAAGCGCTCCTATATTACCCGGCTAAGCTAGGCGGTCATAGCGCACACAGCTTTTTAAGGAATTACTTCCTACCGGTACCCATTTACCTCACCTGGGTTGAGTGCAGCACACTGTGGACCAGTTTCTTGCTGAAGGAAATATTATGAGGTAAACAATTTTATGAGGTAAACAATTTAGAAACTCCTTCACAAACTGAAATTTAATTAGACTCCTATCAGCATTTAAAGGGAGTACTTTGTAACGATGATTTAAACTGGACTAGTAAATTTTACATCGGAATTTCATGACCCATTTATAAATATATATATGCGCATTGCATGTATATGTATATATACATATACATATATTATAGAGCTATATAGCTCCATGCATATATATGCAGCAATGGAGATACACACCTGAAAGTTGACCCTGAGTCAACCGACTTGAAGTCAATTTACTCAGAGTCATGTTCAGGACTTAGAATTTTTTTGAGCTCGGAGAGTGTACTACAGGCGGCAATGGAGTGCTTTCACGATGGGAAACACAGTTGGGGGGTGTGATCGCTTATTAGAACAGCCACTACGTACATTCATAGACCTGCTGTGTGTTCTGCGGAGCGAGAGCTGATTTTGTGAAATAGTGTAGTCTTATTCCAGGAACGAATAAATAACTATTAAAAAAAAGAGTAAAATTTTGATGATTTTTTTTTGTAGTTGAATAATATGGTTCCAAGATTAATCACCAAAATATTTGTTCATTAAATTCAATTTGAATTACATGCAATTAAGTGTACTGAGGCTTAGATTAGTAGGGTTTCCAGGGCTGCAGTTGGGGGGGGGGGCAGTTGATATTTGAATAAACAATAAAAATGAAAACAAAGGTAGATCGACTTGATTTCGATGTATACATAACATATCATAGATCCTGTCCATGTCTCAATTTTTTCTTTGGGGGGTGCAGTTGATATATTAATATAGCATAATACTCAGTATTACGATTATATTTATTGATATAATGGACTAAAAGTGATGGAATGTTTTTGTACGGTGACTGGAGGTCACTGTCTGTAGTATTCACTCAACTTGATGTTGTTATGCCTCACTTCATGGATTTTCATGTTGAGATAACATTACCTCATCCCATACCCTGTCTATGACTTTTTTTTTTCCAGCGGGGGCGGGGGGGGATTGATATGATGATTTTGCATAAAGCTGTTAATAAAACAACCTCAGTCGTGTGATTATATTCCTTCATGTAACTGACTAAAAGTGATGACATGTTTTTTTATTAGATGACTTGAGGGTTTTGTGGGTAGTATTAACTTTACTTGAAGTTTTGGGTCACTTTATGGATTT
Source organism: Lytechinus pictus (assembly GCF_037042905.1). Lineage (NCBI taxonomy): Eukaryota > Metazoa > Echinodermata > Echinoidea > Temnopleuroida > Toxopneustidae > Lytechinus > Lytechinus pictus. The sequence goes on from NC_087261.1 coordinate 6,832,412, forward strand.
CATGTGTGTACATTGTCTAGAGACATTTAATTTATCCCGGCATGTCTGACATCCACGTATCATACCTACTCATACTATTTTTTCCCATTTATTCATTTATTTATTTATTTATTTTTATTTGGGGGGGGGGGGTTGATATTTAAAGACGCACATTCCTCGCCAGTAGTTCTGCAGCATGGAGACTCAACGCAGCAATGCCCACGCGATTTCGTGCGAATGGGACTGTGTGTTGTTATGACTCTCTTTGTGGATTTTCAGGACTAGATAACATTACCTTATATCAAAGAGAATATATGTTTTAGTTTGCTGACTTGAGGTCAATAATGGTGGTATTCATCTTACCTGAAGTTGTTATGACTCTCTTTGTGGATTTTCAGGAATAGATAACATTACGTTCTTCCCATATTCTGTCCATATCTTAATATAATAGTTTTTTTTCGGGGGGGGGGTGGAGCAGTTGGTATCTTACTTTAGCGTGAAACTGACCTAAAATATATAAAGTATCTAAAGTAAGATATCCCTCATTAAAATCGACTCAAAGTGATGATATGTTTTAGTTTGCTGACTTGAGGGCAATAATGGTGGTATTCATCTTACCTGAAGTTGTTATGACTCTATTTGTGGATTTTCAGGAATAGATAACATTACCTTATATCCCTTAATATAATCGACTCCAAGTGATGATATATTTTACTTAGCTGACTTGAGGTCAATAATTGTGGTATTCATCTTACCTGAAGTTGTTATGACTCTCTTTGTGGATTTTCAGGAATAGATGACATTACGCTATTCCCATATCCTGTCCATATCTTAATATAATAGTTTTTTTCTTGTTTTTTTTTGTTGGGGGGGGGGGGGTGCAGAAGTTGGTATCTTACTTTAGCGTGAAACTGACCTAAAATATATGAAGTATATAAAGTAATATATCCCTCATTAAAATCGACTCAAAGTGATGATATGTTTTAGTTTGCTGACTTCAGGTCAATAATGGTGGTATTCATCTTACCTCAAGTTGTTATGACTCTCTTTGTGGATTTTTTTAGCGTTGCGGGGTGATATGTATCGAAATGTGACATAGTTACCATATAGATCTAGATCTAGTATTTTAATTATGTTGAAAAAAAGTACAATTCAATGTCAATAGATCTACCAAGAATTGCCTCATCCAGCCTAGATCTACATTTTCAACTTGACAAATCAAATCAAATCAAATTAATCGACATTTTCATACATGCGCGCACACACACACACACACACATACACACACAAACCTTTTGAAGAAAATATGGGGGATGGGCGGGGGGGGGGGGGATGGGGGAACAGCAGCGCGCCCCACAAAGACACAAACCCTACCAGAAGTAGGCCTACGCCACTGTCAGTACACTTTATTGGATGTCAAAATTGACGAATCTTGGAAAATAAGCGTCGAACCATAATATCACACCACAGTTTGAACAACAAAAACAAAACAAAACAATTTTAGAGCATTGTTATAAATATTATTTTACTTATTTATTCATTCCTGGAATAAGACTACACAATTACTCAAAATCGGCTCTCGCTCCGCAGAGTACGCAGTAGGTCTATGCACGTACGTATAGTGGCTGTTCTAATAAGCGACCACAACCCCACATTACTCGCTCTGCGTGGAACATTACAATGACAAATCTAGACTCATTATTTTGATATTAAGGCATTATAATTAATACAGGAAACGCAAATAGAGATGAATAACCAAGCAATAACTCAAACCAGTTGAACAGTTATCAAGAAAACAGACAACATGTTAGAAAAATCAACTGAAAGAAACTGCAATCGTGATATAGCACTCCGTTGCCGCCCGCAGTCCTGAACATGACTCTAAGTAAATTTATTTTTTATTTATTTATTTATTTCTGATATTTTGACAGGGTAGCCCATTCACCAATAAGTAGTGGTCTTCCATGGGGCCATGAATAACAATAAACATATTTACAAAATGCATAACGTATGTACAGAATGTTACAGCATTAAGATTCACATTAGGATTTGAATGTAAAACGAAACATTAACAAACTTAGCAGCAAACAAAACGCAGACGGGCACTCGTTTGACGTATGATAAAATATCAATAAATCAAATTAATTAAGAAGGACATCTTGAAAATACTGATAATATACACCAAATCATCAAGGTCATGCTAACACAAAATAAGCACAACAGTGGATGTTCCGCAAGTTATTTATAAATTACAAGTTCTTTTAAACATTCTCTTAAATGAAATGACAGAAGGAGCTGTTCTAATTGAATTATCAAGCTTATTCCATTCAAATATTGAAGATACGATTGGACTACACTTATAACAATCAGTGCGAAACTTGGGCACGCGTAAATATCCACTGTCTCTCTGTCTGGTATGATGTTCATGTACATCATTTGGATTGGTTAAGTTTACCTGAAGGTAAGAAGGTGCTAAATTATGAACACATTTAAATATCATCAAAACGCGACCTCAAGTCGGTTTACTCAGGGTCAACTTTCAGGTGTGTATCTCCATTGCTGCATATATATACATGTATATACATATATGTACATGTATAACTTTACACACACACACACACACACATATATATATATATATATATATATATATATATATATATATATATGGTGAAGGAAATGGATGAAGTGAACAATGCTAGGCGTAGCTTAAATCAAGGTTCCCCAGAGCTATCTGCCCTTTGGAAAAATTTGTGATGCCGAAAAAATGTCTCTGCCGGGAATCGAACCCGGGCCCCCAGCTTTGAACGCCGGTGCCTTACTCTGATTGACCGTTAGATATACATAGTCAAGTAGAACCCCAACATAAATATCACGTTGGGTATGACTGCAATATTTTTGCTGGAAGTTGTAGTATTGGGTGTCTATACTCCAAGAATCCGACGGGTGCCACCTGGGCACCCTTGGGCATTTTTTTGTATTGACGTCATAGGCCATGCCCACTTTTTCACATACCTCTTAAATATTAATTTCATATTTTAAGGAATATGCATGTCATGTTTGGTATCAAATTAAAGCTAATGAAAAATCAAATGCAAACATATGGATAACGGGCCATTTCAATCACGCATAGGTCAGTTAAAGGTCGTTTAATATCATAAACGGTCAAATTGCCTTACAAATATAAGTAAGACATATAATGCGGAACATACCATGCTTTAAATACAAACAAGTTGGTATTATATGCATTTTTTGGAAAAGGTTAAGTTTGAGAGTGTGAATATTAAGAATCCGATGGATGCTACCTTGGCATCTTGAGGAACTTTATTTTTCTGACGTCATAAACCACACAAACTTTCAGTTACATTCCTCTTAAATATGAATTTTCTATAAAGCGGAATAAACATTATCATGTTTGAAATCACATTAAATAAAATGCAAAATAAAATTCACATAATACGAATCGCTACGAATTTAAAACGTGTCCAGGGCTATTAAAGTTCATGTAAGGTCATAAAAGGTCAAATTGGGTCACAAATGTAAGTAATGCAACAAATAATGTGGAATATATCATGTTTGGAATAAAAACAAGTTAGGCATTAGTTATGTAGGTCTATTTTTGGCTGAAATTTATGTTGAGGATGTGCAGATTAAGTATCACTGAACAACCTGTGCGAGTTCCAGGTCATATGATCAAGGTCAAAGGTCAAGGAACTTTGGCCATGTTGGGAGTGTTTGTTGAATAACTATCATAACTCTGAAAGTGTATGGATCTAGTTCATAAAACTTGGACATTAGAGTTATCAAGTATCACTGAACATATCATCCGAGTTTCAGATCACATGACTAAAGTCAAAGGTCATTCAAGGTCAATGAACTTTGGCCATTTTGGAGGTAATTATTAGATTGCTGTCATAACTTTCAAAGTTTATAGATATATTTTATAAATTTGGATATAGGGGTCATCAAGTATCACTCACAAGTCTTAGGTCGCATGATCAAGGTCAAATGTCATAGTATTGTATCAATATAATTATGAATGGTGTTTTTTTTTTAATAAATATTTTATAGTAGCTTTCAAAGTCAGCACTGCTGCTATATTGAATCGTGTGATGCAGGTGAGACTGCCAGAGGCGCTCCACTTGTCTGATCATCCTTTTTACATAGGTCAACCTCTTAATTATGACTTATCTAGTGTACAAAATAAACATATTGATCTGGAGAGCAATTGATCAGAATGACTCCCCTGCAACTTGCGTCTCATGTATGGAAGGAAGTATAAGATAGGAGGCCACTCCTGGACCTCATAGCACATTAGTTACTCCCAATGAATAATTATGAGAACTTGTTCCATGTGAATTTAAATCGGGACCACCAAGCTCTAGGGTAAGCATTTGCCATTTATCGTGTATCGAGTGTAAATAACGTTGTGTCATTCTAAATACAATGAAAACTGCATGCAGTTGAGACTAAAGAGGGCTAAATCCGTCTGGCGGAAGAATGAGATAACAAAATGTAGTGGAGTGGAGGATGATCTAAAATGTCAGTTTTGTGTAATTGGATATTTGTCTAAAAATGTGAGATTATGTTGTAGAAGTCGTTTTCTTTGGTGGCTCCAACAGGATTAATATTAAACCTAAAATCGTGTGTAATCATTATTTACTGTGTATGACTCTGTCCTTGATTATAATTAATGTGTTTTTACAGAAAACTAAAAAAAACACTGTGCAGTCTTATTTCATGTAGGAAAATGGGTGATATGATACCAAGCTTATGTTACATGTTCTGATTAAAGTCTTGTTACATTGCCTGACATCATTTGACCTACCATTAACATTACTGCATCTTAGTCGATCTTGTCATGTATTTAATCTCTTGTAACTGTTATAATTGCATTGTACTAGCCATAAGCTTAAATTAGTTACCAACCACGATAGGTTTAATCAATAAAATGTCACATTATGTCACACTTTAATATAGGCCATATATATGTGAAAAGTGGGTGTGGTTCGTGACGTCAGAAAATAGAAATTGCCAAAAGGTGAGGAGGTAGAATCCCTCACATCCTTAATATACACACCCTCAATCAAACTTGAGATATTCACACTTACACTTAACACTTACTATTTATTTATTCATGTATGTTTACAATGTACAATGTAAAAGAATACACATATAATATATAAATATATATATGAAACACAAGTAAATAATGAACATACAAAGGTGTTACAACATAAGCTAAAAGCTTGATTGGTTGAAGCACCTTTAAACTGGTTTTGCATATAAGAAAACAAAATAAAAATGTAAGAATAAGGAAGAGAGGAAAGAAAGAGAAAAATGTAAAAGTGATAGACTACCGAGATATAACAATTCAGTTTCAAATTGTAATTAATATATGGTATAGTAATTCAACAAAGTTAAATTCTTAATCTTCAGTTACGAATAGAAGAAAGAAAGAAAACAAAATACATGTATACATGTACGTTACTAGCACAGATTCTGTAATTTTGAAAGGAGATTGTGCTTTACAGCCAATTTAAAAGAATGTGAGGTTTTCAAATTTCGAATATTATGTGGAAGAGAATTCCAAACATCTGAACCACGGTGTCTGATTGATTTATGAGCTAATGCGGTGCGGGGATTAACCAAATGTATGTTCGATGACTGTCTTGTGCTATATGAATGGACAGTGCTGTTAGGCTGAAACATTGAAGAAAATGAGTCAGGTAGCATATTGGCATTAAAACGAAACATAAATAAGGCAGTTTGCAAAAAAATTATATCTTCTACCTTCAAGCACTTCAGCTTTACAAATAAGGGATTTGTATGGTCTCTGTAACCAGACCCAGTACATATGTGAACTGCTTTCTTTTGCAGGAGAAATATATTGGTAGTTGACACTTTAGATGTAGCCGAAAGAACATTGCAATATGAAATATGAGGCAGTACAAGAGTATTGTATATCATCAATAATATCCTATCATTAACACATGTTTTTACCCTATATAATACACCAATATTTCTAGAAATGTTGGTAACAATATGAGTGACATGATCACTCCAGTCTAGTTTCTGATTAACATACACACCTAGAAACTGTGTACACTGCCTTTGTTCTATTTCAACTCCATCTACTTTAATGCTTATTTGTTTGTTACCAGTAGATTTCCTCCCCTGAAAATGAACAAAATTTGTTTTTCCTAACTTCAGGGATAATAGGTTACTCCTGAACCATAATGTCAGTTTCGGAAGTTCTGAATTCAGCATGCGCTCTAGAACATTTACATCACGATGTGAAATGAAAACATTAGTATCATCTGCAAATAAAGTTTAATGCAAAGCAGCTGAAACATCACAAATATCATTAATGTAAATGAGAAATAGTAGTGGGCCTAGAATAGACCCCTGTGGGACACCACATGTTAAGAAGAAACATCTGAGTCAGTACCCTTGTAATGAGTATATTTTCTTCTAAGAGATAAATAACTTGAAAACCATTGTTGTGCGACACCTCGTATTCCACAGTGGTCCAATTTACAAAGTAGAATCGAGTGATAGTGTATCAAAAGCTTTGCTGAGATCCATGAATTTACCAACAACATGCTCGCGAGCTGATAAGGCAGTTGAAACACGATCATAAAACTTCAATAGTGCAAGGTCAGTGGAATTGGATCGTCTAAATCCATATTGTTCAGAACTCAAATACTTATGATCATCCAGAAATTTATAAAGCCTGAGACAATTCTCTCTAAGACTTTGGATAGACTGGGTAGTATTGAGATTGGTCTATAATTAGATACAGTCGCTGTATTGTCTTTTTTGTGAATTGGAACCACTTTGGCAAGTTTGAAATTAGAGGGAAATACTCCTGTTGACAAAGATAGGTTACAGATGTGTACCACCGGGGTTATAATTGAACCGATAATCTGCTTTAACAAGGACGTGCTTAATTCATCATAACCACAAGAGTAACTATTTTTAAGAGTACGCACTATATTCAGAATTTCAAGATAATCAGTTGGCTTAAAGAAGATGGAAGATTGTGACGAGTTATGCAGGTATTTCCTAAAATTGGTACCATGTGTATCTATTGTCTTAGCTTGATTTGGACCAACATTTGCAAAATAGTTGTTAAATGTATTTGCAATTGCATCTGCTGAGGTAAATTCCTTTCCAACATGAATAAACTTGTTTGGGGTATTTGGATTATTTCGCTTACCTAATATATCTTTCACAGTTTTCCAAGTAGAGGAAATATTTCCCCTTGCTTGTTCAAACTGTGAGGAATAATGTGACTTACGAGAGCAACGTATGATTGTTGTCAATTTGTTCCTATATTTCTTGTAATTATTTATATTTTCATCCGTTTTATCCTTAATACTACGCTTATAAAGAACATTTCTCCTCTTTATTGACTGCATAATTCCCCTGGTTATCCATGGGTGATATCCTCTTTTCTTATTGATTGATTTTTCATATGGAAAGTGTTTATTGAAAAAGAAGTGGAATCTGGTCCAGAAATTGTCATAAGCTCTATTAACATCACTAGTGGTGAGAACGTCATCCCAATCTATTGAAAGTAAATCTGTGTTAAGATTATTGATCCCTTCATTAGTGATCCTTCTCTTCCCTTTACATGTATGTACATCTCGTATTTTCGGTAAATTGCCAATTTTAACACCATACATTATACAGAACACAGGAAGATGATCAGATATTTCAGAATAAAACAATCCAGACTCAAAATGACATTGAGACGCCTTTACATGGATATTATCTATTAATGAAGATGAATGATTGCTAATCCTGGTTGGCTTATCAATCATGATATTGAATGCATTTGAATCGACGATACTTTGGAAGCTAAGGGAGTGATTGGATTTGGATAAAAGATCAATATTGAAATCACCCATCACACAGACCGATTTACCAGATGAGTTAACAGTTGACATGAGGCATTCAAGATCAGCAAGAAAGTTAGTCACATCTGTGGTTGGTGGTCTGTATATTAGACAAACTACACATTTCTTTCCATCAGGAAGATCAACCTCAATGCATAAACTTTCATCAGCTCCTCTCGTTAATGAGAGGTCGTTCCTAGTTTTGAAGGATAGAGAGTCCTGAACGTAAAACATCACTCCACCACCCCTACCATTTGAGCGGTCTTTTCGAACTAGATTGTAACCATCCAATTCAAAAAGTGGAGGTGATTTAGCATTTAACCAGGTTTCCGATATGCCAATTATTGAGCATTTAAAATTCAGTGAGGATAAAAGTATATCCAAATTTTCATGATTCTTTAAAATACTGCGAGCGTTGCAATGCAAAAAACTTAAATACTGGGTTTGATTTGATTTATGGGTTATCTTAGGATGAAATTCACTAGGTACATAATAATTACAGTTGTTGTTTTCTGGTAATTCACATTCTTCTTCATCCATATGAAGCTATAGCAGACATTAACATACCAAATATAATCATAACAGACAAATATGTGTTAACAGATTTAGGGCAGTATAAAGATGAAGGAAGAAATACAAGAGAGTAAAATAAAACTAAACTACTATATACAGTATATACATGTACTATTACTAGATTATGATGAAACATAGCTTGATTGTAACAACCCCATATCAAATTTTTTACTATCGACATGATCGATCTGCATTCAATCATGGTAAGAGGGAAGATGAATGAGGAGAATACGGAGAGAGAATACATTAGTGCATAGAGAAAAACAAAGAAGTTAGTGTTGTATTCCACATTGTATGTTGCATTAATTACATTTGTGGTCCAGTTTGACTTTTCATAACCTTAAAATGACCTTTAATTGTCCTGAAACTTAAGGTTTTAAATGCCTAGTGATTCATGTGGATTTTATTTTTAATTTGATTTTATTCGATATCAAACAAGATATGTTTATTCCGCTACATATTTAAGAGGAATGTAAAAAAGTTGGTGGGGTTTATGACGTCGCAAAAGTGAAATTCCTTAAGACGCCAAAGTAGAACCGGTCGGATTATTGATATGCACACACTCAGCTTAACCTTTGCCAATATATTAACATAATATCCGACTTGTTTGTATTTAAAACATGATATGTTCCATACTATATGTATTACTTACATTTACAAGGCAATTTGACCTTTTATGACCTTAAATGACCTTTAACTGACCGATGCGTTATGTTAATGTCCTGTGATCCATATATTTACATTTAGTTTTTCATTAGCTTTAATTTGATACCAAACATGACATGTTTATTCCTTAAAATATGAAATTCATATTTAAGAAGTATGTGAAAAAGTCAATTTAAAATGTTTTTGAAGTAGACACCCTATACTACAACTTCCAGCAAACGAATTGCAGTCATACCCAACCTGACGGTCATGCAATAATTTTGATCAAATCTACCCGACTAACAGATTTTCGACACTATACCCATTATAATTTAACCTTGGAGACTCCGAGAGGATTTCCAGATGTGGATCAGTTTTATTTAACACAAAAAACATTGAAAATCACGACGAATATCATGACCTGGAAAATGGATACATCCAGCCATTTAGTGAAAAGGGTCTGAAAATATGTCAAATGAATATAAATTCATTGCCAAGGAAGATGGATGATTTAAAATAGATTCTTAAATACAACCCGTTCGATATTGTAGCATTAACAGAGACTCACTGTGACGAATCCATATTAGACGCCGAATTATTAATAGAAGACTACAACATCATTCGTAATGATAGAACTAGACATGGAGGAGGAGTCGCTCTTTATGTAAGAAGAGACATTCCCTATACTAGGGTTTATTACGAAAATGAACTCGAGACTGTATCTATAAAAGTAAACAAATCCAGGAATGAAACTCTTCTTATTTGTGTTTTATACCGACCACCTAATGTTCCAATTAATTATTTTGACAAAATTACTGAACTGATGGAAAATACGATCAACGACAATATTGAAATGATTCTAGTTGGTGATTTTAACTGTGATCTACAGTAAGTCATGGAAAACAAAACTTTGATTCAAAACACCTGTTATCCATGATGACTGGTTTATTATTCACGCAATTAATTAATGTTCCTACTAGAGTAACCATATCACCAAAATCAATAATAGATGATATTTATACTACCAATCCTGATAAACATATAAAAACCGGTGTTTGTAAAAGTTTTCTTCGCGATCACTATTTAACCTTTACAATTTATGGTGAAATTCCCTACAAGCAATTAGAAAACGTTATAACCTGGCGTGATTTCTCACAATTTGATTACGAAGGGTTTGTAATGGCGCTTGCACAGAAACCTTTCGATTTTATATTTCAAATTACTGATGTAAATGTAGCATGGGAGAAATGGTATGATATGCTAATGGAATCTGTAAATAAGTTCACACCTCTTAAAAGCAAACGTATGCGGAAAGATCCCTGCCCATGGGTTACCGGCGACACGATACAGTTAATGAATACACGTGATTATTGCCATAGGAAAGCTATACAAACCAATTGCGATGTGATGTGGAATGCGTACAAATATTACAGAAATTTGGTCAACAGAATTGTTAAGCAACAAAAGAAAGCATATATTGACAACATACTTCAGGCGAATGCTGGTAATCCCAGTGCTTTATGGAAAACTTTAAAGAATTTAACAAATACAAATGTATCTAAAAGCATAACGTTAGAAGAATCGGGAAATAAAGTCACCGATTCAGGCGAAGTTGCTAACATTCTAAGTAACTATTTTGATAGCTCTATAAAAACCCTAACTGATAAATTTAAAACAAATGAAAAAAATGTATCTTCAAAGGGCTATCATGCTGAGCACAGTACGGTATCACATATTGATTTATTTGATCTACCAACTACTGACGGAGAATTTGTTAAGAAAGAAATTAATAATTTCCCGATTACCAAGGCTAAGGGTAATGATGGAATAACTGTAAAGATTTTGAAAAATATTTGTAATATAAACATTGACATCGACCCTTTAACATATATATATAATCTCTCGCTGACAACTGGTGTTGTACACGCTGCATGGAAGATAGCTAGGATACAACCTATCTTCAAGAGTGGAAATAAATTTCATGCATGTAATTATAGGCCTATAGCTATCCTTCCCATATTGTCTAAAATAATTGAAAAGGCAGTTCACGTGAACCTTTTAGAACATTTGTCGGAAAATAATCTACTAAATTCTAAACAGTTTGGGTTTCGACCCAAACATTCATGTGAGACTGCCCTCATCTGTATGGTCGATGAATTAATAAACAATGTTGAAAAAGGGTATTTGAATGGCTTAGCACTGATTGATTTACGCAAAGCATTTGATATGGTTGATCACCAAATTCTTATTGGTAAATTGGCTAAATGTGGTTGTTCTGATAAATGTCTTACATGGTTTAAGTCATATCTTAATGAAAGAAAACAATATGTCGAAATCCAAAATACAAAGTCAAATGTCATGGATGTCAGCACAGGAGTGGCTCAAGGTTCGATTCTTGGGCCCCTCCTCTTTACCATTATGATAAATGATCTTCCCAATTATATAAGTAAAGGAAATGTTTATATGTATGCGGATGACACGACGATCTCCGTCTTTGGAAACACTCCATCAGAAATAGAAATCCAACTCAATAATGTGATGCATGAAGTTAATGAATGGGTTGATAGCAATAAGCTGATTCTAAATCCAGATAAATCCAAAGTAATGATAATAGGTTCCAGACAAATATTAAGTAGATTCCCAAACATAAAGTTACAGGTAATATTAAACGATAATCCAGTCGAATATGTCAAAGAATGCAGATGTTTGGGTGTTACAATTGACTTGCATCTTGATTTTAAAGCACACATTGAAAACATTGCTCTAACTGTGAAACAAAAACTAGGTGTAATACGAAGATTGAAGATGTTCTTCTCTACTAAACAATTGTCTGATATATATTGGGGTTACATTATTCCACACATACTTTATTGTTGTAATGTGTGGTCACAGAGATGTATAGGAAATTTTAATACTATGAATAAACTACACAAACGAGCTGGTTATACAGTCTCAAGAAAGTCTTGGGATACCCGATCAATAGATGTTTTTAAAGAGCTGAGTTGGCCAAATCTCGATAAACTGTTTTGGAAAACAACATGTTGTCGAATGTATAAATGTATCAACAAATTAACGCCTGAGATTATGTCTAATAAATTCATATTTGCTGATGAAATCTCAGTACGAACAACTCGTAATACTGAAAAGATGATGTTACGCTTACCCAAATGTAAAACTGAATTTTATAGAAAATCATTTATTTATTCAGGTAGTCAAATCTGGAATGATCTGCCGCTTGTAATCAAACAAGCCCAAAGCCTAGAAATTTTCAATATAGCTCTAAAGGATTTTCTCACGTGATTACACACTCAATATCCACGTTTTGCTTATACACTTAATGCTATGAACTTATGTTTTAATTGTATTATCATGTTTTATACCATAAAGTCTTTATATGTATACAATTATCTATGTGTGTGTCCAAGTGAAGAGGTGTGGGTGTGTATGGGTAAGTGTACACTATGTGGAATGAGGTGCTGATTTGGCGCTTGCGGTGCAAGCTAGTGGCTGCGCTGCGGGTGCTGATTTTCTAGTTTAAATTTGAACTAGAAAACTGGCACTCGTGGTGCAGTCGCTGTACAGCGCTGTATGTGCTGAATTAGCATTTTATTTTTTACAGTGTATATACATATGGATGAGTGTGTGTGTGTGGGGTGGGGGTGGAATGCGTGTGCGAATGTGTTTGGCTGTAGGTGGCCCGTGAGTATGTATTGAGGATGTATGCATGAGTAGGCCTACACTATACAGTTTAATTGTGTAGAGATAAGTATTGTAATCTGTAGCTGCATTGCTATTCGCTTTGTTTACCATCACCTTTTTACGTTAAATTTTAACTGTTAAATTTGTACCTTATTCTGTAAACGTGTAACATTTAAATAGTCTATTGTATACATGTACATAAGTTTGTATCTATGAATTTGTTATATCTGTATATATTATGTATATCTACTTTGTAATTAAAGGGCCCCAACAAAAACAAGTGTTAATACTGATTGGGCCACCCTTTTTAAATATGTGAAATAAATAAATAAATAAATAAATTTCCTTTGTCGGGTGTAGGTGGGTTTTGAACAATGACAAGCCGCCATAACTCAGCTGGATCAAAGCTATTGCTTTGATACAGTACACGTATGGCAGAAAGTATACAAATGTGTGAAATTATACATGTACAACAGCTTTTGCAACTCTTATTTAAATATTTGGTGAAGGAAATGGATGAAGAGAACAATGGTAGGCGACACTATACCAATTATAATGTCCTTTGTCGGGTGTAGGTGGGTTTTGAACAATGGCATCGGCATATTTGAGAGGATGCTATATATAGATACAGCGAGTCAGCGAGAATAAAGCAATCGACGTAGCTGGGGTTCAGTTTATCAAGTTTATTCACAAGCTTTCGGCCATAATTTGGCCTTCTTCAGGTATCTGAAGTACGAGAGAAACAAGTGGCCACAATGTACAAACAAATTTGCGGAATATGTATACACAAAAGAAGGTTACTACAACTTAAGTAAGGCTAATTTAGGTCGTAATTTAAGTCGTTGAAGTCAATAAGAATGGCAACCGCCTTATGAAAATCTATAAACAGACGTCTTAAAGAATTTATATATATGTACGTGTAGGCAGATTCTATATGAACGGTTATGGACTTGTGGTTGCAAAGTTTTGAGTTTGGATATCCAGAAGGATTCTCGGTGGAGTATGATGTCACGTGACCTACTTCTGATTCCGGTGATGTGAATTTTATTTTTATATTTTGACATTCAGAACTAAAAAATGGACATTATGCAAACTTTCATAATCATGATATAGACCTGTCTCAGTAAACAAACAATGTGGGCACGAAGCGCAAGCTGAAATTTTAGCATTTATTGACGCCAAACAGGACATTTAAAGAACTATATTTTAGGAATTTTATGAAGGGCATACATATCTCACCAACGTCATCTAATGCGTGCGTCAAGCGCTTAATGATTTTAGAACTACATCTAAAGCACTTTTTGAAGTCATATGAACATGAGACGTATCTCAATAATCAAATAGGCCTATTGCTTGAAATTTCTTTGAAATTCAGATCTGAAGAGGGGCATTCTAAGGCGTGTTTGTAGGAATTCACTAAGACCATACGTATTTCACTAACTAAATGGTGCGGAAGCGCGAACTGAAAATCCAGACCAGAAAAGGGAACATTTTAAGGACTGTTTTTAGGAATTAATAAAAAGCTATATTATAAACAAACTATGTTATTCTGCACCAACAGCCCCTTTAGACCTAATTTTTGAAGCCATCATGGATTTTTAGGCAGAATAGACAAATTGCACATTATTGTTACTAGTCTCAAAATATCATATGACCCTTGAAAACATAGTATAGACTCCAAATCATATCTCCCAGGTGGATTTTTAAGATAAATATGTCTGTTTCTCAATCGGACTCCAGTTTTGAAAGAAATCTTCGATTTTTGGAAATACAACAATACTGACTGTCCTTGTAATTTGAACTGGTATAACTTAATTTAAACCATGGTGAGACTCCACAATCATATTTCCTAGGTGTATACTAAATGAACTGTTGGTTTTTACGTATTAGCAGCCATTTATTTAGATTTCATTTTTGGAAGCCATCTTGGATATTTGGACATACTTGACCATTGGGCGTCTTGTAACTTGTCCCAATGTACTACTTGACCTTTAAAACCATAAAATAAAAACAAAATTTAAGACACGAAAGTAAGTTACTTGGTGGATTTGAAGGCTTTGGTAGTCATTTTTTTTACACAATCTTGGATTAAGGAAAATTCTCAGAGGATTTATGATGACTTCGGTATGTTATTTACATGTTCCTGGATCTATTCCCCAAATCGGCTTGTTACCAGAAATTTATATGATCAAGCCTATTCTACGTAATGCTCTTGGTCTATTAGGAAAATTGCCTGTGCTGACTGGATACTGATGCCTTGTTAACGGAGACGCGTTGGGAATGCATCCCCTTAGTAGTAGCCTTTCCGATATGCGTCGGGCTAGTGGGCAAACTACTGACGGGCGAGGGCGAAGCCCGGCCGAGTCCGTCAGGCGAGGGCGCTTCGCGCGACCAGTAACTTGCCCACTATAGCCCCCTCGCCCGTCAGTCTGCTTCGCGCGACCAGTAACATGCCCTCTATAGCCCGGCGCATATCAGATAGGCTACCTTAGTAGCAGCCTGGTTTATTCCCATATGACGAGCCGACGATAAGATTTGTATTCGTATAGATTTCTAAATGTATTCTGTTTGAGTTTCCTCTTCTTTTTAACACGTCCCTGTTAAACTGCAAGTGTAAGGTAAAGGTTTAATAGAGTGTTTTGTATTTACTACACACACCTACACACATTTTTTTCAACGTGTTTTTATTAAGGATTTCATTCAAATGGATTACATATTCTCAAGATACATACAAAACAATTTTTTAATTTTCATTTTATATAAGCAAGGATACGCAAAAAAAAAATATATATATATTTACCAAAAACTGAAGCAAATAAGGATGGAATTAAATTCCTTAAAATATACTTTTATATCTAAAAAAAACTAACTAAACTGAGCCCCAAACCCTCTATGTATTTTAATAATAATTAATATTGAATGACTGAATGATTTGCAGGAAAACAGAAATCAACATACATGTATTATCATTGCATCCCATTTTACATCAAGCTTCAACATAACTTTACCTAATTATACACACAGGTGATACAAGAGAAGGGAAAATTGAAAAGAACTAGTAAAAAAGAAAAAAAAAATCAACATTCACACCAGGATTCACACTCGCACCACACTAGACACATCCCACCTGTTCACATTCAAATCTCTTTTCACTTTCAGTTCATCCCATTTCTGTAAATGTAAACATAACTTGCCTAACTCCGTTGCCAGGCGACTTTCTTCCTCTATACAACCCGTAATATATTTTTGTATTTTAATGAATGAAGGTACTCGGCCTTCAGCTCTAGAATTAAAAATTGCATATTTAATAAAAAGAATAACAGAATTGACACATTTAATTGTACAAGAATTTCCAGGTAATCCTAAGAATATTTCCCTCCAATTCAAAGTTCTTAATTCAACTAAACAAAATGATCAATACAAAATTGCCACAGAGGTTTAACTTTTATGCAATCCATGAGTATATGAAAGTATGATTCAGATTTTGTACAACAAATCGAGCAGTAATTATCTCCCACGAAACCAAATCTCTTCAAATGTTCTTTTGTATATATTGCTCCATGTAAAAGCATAAACTGAAATTCCCTTTGTTTTTGATAATCATGCTGATAATCCTGTCAACAATTAATCCATAAACCAAATAGGGTGACTGGCACTTCATCCAATTGTCTAGATCATATTTTCTCTTCTGTTCCTGAAAAGCATATTTTAACTGATGTTGCTCAAATTACACTAAGTGACCATTTTTTCATCTACACATGTCTTAATCTTAAAATGAACTCAAAATGTTTGCACAATACGGAACGATTTAGAGCTTACAATAATTTTATAGAAGACGATTTTATTAATGATTTGAAGCAGTCCCTTATATTAACATGTAATGACAGTGTTACGGATAGTTCCTCTATCAAGAATAAGTGGTATGAATGGAAAAGTGTTTTTTTGTATTGTTGTAATAAACATGCTCCTATCAAGAAATGCCGGGTTAAGGATAGACACTGTCCATGGATGAATTCTGACATTATTAAACTCATTTATAGACGGGATTTTTTGAAGAAAAATATGATACCTTACAACTTCCATATTTACTTACAGAATATCGCTTTATTCGAAATTCAGTAACTAAGGAAATACGTAAAAGTAAGAAAAAATATTTTGATTCACTGTCTAATAGATATAACAACGATAGTAGAAAATTTTGGAAAGAATTAAACAAAATTACAGGTAGAAACAAAAAAGATTCTATCGTACCATCAAATTTGGATAGTGATAAATTTACTGATTTTTTTGTGAACGTTGGAAAACAAATTTTGGAAACTTTAATCATCACACTTTATCATGGAATCATCCTAGCAGTATCCACTCTTTTACCTTCAAACCAATTACTCCTGATAGCATATATAAAAATCTTTCTCTTTTGTCTGATCTGGGTAGTCTTGATATTTTAGACTTTGATACTAGATTACCTCGTATTTCAGCTCCTTTTATTTATGAATCTTTAAATAATTTGTTTAATGCAAGTCTGATGTTTGGAACATTACCTGATGATTGGAAAATCTCTAGAACTACACCGGTTTATAAGGGTAAAGGTGACACCAATGATATTTCTAATTATAGGCCAATTTCTGTTGTATGTCATATTGCTAAATTAGTGGAAAAGGAAGTTCAATCCCAATTTTTATCTTATTTACAGACGAACGATCTCATTAATATTGACTTTATGCCTTCTTGCCGAATCACTCAACTAATACTTGCTTGCATAGAATTATTGATGATTGGTACGAATCTTTTAATGAAAAAGAGAAAATTGGTGCATGTTTCCTTGATATTTCTAAATGTTTTGATAGTATTGACCATAAATTATTACTTTTTAAACTGAATAATTATGGCATTTCTGACACTGAACTCCTCTGGTTTCAAAGTTTTCTTTCAGACAGAAAACAAGCAGTTTTTTCTCAAGGTAAACAATCCAAAACAAAAAATATGTCTATAGGAATTCCTCAAGGTAGTATTTTAGGTCCTTCCCTTTTTCTAATTTTTATAAATGATATTACATATTGTCTAAAGAATTGTGCATGTAATATTTACGCTGATGATGTTGTAATATATGTGTCTGATATTAAAGATATTAATGTTATATCATCCAAGCTTCAAGAAGATTTGAATTCTATTAATGAATGGTATAACTGTAACAGATTAATGATTAATGCGAAAAAAAGTAATGTTATGATTTTGGCCAATAACTTAAGGAATTTATAATGATCTTAAATTGAAGGTGTATATTAACAATGATATTATTGAACAAGTACAAAGCATAAGATACCTAGGCATCATGTTAGATTGTAAACTATGCTGGGATGCTCATATAAAATATTTAATTAAATCTTTAAGTAACAAGATATTTACACTAATGAAAATTAGTAAATTTTTAAGCAAGGATGTTTTGAATAAAATATATAAATGCACCATATAACCAACCTTTGATTATTCCTGTTCCGTATGGGGAAACTGTTCTTTACATCATAGGAATACACTTTTACGATTACAGAAAAGGGCTGCACGCATAGTAACAGGCAATTTTGATTATAATGTAAATGGCCTTAGTACAATTAATTCTCTTAAATGGCAAACTCTTGATATCAGACGTGATTACTTTTTAGCTTGTATAATGTATAACTGTATTCATGGAAAGGCCCCAGTCCGAATGTGCAATGAAGTGGAAATGGTTTTTGAAAGACACTCTGTTAATACTAGACTTGCCAATACATTGAACGTCGTTTTACCAAAGCCTACTCTCGAATGTTTTAAGAGTTGTTTTAAATATGCTGGCGGCTTGGTTTGGAATAGCCTTCCATCTGGCATTCAAAATGCAAATTCTCTTGAAATTTTTAAACGTATGTATAAATGCCATTATTTTAAAGATGTCGTTTAATGAAATGATATGTATTGTTCTCTAATTGACCGACCTTCTTTTATTTTTTTCTCCCTCCTCTCTCTCCCCCTCTTTCTCTTACTTTCCTCTCTCGTCTTTCTTCTTTCATTTATCCTGTTCTCCTAGGTCAGACCGTTTATGAACTTTTATATTGTGAGCCATTGTAGTCGTTACTCCTTTTTAAAATAATTTTGTTCATTGTATATATTTTGTGTGTGTGTCAGGACCATGATGTAAAACAGCCTCGGCTGATCATGTTTTATCTTTATCCTGAATAAATATGTTACAATAAATACATAAATAAATAAGAGTTGTACTCCTGATATATCCAAATAATTTACAAATTCTACATCAGTAAAATTAAAATCACTGTGAGCATCCTTGAGTGTTAATTTGTATAGTTCTTGTAGATTGGTAATAAACAAGTTATAAATTGTTTTTGATTTAATTACCTCAAAAGCTGTTTCCTGCTGTCCAATACTCATACTTATCCCCAAGTCTATGAAATCAATTTTTTTAAACTTTATTGAACTATCAAAATTTGTCCAACTTGTTGGTATAGCGTGCACAATATCTATTATTTGGAAAAGTTGATTTGCGGTAATACCGAGATTTTGAAAAAAAGTCACAGGCTTCAAGTGACCATTATCAAAAATTGATCTACGCTAAATATTCCTTTATTGAAAAGATCATTGTCAAAAATACAAATATTTTGATCATTGAATATAATATGCTACACATCCTCACCAACACACACCTACCCTATTTTGCGTTCCAAAATGTTTAACATTTTGAAAATTTTGAAAATTTCACGCACTGCCACGCACCTACCCGCAAGCTGGAACGCACAGTTCACGCATTGGCCCGCAAGAGTGCGTGCCCATGCGTAAACTATGCGGGAACCACAATGCGTGCAAGTGTAAACGGATCTTAATAACCCACACACACATAAACGATTAGCCAAACGATGTCATTGAATAATTATAATGTGGATTAGTAATATATTGTTTAATATTAATAAATCTTCATAATATCCCCTAAGATCATTCTTAATACCCGTGTTGTGTAGTGCTCAAGTTTTTAATTAGTATACATTATACAAGTCCCAATAATGTTTTGTAATCTGATTGGTCCTCATCGGATCACAAGATATTCGGCGAATTGCACTATTGCATTAAAAAAGCACTATCCTGCACTCTGACGTCATACCAAACGTACTATAGGGGGTGTATAAAACAAATGATGCACGTATTCTTGTATATATAGAAGACCTAAATAATGAACTCTGTGCTCGACTCGCAAAATGGATATACTGTACTCGGTCCTGCGACCCTCGGCGAGGTATATCCATTGGCTCTTCTCGCATATCGTTCATTATTTGGCCCTGCATGCACGCGCCTACGTGCAATATTTGTATAATTATAGTCAAGGATAGTAGAGCTAGTCATCTCCCAGGGCCGTAATTAATATTATTAAGGCAAAGGACCATGAGGTTCTCAATTCTTTTGGTATTGCAAAATGTTTAAATTCCAGACATGGCGACATTAGCCTTTTCTATCTGAAAATTAAAAGACAACGCGATATCATTAACAAAGATGAAAACTGGAAAACAAGAAGCATGTCTTTATACAAAATACATTACTTATTGACCCATAACAATACAATACAATTTTCAGTGGGATACAAGTGCACGAGTAATATAATCAATTCACATGGGCATAACAGATGTATATACTGTACATGTACAAAGTGCATTTCACTTATACTATGACTTGGTGCAATAGATTAATATTTGAACTTAAAATTATGTGCACTAAATTCGTATACAATACAGCACAGTATAACGTTTTATACAACGTTGTTACTTTATAAAACTTACAGTAGTAGGTTAAGATTTCAAAAAAATCCTTAATTTATTGAGAATCATACATTTCCAAGATGATTTAACGTTCTGCATTTTTTACATGCCCCCAAAACATAAAACCGATAAATTTAATGTATGAGTCCGATCATGTCCCATTACCATCATGTTACCAACTTTAATATTATAAAATTAAATAATGATAATAATAATAATATGCATTTATATCTTTATACAATTTTTAGTACGAGATAACGATATGCCAATTAACAAGTGCACGAGTAATATATTCAATTCACATGGGCATAACAGATGACGATGTGCCAATTAACGATCGGCAGAACATTGAGAAGTGAAAATGGGTTTCCAAAAAGGGGCCGCTTAAAAAACCAACTGATCGCCTATTCAACCAAAGGCCTGTTGGTTTCAATAGGATAGATTCTATGTACTCCCAGTTGTCTTTTTATTATTCAATAGGGACACATAGAACATGCTAATAATTGTTTAATGGACCAATTGGTTTTAAATACACTTCTATTTATAATGTTCATAATTGGTGGTTTTGGAGCCACAAAAAGTTCTTAACCTTGCTGAAGTAAATATACCACCACGGATATATCAGTAAACCTTTCATAGCTTAAACAAGTCAAACTTAGCAAAACTAGAGAATACGGGCCAATATGAGTTGGCCCTGATTGTTCCAATCGAACCAAATGACTTCTTCAGCTAAAATTAAACTCATCGCAAATTAAACATTGTGTGAAATGTACGATGTGAGCAGTGATGTGTGACCATAGGCGGCGGAAGCGGGGGGGGGGGGGGGGAGGGGCACGGGGGGGGACGTGTCCCCCCCTAGATTTTAGGTGGGGGGGACGAACCCCCCCCTTAATTTTTTGTTGATTACCTTTTTTTTTTCTTTTTTTTTTGCTTGTCAATTTTTTTTTATGCGTCCCTTCTAAAATTTTTGGTTGATAACTTTTTTTTGGGGGGGGGGCTTGTCAAATTTTTTTTGTGGTCCCCCCTAAAATGTTTGGCTTCCGCCGCCAATGTGTGTGACTCGAGACCGGACTCCGTTTATGCGGGACTCGGAAGGTTCATGACTCGGTCTCTCGGACTGGGCGACAAGTCCGGAATGAGACCGGGTTATTTTGGCGCTAATGCACGCAGTTTTCATACTCCCAAATTTCCCCCAAATATCACACAATGATTTTTAAACATCACTCACACAACTTTCAGTCAAGTCGGCTCACGGAGTACTAACGCCACTAGACTACATGTATAAATGCTTAATATGAAATGCCTATGTTTTATCTAAAAACCTAAACCATTTAAACCGATTAAATGCTTGATCACTGATTTATCACAACACCCTCAACTTTGCAAGTTCCGGGGGACTCGCATCTCAAAAACTGAAAGAAATTGGAAGGCTAATTCCTGCCCAGCCTAATTTATATACCCTTTGTTTAAGTGGGTAGTGCTCACTCAAGCATGAATGGTTTTCCAACTTTTTGGTGTCAACTGAAAATTGATCTTATTGGCTTTCTATACATATATAGGTATTTTCCACCAAAGTGACATATTTTTTGTTTGGTAGCCATTTCAAAAGTGTATAGTTTTTTTAGACGCACTGTATAATGCAAGCGTATAGCGCGAGCAGAATTTTTTTGATAAATTGATCTGAAACCGGATAATTTAAGCTTGTCTTAAACAAAGAACCAGCTGCATATCTCAATAAACATGCATGCGCGTGTTTTAGATTTAGACCTAAAAATCTGGGCATTCTAAATACATTTTTTTAATCATGAAAATCAATAATGCAAGCGCGAGCTGAAAATATTTGATATTCCGATCTGAAAAAGGATAAATTTAAGCACTATTTCTAGCACTCTGTAAGAAAAAGCTGAAGTGGATATGGACCGAGCTGATATTTTTTTTATTATTATTTTTACCTAGAAACGGGACGATCTCAGGATATTTTGTCATCATATGAAAATGAAGACTATCTTCCCATTCCTCTTTCTAAGCGCGAAAAACTTGTCGATATTCCATTCTGAAAAGGGGACAATTTAATCATAAAAAATCATGAAAATTTTATTATCTTATTCATTAATCCTATAATCCATATCTATGACAAAATTACAAACGCCATTGCTAACAAAAAACATGTCATAGGCATATGTTGTTACCTTAGTAAGGCATTCGATATACTTATCACGACATTCTACTTTCAAAATTTGATTATTATTTGGTACGAGGTAAATCCCTCCTTTGGTTTAAATATCACTTAAAAAATCGAAAACAGTACGTCGCATTTAATGGTTATGACTCTGATTCACTTTAATTCATTGATGTGTCTCTTAAGGCTCCATTTTAGGCCCACTATTATTTCTACTATATGTCAATGACATTATTATTACATCATCCATTTTATCGTTTCTATTACTCGCTGACGACAGAAAATTTTTTTTCTTAAAAATCTCACTTCCTTAAACAATATTCTTAATCATTAAATAAATATACTCTCACATTCGTTTAAAGCTAATAAATTATCTTTGAACACAAAAAAAGACTCATTACATATATTTTAAACATCATTCTCATATTTTTAACACTCAAATATACTTACAGATTGACGGCACGTCATTAGAACGGAAAACTTACTCTAGATTTTTAGGGGTTATCATAAATAAAGCTATATCTTGGGATGAGCATCTGCATCATATTATAATGTGTATTTCGAGAAGCATTGGAATTATTTCCAAGTTAGAATTTATTTTTCCTCTTAAAACTTTATTCCTATTGTATAATTCGTTAGTACTCCCGTATTGTAACGTTATTTAGGCTTATCGTGGCTCTACAAAGCCGACTCCTCTTTTTAAATTACAAAATAGTCCAGTAGAAATTTGTCATACCTGGAAAAGTTGTTAAGTACAAGGTTTTTTGTTGATTTGTGTTCTAGATGGATATTGAAGTAAATTCAGCTTGGTTGCCACCTTGGCAACATTGAGCAATTTTTTTTATTAGCCTAATTAGCATAATCATCTAATAAGCATATTACCATATGTAATATGCTACTTCTCTTAAACCAGAAAGATTGAAAACATACATAATATCATTTTTCTAAGAGGTTCTGTGACGAGGAATCGATTCATAACAATAATTTAAACATTTAAGTTATGCAATTATCGTAATCAGCCTAATTAGCATAATGAGCTAATTATCATAAGTGTAATATATACGCATTTGTGGATGTCTATCAAAAAAATGCCAAATACGTAGATAATGCAACCCTTTTATGGTTTTCTATAGCGAGGAATTCATTTATGACATTGATTTTCTATTTTAACCAATTTAATCGCTGTAATTAGCATAATTAGCAGTATGCACTAATTAACATATATGTCTGTAATACATATAAAAATATATATTTATTTGTCATTTCATATTGAGAATGATCGAAAACATGATTAATACAGCAATCATATGGTTTTCTATGGCGAGGAATTGATTTATGACATTATTTTTCCGTTTCTACCAATGTAATTGTCGTAATAAGTATAATTAGCATAATACGCTAATTAACATATATGTGCAATACATATATTCCTTTGTCATTTTATATTGAGAATGCCCGAAAACATAAACAATTCAGCTATCTTGTAGTTTTCGATGATGAAGAATTCTTTTGTGACATTATTAATTTCCTTTTAACCAATGTTATTGTTGTAATTAGCGTAATTAGCATAATGCGCTATATTTGCAATAAATAGATTTCTATGTCAAAGTACTGTCTACATCGGTCTGAAAACATAAATAATACAGCTCTTCTAATGTTTTCTATGTTGATGAATTCATTTATGACAGTAATTTTCCATTTTAACCAATGTCAATGCCTTAATTAGAATAACTAGCACAATGCACTAATTAACATCTATGTGCAATATATATATTCCTATGTTAGTTTATATCGAGAGTGCCTGAAAACATGGAAAATACAGCTATTCTATGGTTAGTGGTAATTAAAATATAGGTGCAATACATTTATTTCGTTGTCACTGTAGTTATTGTCTCGCCTGCATAGCAGAGCGAGACTATTGGCGCCGCTTTTCCAACGGCGACGGCGTCAACATTGAAATCCTATAAACCAAAGTTAGGTTTTTGCGATGTCATCATAACTTAGAAAGTATATGAACTTAGTTCATGAAACTGGAACATAAAAATAATCAAGTACTACTTAACATCCTGTCTTAGTTTCAGGTCACATGACTAAGGTCAAATGTCATTTAGGGCCAATGACCTTTGGCCATGTTGGGGGGGGGGGTATTTGTGGAATTGTCATCATAACTTTAAAAGTTTATGGATCTACATGTAGTTCATGTAACTTGGACATAAGTGCAACCATGTAGGCCTATCCCTGAATATCCTGTGCACATGTCAGGTCACATGACCAAGATCAAAGGAAATAGAAGGTCAATGAACTTTGGCCTTGTTAGGTGTATTTTTTAACTTGGCATCATAACTTAAAAAGCTTATGGATCTAGTTCATGAAACATAAAACATAAGGGTAATCAGGTATGAAGGATTGTTTTGCACACGTGTTAGGTCACATGATCAAGGTCAACGACCATTTTGGATCATTGGACATCATCTGAATGTTTTCTTATGTGAATATTTTATGCAATGGCTGTTTTCAAAGTCAAATGTTAGGTGGGATTGGCCTCGATAGGGGGATTGGCCTCGATAGGTCTTTGGCCTTTGCCAATCCCCTACATCCACTGCATGTTGGTGCTACTCTTTCTATTTGTAATCATATTGATTTGTTTATGTATTGATTGTTTCTTATTGTTCATATAATATTGTATGTTGTATATTTTTTAATGGATGTGAATAAAGTGAATTGAATTGAAAAAAAAAACTGCTGCTATATCAAATCGCGTAATACAGACGAGACTGTCAGAGGCGTTCCACTTTAATTAGCTCATTATGCTAGTTAGGCTAATTACATCATTAACATTATTAAAAGTGAGATATTATATCATAAATGAACTCCTCGTCATAGAAAACTATGAAATAGCTGTATTATTCATGTTTTCTGGCATTTTTTATATAACATGACAAAGGAATATACATTTATATTTATATGTAATTAATTTGCTCATATATGTTAATTAGCACAGTATACTAATTACGCTAATTACACAATAACATTTGCTAAACGGGGAAAATAATGTCACAAAAGAATTCTTCATCATAGAAAACCATAGGATAGCTGTATTGTTTGTTTTCAGGCTTTCTCAATATAAAATGACAAAGGAATATATATATTGCACATATATTTTAATTAGTGCATTATGCTAATTACGAAAATTACATTGGTAAAAAGGTAAAAATAATGTCTTAAATGAATTCCTCGTCATAGAAAATCATAGGATAGCTGTATTATTCATGTTTTCGGGCATTCTTGATATAAAATGATAAAAGAAATATATTTTCATATGTAAAATATTGCTCTTAAATTAATTAGCGCATTATGCTAATTACGCTAATTAAAACAATAACATTTGTTATACGGGAAAATAATTTCACAAAAGAATTCCTCATCATAGAATACCATAGGATAGCTGTATTATTCATGTTTTCAGGCTGTTGTAGTACTTTGACAAATAAATATATATATATGTTAATTAGTGCATAAGATTAATTATGCTAATTATGCTAATTACAGCGACTACATCGGTTAAAATGGAAAAATAATGTCATAAATAAATTCATCGCCATAGAAAACCAAAGGGAAGCTGTATTATTCATGTTTTCGGGCATTCTCGATATGAAATGACAAAGAAATACATATTTTTATATATATTACACACATATATGTTAATTAGTGCATTATGCTTATTATGCTAATTACAGCGATTACATTGGTTAAAATTGAAAAATAATGTCATAAATGAATTCCTCGCCATAGAAAACCATAGGATAGCTGTATTATTCATGTTTTCGGGCATTCTCGATATGAAATGACAAAGAAATACATATTTTTTATATATATTACACACATATATGTTAATTAGTGCATTATGCTTATTATGCTAATTACACCGATTACATTGCTTAAATTGAAAAACAATGTCATAAATGAATTACTCGCTATAGAAAACCATAGGAAGGTTGCATTATCTACGTATTGGGTATTTTTTGGATAGCCATCCACAAATTTATACGTATATATTACACTTATGTTAATTAGCTCATTATGCTAATTAGGCTGATAATTGCATAACTTAAATGTTTAAATTATTGTTATGAATCGATTCCTCGTCACAGAACCTCTTAGAAAAATGATATTATTTATGTTTTCAATCTTTCTGGTTTAAGAGAAGTAGCAAATTACATATTGTATATATGCTAATTAGATGATTATGCTAATTAGGCTAATGAAAAAAATGCTCAAGGTTGCCAAGGTGGCAACCAAGCTGAATTTACTTCAATACCCATCTGGAACACGAATCAACAATAAAACCTTGTACTTAACAACTTTTCCAGGTCTTGTACATGGCCTATGAGACCGTCTACTGGACTAAAAGCGAGTTATTCGCATTTGTACAGGATCGCATTTACTTGGCTCACACTGTTCCTTTATTTTTCCTACAGAAAGCATTAAGAGTCGCCGACTTGTAAACTCTTCAGGTAGCTATCATTATGTTGAAGTATATCAATAATCTACTCCCTTCGTCATTTGATGACATGTTTAAGTTCAATAGTTCTGTCCATAGCTACCCTACTCTTACATCTGAAAACTTTCATCTCACAAACCACAGACTGTAAATGACCTCTAAATCAATTCGACATCATGGTCCAGATATTTGGAATAATCTTGCAGACAATATTAAATCTTGTTCCACTTTATACTGCTTAAAAACAACTCTTAAAAGAAATATAATTCAATCTTATTCATCCCATACTCAAAATTAATCCTCATTAGCCACCTAACATTAAAAAAAATGATATTCTACTGCTATCAACAGCACCCGCACCTGCATCTGCCTTGCACCCACTTGATCAGTAAATATCAATTTTAGTCACGAACCCTTTTTATGAAGCCTCTATCAATTTCAAGCTTAACCGCTCACGTTGGCGGTCTCCTGCGTTCATTCGTAATTTTTTTTAATCATTAAAATGTGAATAATTATATGCTAACACCATTTTTAAAAATAATTATGTATTATAAGTATATTGTATACATAATGGATTATTTTTATATTGCAAACAATGTAAATATTTTTGACAATGTATTGTGAACGCAGAAATAGAAATAAAACAAACAAGCAAAACAAATAACCTTAAATGAGATCGCGAAATTTGTTGATATAAAGGCCTGAAAACTGGACATTTTAAGCACTTGTTATTATGGATGGGATACATGGGCTAATGTATTTTTAACAGTTAATGCGAGCGCAAATCGCGAGCCGGATTTTTGTATACAACGTCAGGAAAATGGGATGTTAAGTAGTTTGTTATAGAATAACAATAGATGTATACATTACTCACCAATCAAAATGCAAGCGTGCAGCGCTAGCTTATTAGTTTTGACAATCACACCTGAAAAGAGATATTTTGAGAATTTTATGGAACACGCGAAGAGAACAGGTACAGGTAGCTGAAAATGTTCATACTAAAGACAATAGAACGGACATTTTACAGAGCACTTAAAAAAAATCAATTTGTAAATTAAACAAAATACTGAAAGTCCGATGTCCGAACTGAAATATGTTTTGTATAGTGATTTCAATACTCGATATTTTAGGCTCCATGTCAGCCTGTTGAGCAAGATATGTATCTCATCGAACATGCAATGCGAGCGCGAAGCTCGAGCGATTTTTTTTTTTTTTGCCGGAGTGATATAAAGATTTTTTTCTTCAAGTCTTCCTTCTCTTTTTTCCCCTCCCTTTTCCCTTTTTAATTTTTTTTTCCTTTCTTTCCTCTTTTTCTTTTGTTCCGCCAATGGGGGGGGGGGGGTCTGGATCCGCCTATGATATATTAAAGTACAGATAATTTTAATGAGAAACTTGTTTCTGACTCATGGCCGTAGCAGTTTTTTTTTTACTCAAATTTCCACAAAAATTCACCAAAAGTGTGCTGAAATTCTCATAATTCACATTATAAAATACGAAAGCTCCAAAATGACAAGTTCGGTCACGTCGTTCTCTCGCTGTTTTTTTGAAAAAGTGCACGCGTCCTGCCCCCAGCAAAAAAATATTAAAATCTAAGTGCGACCATGTTCTGATTGATACGTAATACTTTTGCACATGTGCCGGACTCGGACTCGTACATGCCAGACTCGGATACGGATATGCCGGACTCGGACACAACACTGGATGTGAGGTGAGATGTGCAAAAAACACGCGCAATCTATAATTAGAATATCAAAATTTTAAGCAGTGACCCTTATATTTGTATCCACTGAGTATAAATTTATATATTTAACCTCTACATTTAAATTGTAATCAAACACCCCTTCGACGAATTTCTTGTCTGGCATTACTACGAACAAATTAATTATCTATTTAATCATGTAAATATAAATCTTAAATTTATATAAATTCGCAAAAGTTCATTAATTTTTCAGAAAACACGATTTATATCAAATGATCGGTCTTCTTAATTTCGAAGATCTACGGGAGCACTTTCTATTATTTAGTATACCGAATAGCAGTACTATATCGTATGGAGAGTTTGGTCAAATATATGATCAGTTGGGAAGCTCATATGGATGCTCATCTTCTGCAGTTATTCCGTGAATATTTTGATGATGTCTCACTACTGATTTGTTCTCATACGTCGGGCTCTCCTTTATCTTTGACAGCCGAACAGCTCCTAATGCTTCGTAGGTTGGTGATGACGTAACGGATGGTGTTAGGTCCATGTAATGCCCCTCTTGTTGTCCATCGTCTTGCTCTTCCTTAGTTCTGTAATATTATGTCAAAGAAAATAAACATATAAAGAATGAAAAGGGGGAAATAAGGAACGAATTATTCAAAAGATTTTTTATTCTCAATTAAATCAACCGGCTACAACATTATCATTACAAAAGATTTGAAATGTCAGACAACCTGGAGAAAACACTAAAAAGAAATAAACCATACCTCAAAGCCCGGATAATCCATAATACCAACAATGTAAGAACTATAATATTTATCATTCCAATCTTTTTAAACGTGTGGTAGCAGTTGGGTTGTTTTAAATTGCCAATTCATTTTGAGAATGCCAAGATTTCAAAGGGTTTTTTAAGCAAATTATGTTACTTATTTGAAGAGCTCATTTGCGAAAGATGTAGGATCTTATACAGTGATATGTTTCGGCGAAATATATCAAGTTTTAGTAGTTCTACCAAGATAAAACCAATAAAAAAAGAGGAAAGTTGGTAAAAAAATTTCCCTATTTGCAAAACAATTTATTTTATTTTCACAAAAAGGGCGAGATCCACTTCAGGAGTTTCCTAGAAAATGATATTTTTAAGTCCACCATAAAGCATGCTTTTAAGCAAACAAATTTTGTCTTGAGTGAACATTTATCTTTTTCAAGATGTGTTAAACAAAGTAAACGAAAACAGAAGGTTATTTTGATCGGGTACCCGTTGTCACAAATTGTATCAGGATTGATGCCCCCGGAGGGCAGCTCCGGGAACAAGTTCCACCTGACAACTTCCCCGTTTGACAGCTCCCCCATGACTACCCCCCCCCCCGGAGGACAGGTCCCCCAGGACAATTCCCCCAGCCGGAGGACAAGTCTCCCAGGACAACTTTACCGGAGGACAACTCCCCTCAGGACAAGATCCCACCGCATTCTGTTCGCTTTCCCTATTCCCTTTTTACTTAATTTATTTCCCTTTAGTGTACATGTATCCTTATTCTTTCTTCGCGGAGCACCCACCCCCATACATTTACTTTCATTGTTCAGTAATGTTTATCATCCATGACAATGCATTAATCATTAATGCTCTAAATAATTGCTTGGATTATTTACAGAGAACCGTCTCTAGCGATTCATTTTTTGGTTTTGGCGGGCCGAGTGGATGGTCACAAAATGGCTTGAAAGAAACAAAAAGATAATGGAAAGGGTCCTCCACGATATTATGAATTCACTAGCGAGGATAATAGGAATGTTTAAGGCTTATACCGAACCAGTCTCAAGAAATGTGAGTTTTATATAATCCCAATCCTGCCAAAGATGCGATAATCACGATAATCACAATAGCATAATGATATTGAGATGAATGTATTACATTGCCGACAACTGTCAAATACTCATCTCTTGTAACTCCCCCCCCCCCCCCTTAGAAGTGCAAGTAAATGGCAGCTTAGCTTCTCCAATTACCTTTTCTTCCAGGTGATATATCCGAAAACGCTGAAGCTCAGAAGAGCAAGAACTGTCACTGAGACTGATGTTATTATCAGGACATTATGATCAGATGTCAAGGTCTCTACTGTTACATAAAAGGAGTGTAAGAGAAATTTTGATTATCAAAGTGAAATTTGCGTACATGTAATTATATTAACTTGTTATTTGTTATGGTACTTTTGTATCGTAACACTACAACATTAAAATAAAAAAGTAGGTGGATAGTGATGTTAAGAAAGAAAATATTCAAGTTGTGTGACAGGAGGTTTGTGTGCTCGTGTTAAATTGTCGGAATATTTATCATTTTTTCCTTTCTGTCTGCGTAGTAATTATGAATGTGGAGGGGGGAAATGAGCTTCTAGAACCTTTCTTTCAATTGCATTATTTTATCAGTAATATTATCCTTTTCACCTGTGTTATGCAATAAGGTAAAAACAAATTACTTAAAACAGAGAGGGGATGTCAAATTGATTATCATAACCTGATATTGGTTTGGCAATCATTGAGACGTCAAATCCTCTATAAGTTTCCTGCGATGCCTCATCACTGGTAAATCGAATCCAAAGAAACTTTCCAACAGATGTGATGTTTTCTGGTAGATCTGATCCAGAAATATTAGGCATTACTAGCTCAGACATCTCAAATTCAGACAAATTTCCCTGGAATAGGTATAGGAAGTCTCTTGATGGCTCAATCTGCAAATCAACAAAATGCAACGAAACTCGATGATTGTCCGGAGCGATCACTTGCCATATTACATCAAGGTTGTTTTGGTACTGAGCTGGGTAATTCGGTGACCTTAAGTATTCTGTTTTCGCGGCATCTACAGAAACGACTGCAGTAGGAAACGGGGAAGAAAATTGTAAGATAATAACGGAAATCGTAAAATGAGCTGTAGTACATAGTGATAATCATCCGAAAGCAAAAACTTTCGAAATTTGAATCACAAATTTGTGAAATCTCCTTACTGACTGAATCATTAAAAAACTGAAATAAAGAAATGTTCAATTTCGAAATTTTAGCATACAATCCTGATTTCCCGGGGTGCTTCAGCATATAACATAATATAAAGCTGTTACAAAATAATTCTATTCTGGAGTTTCTGAAAAAAAATATATAAACCAGCACCCTCGCTTCCCAAGGCCCAACTAATGAGACACATCCGCGATGTCTCAGCGAAATCTCAGACTTTTCACAAACGCAGAGACATGAAGAAGATCAGAAAAACTGATGGGCTGAAGTGGAGAAGTCTGCTTGATGGTAAGGAGACTGATCAGAGACTACAGTCGCTTTAGATGTCTCCAGACAAGGTGACTAGCACTTTGCCAGAGAGCAGCGGGGACGTTGCCGCAAAGTGTACTGATGGGTGTTTCGACACCTCGGGAACATCTCGTAGACATCGCTGCAACTACTTGGAGATTTTGCGGCAACATCCTCGCCACTTTGCTAGCGAATACCATTTCATTATTTCTTTCAACAAAAGATCTACCTACAAAATAATATATTATCTAGAAGCAAAGCAAATTCCACACATGTATGCATATTATCCGCCGTGTAACATGTTTTGATATACCGTCGCTACTAAACACGTTAAGTGCTAAGTGTTAAGTCAGAATATATTATATAGTTGCATATTGAGATTGAAATTCGTTTATTTTTTTTCAGAGGTCAAGAATATTTTGTTTCTTGCGCATAATCGAAGTTGAACCGAGTTGCCTACTGAACTATACGTAGAAGAGCCCAATGACCATACTTGATTTAGTAAAACCGAACAATCCTAGTCTAACTCTGGAGTGCAGTCAAAGACCTTTGGATTTTGCAAAGTGAAATGCAGAGTCTTAAAGTAGTGAGACTAGACCCACTCACGTCCCGGCTACTTCTATCTGACTCAGTGTTTCGAGACATGGAAAGTGTCTTGCAGAAATTAATCCCTCTCTTTTCCAAATCGTGTTTACCATGTGATAATGTTGCTTTTACATGATCAGAACCTGAATGTCTCGTGTTTAATACCCCCAACCACATCCAAAAGTGTCCAAAATGAAAAGTTCCTCAATGGACATATACGAAAATTTCCCTTTTTATATTAACTATACTAATTTGCATTTATTTAGCTCACTTCGTAACTCAGCCAGAATATTGACACTGAATCCAGAAAAGTTGCGTTCATCATCGCTTATGAAATAAACCCAGAGATATGATCCTCTTGATACGATGTCATCTGGACTCGAATCTCCTGATAAAGATGCCAGTTTTGTTGAGCTTGAATAGTCTGATGTCCATCCATCTCTCACGTAAACGAAGTCATAATCCTTCTCGGTTGAGAAACGAGTAAATTGAAGTCTCACTTGATATGGAGAAGGAACACCCACAAGCCACCTTACGTGAGTTTTGTTGGTGTAGTTGGATGGATAATAAGGAGACTGAATGTATCTCACATTTCCAGGTTGCAAACTAATAGCTGTAAGTAAGGAAAAATAAATACATAGCCTTTTTTAGTACACACATTTGCATTGAATTTGATTTCTTAAAAAATTGTAGTCAATAGATATTATGTAGCCATATATGGCCAGATTACTTCCGCAATTCCAATGCAGTCAGAGCCTCATTCTTTTTATTCTACTGTCCTGCATGCTCTCAGCATAATAGTAAAGACAGAAGATGGGGAGATATAAAGAAATGAAAGGAAAATATTATTTTAAAAAGGAGGAGAGAGGAGACAGAAAAGTGCGGTCCTTAAAACCACATGCAATAAAAATGTAAAGTAAATCCCTCGCATAAAGATGGTTAGTGAACAGTTCTAAGGAAGGCTGTACCATGATAATTAAATCGTGTGACTCCTGGAAAGGGTAATATTTGTTTAAATCATAGATATGTCTTCTGCACCATTTTTGATAACCCCTGAGCAGGTATGTCTTTATTTTTTTCCTGGACTTACGGCCTTCATGAAAGGAGAAGTTCACCTTAACATAAGGTTTATTGTACGCATTAAAAAAGAAGTTGGGGAAGGTTTAAAGTATAATCCATTAACGCTTTAAGAAGCTATAAGAATTTTGGTATTTTGCTTTGAGACGTCCTACGCGAGAGCTTCTCCACGTGGGAAAAGGAAATGAAATGCATTTTCTAAAAAAATGAAAACGTTTTTTATTGTACTTTGAGTATTTCAACAGATAGATAATTTCACACCCACTCCCGGAAGAACATTTTTTCAGTCATCATGAAACATTTTTTAAAAATCTGAAATAGCTAAAATATCTTAATGTCTGCATTTCCTATTAGCATAATAAAAACAGGTTGATGCAATGGTCTCCAAGAAGGAGATATCCATAAATTTGAATCCGTGATTCGCTACGCCAAATACAGGCGGTGACAATTACTATATAGACAGAAAGTGTTTGACTTTAATTATATCAACTAATAAAGTAAAGACCTATAATAAGATAAAGACAACACAAACAATGCAATCAACCCATTTAGCCTTTTCCGCCGACAAGGGTCATACGAATCTTACCAAAAAAACTATGCCTGATATCGACGGGAAAGTCTCACTCGTTTCCTTGTCGAATTAGCACGCCATTTTTACATTATTTACATCACCATTCGAAAGAGGCTAAAGTAGACCATGATTACGGATCACGTTCTATTGTAGATCGTTCCAGATCTGTTGATACCGTAAAAACGGTATTTGCATTAATCGTAATATATTTCAAAATGTTAAACGGCCACTCTCTACACCTTGCTTTTGAACAAATCTAGATACAGCTGTTTAACAGATCGAATTCAAATTAAATTTAGCTTACTTCCATATGAATTTGTTGTGTTCACTTAACGCGCACCGTGGCAAATCCCCTATTCCGGCGTCAAAAACTTGACAAAATTTTTTTCGGCTCTTTTAACTCATATCTCAAAAACCGCTCGAGATTTTTCACGGGTTCAAACGGTTTTTTAATCTTAGACTTGTTCTACATCTCATGATATCTGTCATTTTTTATTCTGATTAAGAAAACAACCGTATTTTTTTGACTGAAAATACACAGTTTCTCGTGTTTTTGTGTGAGAGAAGCACCTTTTGCACTGTTTTGGGCTCGATCTTCTCTTACAGCGTCTGACTTTCGTATCAAAATGTCTCAGTTCAAAGACTATCAGATAGACAGGTTGTAAGTCTTTCTTGTGATATAAGGTTCAACCTGATTGGTTGAAAAAAAACGCCGTCTTTTTTTAGGTCAAACTTTACAATCCACTGAACTTTTTTGTACTTATCACGCATAATCTACGTTAATTGATTAGTCGCACTGCGCACGATTGTCTATTTTAGTATGCCTATCAACTCTTTACTCTTTCCTCTCCTATCAAAAATTGAAAGGGGGTACAATATCCTCGTCCTAGATATAAAAAGAAGAGAACATTTCCTTTTCATTACATGTAAAATCATGCCCATTCTTGAAAAAAAACCTTCGTCACTTTTAGGTTAAACTTTACAATGCAAGTAACTTTTTTGTTCTTATCATGCACAATATCCATTAAATTGGTCGCACTGTGCTCGATTGGATTTTGGTATACGATGTTCAACCTGGCAGCAGCGCGTTTTGCGTTAGATTTGGAAATCCTCGTTCCCAGACAGGGATATGTAACATGTAAGCTTTTCATACACATAAAATTCATATTGATTGATTAATATTTAGCTCCGTCAATTTTCACGTTAAATCATGCTTGTCTCTTTTAAGAAGCCAAATCCAGGGATGAATAATGTGTGCATACCGGTGCATATACGTATACGTGCAGCGCATGAACGGTGTATACACCACACAGAATACGCCGAATACACAATGCGAATAATCACGTACACACAATGCGCGCAGTAGTAAACAACGCGTCGCTAAGACAACTGAACCTGAACTCTGGAGTAAATCGAGGGAAGGAGTACAGAATCAGAGAAAATTATTCTCACTTTTTGGTCAGAAGAAAGCATTTCCTTATATGTCTATATCTTAACATAAACAGAAACTGCCCCGTTATCCTTATGTCGTACCACAGTCAATATCATAAACAAATTACAGTGATTCTATTTTGTCACAATTAATAAACTTAATTAGGGCAATTTATGCACCCCCAAGAAGTAGTGTTTACGGTCCGGCCTATCTCTACCACACAGACCACACAGACTTCGCACAGTTCGGTCGGCTCGGTGTAAAAATGGCAGAGGTAAAAATGCAGAGATAAAAATGGCAGAGGTAATAATGGCAGAGGTAAAAATGGCAAATGTAAAAATGGCAGAGGTAAAAATGGCAGAGGTAAAAATGGCAGAGGTAAAAATGGCAGAGGTAAAAATGGCAAAGGTAAAAATGGCAGAGGTAAAAATGGCAGAGGTAAAATGGCAGAGGTAAAAATGGCAAAGGTAAAAATGGCAGACGTAATAATAGCAGAGGTAAAAAATGACAGAGGTATAAATGGCCAGTCTTAAACCCCTATGCCAAAAAACCTAATAGCCCCTCCATGTAGAGTAGATTAAATAAAAAAAGGTTCTGAGAGTAGAGAAAATAGAATGGGTAACATTTTTTTTTATCATACGTAGATTTTCTGCACCAAATTGATAACACCTAAGTTGGTTTTTCTTAATATATTCCTGCATGGACTTTAATACATGCACAGCCTTCTCATGTCAAATCGCTCTTTTAATATTCAAATTTGAAGCACACTTTGGATCCCAAGTATTGAACTTAGTTCATTAAAGGGGAAATTCACCCTGACATAAAGTTTATTGTAAAAATAGCAGGAAATAATCAAAATTATATTGGTTAGGGCTTAAGGTAATCAATCAAAGATTTAAAAAGCTATTAGAATTTTATATTTTAATGGTGACGTTATTTTCTAGCCGTATTTTCCAAATCTGGTGTAATACAATATATCAATGAATTGTCATTAAAAAAATGAAAATGGTTTTTATTGTATTCTAATTTTTTTCAATTTCAATTTCAATTTATTTCATTTTCAACAGAACAAAGTAAAGTGGTCGAAATAATTACAATGAACTTATACAGACAATATAAAGTGAGGCATGTACAATATATGATATTTTCCATAAGTAAAACAAAACGAAGTATTATATATTAGCAAAACATCATGTACCATTGTTTGGTACCATTTGTTTGTACACCAACGCACCGGATGCATGCATAGGATCCACTGCATGTACACGATCGATCACCTATGATTTTCTCTAAATGAAAAATATGCTGCACTTTTTTTATCTCTTATTTTGTGATGAGAAAGATGTTTTTTTTTAATGGACTACAACCCCCCCCAAAAAAAAAAAAAAAAAACTTAACCAGTTGAAAAAGCATAACCCATACAGAGTGTTTGTGCGTGAATATTTTACAAATTAGATTAACATACATTTAAAAAGTAAAAGCAGGGGCGGCTCTGAACATATTTTCGTTTGGAGGGGGGGGGGGGGCTAAGACAAAAAGAGTACTTAGTATGTCAAGATTTGCATTTTGGTGCAAACGTACATGTTACCATGACACTACCCTCTGCATGAAGTAGTTGGATATTTTGTAGTAATTTATAGGTTGAGGAGAGTCTTTTGAACTCAGTGATTTCTGAGATATATAGGCTCTTTTCCGCGAGAGAGTATAGCATGCAAGCGCTTTGGAAAAAATTCAAATCTGAAGTTGCAAAATCCGCTTCATGGTGCTAATCAGTTTTAAAATAAAAGGGCATTATTTCGAGTTATTTAAGTGCGAATCGCGACCGCAAAATTGTAAATAATAGAGACTTAGACACTGGACATTCTAAACATTTTGAAAACCGTAAACAGGATAAATACTACATTACTGAATAATGATAATTGATGGAGCGCGAAGCACGAGCCAAAAATTTAGTGATTTTTTAACCTAAAATGTATTATTTTACTTCTTAAAAAGTATAGTTAGAAAAAGACATATTTCATTTTAAAAAGGCCTCCATTTTGGAAAAAAAATTAGTTTCCTATGGTTATTTTTGGGGGGACAAGGCGGAGGGGGGGGGGGGGCAATTGGGGGCATGTGCCTGCTTTTCCCTGTGGGACTAAATGATCAACATAAAACACTGAATTATCAATAAAAATATGAATTGTCCAATATATAGATTATTTCATGAAAATAACAAGTAATAAGGATAAGGAAGTATTAAAGAGGAGAAAATTATCCAATTATTTTCTTTGTGTAACTTCACGATGAAATGACAATATCTATTTGCAAATAAGATATTTTCGTTAATTCGGATTGAATTCTGGATTTCATTAGATGATAGTTTAAAGGTTCCCCAAAGCTTGCATAGCTTTAAACAAAAAGTGAAAAGCACATTGTTTTCCAAACACATAAACCTCAACAGTGACTGACTTGAAGAATCATTTTCTCTTTCTCTCTCCCTCTTTCTTTTACTCTTACATCAGCTTTTTCATTTTATTTATTTTTGCACTAATATGCACAATAATATAATTCAATTTGTGCGTGTCATTTGTATTTACATCCTATATGTAACATTGTAAGTGTTCAATGTATGCAGTCATGAAAACAGTGTTTGGCTAATTATGTATTTTACTTTACGAAAAACAAATTATATGCCTACTATTCGTCATGTTCATATTTTCGGGATCTAGGGACCTTCTCCCCGACTTACTGCACTTAGTTATTTAATACTTTGCTAATTTTCTATACAATGATCACTTTTTAAAATTGACATTTTAATCCAATTGTTCTTTGTTTATCATGTATGTATGTATGTATTATTGTGAATTATAATTATTCTCCAGTTATTACTAGGAATTTTTAAATGAAACAATGCAAATCAAATCAAAGTATGGTACCAATAAAGATATTGTACATCTTTCCTCCTGCGTTGTGCTCGCTTGTTTTATTTTTAGATACATGCAGGTAAGTTTTGTAAAGAAAATGATTTGGCACATTTGGCGAGTACGATGAAAAAATTGTAATTCTGATACCTCATGGCCCATTCTACATTCGATTCCAAGAATAAAAAGATACCCCCCAAAAAGAAAACAATCCTGGACTCGCACTTTAGTCTATAACTTGTTTCAAAATTGAAAGTTCCCTTTTGCAAAATGATATATGCAGCCATTTTCTGTTCTCTTGTTTTTCGCAAAACTTACAAGATACTTACATATTTTAAAATATCAAATGCATATTTCAGTAAGCAACAAATATCACTCCTGCATATATATATATATATATATATATATAAAACCATGGACCTGCTAGTAGGTCCATGATATAACTGCATTCATGAGTGCCTATAAAAAAGATACAAGACATTTCATTTTACAAATGGCCTCGAAATGGAGGAGTCGCCTTTAATAGTTTTCTGAAATTCCGAACAGATGACCTCGCACCAAGTTATGTTGCTTGGGCATGTTAACATTACATCGACAAAACCTACATCCAGTCACAGCAAAGTGTCAAATCAAGTGGTGGGCGGACTTGAACCTGGGGCGGATTAGCCCCACTCTTCCCTATCCGATTTGTTAGATGTATCCTATTCATCAGTCACTAAATGCTCGCGCTTCGCGCTTGTGTAAATTCTTTAGTTAATTTGATACACATAACAAAAACTGGTAGTAATTTTTAATTTTCTTGTCTTAGTACATAAAATATCAAAAGGTTTGAGATGGTGATTCGCGCCTGTAACATCTCGCAAGGATGCTCTTTTGACAGTAATCACCACAATTGACCAAAAATCGAATTTCACATATTCAGGTTTTAAATTTTTCCTGACCATTTGCTCGCGGAAAAAATAAAGCCTACGTAAAATTATGTAATCAATCACTAGTCCTGAAGGCTTTGCTCAACTTAAGTACCACAAAACTCACAACTACTTCACGCAGATGATAATCTCATGGTGAAAATATCCGTTTGCACCAAATGCCCATTTTGACATATAAGTTCCCTTTTTTACTCCCCCTCCAACTTTCATGGGGTGCACGCCTTTCCCAGTTGCGTAACAGGCGGGGGGGGCAAGTTGCCCCCCTGCCGGATTTCACCGGGAAAATTAAAGAAAAACGGAAAAAAGAAAAAAAAAGGAGGGGGAAAGAAAGGGAAAGGGGAAGGAAATGGGAAAAGGAAAGGAGGAAAAGAAAAGGGAAAGGGAAAGTGAAAAGAAAACGAAGAAAAAACTTTTTTTTTATGGAAAAGGAAGGAAAGCGGGAAATTGTACGAAAGAAGAACATTTGAGAAAGAACAAATCATTCCGAAATAGGCCTATGTAATGCAATAGCACGGTGGGAAATAGATTAAAAGATGACAAAATGGCAAACAATAGCGGGAAACGAAGGTGGAGAGTAATTAGCCAAAAGCTAAATTGGAAAACAAAGAAAAGGGACAAGAAAAAAATAATAATAACACGACCGGGCTGCCGATGATTGAAATTAAAGAGCGGGAAGAAAAATGGACTGCATACAACATTGTGATATAAGCTTGCTAAATTTTATGCAAAAAAGCTACTGGGGCTTTGCCCCAGACCCCACGCAGTAGGGGCTCTTCATTTATAACCTTCAAATGACTCTATAACGCCCCCCGTTCAATCACGTTCAATCACGTTCAATCACTGGCATACAGGCGGGGGTGGGTCTTGGTTCCACACCCAAGAGAAAATAAAAGAAATTATAAGAAACAACGTATAATGAAATGAATGGAAACAATGAAATGTGTTATTTGCTTTATATAATGGAAAAATCTATCACATAATTAGAATTTAATTTCAATAGGCGACTTTTTTACACATTTTTCCCACATTGTTTTGTTTTTGCCCCCTCAAAATACTTGGTTCATTACGCAACTGGGTTGAATGAATGTGTTGTGTAAAAGCTATATTCTGTATATGCCTGCGATTTGATTTAAATAGCGGCAATCTGCGAGGTTTAAATGGCTTTAGTTGATATCAGGAAGTTCCGGGGGCTCTGCCCCGGACCCCAACCGCACAGCACTGCCGCGTATGGAAGGGTTGGGCCATGGCCCCAAAAAGTTCTACAAACAAGAACAAAAAAGGAGGAAAGAAAAGCAAAGGAAAAGTGTATAGGATATGATTTTATTTACTGAATATAATGTCAAAAAATAGCTCAAAGTTACATTCTCATGAAAAGGTGATTTTTTTTTCTCGCTCGCTTCGCTCGCTCGGGACTTATATAAAGCAGCTTTTTAGCACATGTGCTATACTGCGCCCCTGTTTTTTTTTCTTTTTTTACTCTTCACGATACTGCCACAAAGAATCCTGTTCACAGTGGCGCCGGCAGTGGCGTAGAGACCACAGAAAAGGAATCTAAAGAGAGAAGAGTGAAATATATTATTTTCTTGATATCATGTCAAAATTTATCACAAAATTAGATTTTTGTATTAAAAAGGTCAACATTTTTGCTCGCTTCGCTCGCTCGCAACTTTTTTTTTAAAGGTAAATTCTGCCCGATACGCATGCAATATCTGGCCTTCTCAAAATAGTCGCCTCATTACGCCTGTTCATACCATGATATGACCGGGAAATGTTTGGCTCTTGCCCCCCCCCCCCCCTGGCCACCGACCCCTGTTACGCCGCTGACCTTTCCCCTGTGTACTGCACTTGTACCAAGTGGTAGCTAGCGCATTATATAAAAAAGGAAATGACTCATTGAACCCTTTCCCTTCTGAATGTCTTTCTCTTTCTTATTTTATTTATATCTCCAATATTGGAACTTTTGAGGGACTAGAGCCAGAGTCCCCTTCTTTACGACAGTGGTTTTAATTGTTAAAGGACAAGTCCACCCCAACAAAAAGTTGATTTGAATAAAAAGATAAAAATCTAGCAAGCATAACACTGAAAATTTCATCGAAATCGGATGAAAAATAAGAAAGTTATGACATTTAAAACGTTCGCTTAATTTCACAAAACAGTTATATACACATCCTGGTCAGTATGCAAATAAGGAGACTTATGACGTCATCCACTCTTTCTTTTGTATTTTATTATCTGAAATATGAAACATTCTCATTTTCTCCTTATTGTCAAGTGATACAAGGATTAATTCCTCCCTGAACATGTGGAATTAGAATTATTTAATGCTATATTTATTTATTTCAGTTTTCACGCAGGGTAGCCCTTTCAGTTATAGAACTGATTTACAAAGAGGCCCTGCAAAATATGGTTTAGTCAAGTTGGTCATTAATGTTAAAACTGTAAAAAATGAAATATTTTATAATTCAAACAATTGAAACAAAAGAAATAGTGAGTGATGGACATCATCGACTGTCTTATTAACCTGTCACTGAGTTGTGCATATCACTGTTTTGTGGAAAATAAGCGAAACTTAAAAATGTCATAAGTTTCTTATTTTACATCCGATTTTGATGAAATTTTCAGTAATGCTAGTTTGGTTTTTCTCTACTTATTCAAATCAACGTTTTTCTCGGGTGGACTTGACCTTTAATAAGCTAACCATTTTTTCATAAAAAGTAAACAAAGAAGGATTACACATATGTTATAAACTTCGGCATTTATTGCCATGTCAGAAATGAAAGTTAGCATTTCAAATAGTCGCAAAACAAATCCTCATTAAAAGGATGATCCGGGCTGAAAATATTTATATCTAAATAAACAGTTAAATTCACTGAGCAAATTGCTGAAAATTTCATCAAAATCGGATAACAAATAACGAGGTTTTATCAATATTTTGTGAAAACAGTTATATGCACATCGTCATGAATATTCATTAGGTGGGCTGATGTCACATCCCCACTTCCCTTTTCTTATGTTATTACATGAAATCATAAATGTTTCATTTTTCATACATGTGTAAATGATGTGTCTCCATTATGATGAAATAGGTTGCGGCAGTTAATAACTAATGCACTTAATCAGTTGTCAATCCAATTGTTTTAGTTCTTGGTATAAATTTTTTGAATAAACCTCATTTCATATAATGAAATACAAAAGAACACGTGGGAAAGGATATCATCAGCCCACCTAATGAATATTCATAAATACATGCCTAGAACTATTTCACCGGCAAAATGCAAATCTTTAATATTCAATAACTTTGTTATTTGTTATCCGATTTTTATAAAACTTTCAGCATTTTGCTTTGTGAATTTTACTCTATGTATTGATATGTAAATATCTCCAGCTGGGACCATCCCTTCATAAGGTAAACTCTTTGGTAAAAATTGTTTATTTGTAAAAGAAGAAAAGCAAGATCTGCAAAGGTATCATTTTCTTAATTTCTTGTGATTTTTGGCCTCAGTGCATAGCATTTCTCTATAAATTAGCTAAATCGAAGTCCTGGTTCAAAGATAATGTTAGATGTTTCTCAGTCTTCTCATGCTCATCTTTTCTCATATTCGTCACATCTTTTCATATTTCCACAATAATTTTACTTGCCTCATACCAGTGCTGGTGCTCACACACATTATTTCATATATTCTGTACTCTTATGTGGTGTTGCAAGAAACTTGCAATTGATCGCAAGTCAATTTCAGGTCCCAAGATCAATTGAAATTCATGCATTTCATTGAAAATTTGCAACTGACTGATGGCCTGCTTTTTGCATCAACAAGTATAAATTGTTTTGCTTTAGTTTAAATTGATCTATTACTTGTAAATTTGCATCATAAATTTGCAATTGATCGCAAATATTTTCATGCAACACCCCAACATTAACGTTAAGGCATCTATGAATTTGACATACATCAAGTAACTGAAGCATCACCAGGCTTAAACATTATAAAATGAATGAATGTAAGTCATTATAATGAGCTTAAGATACAGTACATAAAGCACTCAAGAAACACATGTGCATGTAAAGTGCTGATGTAACTTTATTGAAGAAAAAATCAACAAAATACACTGAGATGTGAAGCAAATCTAGTCGTCAATATACTTCATAAAACTCTTAGATTAAGAAAGACAAAAGTCATGTTATCTGTATGGGTAACAAATACTCTACTCCACAAAACTATTCAAATAATAGTTTAAATTAAACTCCATATATCTCATACCATAAGGAAGACCAAACAATTTAGGCCACACCCCGATGTGTACAAGACAACCTTTTACTTGAGGTGGAGTGGGCCTGTTTCTATAAAATATATGTACATAAAAGAAAGAGCAATCAAAAGAAACAAACGTACTAGCAAAATGATGATATATATATCTTGTTAAGGAGAACAAAGCAGCAAAATAAAGCGAAGTATAAAGCAAATGAATACTCTGTGAAACTCCTA
Source organism: Lytechinus pictus (assembly GCF_037042905.1). Lineage (NCBI taxonomy): Eukaryota > Metazoa > Echinodermata > Echinoidea > Temnopleuroida > Toxopneustidae > Lytechinus > Lytechinus pictus. Next base: position 6,876,644 of record NC_087261.1, read on the forward strand.
AAAACAAAACTAGACAAAAGTATTATATATACGACATAAAATTCTTAGAATACAAAAAAAATCATATACCTGAGTTATTAAAATACAATAATATGGCAAGTCAACTATATATTGTTGTTTGTGGGTGGGGGTGGGACGCAAAGCCAAATCCTCGACCACTAAGCCAGAACCCAATCCTGATACATTCAGAAACCTGAAATTGATGATTGCACAAACATGAATATCCAAAACATTATGGATCTATATAGCCCAAAATAATAACAGTTCCATGTCTTCTGACTCCATAATTACCAGAGGAATGCTATATATTGGATATATACAAATTTGATCAATAAAACTGTAAAAGAGATATTCTAATAAAAAACTTTTGATTTGAGATCCAACGCGCAATGTTCACTTTCCAACAATGAGCAGCTCGCCACCAACAGGAGATAGGTACCAGTGACGCCCTGGAATAGACCGGTTTACTAATATAGTCAAATTTATGGATGTTTCTTCCATCGGGGCCTAGTAACGAGTTATTCTATTAACCTGTATGGTCAGTTCCCCCATGTCTGCGCGGTCTCCCAAGTCTGCGCACCCGCGTATCTGCGCGATTCTAGTAAAAGAAGATACGCAACGAGCAAGAACTTTACACATGCAATACATAGACAGGTATTCATAAAAAATCTGACTCAAAATGGTGGAAAAATAATGAATTCAGGGCATTTCATGTGACGGCCTCAAAATGCAGCCTTTGTCATCAAAATCCCCGAATCGTGTGCAAAGTGAATGAGTGCGCAGACATGGGGTACCATTTTTTTTTCAATCTGAAAATGACTGCCCAAAGGTTTTTTCAAGAAAATCTTATATTTTCTTTCATTTTTTAATGAGAAATTTGGTACACTTACTCTTAATAATATAAGGAACACTATTAACCAAAAGATTTTGTGAAATAAGAAGAAATTCATGTTAAATCTTAACTCAAATTGTTAGGTGCGCAGACTTGGGGCCCACCATCATACCTATTAATGGTATCTCAATACTTGGAATCCATTTTGCAAACATTAGTTGTTGCTATTATCGGCAAATATCAGGCAAGCTTTCCGGTTGTTAGAAGCAACCTTTGTTAAACTGGTATGCATAAAATTTGAATATGTTAGTAAACCGGTCTATTGATCCTTGTTTAATTCATATAAAATTAGAATGCATATAATTAGAAATGTTTATTTTGCAGGTTTTATTCTTGCTTGCATTCATGTCATGAAATGATCAGCGTGATGTTTTTGTAAAAAAATCCCCCAAAAAATAAGAGTGAAAAAATCCTCAAAGTCACAAATGGCTTTTTAGGTATAAAATTAAGCATAACTCCCAGACAGTTTTATGACCACTATTTTTTAGTAATCTGAAGACTTTTAATACAAGAACAAAGTCTGATATAGCAGTAGCTTCTGGAATTAAGGTGTAACATGGCCTGATAATGTAGCCTGGCCTTGTAATAATTATGAGCTAGCATTAAATAATAACTTGGCTTAAAATTGAAACAACTTATAACCGGGCCTTACAATATAACCTGAAATTAAAAAGTAATCTAGCTTTGTTAATAGACTTTAAAGTTTGAAACCCGTGCTTATTGTGTAACCTGGCCTTATAGTTTAACCTGCAAAGAATTAACTTCTTAAAACAGTAACCTTGCTTTAAATCTAGCTTTAAAATATATCCCGATCTTTTTAGTGTAATCTGGGCCTACTTGCGTGCAGTATAAAAGACATCACCGCATTGGTCAGATCATGCTGAGAGGACTCGCACTACTGCGTACGGTATTGATAAAAAAGATTCACGTTGCATGTCATGTAAAAGTCATATTAAAATCTTTGTGAAACACCCCTGACCTTATAGTGTAACCTGACTAAAAATGTAACATGGCCTGATAATGTAGTCTTGCCTTGTAATGTAACCCAACATTAAAGAGTGACTAGGTTAAAACTGAAACATGGTCAACGTAACCTGGGGGGTGTTTCACAAAGATTTAAGTATGACCAACGAACGTAGAGGGCAGCAACACACAAGCGTGTTGCTCTAAGGAAGGTCAACTCCGCTCGAATTTTGTGACCACTTTAAAAAATAAGGTGGGGTTTTGGGAAATTTGTCGAGTTGATTTTTTTTCATTTGTTAATTTCAAATATTTTTTAATGAACAATTATTATATCGGTTATTCTGGGTATAAATATTAAAAATATTAGTTTTATTTTTAAAGAAAATATTTAGCTTAAATAATCATGATTTTGACATTTTTCCTCATTTTGGAATATTAAGTCTGTGACGAGGATACCTCATATCTTTTATTTTCTTCTGCTGAATTTCGCTGCACCACTAGTAAATGCATAGACAACCACCGTAATAATCGAGGTCATTTTTCTGGCCTGGGTGCGCCGAGTCTGGGCCGGTCGCGCAGCTAGCTAGTGACGTTGATGATGCGCTGGGGCTTCAGGCGACTCGTCATAGATCTAGCAACTTAGACAATGGGTGATTTCAAGTACGGTGTTGAAATTTGGTGTTGGTGTTGTGACAACACCAACACTAGCCACAACACCGTACTTGAAATCAGGCTGGTGTTGGGATTGACCTCGGAAAATATGACGTATTTCCGGCAGATCGTGTTGAATGCTGGTGTTGAATGTCGTCTGCTGAACCCAGCACTGCGGCTGGTGTTGACGATCTACGTGCAATTTCCCCATTCACCAACACCAACCCCCAGGGATTGGGAAAATCATGATTTCAAGTTCGGTGTTGGTGTTGGTGTTGGTGTTGGCAATCTCAAGCTCTTGAACAGGCGGCGAACACGATGAAACATCCCCGTAAAATTAGCTTTTACAGTTTAGCTAAGTACAAATCATTTGAGCTGTATATATTTTGATGAAGAATAATGTTCACTCTTTTGAATTCTTGAATTAATTAAAACATTTGTATTCTGAACGATGAGCATTTAATGCATTTCTCTCAGATTTCATTTTCGTCGTCGAGACTTATCGGGTGAAGTTGAGATGATTTAGCAGCGCAGCGCAGAGGTGTGACGTTATGTGCTATCGATAACGCAATCGGTATCATTCCTCTGAACCCAGCTCGGTGTTGGAGCTCGGTTCAGCGGCCTTTTTACGCTCTCAACACCAACACCAACACCGAACACCGAACTTGAAATCACCCAATGACGTCTAATTTGCCTGGCCTGATTTGAAGTGTAATGGCTTCAGGGCTGATGTTTATCATCGATGATTGTTCAAGGTTAGATTTCAAATTTTAAATGTCATTTGACTTATAAGTCTATAAATCTGAAATAAAGGCGCTGTATCCCCGAAATCCGGGTCTAAATTTCAACTCTGAGTCCGAGACCATGGCATGGACGGCGAAAAAACAACCCATGCATCGGATGCATTGCATTGGTTGCGCGCTGCGCTGCAGCTGCACTGTGATGATGGGTTCAGCGAAGAGCTCAGAGAAAATAAGGTGGTTATATTCAATCCCGAAATGCTTTGCGAGTGGTCACAAAATCGTCTCGACGCAAATCACCTAATACAGCCGGCTGGTGAAATCGCTGATAACAACAATCACCGATTTGGTAATGATTTTAGTTTCCTGAAACTTATATTTGTAAAGTTTTAAATATCAAAGTATGTTTTTATATGTATGTATATTCCTCAACATATTTTTTAAGTTATCTTTGATATTCTTTCATATTCGTTTTTTGATCGCTACTAATTTGTTGTTGTATTGGATCGGCATTTGATTTCGTTGGCATGAACACAGGCCCCCGAAGCTCCGCCATTTTGTTGGAGACATTTGGGCAAATCCTAAGCCCCCATTTGCATATACATGAATAATTCATCAGTTCGCTGCTCCACACATCCTAATAGATTCTTTATATGACGGAGCAGAAAGTAGAGATCAGCGTCACGCATGCGCATTGAGCGAGGTCAACTTTGCGTTAATTATTCATAAAATGTAATATATTCATCACGTGATTAATCTACTGCTTACTACTATTGACCAATCAGCGTTCTTCACTACAATGAGTCATCATGCATGCATCGTTTTTCAATCCGTGTATAGAATGCAGACGCGCCCCGGACCGGTCCACAGCCTGACACTTCTTAATCTTGTTTAACCTGAAGATGGGGGGGGGGGGTGAATCGGCCGATTTTTTATCTTCTCTTTAACATCGGTGTATAAAATGAAAGGGGAAGATATTTACGACCGGGATTTACGAACTAGTTTATTTCACAATAAGTTAACAATACGCCAATATAAATAATGATGTATTTTAGTTTGAACATTTCACTTTAATACTGGTTTTGTAATTTGGTTCTTTCATCTAAAAAAAAATTACGACTTTTCTCGATCTGCTGTTCTCCAGATCAGAATCACTAGATGCATGTTTCACATCGCAGTGTAATTAGAACCTATCAATTTTCTGTAATAGTGTTGTTTTTTACGCCAAGCTAGCCTTTCCAATTATATTGATAATGATCATTTAATTCTATTTTGCAGGGGGTGGGTAATCTAATTTCTTTGTGTTCACTCTTTAAGAGTACAGATAAGTGACATGTTATTACCAAACCTCATCAATTTCAGGCAGGGTGGATCTAGGATTTTTCCAAAGGGGGGGGGGGGCACATTTTCCCAAGGAAAAATTTGACGAGCAAAAAAAAAAGGGGGGGGGGTCTTCACTTTCAAAAGGGGGACACACTGCTGTTTTAACAGCATTTTACATTACACTTTTTAATTGAGCCTCTCAAGGGGGGGGGGGCGCACTGGTCGGCTTTGCCCCCCCCCCCCCCACTCTTTATGAATTGTTTATCCCTCATTTATTCCAGCCTCCTCTCAAAATAAATCAAGAATAAAATGGCCCTTTATGGTTGCTCCCTGTTGGTAATTTGTCAATTGGCTTTGTCCACTCTCTTGTGCACCCTGGCCTATGCCCCTTCACATTATTATTATACATTATCTATTCTTTTAATCTCTCTTCAGCTCTCTCTTTGCCATATCGCACTGTTATTAGTCAACCACACACACAACTCTTTCTCTTATATTTTCCACCTCTCATCTCTTCTTGCAATTCATTAAAAAGGGTCAACAGCAAACTTGAAATCACCCATGTATCTTTCCCATTAAAAAAATATATATCTTTAGAAATTCTCTGTCACATCTACATAACAGCCATGGATCAAAATTCTTTAGGGGGGGGGGTGGGGCTTTTGCCCTCCCCCTTTAAGATCCTGGTTTTCAAAAGGATTATTATTTATTTTATTTTCAAATTTATTCATTTTTATATCTTTATATATTTGTTATGTTTTATGTTTTTAATGGGGGGGGGGGGTGATTTTTACAGGGAAAACCCGCAACTACCACCCCTCCAACCTAGATCCATGGCTGCACAATGTAGGTCTCATTACTCTTAACTTTAACTTTATGCTGCTTGTTCACTTTTGCTCGTCCATTAATTCTACTAGTACTTCCAGTCTCTCCTCAAATAACTTGATTCACCTAAACTCTCGGCTAAAAATAATCATAGACGACTTGTTAATTTAGTGACAATGACAAAATTATTATTTTAATTCATTTATTCCAAATACATAAATCAGGTAACAATTGTTTTCCTCTTGAGTTTAAAGATAAAATTTTGATCAGAGCTCATTCCCATCTTCTTAATATGAAATGTTGTGAAAGAGACTACTGTCCTCAGTCTTATCACAAACACAGATGCGATGTCACATCCCCCGAATTCATTCATAATTTTTGTTAAAAATTCTTCATTGACAAAATTGTTACACAATTTCATGTACATATTATAGTGCTGAATTATCATATTTATTCATCATTCCTGTTATGTCATTGTAATAAATTTATTATTCGAAGTATTATTATCATTTATAAACATCATCATTATCTACATCCATATTTGTAAAAACTACTGCTACGATCAGCAAGGATAATTACCCCTAAAGTAACCCTATCCCTCTTAAATTGTTTGTGGGTTTTGTTTGGTCAGTGGTGAGGGGGGAAGCGGTTACAATACTCTATTGTAAATACATGCAGTAATTCAGTTTGATATAGAATGTTTGGCATATTGTCAATGCATTATTCCCTAATTCTTCCACCAGAAAATTATTGTTGGAATTAAAAAAACAAACCCTTAATTTGGTCTTGTATTTCTTGAGTCTCTAAAACAAAGGATGTGAAGCAGAGTCATGTTCCATGTCTGTTGAAAAAAAAACACACACAAAAAGACAGAAATGTTAGCAATTCAATCAAGCCATCATCAAAATAAATAGAAATAAAACAAATATATAAAAGCTTAATGAAATCACAAGCCGAATGAGTCGCCTTTACAATATCTGGTGTTGATTGAAGAATTCAATAAATTGATTACAAATGACTTTCCACTTGCTTAGCCTATTCTGATTTTCTTATTTAATTTTGACAAGCTAGATCTACCGGTAGGTGATATTGTCCCGTGAAAATGAAAATGGAGCCTGTCAAAACGACTCCAGCCTAGTCTCTGAGCTGATTTCATTTTCATTTAGTCAATGAAACTTAGATCTTGGTCTACCGTGCGAGCCCCCCCCCCAAAAAAAAAGGGACACCTCACAAAACCCCAATTTAAGGTAAAAATATTTCTTAAACCTATAATTATATACCACTAGAAAGAGTATATTCTGATTCTCCCAAATAATTTGATATCATATTCATGTTTGGATAGTCAGTATGTATTCTTTGCAGAGATGTAGATTTTGATTTGCACCGAAATAAGGCATGGCTAAAATTAATGACTCCAGATGCCAATGATGTCAAAATCTATGAGTTAGCCAAATTTCAAAGAAATTAATTTGTGTATTGACACTAAAAAGAGTTTACTAAACAATTATCTTGTAAATTATTGAACATGGGTATTGAAATTTGAAATGGATTTTAATATAACCATTGTAGGATTATGAAATCATCGACATCTGGACTCGATCATTCTTGGATAAAGTCATTTGGTATGTAATTGTAAATACATGAAGTCATTCAGTTTGATATATAGGATGACTATTGTTTTTGTTTTACCTTTTTGAATCAGGAGGGTCCTGCAGCTTAATTTGGTCTTGTAATTCTTGAGTCTTTAAATGAGGATGTGAAGCAGCATCATGTTCTATGTCTGTTGATTAAAACAATACACACAGACAGAAATGTTAGCAATACAAGCTGTTGTAAAAAAAACACATAACACTTGGACTATAGCGTATATATCTAGATCTAGTCATAGACTCTGACGTACATAGATCTGGAACTAAATGTAAGTAGAATAGTAGATCTAGATCTACATCAAAAGTAGATCTAAATTTCATATTTGTTAAACCTACCATTCTGCGAACTTTCAATGTTATTGAATCATATAAGTGTTAGATCTAGACTAAAGCTGTCTTGACCCAGGGTTTTTAAAATAGTTTCATGACATTTGCTCTGATGACAAGTGCTCCGATGGAAAATTTGCACGTTATAGGCCAAGCAAAAGCTAACCTCCAAAATTAAATAAACCCTTTGGCCTTAACTTAAGACCCTGTCCCTGACTGAAATAGGCCTATATAGATTATACAGGTCGCTTTGACTTTGTTGTAGGCCTAGATCCAAGTCTAGTCTAGGTCTATAAACCTATATAAGCTAGATAGGATAGGAGGTAGACATGTTTTCTTTTAGCTTTAGCCAAGACCTGTAATCAGATCTACCGATGCATTAGGCCCAACTTAGACTAGATCTCTACTCCCCTCTCCTCTACTCTCTAGATCTACGTTGCCGAGTCTGAGGCTGTCCGAAGTGGCGACGTTCAGACCCCGGGGTAGGCCCTACATCTAAGTTAGATTAACTTAGACTAGGTCTAGATCTAGGCGGTAGGCCCAACTTTCAAGTTTAAAAAAATTAAAAGAAAACATAAGAACTAGCCTAGCCCTAGCACTAACAAAAAAGTTAGGCCCCTAGATCTAATAGTACTAGAAAGAAGTTTGGGAAAAACATCTTTTTACAAAATGATCGAGGACTAGACTCTAGTAGATCTACTAGAGCCGAGGCTATGGTCCTATTGTCTTGATATGTGAATTCAAAGGGAACGGGTTAATGGAGTGAATGTCTTTCTAAATTCAATATGTCTAGCCTAAACGTTATCTAGATTCTAGTTCTTTTCATGCCTGCCGAGATCTTCGGTAGGAATCGAAATTTCAGAGAAACTCTCGCCCAAAAGTTTGGCGTGAATTGAATATACGAGGTCTGAAATGGTAGCAGATGGAGATTTACATGTAATATAGCCGCCATATTTAGCTCACGACGATGGAAATAGTTTTGAGTTTTTGCAAGTCGTTTGCTTCCTAATTGTTAACTTTTTATAAACAAAAATTAATTCATGTTATACCCAGATTTCTAAAGATCCCATATAACATAAGATCTTTTGATTTATTTTTGTAAATGAATTAAAATTCAGCGTTAATCTGACAGTACTCACCGAAAATCTTTCAAGGACATAACCTTCTTCTGTGCGGGTGACGTCACCTTTTAGATAGGGGTCAAATTATGACGTACGAATTTCAATAGAAAAATATATTATTCATGAGGTAATGTCCAATCAAATCACAGTATCTTGCGAGTACGCAAAGAAAAAATAAATGATTCATTAGCAATATGCAAATGGGGGCTTAGGATTCGGTTCAAATGTCTCCCAGGAGGTGTGGCCGAAAGTGGTAAAAAATACGCTTATCACCATGGAGCTTCTATGGAGTATCTGTACGTTATATGCAAATGTTATTTAAATGAGGCTTTTCCGCGGGTGCTACCTTTCCGTCTATACGTATTTATTAGTCTATGCATGAACAGTAAAATACGCGCGCAGCTCAGCTGCATGCGCGTATCGAGTTGACCTTCCTTAGAGCAACACGCTTGTGTGTTGCTGCCCTCTACGTTCGTTGGTATGACTTAAATCGCACTTAAATGCCGACGCGTATATGAAATGCAACGCGCAATCTTATTCATTAATACGCAATAGTGCGCGTCCTCTTTGCATGATCTGACCAATGCGCAATGCGGTCATGGCTTTTATACCGCGCAAAACTAGTCATTTAAGTGCGACTCTAAAGTGCGATTCATAATTAAATCTTTGTGAAACACCCCCTGGCCTATATAATGTAACCTGGAATTGAAAAGTCAAGTGGCTTCCATAGACCTTTTAAGAGTGATTCATGTACTTATTGTGTAACCTCTCCTAATAATTTAACCTGCTTTAAAGACTTACCTTCTTTAAAGCGTATATAACCAGGCTTTAGAAGGTATCCTGATCTAAAAGTGTAATCTGGGCCTACTTGCATGCAGTATAAAAGACATCACTGCATTGGTCAGATCATGCTGAGAGGACTCGCACTACTGCGTACGGTATTGATAAAAAATATTCATGTTGCATATCATGTAAGAGTCATATTAAAATCCTTGTGAAACACCACTGACCTTATAGTGTAACCTGACTAAAAGTGTAACATGGCCTGATAATGTAGTCTTGCCTTGTAATGTAACCCAACATTAAATAGTAACTTGGCTTAAAATTGAAACAACTTATAGTGTAACCTGGCTTTACAATGTAACCAGGGTGGTGTTTCACAACGATTTAAGTATGAATTAGGTAGCACTTAAATGCCAACGCAAATAGGCAGTAGTGCGCTGCCTCTACTCATGACCTGACCAATGCGGTCATACCTTTTATATCGCACGTAATGAGGCATTTAAGTGCGACTCTAAGTCATACTTAAATCTTTGTGAAACACCCCCTGGCCTTATATTGCATGTGTGAGTAGCAGACAGCATGGTAGTCGGATCGCAAGGTGTGCAGTGTCGAAGCTTAAATTGCATGGTAGTCATCAACGAACGTAGAGGGCAGCAACACACGAGCGTGTTACTCTAAGGAAGGTCAACTCAATACGCGCATGCAGCTGAGGTACGCGCATATTTTATCATTTATGCCAACGAAATCATACGCCGATCAAATACAACAACAAATTAGTAGCGATCACGAAAACAATATGAAAGAATATGACTACAACGATATCAAAGATAACATTAAAAAATTATGTTAGACAATATACATACATTTAAAAACATACGTTTATATTTAAAACTTTACAAATATAAGTTTTAGAAACTAAATCATTACCAAATCGGTGATTGTTGTTATCAGCGATTTCACCAGACGGCTGTATTAGGTGATTTGCGTCGAGACGATTTTGTGACCACTCGCAAAGCATTTCGGGATTGAATATGACCACCTTATTTTCTCTGAGCTCTTCGCTGAACCCATCATCACAGTGCAGCTGCAGCGCAGCGCGCAGCCAATGCAATGCATCCGATGCGTGGGTTGTTTTTTTCACCGTCCATGCCATGGTCTCGGACTCGGAGTTGAAATTTAGACCCGGATTTCGGGGATACAGCGCCTTTATTTCAGATTTATAGACTTAAAAGTCAAATGACATTTAAAATTTGAAATCTAACCTTGAACAATCATCGTTGATAAACATCAGCCCTGAAGCAATTGCACTTAAAATCAGACTAGGCAAATTGGACGTCATTGTCTATGTTGCTAGAAGGTCTATGACGAGTCGCCTGAAGCCCCAGCGCATCATCAACGTCACTAGCTAGCTGCGCGACCGGGCCTGAAACTGGGGGCACCCAGGCCAGAAAAATGACCTCGATTATTACGGTGGTTGTCTATGCATTTATTAGTGGTGCAGCGAAATTCAGCAGAAGAAAATAAGAGATATGAGGTATCCTCGTCATAGACTTAATATTCCAAAATGAGGAAAAATGTCAAAATCATGATTATTTGAGCTAAATATTTTCTTTAAAAATAAAAGTAATATCTTTAATATTTATACCCAGAATAACCGATCTAATAATTGTTCATTAAAAAATATTTGAAATTAACAAATGAAAAAAAATCAACTCGACAAATTTCCCAAAACCCCACCTTATTTTTTAAAGTGGTCACAAAATTCGAGCGGAGTTGACCTTCCTTAGAGCAACACGCTTGTGTGTTGCTGCCCTCTACGTTCGTTGGTAGTCATAAGCCTCGACACCGCACACCTTGCGATCCGACTTTCATGCTATGCTGTCTTTGACTCACGCATGCTGCGCTTTTTGCCATAGCAACTGAGAAAATAGCGCTTACTACGTCCAGCGTATGCATGTTGTATATCATATACGCGTCGTGCAACTCTGCTGTCTGATTGGTTGGAAGTCAGTGGATTGAGCCTGCCGTTCAGTCATAAGGATTTGACATGTCAAATCCTTACGGTTTTCCTTGCGACTTGTCTCTGACCGGTCTGCGACTCTCAAGCTGACAAGAGCTGTGACGCCAGATCGGGTCGTAAGGTGTGCGCTTGCCTTAAAAGACATCACCGCATTGGTCAGATCATGCTGAGAGGATCTACCTTTTCCTCATCTAAAAATGGGCGGATATCCTTCCATAGGTCCTCTTCCCTCTTCTTGGAAAGTTCCATTGTTGACTTAACTGGGGGCATCTGAAAAAGTATTGGGATGTCCGCAGAGTTCACCATAAAAGATAATTTTTCTTCCTCTGCATTGCTTGCCTTCATGTTCCAGTCATAATGACTTGTTCCGATAACTTAAATCTGCATGTTGGATGAAAGCAAATGAAAAGTGTTATAAAAATACTTACATTGCTTCATGATTTGGAGAGCATATCGAGATTAGAGTAACAAGTGGAATGCCTCTGGCGGTCTTACCTGCATCACGCGATTCAATATAGCAGCAGTGCTGACTTTGAAAACTACTATAACTCGCACAAGATGTTCAGTGATACTTGGTTACTCTTACGTCCACGTTTTATGAACTAGACCAATACACTTACAGAGATATAATGGTAATTCAACAAATACCCCCAACATGGCCAAAGTTCATTGACCTTACATGACCTTTGACCTTGAACATGTGACCTAAAACTTACACAGGATGTTCAGTGATACCTGATTACTCTTATGTCCAACTTTCATGAGTCAGATCCATAAACTTTCAAAGTTATGATGAAACAAATTCGTATATTTAATGAGATGTGACCTTTGACCTACATGCGGACTCCGAATTCAAACTTTGCCTGTATTTTGGTGTCATCTACCTACATACCAAAAAAAATTAATCCATTAAATATTTTTCGAGTTTTGCGCGGAAACCAAATTGCATACTTAACGAGCTGTGACCTTTGACCTGCGGACTCCGAATTCAAACTTAGCCTGTATTTTGGTGTCATCTGCCTATACACCAAACATTCTCAAAATCCATTAAATATTTTTCGAGTTTTTGCACGGAAACCAACTCGCATATTTAATGAGATGTGACCTTTGACCTACATGCCGACTCCAACTTGCATATTTAATGAGCTGGAAACCAACTTGCATATTTAATGAGCTGCGACCTTTGACCTGCAGACTCCGAATTCGAACTTAGCCTGTATTTTAGTGTCATCTACCTACACACCAAACAGTTTTGAAATCCATTAAATATTTTTTTTTGAGTTATTGCTTGGAAACCAAGTGGGGGGACGGACAGATGGACGGACAAGGGGAACGCTTAATGCCCCCTACGGACTTCGTCTGCGGGGGCATAAACACTCGGAATTGTCATGTATCACGGGTGCCCCATCTCACTATTAATTTTGTATTTTCAACTTGCTACACTGTAAAAACTGTGGTGTTAAACCTGACACCAGTAGGTGTCTATAGAGGACCACACACTGAAGTGCTAAAATTACACACTAGAGATTGAATGTAACACCACTTTAAATGTAACAACCAAAAATGTTGTAACACCTAATACTGTCAATTTAAGACCGGGGTAAAATGACTGGTGTGTTCCTCTATGTACACCGGTTAACACCACAGTTTTTGCTGTGTATCAACCAATGAACAAATTGAGACCTTTGAACCAACTTGCATATATAATGAGCTGTGACCTTTGAATTTGAACTTAGCCTGTATTTTTGTGTCATCTACCTACACACCCAAATTTTTTTTTAATCTGTTGAATATTCCATAAGTTATCATGCGGAAACAAACTCGTATATTTAATGAGATGTGACCTTTCAACAGCGGACTCTGAATTCAAACTTAGCCTGTATTTTTGTGTCATCTACCTACACACCAAATACTTTAAAATTCATTAGATATTTTTCGAGTTATTGCGTGGAAAAAAACTCGCATATTTAAGGAGCTGTGACCTTTGGACTCCATTTCGAACTTAGCCTGTATTTTGGTGTCATCTACCTACACACCAAATATTTTTAAAATTCATTAGATATATTTCGAGTTATTGCGTGGAAATCAACTTGCATATTTAATGAGCTGTGACCTTTGACCTGCAAAATTCTCCGTGCATTATTATTTTGTTCCCTCAAAATTCTATTTCGTTCCCACGAAATACTATTTCGTTCCCACGCAATATTATTTCGTTCCCACGAAATACTATTTCGTTCCCACAAAATATTATTTCGTTCCCACGCAATATTATCCACCCTCTCTCTCCGATCCGCACCGGCCGTGTATAACACGTGCAGCATAGCAACATGCTTTGGTATGGTATGCACTGATGTCTGAGGCTGATGATGATGGGGGCGATGATGATGGGGGTGATGATGATGGGGGTGATGATGATGGGGTGATGATGATGGGGGTGTATAATGATGATGGGGGTGATGATGATGATGGGGGTGATGATGATGGGGGTGATAATGATGATGGGGTTGATGATGATGGGGGTGATAATGATGGGGATGATGATGATGGGGTGATGATGATGGGGGTGTATGATGATGATGGGGGTGATGATGATGATGGGGGTGATGATGATGGGGGTGATGATGATGGTGGTGATGATGATGGGGATGATGATGATGGGGATCGTCACCCCTATCATCATCATCATCACCCCTATAATCATTCCCATCATCATCACTCCCATCATCATCACCCCCATCATCATCACCCCAATCATCATCACCCCCATCATCATCAACACCCCCATCATCATCATCACCCCAATCACCCCATCATCATCACCCCAATCATCATCATCACCCCCATCATCATCACCATCATCATCATCACCCCCATCATCATCATCCCCATCATCATCATCCCCATCATCATCATCATCCCCATCATCACCCCCATCATCATCATCATCCCCATCATCATCACCCCCATCATCATCACCCCCATTATCATCACCCCCATCATCATCATCACCCCCATCATCATCATCATCCCCATTATCATCACCCCCATCATCATCACCCCCGTCATCATCATCACTCCCATCATCATCACCCCCATCAACCCCCATCATCATCCCCAACATCATCACTCCCATCATCATCATCACCCCCATCATCACCCCCATCATCATCACCCCATCATCATCACCCCATCATCATCACCCCCATTATCATTCATCCCCCCATCAGCATCACCCCATCATCATCATAACCCCCATCATCATCATCCCCATCACCATCACCCCATCATCACCCCCATCATCACCCCCATCATCATCACCCCCATCATCATCATCACTCCCATCATCATCATCCCCATCATCATCACTCCCATCATCATCACCCCCATCATCACCCCCATCATCATCACCCCATCATCATCACCCCCATTATCATCCATCCCCCCATCAGCATCACCCCCATCATCATCATGACCCCCATCATCATCATCCCCATCATCATCATCCCCATCATCACCCCCATCATCATCACCTCCATCATCATCATCACTCCCATCATCATCACCCCCATCATCATCACCCCCGTCATCATCATCACTCCCATCATCATCACCCCCATCAACCCCCATCATCATCATCACCCCCATCATCACCCCCATCATCATCACCCCATCATCATCATCATCCCCATCATCATCCCCATTATCATCACCCCCATCATCATCACCCCCATTATCATCCATCCCATCATCATCATCACCCCCATCAGCATCACCCCCATCATCATCATCACCCCCATCATCATCACCCCCATCATCACCCCCATCATCATCATCCCCATCATCATCATCACCCCCATCATCATCACCCCCATCATCATCACCCCCATCATCACCCCCATCATCATCCCCATCATCATCACCCCATCATCATCATCATCCCCATCATCATCCCCATTATCATCATCACCCCCATCAGCATCACCCCCATCATCATCATCACCCCCATCATCATCACCATCATCACCCCCATCATCATCACCCCCATCATCATCATCATCCCCATCATCATCATCACCCCCATCATCATCATCATTCCCATCACCCCATCATCATCACCACCATCATCATCACCATCATCGTCACCCCCATCATCATCACCCCCATCATCATCACCCCATCATCATTACCCCCATCATCATCACCCCCATCATCATCACCCCCATCATCATCACCCCCATCATCACCCCCATCATCATCACCCCATCATCAACACCCCCATCATTATCACCCCCAGCATCATCATCACCCCCATCGTCATCACCCCCATCGTCATCACCCCCATCATCACGCCATCATCATCACCCCCATCATCATCATCATCCCCATCATCATCCCCATTATCATCACCCCCATCATCATCACCCCCATCATCAACACCCCTATCATTATCCCCCCCAGCATCATCATCCTCAAACATCAGCGCATACCATACCAAAGCATGATGCTATGCTGCACGTGTTATACACGGCCCGTGCAGATTGGAGAGGGGGGATAATATTGCGTTGGAACGAAATAATATTTCGTGGAAAAGAAATATTTTGTTGGAACGAAATTAATATTGCGTGGGAACGAAATAATATTGCGTGGGAACGAAATAATATTGCGTTGGAACGAAATTTCGAGGGAACGAAATAGTATTTCGAGGGAACGAAATAATGCACGGATAATTTTTTCTCCTTCATGTCACCTGGCGGGCTCTGTACATCTGCCTACACCTAATGAGCTGTGAACTTTGACATACAGCAGACTCCGAATTCAAACTTAGCCTGTATTTTGGTGTCATCTGCCTACACACCAAACATTTTAAAAATCCATTCAATATTTTTTGAGTTTTTGGGCGGAAACCAACTCGCATATTTAATGAGCTGTGAACTTTGACCTACAGCAGACTCCAAATTTAAACTTAGCCTGAATTTTAGTATCATCTACCTTCACAACAAACATTTTAAAAATCCATTAAATATTTTTCAAGTTATTGTGCGGAAACCAACTTGCATATCTAATGAGCTGTGACCTTTGACCTACATGCGGACTCCGAATTCAAAACTTAGCCTGTATTTTGGTGTCATCTGCCTACACACCAAATATTTTTAAAATCCATTAAATATTTTTCGAGTTATTGCGCGGAAACCAACTCGCATATTTAATGAGCTGGAAACCAACTTGCATATTTAATGAGCTGTGACCTTTGACCTGCAGACTCTGAATTCGAGCTTAGCCTGTATTTTAGTGTCATCTACCTACACACCAAACATTTTTGAAATCCATTAAATATTTTTCGAGTTATTGCTTGGAAACCAAGTGGGGGGACAGACAGATGGACGGACAAGGGCAACGCTTAATGCCCCCTCCGGACTTCGTCTGCGGGGCATAAAAAGCCTGAATTGTCATGTATCACGGGTGTACCATCTCACTATTACTTTTTCATTTTCAACTGGCTACACTGTAAAAACTGTGGTGTTAAAACTGATACCAGTAGGTTTCTATAGAGGACCACACCCTGAAGTGCTAAAATTACACACTAGAGATTGAATGTCACACCAGCTAGTGTAAGTGTAACAACCAAAAGTGTTGTAATAACACCTAACACTGTCAATTTAACACCGGTGTAAAATGACTGGTGTGTTCCTCTATGTACACCGTTTAACACCACAGTTTTTGCTGTGTACCAATCACTGCCCCCTCCCTCAGGTCAACCATAATTGTTCCAGAATCTAGTTAAAGATTCCACATTTAAGTATGGAAATTGGTAGGTTCATGAGCTCCAAACCCATATTGTTAAGCTGAAGGTAAGCCAGCAAATCCAGCTTAATTATCCCAGCCCCATCACTGGTTTTGCCCCATTAATAAAGGATAAAAAACAACCTTTAAAAAATTAAAAGGAGGGAAAAACAGTGACTTACTTCGGCTGTCATGCAACTCCCACTTCCCTGGTTTATTCAACTTAATAAATAAACATATGGCCATTGAGTCCCTGTACAGATTGAATTAGAACTTCGGTCTCTGTATTTGGTGAGTGGAGCCACAACGGAGTTCAGCGGAACAACCAATATAAGTTACAGAGACCAAAACTTTTGGTTTAGAGCCAGAGGTACACAGACAGTCAGAAATTACACTGCTATTATAAGAAGATCTTCTCGAATAACAGAAGTGAGTCAACTTGACAGTCAGCATCACTAGCGTACCTACAGGGGGGGGGGGGGGCAGAGGGGGCAGACTGCCCCCCCTGATGAGTCACAACCCATGCAAGGGACATATCCCTGCATGCCCCCCCCCCCCCCATGACGAGTCTTGAAGACCTTTTTTTCTTTTTTTCTTTTTTGGCTTGTCAAATTTTTTGGCGGAGAAGATCCTTTATTTGTGGTTGAAGACCTTTTTTTTGCTTGTCAAATTTTCTGGCGGACGAATTTGCCCCCCCCCCCTGTGGAAAATCCTAGGTACGCCACTGGTCAGCATGCATGTATTAAACAATGTCGAGGATAGAACTTGCAACCCAAACACCGTAACACAGTGGCGATATGACCCGTTCCGCCTATTTGGAAACCGTATAAACCTAAACGAAATTCAGGTTAGTCATTCGCCGGAACTCTCCGCATGCACTGTCAGCGTCACACCGCTAGAGACAGATAGAGCAGCCAAGGCAAGAGTATTCAAAGCAATCACCGCAATATTTGTTGGCGATGTTATTACATACAAATATCGAATGAAGTGCATTAGATTGTATAAATTCACGCCCGCAGTTATATAATTACTCCCTAACATTACATAACTGATATAGTACGATTCTTTCAATAATACTCACGTATTTTGTGGAAAATTGATGGTACCGTGTACGGTACTGAATTGATTTTCTCGCACAAACTCCCATTCAGTGCAGTGCGCGCGCGTACATTATTACCGTGTTTACACTTAATCGGCAATTGGTTCTGAACCAAATGCCGATGCAGAATCGGCATTTGGATTGCGTTTACACGTTGTTACAGCTAGCGGTTCAGAACCGCGAGCCGATGCAAAAACCTGAAATGATACGCATACCTACAATATACGACATAATAAAGACAACGCTGGATCAGTGCGCTTACAATTACGTCACAATGGTAAAGTAATTGAAATGCGCACAAATTGCCGGTGCAGAATCGGCTTTCTGTTTACACGTAGTAAAAAAGCCGATTCTGCATCGGCTCGCGGTTCAGAACCTACTACTTTGGTGGTGCAAATTGCCGGTTCTGAACCGCGAGCCGATTCAAGTTGCTCGCGTTTACACGCTATGAAAAAGCCGATGCTGAATCGGCTCGCGGTTCAGAACCGCGAGCCGATTCAAATGCCGATTAAGTGTAAACACGGTATATATTTGCAATAGAACACTTTTTCGCGAACTTACCCGGCGAGTTACACGTTAAGCCCGAGTCGCTTTTAAGACCTTAACAGACGCCTCTAAATAATTATTGTTGTATATCAACATACAAATCATTTCACATCCGCTCCTGAAAGACATTTTTAGCAATCAGGAACCACTGATTAAAAATTTGAAAAGTAATACGTGGCAGCTGCTCGTATTATTACGTCACAGATCAAAAATTCAAACTTCTAATAAATGTGTTAATATTTGATGGGTTTTCCGTAAACCTTCACCAATATTTTTTTCTATTTTTACAGTAAATTAATTGAAATAAAATCCTTGATTCACTACACATTTCAAAATGTGGTAACCGTAACCATAGAAACTAGTTTAGGAACCTGACATCCACTTGGACTATATAGCTGCAATGAGGTATTTCTCTGAATAACTGAACACTGATTGCTATTATTATATCATTTACATTGAACTATATACGTATCATATCAATGTCTATTCGGATCCATTATGATGTTGAAATATGAAAATTACTTTTATTACAGAACGTTTTGTTTATTTTTTTGTTATCAAAGTAATGCAAGTGGTTCGAAGAAATCCCGAACTTGTCTATTTCAGTGTGTTAATGGTAGCGCACATTTGGTGTTTACATTAAAATTCGTTTGGTATGTATGTTATTAACTGCTATTCTACTCTACAAAATGGCCAAGATAAATCATTTCATCACTCACTAATTGAAATAATTTTGGCATGAAAACATTTGAGTTTAATCATATCAACGATAAAGTATAGAGCTGACCTAAAATGAATAAAAAATCTAAATAATATATTTCCAGTTCATAATGCTCATTGCGTCGATAGGAGTCCCTTCAAGGCCAATAATTATACCGATATTAACTGAAAAGGCTCTGTAGCATGCCATGATCTACACCTCTGTTATTTTTGCCTCTGCCATTTTTACCTCTGCCATTTTTACCTCTGCCAATTTTACCTCTGTCATTTTTACCTCTGCCATTTTTACCTCTGTCATTTTTACCTCTGCCATTTTTACCTCTGCCATTATTACCTCTGCCATTTTTACCTCTGCCATTTTTACCTCTGCCATTATTACCTCTGCCATTATTACCTCTGCCATTTTTACCTCTGCCATTTTTACCTTTGCCATTATTACCTCTGCCATTATTACTTCTGCCACTTTTACCTGGCACCGTTCGGTCAAGGCGGTACGCGTATCATTAACTGCCAAATACAGCCGACCCAAGCTGAATAAAACCTTCAAATTAGGTGAACAAAATAGGGGGTAAAAAATTCATATGGATCTGAGAAGATGCAACGACCTGAAAGATGTCCCTTCTTTTACCAGCGTTACAATTAAATTGTATTCATATATACGACCCTTGTGATGTAATATTCACCGGGAAAGATGATGCAGATAAATCCCATCTTTGTGTTGGTATAGCTATCTGATGTCCATCCTTCATATACATAAACTACATCATTGCCATGATAAGTTGGATCGATAGGTTTGGATCGTTCGTGATATGAAGCTGGTTTTGGCTGTTTGCAGGAGATCTAATTTTCACCAGAATGTCTTCATATTCAGGATAATCAATGGAGTTTAAAGAGGTTTCTGCCCCAGCCGTTAGATGGATAGTCGTTAAGGTGAAGGCTATCAACAGGGGGAAAAACACAATGGGTGATTTCAAGTACGGTGTTGAAATCTGGTGTTGGTGTTGTGACAACACCAACACCAGCCACAACACCGTACTTGAAATCAGGCTGGTGTTGGGATTGACCTCGGAAAATATGACGTATTTCCGGCAGTTCGTGTTGAATGCTGGTGTTGAATGTCGTCTGCTGAACCCAGCACTGCGGATGATGTTGACGATCTACGTGCAATTTCCCCATTCACCAACACCAACCCCCAGGGATTGGGAAAATCATGATTTCAAGTTCGGTGTTGTGTTGGTGTTGGCAATCTCAAGCTCGTGAACAGGCGGCGAACACGATGAAACATCCCCGTAAAATTAGCTTTTACAGTTAAGATGAGTACAAATCATTTGAGCTGTATATATTTTGATGAAGAATAATGTTCACTCTTTCGAATTCTTGAATTAATTTAAACATTGGTATTCTGTACGATGAGAAATTGATGCATTTCTCTCCGATTTCATTTTCGTCGTCGAGACTTCTCGCGTGAAGTTGAGATGATTTAGCAGCGCAGCGCAGAGGCGTGACGTCATGTGCTATCGATAACGCAATCGGTATCATTCCTCTGAACCCAGCTCGGTGTTGGAGCTCGGTTCAGCGGCCTTTTTACGCTCTCAACACCAACACCAACACCGGACACCGAACTTGAAATCACCCAATATGGCATAGTAAATGTAAATTTAGAAATGACAAAACTGTTAATTTACGCCCGATGATTTTATTCTCTACAGCAACTCGCCAGCGTGGCGCAGTTTCATTCTGGTTGCAGTAGCAAGATTAGAGGTTAGATTCCCAACATACGCATGGTTTAAATTTGCATAATTTTATGTTCAAAATCTTGTTCACGTTATCATTATCAATGGCCCGAATTCACAAGGGTGGTTTTGAAAACCCACGGTTGAATCCATGGTTTATGCAGATTTCCTGTATAATTTACGCTTAATTTATCGCGTATCGGGCGCTTGTATACATATACCGTGTTTACACTTAATCGGCAATTGGTTCTGAACCAAATGCCGATGCAGAATCGGCATTTGGATTGCGTTTACACGTTGTTACAGCTCGCGGTTCAGAACCGCGAGCCGATGCAAAACCTTAAATGATACGCATACCTACAATATACGTCATAATAAAGACAACGCTGGATCAGTGCGCTTACAATTACGTCACAATGGTAAAGTAATTGAAATGCGCACAAATTGCCGGTGCAGAATCGGCTTTCTGTTTACACGTATAGTAAAAAAGCCGATTTTGCATCGGCTCGCGGTTCAGAACCTACTACTTTGGTGGTGCAAATTGCCGGTTCTGAACCGCGAGCCGATTCAAGTTACTCGCGTTTACACGCTATGAAAAAGCCGATGCTGAATCGGCTCGCGGTTCAGAACCGCGAGCCGATTCAAATGCCGATTAAGTGTAAACACGGTAAAAATGTCCAATGCTGATGTGCGCTTTTGTCACAGTGCGCCAAGTTGACGCCTGTTGCCGTGGTTATCCACGCTATTTTATTCATGAGTCCACTGTTTTTATTCACGAGTCCCAGGGCCCGTATTCCATAAACGAGATAAGCTTTTTGCTTAAGTCTTAGCAATTTGTCTTAGCATTTTGCTTGTCTAAGAAATCTTCCCGAACGATATTCTATAAACTTTAAGACATGTGTCTCAAGTCAGACGATATGGCTATGCCAAAGTCTCAAAGTCAAATTCTATGACCTTCTAAACTGCTGCAGGGGTGACTGCAACAAAATAGCAAAAATGTCATTGAAGTTGTTTTTTCTTAACAATTTTGATTTTATTGAAACTAATTACAACTACTGTAGTAAAAGAAGAGCATTCATCACCCATATATGGTGAGAATTTTTTATTCAGATTATCTATATTTTTGTTAATTGCCAAAACATTTCAATCCCAAACCGAGTGACTTGCACAGTTTTTTTATGTATCAGTCCCATTCATTACTTTTCATGTATTGTTTGTCAATATCTAAATGGAATAGATTCCTCTCGACATCTTTATTCTACTTTAGTTGAAGTAGACCTAGGGTCTAAGGGAAAACATTTTTAACTTTTGAGACTAGTCTTGGGTCTAACATTAGGCCTAGATCTAGTCTAGGCCCAAGATCTACAACTAATATCCGTCCGTTTGGAGGAGAATTGAACATTGTTTTTACTTTGCTGAACTGAAGGCTGAAGCAAAACGTAACTTTGTTAGTCTAGTGCCGTAGTGCCTAGTGCCGTAGTGCCTAGTGCCAGTGGAGCAACTGAGACTGAAGCTACATAGGCCTAGATCTAACGATAGACCTATATTAGTATTGGTCTAGGCCTAGAACATGCAGGACTTAGCCTGGCTTAGCCTTAAGACAGGGATAGCTCTATCTAGATCTACATGTAGGTCTAGAATAGATCTGACTTAGACCAAAAGCTTCAGTCTCCGACTGTATTTTGGTTGTTCCGCTATTAGTATTACGAGTACGACACTAAACAGTCTAACGTTACGTTGGCCTAGTCTCACCAATGTGATATGACAGTAAATGTCAGAAACTTTTAAATAAATCCCCAGAAACGACGGTTATTCCTGTCAACAGTGCTAGATCTATCGCTATGCATTGCTTACCAACTATGCCTAAAGTTAGATCTAGTCCTAGTAGTAGTCTAGACATCTATCTAGATCTACTCCTGCTTTAGGTCCATCTGTTTGTTTGGAGTTTTTATTTTATACAATTTGAGGACTTGTTTAGATCTAGGTTTCCAGGACTAGAAAACAGGCCTAAACCTAGACCAACACTGGCAACAGCTCAGTCTAGACTAGGGCCTAGATTTATATAAGAATTAAGATCTAGGGCCTAGGCGGCCTAGCCTGTGCTTTCTTCTATTCATTCTAGATTCTATTTCTAGCCTAGCCGGTAGCCCTAACGTTAGGACTGGCTGATCTAGTCTACTGTTTGATCTAGAAATCTCTAACCTAGGCCTAGATCTAGACTAAATGACTTACTCACTCAGACTAAAAGTTAGACCCTATCTAGATCTAGAACTATACCAATCTAGGTGTACATAGGGTCATAGTAATAGGTCTAGATCTAGAGACTTGTAGACTCTATCTCAATGTAGATTCTAGATCTAAAAATAGTAAATGTAGGCTAGATCTAGTCTAGTTCGACTCATCTAACGTTAGGCCTGAAAAAGGAAGTAGGCTAGGGATCTAGCATTGGATTATTTCTAGGACTAAAGGATCTTGATCTAGGCTTAGATCTAAACTAGGGGCTGTAGTTCGAAATTTTGAGGTCTAGCCCCCCCCCCCCCAAAAAAAAAAAAAAAAAAAAAAAAATAGAACTAAGCCCTCAGCTACATGTAGTTCTCTATGTAGCCAAACAAAAGTTAGCATTGACCATTGTCTTTATCTTTTTTTGGCGTATACATGTAGTTATTATACAAACACATATTTTGATGAATGAGAAAATGTGTCTTGCAGATTATTTTAGCTCAAAACCTACATTTCATGGGCATATAGGCCAATGTCATAAAATGAACAAGTAGTTCAATACACATCATGCTGTTGACACATTTATTGATCTGATATGCTGTTACCATGGCAACATATTTTCCAATATATGTCTTGCAGATCTACACCTCAAAATCAATGTGTGAGCCAACTTTTATAAGAATTGGTAAAACTAATAAAGGGATTCAAACCACAAGATTTTCACCTAATTTCATTATATAATATGTTGTTACCTTGGCAACACGATTTCTGATACAGACAAAAATAGTCTTGCACATCTTCAACTCAAGACTATTGTGTGTGCCGAATTTCATGAGCATTGGTTGGAAAAAAGATGAAGGAGTTCGAACTACAAGATTTTCACCTTATTTTCGTTATATAATATGTTACCATGGCAACACGAATTCTGATACAGGCAAAAGTATGTTTTAGACATCTTCAACTCAAGACTATTGTGTGCGCCAACTTTTTAGGAGAATTTACCAGTTGAAAACTGATAAAGTAATTCAAATCACAAGATATTCATCTAATTTTTGTTATTTTATTTGCTGCCATGGCAACGCAATTTTTTATAAAGGCATAAGATATACTTTGCACATCTTCACATCAAGACTAACGTTTGTGCCACATTTCATGAGAATTGATTAAAAACTGAAGAAGTCGTTGGAACTGCAAGATTTTTACATAATTTTTTGCCCTAATATACCGTTACCATGGCAACACAATTTCCGACACATGCGAAAATGTGTCTTGCACATCTTTACCTCAATTAGACTTATGTCTGTGGCAAACATCATGAGAAGTGGTTGAAATATTATAAACTTGTTAAAACCACAAATTTTTCACCTAATTTTCGTTGTTTAATATGTTGCTACCATGGCAACACATTTTTTTTATATAGGCATAAAATATGTTTTGCACATCTTCACATCAAGACTAATGTTTGTGCCACATTTCATGAGAATTGGTTAAAAACTGAGGAAGTAGTTGGAATAGCAAGATTTATACATAATTTTTGCCATAATATACTGTTACCATGGCAACACAATTTCCGACACATGCAAAATTGTGTCTTGCACATCTTTTCCTCAAATCCAATGTGTGAGCCAACTTTCATGAGAATTGGAAGAAAACTGATTAAGTAATTTAAATTTTAAATTTTGGCCATAATATACTGTTACCATGGCAACACAATTTCTGAAAAAGCAAAAAAAAAATTATTACACCTCCTTACCTTAAGACCAATGTGTGTTCATGAAAATCGGTTAAAAACTGAGGAAGTAGCTCGAAATGCGATAAAGGTATAAATTCTAAAAAAAAATTGGCCATGATTTGTTGGATTTAAACCAGGTTGTCTTAAAACAATTAAGACAACTCACAACTGTCTTAAAGTTAGGGCTAAATTCTTAGCAATGTTGTATTTATGAAATACAGACTCTGCAGTTTTAAGAAAAGTTACTTAGCCATTCATCCTATATCTGTCTCAGTCGCGCAAAACCTCTTAGCCAAATTCTAAGATAAAATTCTTAGCCAATTCTTTATGGAATACGCGTTTTGGCTAAGAATTTTGTCTTAGACAGAAAATAAGACAAAATGCTTAGATTTTTGACTTAAGCATGCTTATCTCGTTTATGGAATACGGGCCCAGGCCCCCGAAGCTACCGCCATTTTGTTTAATCTAGAAGCTAAAATAAGCCCTCATTAATATTGATTTTGTACGATGCTCCCTCGTCAACTGTGGTTTTGTACGTGTATTACACAATACGCACATCAGCGCAATGACAAAGGTCAACTTAGCAAATTCATTAATGTATTCATTTTGTTACGCGCTCGTGATGCGAAGGATTCAGCGAATCAGCAAGCGCAAATCTGAGACGATACGTTGCGCTCTATAAAGTATCGATATCACAAGCGATATCACTTAAAAACAAAGCATTGTTTGTATTGCGTCTTATAGGTCTATGCTAATTCTAAAAGGGAAGAGTAGATCAAGTCGTAAGTAGGTAAAGAGGTCTCTGGTGCTTTGCCATCCCCAAATTGTCACATGTTAAGATATCATACAGCAATCTTAGTTTTTAACAAATGTAAAGAATCTCGACTCTAAATAGCCGGCAGAGGCCGCGGAAAGATCAAAGGGGTCTGTTATACTGACCTAAATGTTTTGTTTTCTTATTTTTGGGGGGGCGGGGGTGGGGGCAAAACATGGTTATTACAATTTGATGGTCATTTTCACTGGTTGAGTATGGTTACTGAAAAAAAAATAACTGTCACCACTAAAAGAGTACATTTCTTGTTACAAACAAATTTCGAGAAGCAAAAAAAAAAAAATCTCCTTTAATGAATCCCCGTGCCTGCTTTCTTCATCTGGCGTCCGTTACAGCTATTTAAACATCTCTATTATTGAATACCGTGGTAACTTTGATTATGATTGGTTGGTTATACCATCGTACTTACCATACTTGTAACTCAATATGAAACGGGCCCCAGTGTATCATGTTTAATACGTTTCCTGTCCCCTTTATTCTCCAGCATTTCTTACTCTGTTTTTATTTCCATTTAATCATTTTCCCACTCAATTTTTTTTTGTGCCGCCTTTCTCCGACATATGAATAGCTCACTTTCAAAAGGGGTTAGGTCCATTTTTCATCAAATTTGATTTTTATGTCTTAATGTATAGATTTTTAGTAGCTCTATAAGATGATACCATAGAAAAGTTGAAATTCCTATTAAAAAGTGAACTAAAATGGCAAAGAAAAATCACTTTTTTCAAAAGGGGTTAGGTCCATTTCAGTTTAGTTGCAAAAGGGGTTAGGTCCACACATAATTTTTTTTGGAAAATAATATCTTAAAAAATATGAAGACAGGTAGATTTCTTTTATACCCAATTTTATGTTCTCATGGTAGGGTATCATGAAAATTCAGTTTTGCATATAAAGAATATTGCAATGTGGGAGAATTAAAAAAAAATGATTTTCTTGGAGTGGACCTACCCCCTTTTGCAACTAGACTCTTCTGAAGAACTTGTCAAAAGGGGTTAGGTCCATTTTTCATACATTTTATTGTTTTCTGTCTCTAAACCTCGAAATTTTTAGTCATTCTGATGATACCAAAGAAAATTTGAAATTCAAATGAAAACGTGAATGGAAGTGGCAAAGAAAAATAACTTTTTTAATCAAAAGAGATTGGATTCACTTCAGTTTACTTGCAAAAGGGGTTAGGTACACATATTATATTTTTTTAAAGTATATAGAAACAAATTGAAGACAGGTAGATTTATTTTATACTCAATTTTATGTTCACTGTTCACATGATAGGGTAGTACATCATGACAATTTAGTTTCTCATAAGAATATTGCAATAAGTGAGAATGAAAACATGTGTTTTCTCAGAATGGTCCAAAGTGGCCCTAACCCCTTTTGCAACTAAACTCTTCATATATTTTCTTCTTCTTTTCCCACTTGTTATCTGTCTCCTGGTTTCCATAAATCTCGTCTTATTTCTCTTCCACCCCTTTCGTTCCTACTTCCCACATTCTAGCTCTCTTACCACCCCCACCTCTTAATCATCTCTTAATATGTGCCCTCCATTTCTTTTTCATCCCTTTTCAACCCACTTCTCATCACTCTTTCCCTCTCTCGATCTCCATCTCATTTTGAATTTTGCCAATTCCAAATCCCTTTCATTTTAGCTCTGTACAAATACTATATGAACACAAATGAAAGACATGAAGGAATCCTCTGGTTAGTAGTGAATTTTATTAATTAGCCAGAAAAAAATATCACATTATCAGAGGATTAAGATTTACCTTTTTCTTAAGCGTAACTATGTTAATACTTTGAACCAAAAGAAAATGTTTTTTTGTATGCTGGGGCAGCGATCCTGGGGAGGGGGGGCACAGTTCCCCCTAATTTTTGAAGCACTGAAAAAGTGCATTTTTATGCAAGAGAAATGCCCCTCACGAACGTGTACTGTGCCCCTTTCACCTGACGAGAACCTGTTTTAGGTGTTACCAAGCGCTCTTGCTTGTATGCAATTTTTTACCCCAAAATGCCCCCCCCCCCCGAACGTGTTCTGTGCCCTTTCATCTGAGGGCCCGTTTCATGTGTTTAAAAGTGCCCCCTCGCCTTCTTGTAAGTGCCCTTTCTCGAATCACTGCCCCATTTTACCCAAGAAAAGTGCTCCTAAAGAACTTGTTCTGTGCCCCTTTCACCTGAGGACCCGTTTTATGGTCACCATGACGAGTGCCCTTTGAAACAAGAAAACAATATTCTCATTTCAATAATATACTTATGAAGGAAAACCTTTGTGCATTAAGTTTAATTCTTGTGAGTGGGGGGTATATAAGCAGTTTCGTACAGACGGAGGGGGGGGGGCTTGAAGGACTCTTGCCCCCCCCCCAAAAAAAAAAAAAAAAATATATATATATATATATATATATATATATATTTTGTCGAAATCTATCACAAAATTGGATTTTCTTTTTAAGAATGTCAAAATGTTGCTCACTCGCAACTTCTTAAAAATTTAACGTAATATAGCATTTCCCCTATGCCCCCCCCTCCCCACTTTCAACTTCACTCTGCCGCTCCTATTTGTATGTTTATAGCTTCTCCTTTTGCAACCAGTTTTAATGAAAATCAACAAGAAATTTCATACGTCATGAATTTGGGGTTGTGATAATAATTTTTTTTTTTCAATTGGACTTGAAAAAAAAAAACTTTCCCATCTTCATCAAGTGGTTCCTAAGTCAGACTCTTCAATTTTGAATTATTGGATATCTTGAATGAAAACATTTGTTACACCAGTCCTGCAGATGGAAAAAATAGAGAAAGAAAATCAATGAATTTAAATTAAAATTGTCATGATTTGTAAAACATAAATGTTTTAAGAAAAGTGAGACTATAAATATATATATGTTTCTTCAACACATAACATAGGAAATCTTACTTCTACTAATTATAAACTTGTACTTCTATAAAGCATATCACTTAAACCTATTCTATGCAGTTTACATACCACTCTCCATTATAACTACTTGTATTCTATGAAAAAATGTCAGAGATTTCTAATAAATGTGAATATATGAATTAACATATGTAAATTATATAAATAGTCAGAATTAAAGTTGATATGTTTTGTTGCACAGAATATTTTGATCTGTGATTAAAAAACGACACTAACTATTATCTAAAACAAAATTGAAATGGGTTTTTCAAAGGCAGCTCTATTTGTTGCCAAAAAAAATGTGAACAACCTCCATTATTAAAAATAATCACTAATTAACTCAACCATATAACTGCTGTAGGCTGTATTTCTCTTTGTTGTCCAGTCACTGTTCTATTAGGCCTACTTCACCAATTATTTATCATCATCAATCACCTCCATGGAAATTGTAAAACTGCATCATCCTATTGGACAAAATGTAAAATAACAAGATTTAAAAAAAATCGTAAATCTACAAATATGAAATATGAATATCACATTAAAGAATGAATAAAATGAATTTTGTAAAATATAAAACATGAAAAATAAATATTGCTTTGTTTATAAACGGCCATAAATAAAAGGCCATTTAATTACTAGTTGATCAAGGACATGACCTTATTTTATAAATTTGCCCAAGGTACATAACTTTTGGCATTGGTTCTATTTTAGACTCGAGAGCCTGTATATTTAAGAAGTGTATATTCAGTACAGATCCTACCTTTGTGGCTCAGGTTATTTATATTTAATGTAAACATGGTTAACATTCAATGCATGTAATGTATCTGTAATTTTGTATGGGTTAGTTTAACCTTTATACCTGGATGAGAATCTGCAAAATGATGCATGCACTTATGATCATCATCTTTAACCATATAGGTAGACCTCTACTTTTTTCTTGTTCTTCAAACTCAACCTGTTTGTGTAAGAAAAGAGAGACAATAATAAGAAGTGATCTTTTTCATAGCCGTATGTATAGGGGGAGGGGATTTGGTGAGAGCTGAAATGTGAAAACCTTCATAAAAAAAGAATTGCATGACATCCTTCAATTTTACTTTAAAAAATTCACAAAACGGCCCTAGGTAATATTGGTCGCTTTTGACCCTCGCTTTCTGAATTTCAGGTTTCTCTAATTTTTTCACATGTCTACCCCCCCCCAAAAAAAAAAAAAAATCTGCATCTTTTTATTTCCAAATCTTATTTCATTTGATTTTAACATAATTTCATAATCTCATGCACTAGGTTTAGATCTATTTGTAAGTATAGATCTAGTCCAACGAGACTCAGTTCTGTGTGACAGCATTCATGTATCTAAATTAGGTCTAGATCTAGACTAACGATGTACTCTCGATCTATCTAGACCTATGTAGTAGCGATGTATTTCCCTACCCCTCCCCCAATCTATATTGTGACGTCACCGGCCATGCTGCGGTGGATTTGACGTATATGGCTGACTGGCAGAACTTGAACTAGGACAACGCTCCTCAGATGTCATATTTTGCCTGGTGAGTTTGTCGATCCCACCCCCATATCTATTAATTATTATAATCATCGAGCAGTGGTGTTCATTTACTGACCCCAGCTGCTTTATTGGCGTCATGGACAATTCGTAATTTTTGCGATCATTTTCGGGGACCCACATTGGGTTTTGAGTGCTTCACTGCATCATCGCAAGTAGGCCGGAGACATGGAGGATTGCGCCGGGCGGTAGGGATCCGCGCGGGCCGTTCAACCGAGGGCATCCGGACTTGCCGGCATTGGAGACCTCTCGGGTGGTGTTTAGAGTAAGTTTTGAAGTTTTTATTTTTAACTTCTTTCTTGTGATTGATATTGTTTTGTTTCCAATCTTACAGTTTAGTATCTAGATTTTATTCAGCCTTGGTATTTAGTAAACTTTTATTGAGGATTGCAGCGATTTTAGTGGATTTTGTGGTGATTGTTTTTGTGAACGTGTAATTGTTTTTTGCTTTGGTGATTGGTCGATCCTTTCAATTTAGGAGAGGGGAGGGGGTGACTATCGTTATCATCAACTTAAACATTTTGAAATACAATTTCGGAAATTAATAGGGCCTATTGGTTTCTGTAATTTAAGGTCTTATTGCGGTGTCACTCGAATTTATTCAGGTTAACTTAAACCGATATCGGAATCGGTTACCAAGATTTTAGGGCTTAGTCTTCACCGCAGACTTTGATCATTTATTAATTGGGATTTAAGTATCAAATTTGGGTACTATTTTGGGTTTTTAAGGTCTATTATTGGGCTACTTAAATTAATCAAAGTGTGTTTGCGGAGTGATTGAACTAGTGTGTTTGTATAGTCTTGGTTTCAGACCTTATTAATCATTATTGCATACAATCTGTCTACATTTGGATCTGGTTTAACTGGGGAATTATTTATAGAATATTGACATTGCCTTTTTTTAAAGGAATTATCAGTGTTTCTAGCGTGACTGTGTAGCCTGGCAGTGGTTTGAATTACTTCCGATGGGTAGGGACCCAGAAGTGGTTTAGACTGGAATGAGGCCGGCAGAGTTATTGTTGTTTTACTGATTATTTTTCGGTGGCTAAAGTTTTAGGTTGCGTTCCCGTCGGCCGGTGTGACCAGGAGCAACCTACTGCTGAAGCGGTGAATCTTTGTCGGTATTTTGACAATTGTTCTTTGGAATAATTAGATTTGGGTATAGGTTCTAATTTAAGGTGTTAGTTTTTATTTAGGCTCAAATATTATTTTGTGGTGTGTTTTATTATAGGTGATTGTGTTTATGCTTGGGTGAAAACTAACTTGACTGAAGTAGCGCGTCGGCTAGTCGTGTGAAAAGCTGCGCCGTACAATCGTCACCGTAAATAAAATATTAGAATTATTACGTTAAACTTACCTACGCGTTAAGCGACATTTAAATCAACTGGCAAGCTGAACAAGAAATCAGGCCAGTGTTAGCCTTGATTAAGGCTTGGTGATTTAACTATTATTTTATTGATTGAATTATTACTATAATAGTGTTCAACCTACACATATCAACATCATTTGAATTAACTGGCAAATCAAAAAGTGAATCGGGCCAGTGTTAGCCTTGATTTAGGCTTGGGGATTTATAATTGGAACAATTATTAATCCGGTCTACATTGAGATATTTATTGTTTTATCAATCGGGATATTACTTCAATTACTTGTACAAAATATTTACAGGGCTGAGCTAGTTTCTTCTGGGGATTAATATTTTACATTACAATTTACTAGTCTAGGCCCAAGACAATGGGATTATATATTGGATATATTAAATTTGCTGATTAATAATTTTGGGGAATTTAATCAGAAGTTTTTGTATATCAGAGGGATAACTCATTCACGGTTGAGCCTTCTGTTTATGGCTTGACAACTGGTTATTTATTATCGGGTATTTGAACCCGATTTATTTGCCAAAGTTTGGAATTTTATAGATAGCAAATTAAACCTGCATACTTATCTAATTGTTTTAATAAATGAATGATAATCTTAACCAACAGTTTTTAATTGAAATACAGGGCAGGTTAAGGATATTAAGGATTTTGTTACGAGCATACCGTGCTGGA
Source organism: Lytechinus pictus (assembly GCF_037042905.1). Classification (NCBI taxonomy): domain Eukaryota; kingdom Metazoa; phylum Echinodermata; class Echinoidea; order Temnopleuroida; family Toxopneustidae; genus Lytechinus; species Lytechinus pictus. The sequence goes on from NC_087261.1 coordinate 6,909,109, forward strand.
GTTCTTAATAGACAGGAGGTCATTCAAGCATTGGTGTACCTTCTACTCCAACAATAGTGGTTACTGTTAATTGATTTTCTTTGTGTAAATTCGGTGGGCTTTGCAGTAGCCCACAACATGGCTGAATCGGGCCATATACCAATTAATTCGTGCTCTCTTTTGGAGATAGCGACCGTGCCCGGTATGACTACAGCGGGTCTCGCGGTCATTGCGGAAACCCGGACGCATGATGTGGTAATAACTCCAGACCTATTTGCGTCTGTGCCAAGCCTGGGAAATGTCCAGGTGGAAAGGTATGATTTTTCCTTTCCGGCTGTGCCGACCACAGCTACGAGCGGAGCCACTCCGCCTAAACCGGCTGGAAGTTCGGCAGGGTTTCAAACTATCCCGGAACTAGATCCGGTGGTAGTTAATACTCCTAGTGGATCCTCCAATCAGCAAGCACCTCCATTTGACTTACACTCACCCCCTGAACATACTAGAGGTGGTAGGTTATCAAGTTTCAACAGTGCCCTATCTGCTGATGCTTTGCGGGCCAGGGCAACGCTGAGCTCCTTCCTGGGGCGGGACAATCCCTTTTCATGTGACAACTTCGGATCCACGCAGAGTTCGTCAGTTCCTCAAAATGAGAGGCCTGATCTTCCTCCGATGGAAGATCTCCCCCACTATGCTAACCCGGGGCATACACCGCCTTTTCCGGATATTCGAGCGGTGCCTCCAAGTGCCCCAGTCTTTGGGCACATGCCTCAACCAGCAAGTGCTAGAGTTCGCTCACGCGCAGGCATATTCTTCCAGGGATTGCCGAGAGGCCTTTCATTTGACGGCAATACAAAATGGGATTCATTCTTCCGGAAGTTCTCACTTCTGGCAGCAGACCAAGAATGGGATGGCCAGGATAGCTTGGCCTATCTTTGTTGGTGCCTTGAGGGCAAAGCTCTTGCTTATTACGATCGATTGGCCGCACAGAATCCAGCTATGGATTTCACTGTCGCTATCCGGAAGATGGCTGCTCGGTTCAACATTTCAGAACTACCTGAGTCCTCCCAATTAGAATTTATGGCTGCCAAACAGGAGGCCAGTGAGTCTTTGGAGGAATGGGTGGATCGCCTTCAAGATCTTGCGCGTTCCCGGGTAGTCCAGAGAGTTTTCTCCAGCAGCAATTGGTACTTCGCATGTGCCAAGGTGCATATGATCACAGTGCGGGGTACCAAGCCCTGAATCACCGACCCAAGTCGGTGGAGTCGGCAGCTGAGGCCATCCGTTGGGCCCAGCACTCCCATAATGCTGTGTTTGGCAGAACAAAACCTGCAAGAGTGGCCGCAACTCGTGCAGATAATCCCTGTAAGCGGATAGTAAACCAAGTCCATCCAATTCCTAACTGTCCGCAGAGCAATACAGGGAATGCCCTCCCAAAATCTACATGTACTGGTACAAGAACCAACCAGTTCAACCCCATCGGCATGGGGGATCTGATCGAACGACTGGATGGGCTTGAAGGCCGACTGGATCTGATCTCCAGTAGTGTGGCCAAGCTAGGCAAATCCATCGAGGCAATGAAGACATGTCCTTCCGTAGATCATGCACTGGGGAGTAAAACGTCCTCGGTTTCTTTCCTTGACCTCGAGGGAAACGATGCGGGGTCGGGAATGATGGCCGAATCTCGACCCAGGAACCGATCGGCCAATCCGGGTCAAGAATAGATCTGGCTACACCAGCAAGCGACCAACAGGGTATAGATGATGTGGCTGAAGTATCACTATGGTGCACAAGCCCCGGCAATCCTGAAGAACAGACGATTGCTGGCGGCCTAATTGATCTCGAGACAAATCTGGGAGATCCCATAGACTTTGAAACAGATCCTGGAGACCTCGTAGATCTCCATACAGATCTGAACGATCTCATAGATCTCAATACAGATCTTGGTGATCTCATAGATCTCTCAACAGTTCTCGAATCAATCTCACCGGTTACTCTGAATCAGAGTATACAAGCCGGTGAATCTTCGGCGATTCCGTCAGAGAATGAACTGGAGGCGGATCCAGTAGACATAATTGTCTGCCGCCTTAGTACCAGTTCCATGGCCTCTATACTTATGTCATCAGGAGGCCATTCTGGAGAATCCGGAAGTGAAGACTTGGAGGAATTTCCTCTAAGCCTGCCTAATAATGTAGGGCAGGAACAAAGCTGTATGCTTAGCCCAGAAACTCCTGGATTCGCCCCACAAAACCTGGATGCGGTTTCCCAGGATTGGCGGCTTGCTAAGCATAAGAACATGGCTTTGGAGCTGTTAGGTCAAGCTGATCCACTGATACAGTTAGATTTCTGTAATCCAGGATCAGTCCATACTGGTATAGCCAATATGCATTTGTCCTGCTGCATTTCAGCAGGATTCCCTTCCAGGAAGGGACAGCCAGTGGCACTGCCTGACACCCGGCAGAGGAGGCTATGGGATCCTGGCAGCAGATTTCCCGAGATGAAATCCTTGGAAAACCCTGGCTTGGATCAGGGATTGCTTCAGAGATAGATTATCTCTGAGGAGCACCCGGAGATTGTCGGGGAGACTCGGAGCAATGCTATCAGGCGTTGTGATCCGGTCATTAGGGTAACCGCCTAGCTAAAGTTAGGTTTTTGGTTTCCAGCGGTCAATTAAATATTGCCCATTAGAAAATTATCCCTTCTTATTATGAGGGAATGTTCGGGTGAAAATAATACCGGGTATTCGCCAAATTCCCAATGTGTTTTGGCCATTTTTGGATACTAAATTGGTGTTGTTTTGGTTCTTAAATTTGATATCATATGGCCTATTGGATCGTTTTGATCCAAATTTGTTTTAAGAGTTTCGGCCCCTGTGTTCTTGGGGGGAGGTTTTTCTTAAAAAAAAAAAAAAAAAAAAAAAAAAAATTATGGAGGGTACGGGAAATAGTCGCTCCAAATTGGGTGGCCGAATTTGTCCACATTTTTAATTATTTTGGAAATATGACCAAAATTTTTCAAAGCGGGGGGGGGGGGGGTCTGTAGTAGCGATGTATTTCCCTACCCCTCCCCCAATCTATATTGTGACGTCACCGGCCATGCTGCGGTGGATTTGACGTATATGGCTGACTGGCAGAACTTGAACTAGGACAACGCTCCTCAGATGTCATATTTTGCCTGGTGAGTTTGTCGATCCCACCCCCATATCTATTAATTATTATAATCATCGAGCAGTGGTGTTCATTTACTGACCCCAGCTGCATTACCTAGAAAGTAAAGCTTCGGTTCTAAAACGGGATCTATATCGATTTAGAAATTTTTGATGTCTGACTCTGACTTTTATTCCTGGCTAAAACTTCATTGCCATTATTGACCAAGAGTAGATCTAGATCTAGTCCTTGGTCCACTGACACTGACAGTCATACTCGTACATGTAAATGGAGTCGTTTAGGCCCAGACCTAGATCTAGGCCTAAATTACAGACCTAGATCATAAGCCCTGGGGGTAAGTGTCGATTGTTAGGAAAGTATAAGTTAGATGACTAGATTTGAATTAGGTAGGCCTAGATCTAGTTAGCATCGATGTATAAAAGTACTAAAGTAAGTAGGCCTACCGTATAAAGTAAGTAGGATTAAGAAGCAAGACTAGATCCTCTGTTAACCAAGTTAGAAATTAGATCTAGGTCCTAGATCTATTGATAATAAGACAAACATGCAGAGCAGCATGTTGTTTCTAAGACCGAGTTCAACTATATTTATAAATAACAATAAGAGTTAAAATGGGTGGGGGCTAAATGCAGAAGCCTGAAGTTATGCAAAATAAATTGGATATCTGAAACTGAAAGTGAGGATTGACACAATGACAGGCGTATTTTCATCCACACTCCGCTTCACAGTTTATTCCTGACTGAGTCTCGATCTACTGAAGATAGATGCAGATCTCCCTCTAGATCTAACGTTACAGTGTACAAAAAGAAGCTTCATTATTCTTGTTTTAATCAATCGTGGGTTGGTCCTTATTGGAGGTAACCCCAACACTGCAAGCAACATACAGACTGCACTGGACGACGATGAAAATCTAACTTCAATTTCAAAGACCAAATTCTGCTTTCCTTTAACAGAAGAATGATAGCAAACTCTCTAATTAGTTAAAGAAATAACCTAAGATCACAAAATACAGTGTGAAATGTGTAAATAGTCCACTGAATTCATGTGGTTATATCAATTTATACGTACTCACCGGAGTGTTCGTAGGTCCATTTCTCGTGTGGAAAGAAAAGTTTCACAATGAATAAATTAGATGACGTAATGAGGTCAAATGAATAACTAATTCTGTAACACGATACCACTAGTACCGATGACAAAGAATCGGGGAAATCGCGTATTAACGACGCTCTTAGCCAATGAAAATGCCGGGTTATTAATATCTTCATGCTCATGAATGTCAATGACGGCTTATTTTTGTCTTCAAATGATCGCGGTAGGCGGAGCCTAATCTCATTTGTTTTGTGTTGAACGCGCACGCAGCTTTCGGTCTAGTAATATATTATAAGGTCTTTGACAACGAACGTAGAGGGCAGCAACACACGGCAGTGTTGCTTTTAGGAAGGTCCACTCAGCTCAGATTTTGTGACCACTTAAGCCCCGCCCCTCACTCAGCGCACTTTTTTGGTAGATTGTAGAGTTGATTTTTTTTCGTTTGTTCAATTTTACTATTTTTTATGGATACTGAAAACTCCACGAAATAATGTAAATATTCTTTTATAACTGTTCATTTATTTTTTGAAAAAAGTAAGACAAAACGTAATCATGATTCTTGTAGTTTGCACATCAATAAACATACATAGTCTGATGACATTGAATTACCGTTTTTCTGCTTAATTTCGCTGCCCCTACAAAGCTACACCAGCCAACACGAGAGCCAATACCTTGATCTTCTGGCATAGCCGCGCCGAAACTTCCGGGACACATCGGTGCGCGTACTGCGCAAATGCAATGCTGGCCGCACTAGCAGGACTGGCAGGATATCTAGACGCTACTCGACTTAGCCAGATATGGACTTGAACGATATGGACTTAATCTGTCATTGATGTGGCACTAACTGCCAGTTGCAACGATAAATGTTCAAGGTTAGGATCCGAATTTCCCCTACAGTGTAGATCGGAGTCTGAAAGTATAAAAGAATTAATCGATATCCACGAATCCGACCCAACTTTTTTGCAAGACATCAGGCAGAGCTCGAATACGGCCACCAGTCAAGCTCAAGCCCAGGTAAGTCCTAGTCTAAAGTTAGACCTAATTAACAGACCAAAATTATCTGGTCCAGTATCGAGCAATATATGTTTTGACGGGCCTTGACTTGTGAACTATCAAGAGACGAAGGTATATGTCACAGCTACTTTTTTCATTCCATAATTTCATCCTAATTTGTGCAATTAGCATGCACAAATACCAGCCAACCGTATCCTACCTCCGCATCGACCGGCCTCGCGGGGGGCCGGGGCGCTGGCGCGGTCAGCCATGGCGCTTGCACTCAAGCGATGGCACTGTTGCTGGATTGTGTAGGCGCATTAATGTGGTGCAGCGAAACATAGATGAAGAATGTTCAACCTCACGTATATTTGTTATCATGTTGATATGCGAAAGTCATGAAATTGTTTTCACCACCACGTAATATGTTAGGAAAAATACAGAAATAAATATTGAATATTTTTATGCGTGATATTTGCTGTAAAAGTCTATCAAGTAAAAATGTTGAAAATTAGGAAAAAAAAAATCAACTCTACAATTTACTAAAAAAGTGCGCTGAGTGAGGGGCGGAGCTTAATAGCGGTCACAAAATGAGCTTGACTAAATCGGGGTGAAATTAGCAGATTGGTTTATTTGATTGCATAATCAATCCTGTTTACTGAAGAATTAAAAAAGCAAAAGACAATAATCTGGTAATATTTTTAATTTTGAAATGTGGTACATTTTTTGTCAATTGTTTTTATATTTTTCTATTTCTATTATTGGGATTTAGTCTTGTCATAATCTGTTATTTTACCTCTATTTTGTTATTAATCTCTGAAAGTATCGCGTCGGTTCATGGTTTCGTTGGCATGCCTACCAAATTGTGCGCGCACTTCATTTGTATGCGCGTATCGAGTGGACCTTCCTAAAAGCAACACTGTCGTGTGTTGCTGCCCTCTACGTTCGTTGGTCTTTGATGAGTCCACTCTCCAAACAGTGGACTCATGAATAAAATAGCGTATCTAACCATAGTAACAGGCGTCAATTTGGCGCACTGTGACAAAAGTGCGCATCAGCATTGGACATTTTTTATACACACTCCCGATACGCGCTAAATTAAGCGTAAATTATACAGGAAATCTCCATAAACCATAGATTTAACCGTGGGTTTTCATACCACCTATGTGTTCTCTGAAATGCAAGTGGTAACGAATGAAAAATCTCGTCTTCATGGATAGGCTAGTATTACCGAACACCCTATGCGAGTTGAGGTCAGGGGCGGTATTCTGAAAACGTTCTTATCTTAATTTTGTTCTTATCTACTTTACGTTCTCAAATTGGTATTCTGAAAACGTTCTTATCTTTTGTTCTTATCTTTTTTTTATCTTGCTTTCCATCGATGCTGAGCGCGTAAATTTATTACACGCGCATATAATACAAAAGCGCACTAAAAAAGATAAGAACCAACGAACGTAGAGGGCAGCAACACACAAGCGTGTTGCTATTAGGAAGGTCCACTCGATACGCGCATACAAATGAAGTGCGCGAACAATTTGGTAGTCATGCCAACGAAACCATGATCAGATACAATACACTCACGGAGTGACAGCAAAATAGAGGTAAACTAATAGATTATGACAATAGTAGATTAAAACAATGAAAACAAAAAATACATAAAAAATTGAATAATAATGTACCACATTCTTAAAATAATATATCACTTAATTATTGTCACAATTTTTCTGTACATCTTCAGTAAAACAGGATTAAATTCTGTCATAAATAAACCAGTCTGCTAATTTCACCCGGATTTAGCCAAGTCATTTTGTGACCACCGAAAACCTCTCAGAGCACTTTTTTAGTAGATTGTAGAGTTGATTTATTTTCATTTCCTCTTTATCATTATTTTTGCTTGAAATGTTTTTACATCAAATATCATGCTTAAAAATATGAAATACTTGTTCCTGTATTTTTCATAAAATATTACATGGTGGTGACAACAGTTTTATGACTTTGCATATCAATATGATAACAAGTATACGTGAGGTTGATACGTCTTCATCTAAATTTCGCTGCACCATAATGCGCCTACACAATCCAGCACCGCCTCTTGAGTATACAAGCGCCATGGCTGGCATGACCTCGCCGGCGCCCCGGGCCGGTCGGTGCTGAGGTAGGGTACGGTGGGCTGCATGCATATGCTAACACAAATTTTTGTAAAATTATAGAATTAAAATAGTAGATGTGACATAGACCTTCGCCCCTTGATAGTTCGTCTCAATTCAAGACCCGTCGGAATATACATAGCTCGATACTGAACCAGATAATTTCTGTCTAATATTATGTCTAACGTTAGACTGGGACTTGGCTTTGCTGTTTAGTGGTCGTATTCGATCCTGCCTGATGGATTGCAAAATGTGGGTTGGATTTGTGGATATAGCATAATTATTTTAGATTTTCAGACTACAATCTGCACTGTAAGTGAAAATTAAAATTCTAACCTTGAATATTTATCGTTACTCATCCGCCATAGTGCCACATCAATGACAGACCAAGTCTATATCTTTCAAGTCCATATCTAGCTAAGTCGAGTCGCGTCGAGATTATTATGCCAGTGCAGTGAGCATTATCATTCACACAGCGCAGTACGCGCATCGAGGTACAGGTGACCGGGGAAGTTTCGGCGCGGCCAGACCGGTACATCACGGTCTTGGCTCTGACGTTAGCTTGTGTAGATTTGGTAGGGGCAGCGAAATGAAGCAGAGGAACGGTAACACAAATGTCATCAGTCTTTGTATTTTTATTGCTTTGTAAACTACAAGAATCATGATTACCTTTTGTCTTACAATTTTTAAAAAATACAAATATGCTAAAATAATATTATTTAACATAATTTCTTGGAGATTTTATTATCAATAAAAAATAGTAAAATTGAACAAACGAAAAAAAATCAACTCTACAATCTTCCAAAAAAGTGCTCTGGGAGAAAATGGTCACAAAATCTGAGCGGAGTGGACCTTCCTAAAAGCAATACTGCAAAGTGTTGCTGCCCTCTACGTTCGTTGATAAGAACAAAATAAAGATAAGTGGTATTCTGAAAACGTTCTTATCTTTTATCTTTCTTATCTTTTACGATATTTATGATAATATTTAAGATAGCTAGAGGGTTATCACATCTCACGATGTTCGCGTTCTTTCTTGCTCAAATAGATTGCCACTGGTAATAACATTTATTCTTTCCACCCTTTCTTTATAATCCACCCTTTATTTTGTTTTTCACCTTTTTTCTATCCTTTTGTCTTTCTTTCTTTATTCATTTTCACTTTTCTTCCTTTCTATCTGTCTGTCTATCTTCCTTTCTTTCATTCTTCATTAATATTTTTTGCTTTATTCTTTTGAATTTTTTAATCTCTTCCTTATTTTCATTTTGCTTTGTTCATTTATTCTTCACCCTTCTTCCTTTTTTATTTTCCCTTTTCTTTTTTTTCCTTTCTTTTTTTCTTTACTAAGTCTTTATTTTTGCTTCTTTCCCTTTTTCTGTTTCTTTCTTTTTCCCCCTTTTTCTTTCTTCCTTCACTCTATTTTTTGCATTTTCCCCCCTTTATTTTCTTTCTTTCATTCATTCTTTCGTCTTTATATTTGTTTTCCCCATTTTATTCATTCATTTTATTTTTTCCTTTTTCTTTCTTTCTTCCTTCCCTTAATTTTTAAATCTTTTTGTTTCCTTATTTTTCTTTAATATCTTTCTTTTATTTTTTAATTTTCTTTTTTCGATCGTTTGTTTTTATTTTTTTTTCTGCTTTTTGTCACTTTTGTGTCTTTCTTTCTTCTTTTTTAAATCAATTTTCGCTCATTCTTTTTTTCGTTCGTTCTTTATTTACTCTCTTTCTTTTTTACTTTCTTTCTTCTCTCCGTCTTTCTCCTATTAATTTCTTAAAATCTTTTGTCTTATATATATCTAATATTCTATTCATTAATTTTTCTTCGTTTCTTTTTGTTTGTTTTTTATTCATTCTTCATTTTTCCTGCCTTTTTATTTTCCCTTTTCGTTCTTTTTCTTTCTTTCTTTAATTAACCTTTCTTTCGATTTCTTTCTTTAGTCTTTATTTTTGCTTTAATTTCTCTTTCATCGTTTCTCTCTTATATTTTTCTTTCTTTCTCTATATCTTTCTTTGTTCCATTTTCCTTTTTTCTCTCTTCCTTCACCTTTTACATTTTTTATTCCTTCTTTTTCTCTTTCTTTCTTTCACTCGTTTTTTCGGTTCTTTATTCCTTCATTTTATCCTTTAAATCTTTTTTTTTGTCCTTTTTCGTTTTTTTCCTTTAAGTTTCTTTCTTTCCTTTTCTTTCTTTATTTTTACCTTCATTTTTATTGCTCACTTTATCATTGATAATAGTTCTATTTCGCCTCCTTTTTATTTCTTTTTTTCATTTTTTCCCCCTTTTTTTAATTTAAGTTCTTTTTGCTTGCTTTCTTTCATTTACTCTTTCATTATTTTCTGCTTTGTTCCTTTCATTTTTTTTCTGCTTCATTCTGACCCTTTTCTGTCTCCTTTCTTACCTACTTACTTTCTTTCTTCCTGTTTTATTCTTTATTCGTACCTGCTTTATTTACTTTTTTATTTACTTTCTCTCTTTCTTTCTTTCCTTATTATGCACGTGTCTCGAAATAATAATCAGTCATTGCGTATGAAATGCCTATTTCGCGCAACGCGCCATAACAGTGTACGCGCAGTGCCCATGATATTCTCTTGACATAAGGAACGCTTCTATTGGTTAAACTGACAATATAAAGCGCATTTTGATTGGTAATATCCTAAAAATGGGCGTGTTGAAGATAAGAAGGAGGCAGTCCTTACAGAGATAAGAACGCGTTAAGAAGATTTTCGGAATACCGATTTGCAATGATTTTAGCGTCCTCTTATCTCAATGAGATAAGATAAAAGATAAGAACAAAGATAAGAACGTTTTCAGAATACCACCCCAGATGAACAAAGTCGAAGGTCATTTATGGTCGATGAACTTTGGCCATGTTTTGAGTAATTGTTAAATTGAGATCATAAACTTGAAGGTTTATGGATGTAGTTAATGAAATGTTGACGTAGTGGTAATCCAGAATCATTGCTCACCTCACATGACCAAGGTCATTTAGGGTCAATGAATATGGACCATGTTGGAGGAGTCAATATGAAAATCTTAACCAAGGTAAATTTTTTGAAATGTCGTCATAACTTAGAAAGTATATAGACTTAGTTCATGAAACTTACACATAAGGTAATGGTGTATCACTGAATATCCTGCTTGGGTCTTAGGTGAAATGACCAAGGTCAAAGGTCACCTAGGGTCAACAAGCTTTGGCCATGTTAGGGGGGTATTCGTGGAATTGTCAATATAACTATAACAGTTTATGGATATAGTACATGAAACATGGACATAAGAGCAATCATCTATCCCTTAATGGTGCGTTTTTCAGGTTGCATGACCATGCAAGATCAAAGGTTATTTAAGGTCAATGAACTTTGGCCGTGTTGGGGTGTGTGCTGAATTGGCATCGTAACTTAGAAAGTTTATGGATCTACATGTAATCCATGAAACATAGACAATGGACATAGTATTTCATTATCATATGAATGTTTTCTTTTGTGAATAATTATTCGTTTTCAAAGTCAGCTCTGGTGCTATATCGAATCGCTTAATGTAGGCGAAATTGCCAGAGGCGTTCCACTTCTTTAATTTGATATTACTTTGTATATCATTTCGTTTCTTTACTTTCACGTTTTTGTTCACTTCAAGTTTGATATTGCTCTTTGTACTATATTCATGTTTTGTTACATCATATTTTTGTTATTGTTTTTGTAAACTCAATTTCATTTTTTTATTATTTGTTATTATCAAATGTTCATGGCCTTGCTGAAAAGCAGCTTCTAGCTAAAAGCAGCATATTAAACCGTGATAAAAAAAATAAAATACTATACAAACACTTAGAAAGATCAATGTTATGGTAAAAAAAACAGTTCAGTCATTCTCATATGGGTGAGAACCAATCAAAACACATAACATCAAAATGAAGGGTAATTTTTCAGGGAAGGTGTTTTTTTTTACCTTTCTTTCCACAGCCACGCACTCACACATACATAACCTCTTTGAAATGACAGTTTTAAGGTTGTATATATACAGTGCGTCTCAAAAAAAACTATACACTTTTGAAAGGGCTACCAAACAAAAAATATGTCACTTTGGGGGAAAATATCTATACATATGGAAAGCCAATAAAGTCAACTTTCAGATGGCACAAAAAAAATGGAAAATATTAATGTTTGAGTGAGCACTACCCACTTAAACAAAGGGTATGAAAATGAGGGTGGGCAGGAATTGGCCTTCCGATTTCTTTCAGTTTTTGAGAGGCGAGTCCCTTGGAACTTGCACAAACTTGAGGGTGTTATGATAAATTAATGGTCATTCATTATTACTCTCGATTGTTAGAACAAATTTCATGAATTAACAACTTGAAATTTCATGCATGAGTGAGCGTGAATTGCAATCTTTAGTGCAGCATTATAACTTTACAATGTGGATCTCAGCAGTGTGTTCATTGGAGTCAGGAGAATAGGGGTAAAGGACTTCAGTGGGTGAATACTTAAGCTGATGGGAAAAGGGTCAACAGAAAGTTTAGCCTCCCTCCTACAGGTCCGGCAATCCCCCTCCTGTTGAGATTGAGACTGATTTCTATTACATGTACGCATTAAGTCCAGGGCGGACTGTCAATTTGATAATAAATTCTGAAAATTAGATCATCAACCTTTACCTATCAATCATTCAATTAGCAATTTGTTAGTAAATCAACTAAATCAATGTGAATAATCAAACCTTCAGATTTTTCAATTAATTATTTTATAAATCACCATAATTAGTCAAGTTCTTAATAATCATTCAACAGAAAAGAAAGACTCATCAACCATCAGTCACTTGACATTTAAGTTTTGAATTTCATTCATGAGAAAGAAAGGGGGTGGGGGCGGGGGTGAGTAGATGATTTGTAAGAGAACACAAAGAAGAATGCCTATTTAACCCAGTCTTACCCTATCTCACCCCTTGTATGTAACAGTTACATGTACCAGCACATCTCTCTGACTCTCACAAGCACAACACTTGCTAAGATACACATGTTCAACTAAAAATGCAACACTAAAACAACAATTATTGTTTACTCATGCATTACATTTCAATTTAGTAACTGAAATTTGCTTCGGAAACCAATACTGATCTCAATTGATCAGTAATTTAGCAAAACACCCTTAACTTTGCAAGTTCCAAAAGATTCATCTCTAAAAATAACTGGAAGGCTATTTCCTGCTCACCCTAGCAAAGGCAAGTCTCTCAGGAGAGGAGAAAGGGGTAGAGAGAGAGAGAGATGGGGAGGGGTTAAGTGTTCTGTTGACCCTTATCCCATCAACCTACTTCCCCCACCTATTAAGTCCTATTTCATCATCCCTATTCTGACTTCATGAACACATTGCTGAGATCCACGTGAAAAAGTTAAGAATTGTATTTCATGTTCACTCATGCATTAAATTTCAATTTAATAATTCTTGAAATTTCCTCTAAAAACCTAAATTGATAATGCATGATCATTGATTTATCACAAAACCATCAACTTTACAAGTTCCAAGGGACTCGCCTCTAAAAAACTGGAAGAAATTGGTAGGCTAATTCCTGCCCAGCCTAATTTCCATACCCTTTGTTTAAGTGAATAGTGCTCACTCAAGCATGAATAGTTTTCCAGCATTTTGGTGTCATCTGAAAGTTGACTTTATTGGCTTTCCATATATATAGGTATTTTTCCCCAAAGTGACATTTTTTTTGTTTGGTAGCCATTTCAAAAGTGTATAGTTTTGAAATTGAAAGCTGAAGTTACTATAGTGAATTGAACTCAGGGATATATGATCCTTCTGATGGGATATACTCGGATCAATATACATGAAGAAAGGCGGGACCTATTCATTGTTATCCTAATATTAGCATTGATTTAGAATAATAATTTTGAAAAAAATATATATTTTATCCCATGGCTTGATTATTTCAGTGTCATAGGAGATCCATTCTGTCACCTGATAGAGGCCTAGGTGAAAGAGTAGAGACAAAGTTGATGAGCGGATGAGCATTAAACATTTTCCACTCACATCTCATCTCAGCTGTCAAGTTGGCCTCGAATCCTGTAGACATCCGTCGCCGAGTATTTGTGGTAAATTGAAGCCAGAGATAGGATCCATTCGATATGATATCAGCAGGTAATGATGTACCAGATAGACGCTCCAATTCAGTTGAGATTGAAAAGTCCGATGTCCATCCATCATTCACTCTTAGAAAGTCATCCCAAAGGACTAAGAAGGAGATGAAACGAAGTCTTATTCGATACGCAGGTGGAGCACTTACAAACCATCTCACGTTTAGATTGCTGTAGTAACGGTTCGGATAATTAGGAGACTGGAACAGTTCACTACCCCCGTCTTGCAAATGGATAGCTGAAATAAAATCATAACACCTTTTCACAGATAATAGGATAACAGGCATTACATGTGCGTTATTGTATTAACATGTAATAAATGAGACATACATGTATTTGGAAGCCTTATATTATCTTCTCTCTGCAGCTTATAGGATAGATTATCCACTCATGGGTAAGTTAAACACTGCTTTACCCTTTGGATGCGGGCCCGCGAATCCGGATACCTCTCCCTGTGGCGGAGCCGTTTTTCATGTTTTTGGTACATTGCTGGTATTTTTTCATACATTATATGTCTCATTTAATTCGATTTGCTACGCAGCTATTATAATAATAAAATAATTTGTTCCTGAAGTTTGCGCACCGGTATTCGATATATCCTGAAATTATTTCAAGAGTTAAACGAGTAAAAGTGACTAAAATTGTAAGTCTGAAATCATACCTCCCAACTCTCTCCTTGTCACTTTCTACGTTTCTTTCTTTATCTTATTTTTCCCTCAAAAAGAGCAATGCTAGCAATTACTGAAAGTAAGAGAAAGTATTTTTATTGAATAAATTATAGCCTCCGCAATCAAAAATGTTTTTTATTTGTTCTTTCGTTTTGTTCTATTGTTAACTTTTCTCCTTGATTTCACAACCGAAAACAAAGTAATAAATAAATCATAAAAAAACATTCATAATAGTTAGAATTCATTTTTGTCTCTATCGTTTTAATCGTTCAATCTAATAGTACAGAGGCGGCGGAGTTGGTAGGAAGTTTCAGTCCTCACCCCTTCAGCAAACATGTACAAAAAAGCCGAAGTCTATATAAATTTTTGATTTTTTGGGCTGGTCCACTCCCTCCCACATTCAGCTCAACCCCTTCATTATCAAAAACGCTCAGCAGCCCCTGTTTTTTATTTAAAAAAACACATTTTGGTTTTGATGCTAACCATGGTAAGCGCCCCAAGTGTTTGTTTGAAGTAACGGAAACAAAAATGGGTGGGTCGGGTTTTTTTCTATATGAATCTTTTCTACCACGCTATTCGCCGGTTAAAAAAAAGAAAAAAGAAATTGGTGAAAAAGTTGGAAAATCAATAAAATTTGGGTAGGTATCAACATCATTTTTTGGGGGGTGTAGGTCACACATATAAATAAAAGTTTTAGGATTGAGAGGGTTCTGTCGGGACACGCCAGACAAACGTGTTTTCTTTAGGGGTTGCCTTAACGTAATTTCTCCTCCTATATCATTGTATTTCCTCCATTTCGGGCGAGGAAACTTTAGTTCATTATTGGTTTTATTTGAAGTGATTATGTTTTCGTCAACTTTTCAATGCAAAAGTTTTCATCTGGGAGAGAAAAGGAGAATAAGATGAAGAGCTTTTAAAACCTAACCTATTATACATTTATTCTGTAAAATGACATGAATCAAATTTTTTTGATTTTTTAGCCGATTCACCCCGTCCAAAAGCTCAATCCCTGCACCATAAAAAAAACATGGTTGTCCCTGTATAACACAAATCTTTTCCAATATATTTTGGTTTGGATGCTAATCACGGTAAGCGCCCCAAATGCGATTTTTTTTTTGGTCGTAACGGGGGAAAAAACTTACGGAGCCCGAGAGGGGACATGCATGACAATATTTTTTTAATAAGTCGTTCCCACCACTTATAAGTCGTTCCCACCACTTATAAGTCGTTCCCACCACTTATAAGTCGTTCCCACCACTTATAAAAGGTTCCCACCACTTATAAGTCGTTCCCACCACTTATAAGTCGTTACCACCACTTATAAGTCGTTCCCACCACTTATAAGTCGTTACCACCACTTATAAGTCGTTCCCACCACTTATAAGTCGTTACCACCACTTATAAGTCGTTCCCACCACTTATAAGTCGTTCCCACCACTTATAAGTGGTTCCCACCACTTATAAGTCGTTCCCACCACTTATAAGTGGTTCCCACCACTTATAAGTCGTTACCACCACTTATAAGTCGTTACCACCACTTATAAGTGGTTCCCACCACTTATAAGTGGTTCCCACCACTTATAAGTCGTTCCCACCACTTATTTATAACTACCACCTGATGGCATATAATCATGAAGAAGGGAGCAGTACGCCGCGCCCTAACTCCAGGAAGCTCCGACGCCGAAGCTCTCAAACCAAGCCTGGCGAAAATCATCGAAATCGATGGATATAGCGCCAACGTCAACAGACCTGGGTACCCAACATTATAACAACAAGAAGAAGACCGGCATGAAGTTGGTTTGATATTCGATATTCGATATTCAAACTGTGAAGCTGGTTTGATATTCAGGTTCGATATTCAAACGCATGTGAAGTTGGCCAAATATTCGATATTCGATTTTCAAAAACTGGGGGGGGGGTTTGAAAGCTGATTAGGGGATCTAACAGGTGCAGCACGTCTCGGGCAACCATAGAAAGACTGGCTTGCCCTAGTACGAGAACATTGGGGGGACAAACGTCAGTGAAATAAAGGGCATGAAATTTTTAATTTTTGATTTTTTTTTTGGAGGGCACCCAGGGATATCCCGACGGCTTAGCCGGGGCAATCAGGAATCCTAACTTGTAGAACTCGACCCGGGCAACAACTTAAACACGTGCTTGACCCGGCGCATGCTCATTTGGGGGGCTCAAATTAACAAAATTAAAGGAACAAAGGGCTATTTATCATATTTTTTTAATTTAAAAAAAATATTTTTTTCAAGGGGCCCCCAGGGATATCCCGACGGCCTAGCCAGGGTAACCACGTATCCTAACTTGTAGAACTCGACTCGGGCAACCAGATAAACACTAGCTTCACCCGGCGCATGCGCATTAAGGGGGCTCAAATTAACAAAATTAAAGGAACAAATGGCTATTTATCGCATTTTTTTAATTAAAAAAGTATTTTTTTGGGGGGCCCCCATGGAATATCCCGACGGCCTAGCCGGGGTAACCACGTATCCTAACTTCTAGAACTCGACTCGGGCAACAAAATAAACACTAGTTTGACACGGCGCATGTAATTGTAGGGGGCTCGAATTAACAAAATTAAAGGAATAAGGGGCTATTTATCGCATTTTTTTTTTGTTTAAAAAAAATATTTTTTTTAAAGGGCCCCCAGGGACATACCGACGGCCTAGCCAGGGTAAGCAAGTATCCTAACTTGTAGAGCTCGACTCGGGCAACCAGATAAACACTATCTTGACCCGGCGCATGCACATTTAGGGGGCTCAAATTAACAAAATTAAAGGAATAAAGGGCTATATTTATCGCATTTTTTTAATTAAAAAAAAATATTTATTTCAAGGGGCCCTCAGGTATATCCCGACGGCCAAGCCAGGGTAACCATGAATCCTAACTTGTAAAACATGATTCGGGCAACCAGATGAATACTAACTTGACCCGGCGCATGCACATTTAGGGGGCTCAAATTAACAAAATTAAAGGAATAAAGGGCTATATTTATCGCATTTTTTTAATTAAAAAAAAATATTTTTTTCAAGGGGCCCCCAGGTATATCCCGACGGCCTAGCCAGGGTAACCACGTATCCTAACTTGTAGAACACTACTTGGGCAACCAGATAAACACTAGTTTTGCCCGGCGCATGCACATTTAGGGGGCTCAAATTAACAAAATTAAAGGAACAAAGGGCTAAATTTATCGCATTTTTTTAATTAAAAAAAGTATTTTTTTCAAGGGGCCCCCAGGGATATCCCGACGGCCTAGCCAGGGTAACCACGTATCCTAACTTGTAACACTCTACTCGGGCAACCAGATAAACACTAGTTTTACCCGGCGCATGCACATTTAGGGTGCTCAAATTAACAAAATTAAATGAACAAAGGGCTAAATTTATCGCATTTTTTAAATTAAAAAAGTATTTTTTTCAAGGGACCCCCAGGGATATCCCGACGGCCTAGCCAGGGTAACCACGTATCCTACCTTGTAGAACTCGACTCGGGCAACCAGATAAACACTAGTTTGACCCAGCGCATGCACATTTAGGGGGCTCAAATTAACAAAGTTAAAGGAACAAAGGGCTATTTATCACACTTTTTAAATTAAAAAAAGTATTTTTTTCAAGGGACCCCCAGGGATATCCCGACGGCCTAGCCAGGGTAACCACGTATCCTAACTTGTAGAGCTCTACTCGGGCAACCAGATAAACACTAGTTTGACCCGGCGCATGCTCATTTAGGGGGCTCAAATTAACAAAATTTAAGGAATAAGGGGCTATTTATCGCATTTTTTAAATTAAAAATAAGTATTTTTTCAAGGGGCCCCCAAGGACATCCCAACGGCCTAGCCGGGGAAACCACGTATCCTAACTTGTAGAACGTGACTCGGGCAACCAGATAAACACTAGCTTCACCCGGCGCATGCGCATTAAGGGGGCTCAAATTAACAAAATTAAAGGAACAAATGGCTATTTATCGCATTTTTTTAATTAAAAAAGTATTTTTTTTGGGGGCCCCCATGGAATATCCCGACGGCCTAGCCGGGGTAACCACGTATCCTAACTTCTAGAACTCGACTCGGGCAACAAAATAAACACTAGTTTGACACGGCGCATGTAATTGTAGGGGGCTCGAATTAACAAAATTAAAGGAATAAGGGGCTATTTATCGCATTTTTTTTTTGTTTAAAAAAAATATTTTTTTTAAAGGGCCCCCAGGGACATACCGACGGCCTAGCCAGGGTAAGCAAGTATCCTAACTTGTAGAGCTCGACTCGGGCAACCAGATAAACACTATCTTGACCCGGCGCATGCACATTTAGGGGGCTCAAATTAACAAAATTAAAGGAATAAAGGGCTATATTTATCGCATTTTTTTAATTAAAAAAAAATATTTATTTCAAGGGGCCCTCAGGTATATCCCGACGGCCAAGCCAGGGTAACCATGAATCCTAACTTGTAAAACATGATTCGGGCAACCAGATGAATACTAACTTGACCCGGCGCATGCACATTTAGGGGGCTCAAATTAACAAAATTAAAGGAATAAAGGGCTATATTTATCGCATTTTTTTAATTAAAAAAAAATATTTTTTTCAAGGGGCCCCCAGGTATATCCCGACGGCCTAGCCAGGGTAACCACGTATCCTAACTTGTAGAACACTACTTGGGCAACCAGATAAACACTAGTTTTGCCCGGCGCATGCACATTTAGGGGGCTCAAATTAACAAAATTAAAGGAACAAAGGGCTAAATTTATCGCATTTTTTTAATTAAAAAAAGTATTTTTTTCAAGGGGCCCCCAGGGATATCCCGACGGCCTAGCCAGGGTAACCACGTATCCTAACTTGTAACACTCTACTCGGGCAACCAGATAAACACTAGTTTTACCCGGCGCATGCACATTTAGGGTGCTCAAATTAACAAAATTAAATGAACAAAGGGCTAAATTTATCGCATTTTTTAAATTAAAAAAGTATTTTTTTCAAGGGACCCCCAGGGATATCCCGACGGCCTAGCCAGGGTAACCACGTATCCTACCTTGTAGAACTCGACTCGGGCAACCAGATAAACACTAGTTTGACCCAGCGCATGCACATTTAGGGGGCTCAAATTAACAAAGTTAAAGGAACAAAGGGCTATTTATCACACTTTTTTAATTTAAAAAAAGTATTTTTTTCAAAGGGCCCCCAGGTATATCCCGACAGCCTAGCCAGGGTAACCACGTATCCAAACTTGTAGAACTTGACTCGGGTAACAAGATAAACACTAACTTGACCCGGCGCATGCACATTTAGGGGCCTGAAAATAACAAAGTTAAAGGAACAAAGGGCTATTTATCACACTTTTTTAATTTAAAAAAGGTATTTTTTTCAAAGGGCCCCCAGGGATATCCCGACGGCCTAGCCAGGGTAACCACGTATCCTAACTTGTAGAACGTGACTCGGGCAACAAGATAAACACTAGTTTTACCCGGCGCATGCACATTTAGGGTGCTCAAATTAACAAAATTAAATGAACAAAGGGCTAAATTTATCGCATTTTTTAAATTAAAAAAAGTATTTTTTTCAAGGGGCCCCCAGGGATATCCCGACGGCCTAGCAGGGGTAACCACGTATCCAAACTTATAGAACTTGACTTGGGCAACAAGATAAACACTAGTTTGACCCGGCGCATGCACATTTAGGGGCCTCAAATTAACAAAGTTAAAGGAACAAAGGGCTATTTATCACACTTTTTTAATTTAAAAAAAGTATTTTTTTCAAAGGGCCCCCAGGTATATCCCGACGGCCTAGCCAGGGTATCCACGTATCCTAACTTGTAGAACTTGACCCGGGTAACAAGATAAACACTAACTTGACCCGGCGCATGCACATTTAGGGGCCTGAAAATAACAAAGTTAAAGGAACAAAGGGCTATTTATCACATTTTTTTAATTTAAAAAAGTATTTTTTTCAAGGGGCCCTAAGGGATATCCCGACGGCCTAGCCAGGGTATCCACGTATCCTAACTTGTAGAACTCGAGTCGGGCAACCAAATAAACACTAGTTTGACCCGGCGCATGCACATTTAGGGGGCTCAAATTAACAAAATTAAAGGAATAAGGGGCTATTTATCGCATTTTTTTTGTTAAAAAAAGTATTTTTTTCAAAGGGCCCCCAGGTATATTCCGACGGCCTAGCCAGGGTAACCAAGTATTCTAACTTGTAGAACGTGACTCGGGCAACCAGATAAACACTAACTTGACCCGGCGCATGCACATTTAGGGGGCTCAAATTAACAAAATTAAAGGGAATAAAGGGCTATTTAGAGCATTATTTTAATTCAAAAAAGTATTTTTTTCAAGGGGCCCCCAGGGATATCCCGACGGCCTAGCCAGGGTAACCACGTATCCTAACTTGTAGAACTCGACTCGGGAAACCAGATAAACACTAACTTGACCCGGCGCATGCACATTTAGGGGGCTCAAATTAACAAAATTAAAGGGAATAAAGGGCTATTTAGAGCATTATTTTAATTCAAAAAAGTATTTTTTTTCAAGGGGCCCCCAGGGATATCCCGACGGCCTAGCCAGGGTAACCACGTATCCTAACTTGTAGAACTTGACTTGGGCAACCAGATAAACACTAGCTTGACCCGGCGCATGCACATTTAGGGGGCTCAAATTAACAAAATTAAAGGCTATAAAGGGCTATTTAGAGCATTATTTTAATTCAAAAAAGTATTTTTTTTTCAAGGGGCCCCCAGGGATATCCCGACGGCCTAGCCAGGGTAACCACGTATCCTAACTTGTAGAACTCGACTCGGGCAACCAGATAAACACTAGCTTGACCCGGCGCATGCACATTTAGGGGGCTCAAATTAACAAAATTAAAGGGAATAAAGGGCTATTTAGAGCATTATTTTAATTCAAAAAAGTATTTTTTTCAAGGGGCCCCCAGGGATATCCCGACGGCCTAGCCAGGGTAACCACGTATCCTAACTTGTAGAACTCGACTCGGGAAACCAGATAAACACTAACTTGACCCGGCGCATGCACATTTAGGGGGCTCAAATTAACAAAATTAAAGGGAATAAAGGGCTATTTAGAGCATTATTTTAATTCAAAAAAGTATTTTTTTCAAGGGGCCCCCAGGGATATCCCGACGGCCTAGCCAGGGTAACCACGTATCCTAACTTGTAGAACTTGACTTGGGCAACCAGATAAACACTAGCTTGACCCGGCGCATGCACATTTAGGGGGCTCAAATTAACAAAATTAAAGGCTATAAAGGGCTATTTAGAGCATTATTTTAATTCAAAAAAGTATTTTTTTTCAAGGGGCCCCCAGGGATATCCCGACGGCCTAGCCAGGGTAACCACGTATCCTAACTTGTAGAACTCGACTCGGGCAACCAGATAAACACTAGCTTGACCCGGCGCAAGCACATTTAGGGGGCAACTCGGTAAAGCATCTCATGAGCAGATCTTATTCATCTATTATTCCCAGTCCTAATTCCTCCGCCAATAAAATAGTTCCGAAAGCTGTGTGATACATGTGTTTTTCTTTTATTTGCACAAAATATATTTAGTGGTTGCACAATCTTTGTTTTTAGATTCAGTCTAATCATTATACATTCTCTTTTTTGTAATCAGCTTACAAAATAACAAAAATGAGAATGGGTTGGGTCGAATGAATATCTTTAGCCTTCTGTTGTAGATCGTCATCTCTTTTGCATGTGTAGCCTTCAATTTAATTAATCAGCAAGGAATTATACCCCTCCAATGAACTTTCATGAACTAAAATGTCTCTTTTAGACGATATCGCGTGACTAATTTCAAAGCTATTGATTGATTGATTGATTGATTCATCGATTAAATTTCCAAAGCGACTATCACATAATTATAAATTAATTTCAAAATCATTTTAAAAGGCCAAAATTTTCTGGCTCGCTGGCGACTTTTTTAAATTATTCCACATTTGCTACGTTGTGCTGCCTCAACATATTTCGTTTATTATCTGCAATATGTGGTGTATGTACCCGCGATTTGCTAAAAAAAATGGCCATCTGTTTAAAAATATCACGAGGTTCCGGGGGCTCCGCCCCAGACCAGTGGCGCCACCGAATGGGAGGCCCCAGTGAGTTGCCCCCCCCCCCCCCCGAAATTTAAAGAAAAAAAATGTATAGTAAACGTCGTCATAATTCTCCAAAAACGTTTTATGTTCTTTAAATTTTAAAAATGTTCTCATCCATTCACCGTTAGCATTTAGCTCCCAACAATTTTGGTCACTAACATAAATATTTCAGGCCATTATATAAAATTCAAAATGTCTCTCGCAAATATTAATGATTGAGATAAGTAAATTATATGTTCACATGGGGCTTAAAAACTCAATCTTATTAGAGTTTTCATTATTCGTTTTAGCGAGATACATATCCTGCGTATTCATAATTTTCATAAATGAAATATTTTCAGCGAATTAGATAGCCTTTCATTTCATAATTACAAAAAGTGCTTAGAATGGCTAGGTATCATCCCGGATATAAAAAAATTTCAGCTCACGCTTCGCGCTCGCATTATTTATTTGGTGAGATATCATCTACATGACCCAATTAATGCAAACAGCTAATCCTTAACAGGTCCCTTTCCGATTTCATAGGGACTGCATTTGAAAAATGTTATTTTGCCTCCTCCTAGGTTAAAAACCCTGGTGCCGTCATTGCCCCGGACCCGATCCGCATAGCACTGCCCCCCCCCCAAAAAAAAAAAAAGTTCTACAACCGAGAACAAAAAAGAAATGATAAAAGGAAAGAAAAGAAAGGAAGATGAAAGATATGATGTCATTTTCTGCATACCATGTCAAAATCAATCTCAAAGTTAAAGGTGATTTTTTTTCTCGCCCGCTTCGCTCGCTCGAGGCTTCTTATTAAGCAATTTTTTTCTCTGCGCGCCATGGTGTGCCCCCTCTTTTATGTTCTTATCACACATTGCGCTTCGCCCTAATGCTCGGGGCGTAATCATAAAACATCCTGTTCATACAATGATATGACCCCTCCGTTCTCCTTTCTATCTCTCCCTTTCCCCCTTCTTTTCTTTCCTATCTCTCCCTTTCGCTTCTCTCTCTTCTATTTTATCTCCTCTCTTTCCATGTTGTTTTTTTACTCTACCCACGGGCAGCACCAAGGGATGGGGGAAAAGTCAGGACCGTGGTTCCCCATGCTTAAAAAAGCCCTATATTCCTTTAATTTTGTTAATTTGAGCCCCCAAAATGTGCATGCGCCGGGTCAAGCTAGTGTTTATCTTGTTGCCCGGATCAAGTTCTACAAGTTAGGATACGTGGTTACCCTGGCTAGGCCGTCGGGATATCCCTGAGGGCCCCTTCGAAAATAATATTTTTTTAAATAAAAAAAATGCTCTAAATAGCCCTTTATTCCTTTAATTTTGTTAATTTGAGTCCCCTAAATGTCCATGCGCCGGGTCAAGCTAGTATTTATCTAGTTGCCCGAGTCACGTTCTACAAGTTAGGATACGTGGTTTCCCCGGCTAGGCCGTTGGGATGTCCCTGGGGGCCCCTTGAAAAAATACTTATTTTTAATTTTAAAAATGCGATAAATAGCCCCTTATTCCTTAAATTTTGTTAATTTGAGCCCCCTAAATGAGCATGCGCCGGGTCAAACTAGTGTTTATCTGGTTGCCCGAGTAGAGCTCTACAAGTTAGGATACGTGGTTACCCTGGCTAGGCCGTCGGGATATCCCTGGGGGTCCCTTGAAAAAAATACTTTTTTTAATTTAAAAAATGCGATAAATTTAGCCCTTTGTTCATTTAATTTTGTTAATTTGAGCACCCTAAATGTGCATGCGCCGGGTAAAACTAGTGTTTATCTGGTTGCCCGAGTAGAGTGTTACAAGTTAGGATACGTGGTTACCCTGGCTAGGCCGTCGGGATATCCCTGGGGGCCCCTTGAAAAAAATACTTTTTTTAATTAAAAAAATGCGATAAATTTAGCCCTTTGTTCCTTTAATTTTGTTAATTTGAGCCCCCTAAATGTGCATGCGCCGGGCAAAACTAGTGTTTATCTGGTTGCCCAAGTAGTGTTCTACAAGTTAGGATACGTGGTTACCCTGGCTAGGCCGTCGGAATATACCTGGGGGCCCCTTGAAAAAAATATTTTTTTTTAATTAAAAAAATGCGATAAATATAGCCCTTTATTCCTTTAATTTTGTTAATTTGAGCCCCCTAAATGTGCATGCGCCGGGTCAAGTTAGTATTTATCTGGTTGCCCGAATCATGTTTTACAAGTTAGGATTCATGGTTACCCTGGCTTGGCCGTCGGGATATACCTGAGGGCCCCTTGAAATAAATATTTTTTTTTAATTAAAAAAATGCGATAAATATAGCCCTTTATTCCTTTAATTTTGTTAATTTGAGCCCCCTAAATGTGCATGCGCCGGGTCAAGATAGTGTTTATCTGGTTGCCCGAGTCGAGCTCTACAAGTTAGGATACTTGCTTACCCTGGCTAGGCCGTCGGTATGTCCCTGGGGGCCCTTCAAAAAAAATACTTTTTTTTAAACAAAAAAAAATGCGATAAATAGCCCCTTATTCCTTTAATTTTGTTAATTCGACCCCCCTACAATTACATGCGCCGTGTCAAACTAGTGTTTATTTTGTTGCCCGAGTCGAGTTCTAGAAGTTAGGATACGTGGTTACCCCGGCTAGGCCGTCGGGATATTCCATGGGGGCCCCCCAAAAAAATACTTTTTTAATTAAAAAAATGCGATAAATAGCCATTTGTTCCTTTAATTTTGTTAATTTGAGCCCCCTTAATGCGCATGCGCCGGGTGAAGCTAGTGTTTATCTGGTTGCCCGAGTCGAGTTCTACAAGTTAGGATACGTGGTTACCCTGGCTAGGCCGTCGGGATATCCCTGGGGGCCCCTTGAAAAAAATATTTTTTTTAAATTAAAAAAATATGATAAATAGCCCTTTGTTCCTTTAATTTTGTTAATTTGAGCCCCCCAAATGAGCATGCGCCGGGTCAAGCACGTGTTTAAGTTGTTGCCCGGGTCGAGTTCTACAAGTTAGGATTCCTGATTGCCCCGGCTAAGCCGTCGGGATATCCCTGGGTGCCCTCCAAAAAAAAAATCAAAAATTAAAAATTTCATGCCCTTTATTTCACTGACGTTTGTCCCCCCTATGTTCTCGTACTAGGGCAAGCCAGTCTTTCTATGGTTGCCCGAGACGTGCTGCACCTGTTAGATCCCCTAATCAGCTTTCAACCCCCCCCCCCCCCCCCCCCAGTTTTTGAAAATCGAATATCGAATATTTGGCCAACTTCACATGCGTTTGAATATCGAACCTGAATATCAAACCAGCTTCACAGTTTGAATATCGAATATCGAATATCAAACCAACTTCATGCCGTTCTTCTTTTTGTTGTTATAATGTTGGGTACCCAGGTCTGTTGACGTTGGCGCTATATCCATCGATTTCGATGATTTTCGCCAGGCTTGGTTTGAGAGCTTCGGCGTCGGAGCTTCCTGGAGTTAGGGCGCGGCGTACTGCTCCCTTCTTCATGATTATATGCCATCAGGTGGTAGTTATAAATAAGTGGTGGGAACGACTTATAAGTGGTGGGAACCACTTATAAGTGGTGGGAACCACTTATAAGTGGTGGTAACGACTTATAAGTGGTGGTAACGACTTATAAGTGGTGGGAACCACTTATAAGTGGTGGGAACCACTTATAAGTGGTGGGAACGACTTATAAGTGGTGGGAACGACTTATAAGTGGTGGGAACGACTTATAAGTGGTGGTAACGACTTATAAGTGGTGGGAACCACTTATAAGTGGTGGGAACCACTTATAAGTGGTGGGAACCACTTATAAGTGGTGGGAACCACTTATAAGTGGTGGTAACGACTTATAAGTGGTGGGAACCACTTATAAGTGGTGGTAACGACTTATAAGTGGTGGGAACGACTTATAAGTGGTGGGAACCACTTATAAGTGGTGGGAACCACTTATAAGTGGTGGGAACCACTTATAAGTGGTGGGAACGACTTATAAGTGGTGGGAACGACTTATAAGTGGTGGGAACGACTTATTAAAAAAATATTGTCATGCATGTCCCCTCCCGGGCTCCGTAAAAACTGGCCAGGACGGACTTTATTCTTATCTTTGTACCGCGTTACTCGCAATTAAAAACAGAAAATCGGAGAGAGGAGACAAACAAGCAATATTAGAGTTTAGGTCAGAACATTTCCATCCGGGGGGGGGGGGGGCTAAATCAAACAAGAATAATAATAATAAAGTCATCATTTTGACAAGGGTCTGAGGACAGAGTTGCGACAAACAAACCTGGGAATTTTTTTAAGTAATCTAACCAAAAAATTAAGTCATGTTGTTATTCTTTTTAAGTAGATATTCATGGAATTTTTGCAAAAGCGCACTTGTCTATTCCCCTTTTATCTCTGTCTCTCGTTCTCTCTCGTTCTCCGTGACATCTGAACATTTTTTTTCTATTATTTCCCTAAATGATTCTTCTTTCATCCTTATACGCATCATCACCCAGGGGAAGCGCTTTTATGCACTATGAATCACTGACGGATGTCATAAGCGCCTGTGTTGTCGGTAAATGAGACAAAGTTTTTTTTTTAGATACTGTATGTTGGTCGAAAAAAAGAGTATTCATAAAAGCTCTTTGTGTTGCTAAGTATGAAAAGCATTCAATAGGTCATCCTGCCGATAAACACTAATCTTCCTTTTGTTCGGGGCGTTGACGATCTGTATCCTGCTCTTTTCGGAAGGAATTTGTTTGAGTGACCGCCCTGACATTCTTTTGTTCGGGTAGTACCGATATCATGGACTACATGGACGTTTCCTTTTTGAAAAGAGCATAAGATGAATGGTGTGCTAAACCGCTTTCTTTTCTCCTTTTTCAGAATAGTAGACAACAATAATGAGAAGAAGAGGGATGATAGGGACGGAAAAAGTTCAAAAGTGCACCGAGATCAGCTAAATAGGTTGCAGTCCATCCATCTCTCACATGAACGAACTCACGATTTTTCTCCGTTTCGAAAAAGTTGAAGGTAAGTCTCAACCGATATTCAGGGGGAGCCGTCACTAACCAGCCTATGTTACGGTTATTGTAGTAGTTGGTGGGATACCATGAGGGATACTGGATAGATGTTTCAGAATCGGGTCTCACACTTTTACCTGTACATAAAAGTGCAACTTTTCTTTTTCATTCTTTGACAAAGCCTCCATGCTATATACTTGAGGAAATCTCGTCATTCGTTCTCATTTCAGTTTGGAAATTGCCGTACGTTGAAGAAAATTATAGAAACAGATAACCATGATATTGGGCAAAATACTGCCCAAAATTGGTTGGACATGTAATTACCCCCTGCTGGTTAAAATTTTACCCAGTATTTTTTTTTACAGTGTACCATGCAAAATAATCACAATCAGATGGTTATTTTCACGTTTTTGTACACGGTTTTGTAAAAAATGTATGTAGGGGGGGGGGGGGGCTGTACAGTAGCCCACCCTTCCCCCGCTTCCGCGGCCCCTGAACATAAAGCATATAATGTGTGAGACGGGAATCCCCCCCCCCCCCACTTAAAGATGGCACCAATTCATGATGACTTTCTTTTCTCATAGAGTAAAGATGTCAATGATAATTTTAATATTTAGCAACGATCACAATTATTGATAATCATGGCATTGATATACTCACGTATCCATCCATTTGGTTGTGCAATCGAATTGATGACACAGGGAATAAGAAACACCAAACAGATCAAATAGAATAAGTTAGCCATATTAGTTGCCTTTAAAGAGTCCATTCAATAACTCCGAACACATTTTCATACAGATGTAATCAAAGTTTTGTCATAAACTTGAATACATCGACAGAGAAATCCCAAGTGAATTTCACAAAAAAATAATCATGAGTAACCTGAAAGCTGTTCCTTCTTACAAATGACAATATTTCTTGAGTATGATAAGGTATTGTTTTACTTCCTCACTAGTATATATCCGTTGATATCATATTCGTTTATATACCATTCTTTACAAGGAAATATTTTAACAGCTATCAACATGAAACATCGGGGATTTTATTTTCATTTTTCAAGTGTTTCCGCTTATTGGTTAACGATTTCTTTTTAAAAATATAAATTGATGATGAGGTCTTTCTTTGATTTCAATCAGTTTGTTTCCATAGCACTTAATGACTGCATTATATTACGTTTTATGATAGCAACCCCGCTATCTTCTTTGGATTATCTTATAATTATTGTAAGAAACTAGCACTGTTTTAAGTTGTCGTAAAATTCTAATAAAAATATATCTAGCTGAGTGGAACATTGATTCCACTAGCACCAGCATGACCAGGAGAGCTTGAATGGTTGAGCAATGATGACGAAAAATGATTTGGATCCTTATCAAGCAGATAATTTGCATTCCCCCAAACCATGGACCTATTACGAATAGGTCCATGCCCAAACATACGTGTACATCTCGCGATACACGTCATGCACGTAATGGTTAACCATAGAGCTATTATAGCTCCGTTGTTAAACAACTGATTTTTGTAAGCTAAATACCATCACACACATGGTGGTTTTTTTTATTACGAGGTAACTAGCATCCCTAAATTAGACTCCAAAATAGCCAATCTGGAATAAAATTATTGATAATGGTTTTTCAACTGATTTGAGTAGGTATGGGTGTCAACATTTCCAAAAAAAAGTTCGAAAGAATACGGGTTGGGGAAAGTGGTTTTTAAGGTCAAAGGTCAATGACCTTTTCATAATATTGTATAATAGTATCTCTGAGATGAAAAGGCGCAGGTTGGTGATAATGGCGTAAAAATGCAAAAATTCTTATCAGAATGTAAAATAAAATAAAATTAAGTACCTAGAATGGACATTCACCAATAAAATTCAAGGTCAGAGCCTTTCAAAGGTCAATGACCTTTTTAACATTATATACACCATACTGTATAAATGGTATATCTGAGATGATAAGGTACAGGTTGGTGATCATGGTGTCAAAGTGCACAGATTCTTACAAGAAGATCAAATAAAACAAATTAAAGTACCTAAAATGGACATTCACCAATAAAATTCAAGGTCAAAGCTTTTCGAAGGTCAATGACTTTTTTTACATTATATACCATACTGTATAATGTTATCTTTGAGATGAAAAGGCACAGGTTGGTGATTATGGTGTCAAAATGCACAGATTCTTACCAGAAGATCAAATGATATAAAATTAAGCACCTAGAATGCACATTCACCCATGAAATTTAAGGCCAAAGGTCAATGACCTTTTATACATTATATACATGTACCATATTATATAATGGTATCTCTATGATAAAACGGTGCAGGTTGGTGTTCTTGGTGTCAAAATACACAGATTCTTACAAAAAGATTAAATTAAATAAAATTAAGCATCGAGAATGCATATTCATCCATAAAATTTAAGGACAAAGGTAAATGTCCTTTTTAACTTAAGATAATAATAATATCTCTGAGATAAAACACCGCAGGTTGGTGATCTTGGTGCCAAAATGCAGAGATTTGTACAAGAAGATTAAACAACACCAAAGTATCATACAGAATAAACTTTCACCCTTGAAATCCAAGATCAGAGGTTATATATATTTATATATACATATATATTTATATATATATATATATATATATACATATGTATATATTGTCACGAAAAGGGTTTATTTCGTGTTTAAGAACATGAACGTTATGCATGTTTTGTACGGTTTTTGTGGAATAATTATTTCCTGGAGATGTTTGACCGGTTAATTTTGTTATTAATAGCTTGAACTAAATAAATGCTTTAATTTGATATGTCATTCATGCATATCCGATTTCGGATTTCGGATTGTACCAGAGGTTAACTGTAACAGAAATGTCTAATTAATGCACGTACGTTAAGTTCGTAAACTCGTGAGGCCTTGCCGATGATCTGTTGAAATACGGCGCCCACGGGGTTCATTGCACGTAAAGTATGCAGATTGATTTGGATTTGATATACAATAAATAAAGTTGGTGGATGCGATCGAAATGATTCATATGATCGTTCGCATGTCTTTACACGGGGAAACCTAGGATGGATTTCAAGTCCTAGACGACGACTGTGGTGAAATTTCCTTGTATGTTGAGTCTGTTGCACGCCAGCAAGAGACTATACCAGGGCTTGCTCTTTTGGTAGTCTGGTTGGTCTGGAAGCGGACGGTTGCTGGTCTGAAGCAGACGGTCGGAGGTCTGGAGCAGACAACGGTGGAAACTACAAGTAGAGTAGAGCCAATGGGTATGGTCGTGAGAGCCTGACTGCAGAAGGACCCATACATATGGTCGAAGAACCAGACGTAGTTTGCAGTACTGGTACAGACCTGGTTTCAGTACGGACTCAGGCGTGGTCGCGGTACTGAACAGACGTGGTTGCAGTGCTGAACAGACGTTGTTACAGTACGGTATCAGACGTGGTCGCGGTACTGAACAGACGTGGTTGCAGTACGGAATCAGGCGTGGTTGCAGTACTGAACAGACCTGGTTGCAGTGCTGAACAGACGTTGTTACAGTACGGTATCAGACGTGGTCGCGGTACGGAGCAGATGTGGTTGCTGTACTGAACAGTCGTGGTTACTGGTCTGAAGCAGACGACGGAGGAAATTATATGTAGAGCAGAGTCCATGGGTATGGTCGTGGAAGCTTGACTACAGAGGAACCCATACCTATAGTCGAGAGATCTTAAACAACAGGAATCAGATGCATATGGTCGAGAGAGCTTAACTACACAAGCTAGATGCATATGTAATGGTCGGGTGAGCTGTTTGAGCTAACAATAGCGAGTGTAGCCGTCTGGAAGTTGCCTGGTGGTGGAACTGGCTGGTTCGAGGCTTGTGCAAGTGTCAACTGCGGCAGTATATATCTGCCAAACGGATCTGCGACTAAAAGTTTGGAAATCGACGTGGCAAAACACCCGCCGGTGGTTTGCATCCTGACAAGAGCGGGCTGCCGGCGGACCGTACCACCCTCTCCGCCAGCGATTCCGTCACAATATACGATATATATATATATATATATATATATATATATATATATATATATATATATATATATATATATATATATTGTGAACTAAGTACAATGCATTACCACTTTGCCTCATTAATATCATCTATGTCAAACACGCGGAATGTAATATCGTTATATATATATATATATATATATATTGTAAAATTGTATATATTGTAAAGAAATGGATGAAGAGAACAATGGTAGGCGTAGCTTAAATCAAGGTTCCCCAGAACTATCTACCCTTTGGAAAAATTGGTGATGCCGAAAAAATGTCTCTGCCGGGAATCGAACCCGGGCCCCCAGCTTTGAACGCCGGTGCCTTAACCGCTAGACCACAGAGACGGGTGAGTGGCTAAGGCGACCCCGATCCAATTGACCGTCAGATAGACAGATTTTCGTCACTTTACCAATTATAATTTCCTTTGTCGGGTAATTGTGGGTTTCGAACAATGACAAGCCGCCATGCTTTCTTTACAATATTTAAATAAAAGAGTTGCCAAAGCTGTTGTACATGTATAACTTTACACACACATATATATATATATATATATATATATATATATATATATATATATATATACACATATATATATATATATATATATATACATATATATATATATATATATATACATACATATATACATATATATATATATATATATATATATATATATATATATATATATATATATATATATATATGCATATATCTAAATCTGTATGACATAAAAATAACCAAAAACTTATCCTTTGTGTTCATAATTTATTTCCCAATAATGTAAATAAAGATGCCTAAAATTTTGTCATGAAAACATGGAGGTTTCATAATTTCAGTCTGAAATAATGAAGGTCATGGAGAATGAATTTAAGGGTCAGAGGTAAATGAACTCTTTCCAAAATATCAGTGGAAATTTATTAAAAAATTGATAACCAAATAACACTTCTTCATATATTGCGATGTGTTGCCAAAAGCAATGAAAAATATAAATGAAATCAAGTATATACTTTGAAATGATTTTTTATCTTAAGTAGCAGCATTTAATGCTTCATGATATCTAAATCAAGGTTGTCGTGTCTTTTTCTCTCCAGAGATAGGCCACTCACCTCAATGCTATAGTAAATACTATAAACTATTAGCTTCATCTTCTGAAAATATATAGGATAGGTCTAACTATCATGTCACAGCTAGCATCATCTGAGAGCATTTCCAAACAGCAGAGGGATGATGATGAAGATGAAATGAAGGCCAGTATTAGAACTGCAGCTTCTGTCATAGTAAATGGCATGTATCTCAACTTCAACAAAGATGAATTCCCGTATAATTATTATTAATAATAATTACCTTTCATTGCGAGGATTCAGAATCTCTTGAGATGCTGATGCAGGACAAAACTTCATATCTGCTCTCTGCCTTACGTCACCCATCATGCTATTTTTGATAGGTATCATTTTGTACAAGGATCATGCATTTGGTCCAGAACAACTGATTGTTATCATGCACAAATTAGGCATATAATAATGAAATTCAAAAGGAGATAATAGCTTACAAGTATACACATCCATCGACCTAACTAACAAAAACTCTTACTACAGCACCACTTTCCGTTCTTGAGAATCAAGCTGTGCAACATATCAGTAATAATATATCCTGGTCTGGTATCCCTTGACAGAACGTTAGGCTTCCATTGAATGGGACAGATCATCATTGCCCCTGGCTATATGAAAATGTTCTCGGATGATGCTTGCCAAAAGAGTCAGGCCTATCCTTTCCGTTTACAGGTTAAGTTATCGTTTATAGTATTGATTGTAGCTTTTGAAGTTAGTGACTTATTGCTACGGATAAATTAGTACATTGATTTAGATTTATGAAATGCATATCTAATTGCTGCTACTTTAGTCAACTTCATAATTTCAAATTATATCATACATTATTTTTTTTACACTTTTGGCAGTGCATTATTAAAAAGTGTTATTTGATCTCAATTTCACATCGAACTTGTATTTTGACATCATCATTGGTCAATGATTCAACTATTAAATTTGTGTTCATTTTCCACGCAGGCCAGTTTTTTTCCCATCAGAATCACTATGCCTACATGCCACAATCAAGTTATCGACCCATTTACTTAAATTCCCTGACCTTATTGACATAGTTGATTGACCTCTAACCCCTAAATATATTTTTCATGGCTATTATTTATCCTTATTTCCTTATATCAGAGTGATATCATTAAACATCCAAGTTTTCATTAGGCCTACAAATGGCTATCTTCCTTTCTATCATTCACAAATAAAATGTGAATATAATGGATTAATTTCTTTTTGGGGGTAATCATGCATGGATATATGAATATTTAATAACTTTTGACCTTTGACTTTGGATATCAAAGGTGAAGGATTATTCTTTATGATTATTTAGTGCCTTTTTATCTTCTTGCAAAAAGTTGCTTTTTGACACCCAAATCACCAACGTGCAGCAGAGATACCATTATACGATATATAGCCTATGTAAAAAGGTCATTGACCTTTGACCTTGAACTTTATGGATTAATATGCATTCTAGGTGATAAACGATCACTAACCTGTGCCGTTTCATCTCAGAGATACTATTATACAGTATGATACATAATGTAAAAAAAAAGTCATTGAACTTTTAAAGGCTTTGACCTTAAATGTTATTGCTTAATGTGTATTCTGGGTACTGAATCTTATTTTATTTTATCTTCCTGTAAGAACCTCTGTATTTTGACACCAAGATCACCAACCTGCGCCTTTCCATCTCAGAGATACCATTACACCGTATATGGTATATAATGTAAAAAAGGTAATTGACCTTTGAATGTTATTGTTTAATGTGCATTCTGGGTACTTAATTTTATTTTATTTGATCTTCCTGTAAAAACCTCTTCATTTTTACACCAAGGTCACCAACCTGCGACTTTTCATCTCAGAGATACCATTATACCGTATAAAATGTAAATAAGGTCATTGACCTTTGAAAGGCTTTGACTTTGAAGTTCATGGGTGAATGAGCATTGTAGGTACTTGATTTGATTTTAGTTGATTTTCTTGTAAGAATCTGTGCATTTTGACACCATGATCACCAACCTGTAATATTTTATCTGGGAGATACCATGATACAGTTTATTTTAAAAAGTCATTGACCTTTGACCTTGACAAAACATTTTCCTCAACCCGCATTCCTCCTAACTTTTTTGGGGTAAATGTTAATCCCCATACCTACTCAAATCAGTGAAAAAAACCATTTCCAATAATATTATTCCAGATGGTTACTAATTACGGGATACTAGAAACACCTTCGGAGGTTAAACAACTGATATGTTAAAGTTGATTACCATCATACCCTTGATGTGTTTTCAGATATTACGAGGTAACCAATTTAGAAACGCCTTCAGATGTTAAACTAATTATTTTTAAAGATTAATTGCGACCCCTATCAGTATTTTACAAAGGAAAGGAGTGGTTCTTTGTGTTGATGTCGAAAACAGGACTAGCAAATTCTACTTCGAGTATTATGTTGGAATTTCTAACCCATTTTTATTTTTGTCAATATTTTGTTTCCTCTATTTACTCACCCAATCATCTTCAAAATCTAAAAAAAGATATTATTTTTTCATTTACACTATTCATCTTCTTTCAGTGAAGCCCTGATGATCTTGTCATAAACCTAAAGATATATGTACAGTTGGAATTCATTTTGCCAGATAAAATAAGTAAAGTATCATTCGGCGTATAACTCGTGCATTAGGTGCGATTCTTGGATACATTTAAGTTTATACATGTACCATTTGATTCTAGCTACTCTGGCAGATTCGGAATGTCTACATAAAAAATGAATTATGACACAATGCTGCGGTACATGCATGCCCTAAGGATTGCACTCATGGATCTTAAATGGCAAGTTGAACGCAACTCAAACTTATTTGCAGGGCCCTGGGAACGATTTTTTCAGTGGGGGTGCTGAAATCTCTCCTCAAAGGTGGGGGGACACAATTGGGTTTTCCATTGTTCTTTTATATACACACACACACCTCTAAGGGCTCCACGCACACACCCACCTCTCTCTCTCTCTCTCTCTCTCTCTATATATATATATATATATATAGGCGTAAAATAATCCAGGCATTGACGCTCGGTGTAGCTTTCAAAGTATCTCATTTAATGCTAGCTTTTGGCCAGTAGGGCATTCATCAGGCCTATATGTATTGATTCAGAAATATAGATATGTTTTATATACACATTGGCCTGATCGAAAAGGGTGTATTAAAAGGACTGTTTGCAGTTACCCATGAAGACGATCCATATATCAAATCAAATAATGCGAGCACGAAGCGCGAGCTGAAAAATTTGACATTCCGACCTAAATACTGGACATTCTAAGCACTTTTTGTAATCATGAACAGGATAGGTATATAACTATACAATTGATGCGAGCGCGAAGCGCGAGCGGAAACAGAATTGAGATTTCATACTGAAAAACAAGACATTCTAAGCACTTTTCTAATCATGAAGAGGATAGGTATATAACTATACGATCGATGCGAGCGCGAGCGGAAATAAACATGAGATTTCAGACCTAAAAACGGGACATTCTATTCATGTTTTGTAAATCAAGAAAATGATGGGTAATTGGATATCTACCTACATTAATAATGTGAGCGCGAAGCGCGAGCAGAACATTTTTGGTTCTGATCTGAAAGTTAATAATTAAAGCACGTTTAAAGGGGTACTGCATACTGAATGTAATATGGTTTGAACAGATAAAGAAAAATCAGACGAACAAAAGAATAAAGATTTGATCAAAATCAGACAAGGAATATCAAAGTAATTGCATTCTAAAGATTGACATTATTCCGGTGAAATAGTTTCAGGCATGTTTTTATTAATATTCAATGAGCAAGCTGATGATGTAATATCCCCACTTGTTCTTGTGCATTTTATTATATAAACTTATGTTTATTCAATATTTTCCCTTTAAGAACAAAAAAGTTGAATTGACAACTGATTTAGTCCATTATATATTCTTTGCTGCAACTTATTTCATTATAAGGGAGACATATCATTAACACTGGTATGAAAAAATGAAACAATTTTGATTCCATGTAATGAAATAAGAAAAAAGGATAATGTGGATGTGACATCATCAACCCACCTATTGAATATTCATGACGACATGCATATCACCATTTTCACAAAATATTGCTAAACTTTGAAATTGAATAACTTAAAGAAATGTTATCAAAATCTGATAACAAATAGTTATTTTGATAACATGTATTTGATATAAATACTTTCAGCCCGGAGTACCCTCCTCCCCCCCCCCCCAAAAAAAAAAAAACAAGCTGCGTATCTGAATAAACATGCGTGCGCGTGATTAGATTTAGATCTAGTATCTGGGCATTCTAAATGTATTTTTTTATTATAAAATTCAATAATGCGAGCAGAAAATTTTTGATATTCCGATCTGAAAAAGGGTGCCTTCAAACACTATTTCAAGTACTGTGTCTGAAAATTCTAAAGGGGGGTTCATTTTCATTACATTTCTGTCATTATCTTACCTACCAGATTTCCAGAAGGTGCTGCCTATGGAAAATAACACACGCAGCACCCCTATATTTTGGGGGTGCTTCACCCCCATTCACCCCCAGCACCCCCGCTTCCCAGGGCCATGGGGTAGGGCGAAAAAGACTGTGAAATTTGATTTCTCTTGTCTGACTTGTAATATTGTTTATTCAAAACAAGGGTGGTCGGGCGCGCGCACACTTGATTATCGATTCGGCATAAAACCTGGAAGTTTCAACAAGTCCATTAGAGATATCTCTATGGTCCAACCACACCCATGCCCCCCATGTCCCTCCCCGCTATCGAATAGTGTGTATGGTTATCAAGTACCGCGCGCGACCACGTCTGTATCGGAATGCCGGAGCTTGATTGAGTCGCGCTAGGAGGGATATATGTTATTGGAATATATGTGAGAGACAGTAGTAAATGATTTGTGATTGTCGGATGTGATAATTAAGTACATCATAACATATTTTTGAAAATACAGGGGGAACTTGATTTCGTGGGGGTGCTGCCTTTGGAAAATAATACACGCAGCACCCCCAGGGAAATTTCTGGGGGTGCTTCAGCACCCCCGCTTCACAGGTCCATGCTTATTTGAACAAAATTCTAACATGTCAACCAATTTTAAAAAGGGGGTTATGACAAAAAGCAAATTCAACTCAAGAAAAAAGTAGAGTTGGGTGACAGAGAAATCAAACAAGCATTACATCAAATCGAAAACATTAAGGCCTATACAGCATGTCCCACAAAAAATCTTAATGGCACTCTAGAAGGATATGATATAAAACAATTACAACATTACATTGTTTTTGTCTTTACACTCGTTTAGTACAATTCATTTCTAGAACTGGATTTTATGTGATATGGTCTAATAATTACAAAGATTTATGCATTTGTTCATAACACATCAGGAAACCTCTCCATCCAAGTTTTGCATTAAGTTATATGTGCAGTCAAGTTCAGATGAAATGATTTGTTATCTGTTCAATTGATGCAAATCATATTTATTCCCGTTCAGCCGCGGTAGTACATCTGCAAGGCTCCTAATTTTTCCGGACTTGGGGATTATTATTATCATTATTATTTATTCGACCAATATAAAAAAGTACATACACATTACATCAGAAAATAACAATTACAGTACATGAACATGCAAAGAAATGCGGGAACGGCATGTGGGTCAGGGGGCACAAAAGCGAAATTCATCACTGTTGCCCGAAGGTATGAACCCCCACACATGCCGCTCCCAAGACATAAATCAAATATATAAATATTCTTACACAAAATATTGCACGTTGAAAAAAAGGGAATGCAAAAACAAGAAACCTATTATTCATCCCCTCTGATTAGACTACAAAACTCTACCACAATACTGATAGGTACTTTT
Source organism: Lytechinus pictus (assembly GCF_037042905.1). Taxonomy (NCBI): domain Eukaryota; kingdom Metazoa; phylum Echinodermata; class Echinoidea; order Temnopleuroida; family Toxopneustidae; genus Lytechinus; species Lytechinus pictus. The sequence continues at coordinate 6,947,331 of NC_087261.1, forward strand.
TATAGGCCTTCTAGTGCAGATTTAGGATATCAAAGATTGATAGAGGATTCCATTAACAGGGCGATGAGTTTAAATAGAGAACTATATATCTGTGGAGACTTCAATTGTGACATGCTCTGTAAAAAAGTCACAGTTAATTCTGTCACTCTGTAGAACTCATAAGTTTTAACAATATATTCAAAATGCAACCAGAATTACTGAAACAAGTGTAAGTTTGATTGATATTGTTCTAACAAATACCTCTCATAACATTGTAGAAAGTTGTGTTCTGTCTGAAGGATTGAGTGATCATAGTCTTGTGTATTTTGTAAGGAAATTACATAGACCAAAGATTAAACCCAAAACTGTAATCTTTCGTAATTTCAAGAGATTCGACACACAATGTTTCTTGGAAGATCTTTCCAAGACTGAAATAGGGAGGCAACTCCAAACACAGGATGTTAACTTCATGTGGAATGCGTGGAAACAATAGTTTGTAGAATCTTGTAATATAAATGCTCCAGTAGTAACTGTGAGAGTAAGAGGACAAAAAACACCTTGGGTAAACGATGAGTATATCCAATTATCATATGAACGGGATAGGCTAAAAAGAAGGGCAGAAGTTAGTTGACTGAGTATCTATTGGCAACAATACCGCTTTTGTAGGAATCACATCAATAATTATAGACATGTCTTAAAGAAGGATTACTATGTAACAAATATAATTGAGCATAAACGAAACCCCACTCAACTGTGGAAAATCTTGAAAGGTCTCAGTGATAGTAATGTCCAAACTTCCATTGAAAGTCTAAGAGTAAATGATAAGTACATTCATGAACCACTCGAGATAGCAAACGTACTAAACCATTCATTTGCAAATTTTGGTGTTATATCTGAGGGTGACCCCAACATTATATGACGGTAACTTGCATCGAGTTGTTTGTAACCATAATTTTGCATTCACGGACATCAACTCTCAGCGTGTATTAGATATTCTGAAAGCACTGGGCATTAAAAAGGCAACAGGAATAGATGGTTTGGACCCTAAATTGCTCAAAGAAGCCGCCCCAATTATATCTGAACAATTGACTCAGATTTTCAACAGCCACCTTTCGCAATCATCACGGACGCTAATATTAGGGTCCCCTAACACATTTTTAAGATTGATTGTACATTATAGTCAATAGAATCAAACGTAGAAAACTGCTCTACAATCAATGCTAAGCTTTGTGTTACAGGGGGGTTACAGGCCCTACAGATCTGTTTTTCGTGTGCAAAATTCTTTCCCGCGACACCCGCACCATATACATGCATGTACATTACGACTGATGGCTGGAGATATTCGAAATGCAGGACCTACAATAGATTATGACATGGATAAGAAAGTGGTTTTTCAAACAAATCGAGTACACATTGAGTGAGGAAAAAATTACTGAATTAATGCTTAGATATAGATCATTACAGTCCATCGAATCGATATTGCATTTAATGTGGATTATTGGTGGATCTCTGGCAATTGATTCCATGGGTCAAATCACCTCTCCAGCCGAAACCATTTCGCATGCGTTGATTATGTACACAGCATGTATACGTCTGACGTTTTTTCTTTTGTTTATTCCTATACACAAACGATATGCCTCTAGCACACAATGTAATGGGCATTATGTTTTACTATCCCCAGAAATGGGGATTAGATTCGAATTCCCGGGGGGACCACTTCCATTGATGAGTGGATACCAGGCACGACCATGCGGTTTCGAAAAGCACCCTAAACAAGGGAAGCAAGGCTTTTCCAGATTATGAAAATGCATCTCGTAACAAGTACTTAGCTTGTGAAACCCTACAAGTATTGAAAACATATCCTCCTTTTCAGTATTTTAAACATCGTTTTTGACACCCTTATATCGTTACATAGGCCTATACGTAACGTACTTGCCCACTCTGTCCCTTTTTACGCGTGGTCGCGCCTGGTATCCACTCTTCAATGGAAGTGGGCCCCCGGGCGGCTTCTCGAGCTCTGGGAGGAACAAAATGTGGCTTTGGAAAGTCGTCCTAGATCGGATATATCGCTGTTACCATAGTAGCAACCAGAATTTTGCACACGAAACGCATATTGAATGTTTCCGTTGCAGATGCGAAACGAAAAAAAATCTCATGTCACACAATTTGCATTGCAGGACAGAGTTTTACGACCATGACGACGGGCCCAAAAGTCTCTTCCAAAATCAACTAACGTCGTAAATAAGCGTTCGCGTTCTCAAACGAAAGGTCGGGAACGTCTCTCTTCAGACCGGGGTAATACCAAATGAATGGAAGACTGCTAAAGTCACATCTATATACAAAAGTGGTGATAAACAGGATCCAAATAATTATCGTCCTATATCTATTATTCCCATGATAATGAAGGTTCTTGAAAGAGTAGTTCATGATCAACTCTATGCCCATTTTAGTGATAATGATCTGTTTGTAAAACAGCAATCTGGTTTTAAGAAAAACCATTCAACGAATACTGTACTTACCTGTTTTGGATCCCCCAGGAAACTACCAACCTGTGATTATATTAATCTAGTTGTTAATAACCATGTGCTTAAAAGAGTCAATAATTATAAATATCTAGGTGTATGGATGGATGATACCATGACATGGCAAAAGAATGTAGAAGAATCGATGAAGAAGATTGGCTCACGGATAGCTCTCCTCAGTAGGCTCAGAAAATACCTCACGAGTGACAGTTCAAAAGTCCTAGCTTATATTACCATACTTTGATTACTGTAGTAATTCTTGGAGCATGTGTGCACATTATCTTAAGGATGGCTTGATTAGACAGCATAAGAAAATGGCCCGTCTAATTCTAAAAGTTAATTTTTCTACACCTATTGAACAGGTTCTCCATAGACTCAAATGAGTTTCGATTGAAGAAAGGTGGAAATACCATAGATGCAAAACAATTCACACTTTTCTTAATGGGGAAGCGCCAATATATCTCTCTGAACTCGTAGTAAGATCTAGTTATGTCCACTCGTACAGAACTAGAAACTCAGTGCAGAATGGTTTAGTGGTACCGCCTGTACGCACGCAGGCTGAAAAAAGCCCTTTTCTCATCGTGCTGCCATTCTCTGGAATCGGCTGGATAGTGGTACCCGTAGTGCAGTCTCGAGGCAATCCTTCGCTACATCTTATTGGAGAGCAAGAAACTACTACTAAATTAAAAAGAACTAGCTGGCTGGTTCCAGGGACAAGCAATCAAGTAAACACAAAATTAATCAATAAACATATGATCATGGGGAATATATAATATATGGATTTGCTTTATTTTATGGACAATATGTTGACTTTTGTTCTACATACACACATGTATGTCTGTGTGTATGTCCTGCAGGTTGCCTGTCTCTTTGAACATATTTTCTTCCTTGCTTAATACCTTTTCATTGTTTGTACTTGTTATATGTATGTATTTGTTACTTGTATGCAGGGCCCCCAAGAAAAACAGTGCTCAGTCCACTGATGGGGTTACCCTGGGTAAACAAAACGAAATAAATAAATAAATAAATTTAATAAATGAGATCTAGATGAGATCGCGGATTAAAAAAAGTTTAATTAATTTCCTTACATTTATCCTTTAGTTGGCCTATAATCACTCAATTTTTCACGTTTGATTAATCATTAAAGATATCATGTTTGATCATGTTGATTGAATATATCCTGGCTTCCTGCCAAAATTTTGAGCTTTTTTTTTTTTTTTTTAAAGATCATCTGCATGCAAGTATGGGCCGAATATCTAAAAAGGAAAATAACAAAAGACTGAATAAAGAAGTTATAGGATTACCTACTTTATTCAATGTAAACAAAACCTGCATTGAGAGGATTTATGATGAGTGCTGAAAAAATTAAGGCTCATATCTCTGTGTTCAATGATCATATATTAAACTTAAGTTTTTTAACCTGGTTTTTTTATGTAGTTTTCTTATTTACTTATTAGAGTCTACATTATCACTGTACATATTTTTCATCTCATTCTTGTAATGTTCTATATAAGGGGCCCCTCTCACAAGCTCTGCTTCTATGGGGTCCCAAACCTATCATGTATTCTATTTTTTGTTAAACTGTGTAATATGTCTCTTGTTTTGATTGGTTCAAATAAACTTGAACTTTAGTCGGTTAGAAATGCTAGTTTAAATTTAATAAAAATTATATACAACGTGCTCAAGAAAAAATCCCCCTCTGACATAGGGCTTAATTAATTCCAAAATATGGTACTGCTTTCGATTATATGCACAGGGCTAGAAAGGTAATTTCATTTTCTAAATTCTAAGAGGATTCATTGATCTCCCTTCAGCGGTTTTGAATGCACACTTTGTTACGTAACAATGGTGCATTTCAGCCCATTCTAAGTTTACAGCACTGCTGTATTTCTGCATTGTCCTTAGCATGTTGATCCCCATTTTTACATCAGGGATCTGAGCAGGGACATTTTCCTGATCTATCCAAGCTCATCAAATCATAACATTGAGCATGGGACCTATTCTGAAGGGCAAGAAAGAAGTTTGTTTGATGATTGTTCGGGGAATTTGCGAACAAACCTGAAAGAAATTACTTTTACTGAGAATTAACCTGACCCCAGTAAATTAATAATGGAAGCGAAAAAGTGCATGTTTGGAATTAGGTATTACCTGTTGTCTCCATCAGTGTGCATTTTTCATTATCAAACGTGAAAAGGACTGCCAAGCACTGCTGATGCCCTGCTGAATATGCTCAAGGTTGCGATTTGATGAGCTAGTAATTGTTATAAACCTCTCTTTAAGAATGTCGAATAATCCGTTCCTCTGCCTGCAAAACAACAAACTAAGGTTGTAACCAAGGGCAACGGGCATAGTTGACAAGATTTTGCCCCCTGACCCGCCCCTTAACGACGGGCATAGTAAAATTTGGCTCAGATCCCCATTTGATTGCATGCAAAATGTTGCTTTCTGCGGTGATTGCGGATACCATAAATATACGCTCATTTTGATCGAAAGTTTTAGACAATTCGCGCATTTACGCGCTTATTGCGCAAGTGCGCGCAGCGGATATGACATATCGACGGAACGATGCCAATCTTTGACTTTTGCTTGTTAATTCCTGTTAAAATATATCAAAGAAAACTAACTTATTAAGGACCAACGAACGTAGAGGGCAGCAACACACAAGCGTGTTGCTATAAGGAAGGTCAACTCGATACGCGCATGCAGCTGAGCTGCGCGCGTATTTTATTGTTCATGCCAACGAAATCAAATGCCGATCCAATACAACAACAAATTAGTAGCGATCAAAAAACGAATATGAAAGAATATGACTACAACAATATCAAAGATAACTTAAAAAATATGTTGAGGAATATACATACATATAAAAACATACTTTGATATTTAAAACTTTACAAATATAAGTTTCAGGAAACTAAAATCATTACCAAATCGGTGATTGTTGTTATCAGCGATTTCACCAGACGGCTGTATTAGGTGATTTGCGTCGAGACGATTTTGTGACCACTCGCAAAGCATTTCGGGATTGAATATAACCACCAACGAACGTAGAGGGCAGCAACACTGCCGTGTGTTGCTGCCCTCTACGTTCGTTGATAACCACCTTATTTGCTCTGAGCTCTTCGCTGAACCCATCATCACAGTGCAGCTGCAGCGCAGCGCGCAGCCAATGCAATGCATCCGATGCATGGGTTGTTTTTTCGCCGTCCATGCCATGGTCTCGGACTCAGAGTTGAAATTTAGACCCGGATTTCGGGGATACAGCGCCTTTATTTCAGATTTATAGACTTAAAAGTCAAATGACATTTAAAATTTGAAATCTAACCTTGAACAATCATCGTTGATAAACATCAGCCCTGAAGCCATTACACTTCAAATCAGGCCAGGCAAATTAGACGTCATTGTCTAAGTTGCTAGATCTATGACGAGTCGCCTGAAGCCCCAGCGCATCATCAACGTCACTAGCTAGCTGCGCGACCGGTCCAGACTCGGCGCACCCAGGCCAGAAAAATGACCTCGATTATTACGGTGGTTGTCTATGCATTTATTAGTGGTGCAGCGAAATTCAGCAGAAGAAAATAAGAGATATGAGGTATCCTCGTTACAGGCTTAATATTCCAAAATGAGGAAAAATGTCAAAATCATGATTATTTAAGCTAAATATTTTCTTTAAAAATAAAAGTAATATTTTTAATATTTATACCCAGAATAACCGATCTAATAATTGTTCATTAAAAAATATTTGAAATTAACAAATAAAAAAAAATCAACTCGACAAATTTCCCAAAACCCCACCTTATTTTTTAAAGTGGTCAAAAAATTCGAGCGGAGTTGACCTTCCTTAGAGCAACACGCTTGTGTGTTGCTGCCCTCTACGTTCGTTGTCAAGGACATAACGGGTGCATCAATCATCAAGTCCTGTTGCAGTTGTTCGTTCAAATGCATGCTCGCAAAAGGGGAGTCGGGGTGAAAAGATAAAGTCTTGTCTCTAGATCTAACTTAGTCTTAGACGGTCACTGCACTTCCTATATAACGTTACTCGTTATGTATTGACAAACGATAACGCCGTTAGGTATTGTACAACGCCTACTTAGCTTGTTGTACGGGAGCAAATGGGAGGCTGAATGTCAAACATTCGTACCGTTGCACAAAAGACGTACCATCCAAAATGTACCGTTGCACAGCTTTAGGAGATGACGTCACAATACGATTCAATTCATTGCGCTCGGTAAAAATGCAGGTGCAATACGCGTATAGCCTGCTGGCTAAATGCGCAATGCTGCCCGAGGTGTTCGCTTGTGGGATTTTGCTTTTCGCTTTCCATATTTTGGCTCCCTTTTCATAGATTACTGCAGGAAAAACTCTTTGTTTTTTCATAAATTCGCTAAACTCCGAGGCGTTGTACAACACAAATAGCGAATATTCTTATTCGTGCAATGGTGCGAGATTTCGCATTCGGTGAAAGAAAGAAACACTCTATTCAACTCGGCTAACGCCTCGTTGAATAGAGAATCTTTCTTTCACCTCATGCGAAATCTCGCACCATCGCACTCATGCCTATTCGCTATTTGTATAATATTAATTGTCATATAACGTTAGCTTAGATTATAGACTCTAGATCTAGTTAAAAATCTAGATCTAACTAAAAGTTAGACCTAACGTTTATTTATTTATTTATTAGCAATATTTCAACAGGATACCCAATCAACATAAAAATTGCTCTCCCTTAGGGTCCTGCATATTAAAAAACAATCACAATATATCGTATACACAGTAGAATTAACATGAGAAAATATACATACATTATGATAAAACATAACAGTTGAAGTAAGATATAAACGAAACTATAAATAACTATTAACTACGCACATCATTAGAAAGAAGGGAATATACATACATAGAACATAATAATCGAAATTAACATCGGAGATATTTACTATTGGAAAAAAAAAAGCTGCAACTGGATTTAAAGGTTATCGTTTAAATATTTCTTAAAAATTGAGAGGAAATTTATGTTTTGAGGTTCAGGTTGAAGACTATTCCATAATGAGACGGCTTGATAATGAAATGAGTGTTTGAATGATTCAATATGACATTTTGGGAAGTGTAACTTATTTTGTGAGGAACTTCTTGTACAGTGTGAATGAATTTCTTTCCTAAAAGTAAATTGTTTGGACAGACAAGTGGGAGCAATACGTTAGGCCTAATGTTCCGTTATTCTTAGATCCGACGTAGTCAAGAAAACTAACGTTAGATCTAGATCTAAGTTAGATTCTAACATGTTAAAGGAGATTTAAGACTATTATTGTTAACTTTAGATCTAGGCCTATTCAGACCCTAATTTGGTTCCTAAAATATCTAGGCCTAGTACCGGTATGGACTGCTTTGATATTCGACTTCGAGACCCAACGTCAGGGCTAAGCTAGTGCCTAGGGCAGGTCTAACGTTAGCCTACATCTAGGGCTTGATTTAGGCCTACGTTGATTAAGATATAACATAGACTAGGCACTAGGCCTAGATCTAACATTTAATTCGGTTCATAAAATATATATGGACTGCTTTAATATTCGAGACACGGTTGTTTCTTTCGGCTCGCGGGTACCGCATCGGCCAGACCATGCCCTCGGGCATAATCGCGTTGCGGTCCCCTTGAGCCTCTAAAAACAACCATGCCTCTCAAAGCAGTCCATATATCTATATTATTTATATCATGGATATTTTCTTGGTCAGATCAGGGAATTCCGGGGTCAGATTCCCGGATGAACAAAGAGGGTCGATATGCTAGACAGTGCAGAACATACAGCAGTGCATCATGTAAACTTGGAATGGGTCGAACGTACCACTGATACATAATAATATTGTGTATTCAAAACCGCTGAAGCGAGACCAATGGAATTTTTATATAGAAGTTAGAACATGAGATGAGCTTCATATTTCCACATATTTAATTAAGTATAGTATTCAATTTTTGAATTAATTTTGAGGTACATCAGAGGGACATTTTTGGGGGACGAGCTGTAAAATATGATTTGGTAATTTTCACAATATACTCATGTAAAATATCATTAACATTTTTGTGGGACACGCTGTATATGCGCAGTGTGTTCGATACGCATATTAAAGGAATGAAGTCACCCTGTCACTATTTATTTGGTTAACATTACTATGTTAATATGAAATATCTTATTTTTGTATCCGTTATAATGTGAAACACGGTTTGATTCCTCATTGTATTTGCTCCTCATTGTCAAATCTTCAGAAACTGAAATATTTCTTTTTTCAAAGTCATAATGCAATAAACAATAAATATTGAATGCGTTACATTATCAATTCTCTCATTTGCATATCATATATGTTGTGCAAATTACTATTGTGTGAAAATAAGCGATACATTGATATTTATTTTACATTCAATGTTGATGAAGTTTGTAGCGTTGTAGTTCTTTGAATTTTCTAAATTTTATCCTAATCCACCTTTTCTCGGTGATTTTTTTTTAACCAAAATGTTTTCTTCTTTTGTATTTCAATATAAGAAATATAAATTATATAGCTTGATTAATTGTATTTCTTGTTCAATATGAAGATCTTCGATATTCTCTATCGAATCACAGCTAAAAATAATCACTTTTAAGTACTCTTTCTATGAGAATTAGGGAAAAAGTCGTCATCTGTTGCATGCGCTCTCGCATTCATGATGCCTCATCATTAGATCTGATTACCTATATACTATCTCAGGAAGTAAAACATACAATATTGGGATTGATGTGAAGAAATGAAATAACGAATCCGACACAGATTTATTGCGACTTTGACAATTTATTGTTAATTAATTGTTCAAGGAAAAAGAAGAAATTTGCTGCGGCAAATCATATATGCCACTTATATGAATAAATTAATCACCGGCCATGTTATTGGTTGACTACTGAAAATTTCCAGTAAAACCATCATAAACTAGACACTGCTAGATCCATTACTTTCAAAATTAGGATAATATCTCAAAAAATTAATCTTGATTATAGATTTCAATATTTATAACCAAAACATGGTTAAAGTTTATAGACCCTAAATGACCGTTGACCGTGGTCATGTGACCTGAAACCTATGAAAGATGAGCAGTAATACTTTTATTACCCTTACGTTCATGTTCTAGGAATAATTTCGATACCATTTTAAAAAGTTAATCTTGGATACGAATTCAATATTGACGAGGCCGCGCGCCGCCCCCTTCGGAAAAGATGCGCCTACAGTATCTGAGGGTTTGGAATACACTCATGTGCGCAATTTTCGTTTTAAATAGTCCAATGAAAGAAGTAAGGTAAAGAAGGTGATGAATTAAAATGTTAGTTAGATGGAAGCGAGCGAGGTGCAGAGTATCTTATCATTAACTTCGAAGGAGAATTTTGTTTTAGTAGGCTACCTTATAGAAACGAATTCTGACATAAAAAAGTTGCGAGTATAATTCTGCAGTACACAAATAACACAATGGTAGTGGCAAATCTTAGAATATGCATTTTTTTACATCTAGGTGCTGATTCACTTGCTGATTCACTTAAAACATATAACATTTTAGAACCTGCAGGTGATTTCATTTTTGTGAAATTCATATTTTTCTCAGATAATTTCAGATGTTCGTTTTCCTTTAGGACTTAAAACATTGTTAAATCAGCACCAATCGTGCCAATCTATCTCAAGTGAGCTTCATTTATACTGTTTTGGGGTGCAATAATATTGATGATAATAATAATAATAATAAGTTCATATTTTACCCAGGGTAGGTACTTAAGTTACAAAAACTGTTTTCCCAGCTGGCCCTGCTTAACATGGTAATGTTATTATTACCCGGCTTTAGCGCGGCTCCCTTGATCGGGAGCTCGGGCATTCGAGGAAGGGTACACATTCAACTCACCTGGGTCGAGTGCAGCGCGTTGTGGGTAAATCTCTTGCTGAAGGAAAACACGCCATGGCTTGGAATCGAACCCATGTCCCTCTGATTAAAAGACGAGAGTAATCGCTAGACCACGATGCCCCCATTCAAAAAGAAAAAAGTCTTATTGAGACAAGAAAGCTTTATGATTTTGCTATGGGTGGATATAGTACATTTATAATGTCATATTTAGCGCAACTGCTAATTTGTGTGGGTATGCAACCACACAAGCTAGACGTTCTTTAGATATTAACAGTGTAAATGTTTTAAAATCAACAAGGTGAAAATAAAACATGACCAATGCCTCGGTTCTTTCAACATACCCATGATTCTTACAAAAAAGAATGTGCGTGTATCATTAGATTTGTATTTTTCCCTGTTGACTAAAAGTTTTCCTTTAGGCCATAACTCTAAAAAATATGAAGAATTTATTCTATGTGCATAACAGATGTAATTTCATAAGGGGTTAAAAAAAGCCCGTATATTATCGACCGACAACCGTAATGGAAATGTGTTTTGATTTCTATTATTTATAATACAACATGGCATGCATAGATATCGCCTTGAACAGTTGACAATATTTTTGATTTTCTTTACCATGAATAAAATTTTTATTCATTTGAATTATTGAAATGACACACCACTCTTCCTTTGTGTAAGCACTATTTACATTCACAATAATTTTCTATGATTTCTTAAGAAAACAAGTCCATAGAAGTTAGAAATATTTGTAAATTAATTGATAGGAAGCAATCTTACAACACCAAATAATTTATCATTCCATTCATATTTACTTTTCCCCAAGATAAATCAAGATTTTGAAAAGGGATCTTTTTGATAATTGACGCAGGATGAAGACTAACAATACTACAAAGAAAATCATGAATAGACAAATTTGCCCTCGCATCTCGGCGTTTGCTCAATGAAGTTATCCATGTACGTTAATTAGAGAGAACACGTATTATAATAAGAATAGAAAAGACAGATTACCTCTTCAGAAATGCCTAAAACCCATATTCAATGACAGGAAACATGGTAAACAATATATGTTGTTGTTAAATCGTACATGTGTATCAAAACAACTACCTACTGCATTAACATCAAGAAAAACAAGTGGCGTATATAAGAAAGTCCGAAACAAGCTCTTGAATTATAACACTTCCAACATCTTATACGGGTGGGGGTGAAATCGCACCCAGTCACACTCTTGTGTTCTGTTTGGGGATCGTGATAATACAAGTTAAATATTCCCCTACCTCCCTTTATACGTCATGGTCCAAAACCAAACAACATTTATTCAAATTTTGATATGTTTCAGGTAAAAAGTGAATGGTCTCACGACTTTGCAAAACTAAGTTATAATATGTGTTAATTTTAATTTACAAAATTTTTACAACACAAATATCACAATGATACCTATTCATGTAGACTCACATTTGTTATCTAATACAGTTAAAAGTGTTATTATTAAGAACATTACAGTTAAGAGTGTCATTAACATTAATTAGTGATTACAGTAATATATGAAAAGATAGATGCTTTTACACTGAAATATTGTGTTTTCATAGATAAAATGTATAAAATAAAATACAAAATTATTAATAAAATACATAAAGTTAAGACTGTCATTAACACTAATTAGTGATTTCAGTCATTCATGAAATTGTAGATGCTTTTACAGTGAAAGTTTTTTTTTCATAGATAAAACGCATAAAATAAAACGGGTCCCATGCCGTTACGCGACCCCTTTGTCATGTTTGTAGAATACAATCACAAACCTATACTGCATAAAATTCGTAAAAATTCCTTCTTGGATATTGAAACTATTCAGTTTTGTTAGTTGCCTAGTTATATATTTTTTTCTTACATAATAGTGTTATTACTGGTGATATTACTGATAGAGCAACGTAGATATTGTTTTACCATTCATTGACCACATTGACCGATATTCCTATTATATCCAATCCAATTGAATGCAAGTACATAGCGTATTTCATCCATGTCCTAGCTTTGGTACAAAACGCTGCATACACCAGATTTAAAAATAAATACAGGCAGAAAAACGCACTTCACTGGACACTCCTCCATTTTATATACATTTCTTTGCAAGTTTACTCTTTCAATTTGCTATCTATCACCCAGTGCACATATATTTGTGTATCTTAATTCACGAATCTTCCCCGAAGAAGGTAGATGACTACCGAAAATTTGGAAAGTGAATAAAAGAACTTGTTGGCATTGCAAAATTGCATTACTGATATATATATATATATTTGTGTGAGGTAAGGGTGTGTGTGAGTGTGTGTGAGGGGGTGCGTGCGGGTGTGTGTGTGTGTGTGTGTGTATGCAATAGTTCTGTCCTCACCAGGAAATAACGCATTATTACAGTTCTTTAAAGATGAATGGACTATCTTTAGATCGAGATGCTTCGCAGATGCCGAGTATTGTCACAGTTACTTTGCTCGTTTGATAGTGGGATAAACGGTAAATTAATAATTTAAGTTGGAGTATACCGAATCATAGTTCTCAGCATCCAGCATTTTTTTATCACGTGGGCCCACTACGGCATAGGCATCTTCGTTAACACTCACATGATCTATATGAGAGTCTTTAGCCTCGGAGCAAACAGAATTTTGATAAACCGGGTGCTCTTCATGAAACGAACCGTTTTCATAAAGCCCTTCTGTCTTGTGTATCTGTGGAATCGATTTATCTTCATCTTGTTTATCAGTATGAACCTTCTTCATATTTCCATGAGTTGTGCCTTCTTTACCAAGCTTTCTTGGGGGTTTCAACGATTTATTCGGCTTCGTCAAAACATTTGAGCTAGCACGTCCGTCATAACCCTTGTTGCCACGTTGTCCATTGCCGGTAATGGTTGATGAAACTCTGCCCGTGTTCCCAAACGCCTGGTGATCACTTTTCGATTTAGTTTTCCTGTTCTTTCGACTTTTATCTTCAGAAAAAGCCATGTGCACAGAAGGCTTAGTCGTTATTCCCCCTTCTGGTTTCTGACAGTCCACGTCTGATCCAGTTGTAGTTAAGGTGCCATAGACGTTGTCGTTATGCAGAATGTCTTTTCCCTTGTCAACCACATGTGAGGATTTCGGTAGCTCTAAAACACCGTAAACATTTTTCTCAGCCACTCCCTCCGTTTGCTCATATGACTCTTGGATAGGTTTGCTACAGACCCTCGATTTGGAGTATGAAGGTTGCCTATAGTTCAAAGAATCGTATTCCTTCTCATCGTGGAGTTTCGCATTTCCAGTCTCAGTTTCATCAGCACCTCGCACCTCGTTCATGTCGTTGGTCTGACTGTTCCTTCGAAGGTTTTGGACTTTGGTGTCGAAATTAGCGGCGAGCTCTGCGTTTTGATAATGATTGAACGACTCCTTACCAAGTCCTCTTGCTTCTGATTTGTCATTCATTGCCTTCGATGATCTCATTTGGAATCGCAGTGGTCGACCACTCACCTTCAATTCAGTAGAATTGGATTCGGCAACGCTAGCTTCGTTGAAACTTGTTTCCTCGATTCCCTGGTGGTCCGAACTATTATCATCGGCTTCTGCAACTGGTGATTCAAAGGTGAAGTATGTGACATCATCGGAAGAAGTATAGGGGTTGTTGCAATAACTTGCATTCGATGGTATGCCCCCATCCCGATATGGCATCGCTTCGTCTATTTCACCGTATTCATGGTACTCGTCGTTTCCGCTCACCTCAGCTTGTTTCATGGCGCGAGAATAGTGTGGTGGTGAATGTGGGTGATAAACGTCAGTGTCACGGGAATCCATGTTCCCCGATGCAGGCATTCCATAATCAGGATGGTTCCGCCCTCCATATTCCTGGTACTCGTTGCTTACAAGGTCATGTGTGGGGAGGATGGTTTCGGGTGTCATGTATGCATTAGACGGTAAAGGTTGGTGGCTTGCCAGGAGATCCGGAGTAAGAGGTTGCCGATTCACGGGTCTTGATTCTTGGACGTTTCCCCTGTCATTGTGTTCTTCATGAGATGTCCGGGGCTGGGTAGAGGATTTCCTAGCTGCTAGCCTGCGAACACGATAATATGAAAGAAGAAATACATTCTTTGGTTATATAAAAAAATACAGGAAATAAATTGATTTTATTCTCAGGTTTACATGCCAGAGAAAAAGATCTCCCATTTGAAACGTGTGCAAAAAGAAACATTTGTTTGCTTTATGCACATCTGGGATATAATTGGATGTTTCCGGGTGTAACGTCATGGGTTACATACATGTATGCGACGAAATACTTAACATGTAATTTAAATTACCTTTTCTTCCATATGATATATATTGAGATGACGATTATGGACAGAAGGAGTGTCACCAACACTGATAATATTGTCGTCGCATTATTACCGGTATCCGATGTCAAGCGTTCTACAAAAAGATACGAAAAAGGAAAGACAGAAAATGGAAGAAAGAAAGTTAGAGAGAGGGGAAAAGGGAGATAAAGAGAGTTGTTACGGAAGGCAAGTGTGTGAGAGAGAGCGAAAAAGAGAGGGGTGTGGAAATGACGTCTGCATGCAAGGCCTTGTATGTTTCTTTATGTCAAAGAGAAAATATGTGGCAAAAGCAAGGCAGATATAATGCAAATATTTCTTTTGCAAAAACAGTATGGTCGTGCTACATTTACAGTTGGTGTGCAATCATTTGTCTAGTGTTTATGTCTTTTTGGGGAAACTAACATATTGTACTTTTATTTAGATAAAAATATGTTGGAATGCTAATTTCATGTTTGTAGATGCAAAAAAAAACCCATTAAAACAAGGAAGAGGTCACCTTTTGTGATGTTTTAAATTGTACTAACCAGGTATTGATTTGGCAATCAACGAAATCTTAAATCCTCTGTAAATTCCCCGCGATGCCTCATCACTTGTAAATCGAATCCAGAGATAAGCTCCAATAGGTTTGATGTTTTCTGGTAGATCTGATCGGGAAATATTAGGCGTTACTAGCTCAGACATCTCAAATTCAGACGATTGGCCCTGAAATAGATGAAGGAAGTCTTTAGAAGGCTCAAGCTGAAAATCAACGAAATGCATAGAAACTTGATGGTTTTCCGGAGCGATCACTTGCCACATTAGGTCGATGTTGTTGGGGTACTGCGCTGGGTAATTTGGTGACTGCAGGGATACTGCTTTTGCGGCATCTACAGAAATGACTGCAGAAGGAAACAGGGGAAGAAAATGGTACGATTATTAATCATAGTACATACCCATATTCATTAAGAAAAACCCAGAAAACAAATGAATCACGAATATGTGCCATTCTAATGCAATATAGCCAAACTGATTTAATGATGCAGTAGGAACGAAAATACTGTTTAGTTTATTTATTTATTTCTTCATTTATTTATTTATACATTTATTTCTTCTCGAATATGTAAAACAAAGTAAGATAATACATTACGAGACCAAAAAAAAATAAATATATATATATATTTAAGTAATCAAATGAGTTACACCTTTTCAGGACTGAATTAGGACTCATTCTCTGATTAAATCCGCTCAGACATTTTAAAAGAAATGTTTCCTTCCTTGAGATATGAAAGCTACTAGATTTATTCATCATTTCAAGGGCGTAGGCTGGTTTGAGCTTTGAGCATGGGGGGTGCACATCCTGTGGAAGTGGAGCTAAAGTGGTATGGGGTGCACATCTTGGGAGGTGAAACAAAATTTGGAAAATCAGCTGTTAAAAGCAGAAGGGGTACAACTTTTGTTTTGCTTTCCAGTGTCGGAACTCCTCTGCCTCAGTGGGAGGGTGCATGTGCACCCCCGTCCTTTATTTTCTTTTAATATGGCATACGCTATCATGTTCGTTAATAAATGATAAATGCATTAACATAAAAAAAAAAGCAACTAACATGACTAAGGTTGGGATATAGTTTTAAGACCATGGGTTAAGTGTCACATTGTTGTTATATCGGAATGCTTCAAATGTTAAGGAAATGGTATTTATCAGACTCACTGGGTATCACGGCAAAGAGCGATGCACGGAATCCTGTGATCTTGTTTTGGGGCAGGGTTGTAAATTGGATCCAAAGATACGACCCTATAGATGTCATGTCAGTGGAGATAGATGATGCAGATAAAGACCCCCTCAGCGTTGAACGTGAATAATTTGACGTCCATCCTTCGCGTAGAGTTACCAGGTCTCCGTTCTCCAATCTGGAGAAATCGCTAAAATTAATCCCAACACGGTACGGTGGAGAAGCAACAACAAACCATGTCACATTGATAATATAGTCGCCATTAACAGGGGAGTCTGGTGATGTGACTACTGCCTCACCAGTGGTGTTCAACTGTATACCTTCAAAATGAGGAATATCGATAAATTAGATAAAGATAATTAAAGAAAATTACTACTAATACGCCATTCAATGTCCAACAGATCGGAGAGTGAAGGAACAAAATGTCAACAACAACAACAAAAATCACATACAGTCAAAGTATCCAATACGAAAATGAATAATGTTCAGTCCAAACATAGTATATCATGAGAGTAAACCCTGTACTTTTTCACCATACTTCAAGAAAGTTTGCTTCTTAAACATGATAAAATTGTAGGATGCCGCCTTGGAAAGTCTTCGATGACCATAGCAAATGTTCATTTGATTTATTCAACCTACTTCGTAATTCAGTCGTAATGTTGACAGTGAATCCAGAAAAGTTGCGTTCACCATCACTGGTGAAATAAACCCAGAGATATGATCCTCTTGATATGATGTCATCTGGACTCGAATCTCCTGATAAAGATGCCAGTTGTGTTGAGCTTGAATAGTCTGATGTCCATCCATCTCTCACCTTAACGAAGTCTTTATTCAACTCGGTTTCGAAGGAGCTGAAGTGAAGTCTAACTTTGTATGCAGGAGGAACATTGACGAGCCATGTTACATTGAGATTGTTGTAATAATGGTTTGGATAATTAGGAGACTCAATTGTTCTACTCTTCCCATCCTTCAAGTGGAGAGCTGCAAATGAAGAAAGATATTAAAAAAAAAAAAGATTTTCGAGTTCTTACACGTAAAAACTTGTTTTAATATACGTGTGACGTATACTTGCTAAAATGACAATTGGTACATGTTTTCATGATAAATTTTTATCCTAAGAGGTAAATTATTATCTACAATTCCCCTTTTCCTCATATTCTTGTGATGTTGTGAAGGATTCAAGAGTCAACAAATAACAATACAGATGTATTCCCCGCACTTACATCGCAACTCGGTCGTCAAAAGTGCCCTAAATCCTTCCGATCTCCCCTGATTATTAGTGGTGAATTGGACCCAGAAATAGGATCCATTCGATACGATATCACCTGGATCAATACTTCCAGACAGATTCCTTCTTTCGGTTGAGCTCGAATAGTCCGATGTCCATCCATCATTCACGGTTACAAAGTCAGGACCTTTTTCCGTTGAGAAGCTGACAAAATGAAGCCTCATTTGATATGCAGGGGGCACAATAACAAGCCATGTTACATTGAGATTGTTGTAGTAATTGTTAGGATAATTTGGAGACTCGATCGATCCGCTTTCCCCATACTGCAAGTGGATAGCTGCGAATGAAGAAAGACATCATAAAAAATAGATTTTTGAGTAAAAAATACAGATTTTCTTGTAAAAAGTGTCTTAATATACTTATGACATGCACATGTACATGCTAGAATTGCAATTGGTACATGTTTTTCATGATAAGTTTTTGACCCAATGAGGTTGAGTATTTTCGATTATCAACAATTCCCCTTTTCCACAAATTTTTATGAACTTCTGGAGTATAATTCAAGAATCATATGGGTACCATTATAGGAATTGCAGATGTATTCCCTGCACTTACATCGTAACTCGGTCGTCAGGAGTGCTCTG
This sequence comes from Lytechinus pictus, assembly GCF_037042905.1. Taxonomy (NCBI): domain Eukaryota; kingdom Metazoa; phylum Echinodermata; class Echinoidea; order Temnopleuroida; family Toxopneustidae; genus Lytechinus; species Lytechinus pictus. Next base: position 6,965,643 of record NC_087261.1, read on the forward strand.
AATCCTTCCGATCTCCCTCGGTCAGTAGTGGTGAATTGAACCCAGAGATGGGATCCATTCGATACGATATCACCCCGATTGATACTTCCACTTAAACGCCCCCTTAGAGCTGAGCTTGTGTAGTTCGATGTCCATCCATCATTCACGATCACGAAGTCACGATCCACTTCCGTTGAGAAGTTGTTGAAATGAAGCCTTACTTGATATGCAGGAGGGACACTCACAAACCAGCGTATGTTAAGATCGTTGTAATACAGGTGTGGGTGATTAGGAGACTGTATCACAGCTACTTTCCCGACTTTCAAATGAATAGCTGAAATAAAACAAGAGATAAATTTCAAACAATGATTTCATGTTATTGAAAGACTTTTGAAATACATTATGCAAAACTATGTCCACGAGTAATTTATGCAGAAATCATAACTGTTTTTATCATGAGTGATCAGATTATTTGAATGTATAGATTCACTTCTAGCCCCGACAGGGCGCGGGGTGGGGGTATATTTGTTGTGTAATAACACATCATATTGTTATCTGGTAATAACATATTATACTGGTATACTGGCCCCTAATTATATAATTATCTTCCTGAAAATGTAAAAAAGTCATTGCCGATGTCAACTTCAAGCCTTAAATACAAATATCATGACATCCACCTACATCTGAATCGTGATGTTTTCTATAGTACTTGTTACTTAACTGGTATATACTATAATTTTGTTGCTGCCTCTTTGTATCAAGAATGCCTGTTGTACTATTTAATCGTGTATTTCTTGTATCATGTGAAGTAGTTAATATCTGTTCTTATTCTACCTGCTTGCTCGCCTCTATATAAGCGCTTTTCTTCTCTTTTCTCTTCCTTTCCCTTCTCTTAGCCCTTTCTTTTTTTAATTGTTGTTTAGTCATGTAGTTTTACAGGCGTATCCCGGGGTTTTTACGTATTCTTCAATGTACATAATTTACATACTGAATTTTACATTCATTGTTTTTTGTACTATATTCATGATATTATAGATTTGTATATTCTATTTGAAAAAGGATTAGATGTTAGTCGGAAGAAAATAACTGTTTAACTGAATTGAATTGAATATTCAGCCTAGCACATACTGCACATCGAAAAGGGTCTAGATCATGAGGATGTTACATAAAACTCAACAATCAATATTTATATTTAACTGCAACTAATCTGTTCATTGTTCGACATAGACCAGTAGACGGACAATTACACTTGTTCAATTGACTCTATCTTCCTTGTTACTAGTTACAGGATTATGCTATCATACCTTAATATTTGGTTAGTACTTGACAAATCACATATACTTACAACGTAATTCAAAAATCAGGTTAGCTCTGAATCCTGCACGACTATTCTGTTCATCACTTGTAAACTGAACCCAGATATATGACCCATTAGATATGATGTCATCTGGTCTCGAATATCCAGATAGAGATGCAAGTTGTGTTGAACTCGTATAGTTCGATGTCCATCCATCCCTCACGTAAACGAAGTCATGATCCTTATCGGTTGAGAATTGGGTGAAGTTAAGTCTTACTTGATATGCAGGAGGAACACTCACGAACCATCGTATGTTGATATTGTTGTAGTAGAAATACGGGTAATGATGCCTATTAGGAGACTGAATGGATGTAACATTCCAAGGCTGTAAACTGATAGCTGTAAATAATAGTAATAAATAAAAACATTTATCGGAATTCCTTGCCAAAACGGACTATATTTACAGACTAAAAATAATGAAACCTCAAGACTTATAAATTTTACAATAATTGTATATTTCTAATAGCATAAACACTTAGAAATAAAAGTTAAAATTTGAAACCTTAGAGGTTGATGCAAGAGCAGCAACCCAGGGGTTAAACATGGATCCCCTGGTTAGGGTTCATTTTTCCACCATTTGGGTTCGAAACTGCACCCTAGGCATGCTATGGGTGCAATCTAAAAGTACTCAGGGTTCATTTCAACATCCCTAGGGTTCAATTTGGCATCCTTAAGTTAAAGGTTTATTTTTGCACGTTTCAGGGTGCATTTTCTATCATAGTAAACTCTAAATGCAGGACGCATAATTGTGCCTTTCACTGAAAGAGTTCTTTTTGCGACAGCCATCACCCTGAATAACAAAATAGGCTGACGAGACTTCATTTACTTGCTGTTTCTCTATCGATTTTTTTAGTGTTGCTTAACCTTGCTTGGGACTCGAACTCACCTCGTTGTAACTGTAGTCAAGACCTCTTCCCAATTGCTAGCGAGAAGCGCTGATACCGGATGGGTTTTTTAAGCGATTATGTGCCGATAGTTCGTCTTACTATACTAAATAAACCGATCTATGGACAATTACACGCACTCGACCCTGCTCGAAAATTTGACGGAATAAAGTCATATTTTGGTGTGTATTTCCACTCTCTCATCATCTATGTTCTATATCAGGGCTGGATATATTACTTTGAACCTTCTCCATATTTTTATTTTCAATTTCGGATCGCTTTCGCAAAAGGAACTTTTCCTCCTTTCACAGAAAATTTGTAAAAAGAATACCAAAGTGCCAATTTGATGTCTTGCCTTCCTTAGCGTGATCGTCTGATCCACGCCTTCTAGCCGCTTTGACAATTGGAGTCATTTACTGTCTATAACCTTTTAATTAATTCACTTTCGTAAAAGATAATGGCTTTAACGAATAAAATGATAATCACTTTTCTGCAGGTTTCTGTACCAATAAAGGTTCAAAATTGATCATTCATGCAAATTGAACCCCTGCCCATACAAAGTGTATCCGTAGGAGTGAAATAACCTCGTTCACCGAACCGCGTTTGGCCCTGGATTTCAATTTTAGTCGGCAAACATTGCTTCATTACAGAAGTAATATTTGCCGAACTCCTTCTCGCTACTCACCGGGGCTCTTTCCGGTGAGTATATAGCCATACAATTTTTTTTTATTAAAAAATAAAAATCATACAAAAAAGAGCAAATTTCCTGGAAAGTGACTTCGCATGTCTCTTCTACGGAAATAAAGGGAAGCCCGATGGTGGCGCCAATAAATTTCACAGCCTTGATACAGCTCCTCGGTAATTTTATAACTGTGTCTAAATTCTTTGAATGTGCAATTCCTATGATTACTTGATTAAATATGGGCACCAATGAATGAAATACCTTCAAAAATATAATTTAAGATTATTATTGGCGATGATTACATTCTTTTGCAAAAAATTAAAAACGATGAATAATTTGAATAAAATATAAAATTTACGTACCTTGAACGAAACCAGCAGTACAAGCTTTGTTTCGGGAAGTAATCCCCCTATTTTTTGCTGATATCTTGTTCCTCAGTTTTTTGTTTCATATGTATTTAAATGTTTTGTTTTGTTTTGTTTTTTTGCATAGAAAAAATATTAATATACAAGAAATAATAAAAAAAGAGTAATAAAAAAATAATAATAATAGATAAAATTGTTACCCTACTTTTCATACAGTGGGTGGCAAAAATAGTCAATCATGACTTATAGCCAAATAAAAACAGGGAATGGAATGGAATGGTTCGTTTGTCAATAAAGCGGTCTACCAAAGTCTATACAATAAAAAGATTGGACATTCCACGGAATTCGCGTAATTCTTTGCGCAATTTGCATGTAAAATAGTTAAGGTGCCCAGTTAAGTCTTTTCCTTGTCGTGTCTTTGATAGGAATATAAATCGCGCACCCTCTTTAGGCCAAAAAATTGATGTTGTCGCCGTGGGCCAGGCAGCGACGTCTAGAGCAAGAAAATATGAGGGACAGGCAGCTAAAAGAAGTCACCAAAGGGATTTTTATCGATTGGTATGTGAAGTGGAACAATTTGATTAGATTTTAGATTTCGTACTGTCGTGCAGTTGCATGGAAGTATTTAATCTGGACTCCAGGAATCTCCAAAAAAAGTCGGAAGATCAGCTTATAGAGAGGGTTGCATGCGTCGTGCCTTGATTTTCCCGTGCACAGCGGCATGTAATGAACCCTTGAGTGACCCTAGTCGAGATAGGGGTGCTAAGTGCAAAATTGAACCTTAAAGTGCACCTTTATTTCTTAGTGTGTTCACAATGTAAATGTAATCCCAATCAACGTCTTTTTTGCCCAAGGGTCAAAGGTTAATTGATGCTAAATATGTATGAACAATTATATAATCAAAATTATTTTTATTTTCTATATATCAACAGGCCCCTTTGCGTAACAGCAAGTCTGTAAAAAAATGTATACAAAAATAACGATATACATTACCTAAATATTACGCGTAGAGCTACTTGTATCTCTTGTATATTACCGCCCCCCCCCCCCCCTTTCCCCCAGGGAAGCTTATAAAACATAATGTTCAAAGCATAATTCATATTAATATTTCAAATTCAAGTTTAAATACAAATAGGGTTCTTCTATATCATTTACATAGATGTAGCATTTACTTAATTTAAAAAACTGATTAAGTGATTTGACAGAATTTATAATGTTAACACATGATAAGTTACTGGGCAATATTGAGAATAAGTTCAATTATGAAAAAAGAGATACATTTTGTTCTCATTCTTCTACCTCATTCTGTCTTCTACTAGAATGGTCTTGTGAATAACGTTCCGCATGACATCAAAAATCGCGAGAATTGGGGACGGGGATATAAAAACATCTATTACACGCTCACTATACATGTGCTATCGTATTTCATCAAACGCTAAGTCGTTATATATAAATCATTTCTTCGAACAGTATGAGTCATGTTTTGAATCCTTTTATCACCATTTTGTTAGTCAATGGTGAATTGAACCAAGAGATGAACTCATAATAATGCGTATATTAACAACGAAAATGCATAATGCATTTGGACACAATTTTAAATATGAATACATTCAAATCATTTTTAATCAGTTCGAACTCACTTCGAAATGGTGTCAATCGGGCTTGGAATCCTGTATTATAACGATTCCCATCGTCACTGGTAAAGTCAATCCAAAGATATGATCCTCTTGATATGACGTCATCTGGACTCAAATATCCAGATAGAGATGCCACTCTTGTTGAGTTTGAGTAGTCTGATGTCCATCCATCCCTCACGTAAACAAAGTCATGATTCTCCTCGGTTGAGAAACTGGTGAAGTTAACTCGTACTTGATATGAAGAAGGTACACTCACAAACCATCTTATGTTGATATTGTTGTAGTATGAGTACGGGTAATTAGGAGACTGAATGGATGCATGATTCCAAGGCTGCAAACTGATATCTGTGAGCAGTGGAAATACGAAATGTATTTCATTATGCCTAAATAAATAATAATAATAAATCATTACAAATTCAGATGTTTGTTGTAAAAATGTTGACATTTTTGCACGCTCAATTTGCTCACAAGCAATTCTTTGTATAAATTTTGCAAAATACGCCTGTACCTGGACCCTCTACGTGCATTTTTAGCTCATTACGCCACTGCTATGGGCGAGACTGCCAGAGGCGTTCCACTCGCTTTTTTTATTGTATGTTTGTTTTTGTCAATTATTTCACACTCACTTCGGAATGGTGTAAGTTGTGCTTCGAATCCCGTACTAGTAGCCCAGTCATCACTGGTGAAAGTAACCCAAAGATACGATCCTCTTGATATGATGTCATCTGGATTCAAATCTCCTGACAGAGATGCCACTCTTGTTGAGTTTGAATAGTTCGATGTCCATCCATCCCGCACGATAACAAAGTCATTATCCTTCTGGGTTGAGAATCGGGTGAAGTTAAGTCGTACTCGGTATACAGGAGGAACACTTACAAACCAGCGTATGTTGGTATTGTTGTAGTAGAAATACGGGTAATGATGCGTATTAGGAGACTGAATGGATGTAACATTCCAAGGCTGCAAACTGATAGCTGTAAATAATAGTAATAAATAAAAACATTTATCGGAATTCCTTGCCAAAACGGACTATATTTACAGACTAAAAATAATGAAACCTCAAAACTTATAAATTTTACAATAATGTTATATTTCTAATAGCATAAACACTTAGAAATAAAAGTTATAATTTGAAACCTTAGAGGCTGATGCAAGAGCAGCATCCCAAGGGTTAAAAATTGATCCTCTGGTTAGGGTTCATTTTTCCACCATATGGGTTCGAAACTGCACCCTAGGCATGCTATGGGTGCAATATAAAAGTACTCAGGGTTCATTTCAACATCCCTAGGGTTCAATTTGGCATCCTTAAGTTAAAGGTTTATTTTTGCACGTTTCAGGGTGCATTTTCTACCATAGTAAACTTTACATGCAGGACGCATAATTGTGCCTTTCACTGAAAGGGTTCTTTTTGCGACAGCCATCACCCTGAATAACAAAATACTGACGAGACTTCATTCACTTGCTGTTTCTCTATCGATTTTTTTAGTGTTGCTTAACCTTGCTTGGGACTCGAACTCACCTCGTTGTAACTGCAGTCAAGACCTCTTCCCAATTGCTAGCAAGAAGCGCTGATACCGGATGGGTTTTTTAAGCGATAATGTGCCGAAAGTTCGTCTTACTAACTAAATAAACAGATCTATGGACAATTACACGCACTCGATCCTGCTCGAAAATTTGACGGCATAAAGTCATATTTTGGTATGTATTTCCACTCTCCCATCATCTATGTTCTATATTAGGGCTGGATATATTACTTTGAACCTTCTCCTTTTTTTTATTTTCAATTTTGGATCGCTGTCGCAAAAGGAACTTTTCCCCCTTTCACAGAAAATTTGTAAAAGAAAATACCAAAGTGCCAATTTGATGTCTTGCCTTCCTTAGCGTGATCGTCTGATCCACGCCTTCTAGCCGCTTTGACATTAGTTTGTGTTTGTTACTTCTTCTTTTTTTACAAAGAATTATAACTTGTATGTTTCGTTTACACGGGTTTACGTATCAAATTAATTAGTAATGATCATTTGACAATTGGATTCATTTACTCTCTATAACCTTTTAATTCATTCACTTTCATAAAAGATAATGGCTTTAACATGAGAATAATATGATAATCACTTTTCTGCGGGTTTCTGTACCAATAAAATTGATCATTCATGCAAAGTGAACCCCTGCCCGTACAACATGTACAAAGTGTATCCGTAGGAGTGAACTAACCTCGTACACACTCACACTATTGCGAGGTTAGTATATATGCTACACTGGACCGCGTCTGGCCCTGGATTTCTATTCTAGTCGGCAAACATTGCTTCATTACAGAAGTAATATTTGCCGAAACTCCTTCTCGCTACTCACCGGGGCTCTTTCCGGTGAGTAGTCATACAATTTATTTTTTCAATTAAAAAATAAAAATCATACAAAAAGAGCAAATTTCCTGGAAAGTGACTTCGCATGTCTCTTCTACGGAAATAAAAGGAAGCCCGATGGTGGCGCTAATAAATTTCTCAGCCTTGATTCAGCTCCTCGGTAATTTTATAACTGTGTCTAAATTCTTTGAATGCGCAATTCCTATGATTACTAGATAAAATATGGGCACCAATGAATGAAATACCTTCAAAATATAGTCTAAGATTATTATTGGCGATGATTACATTCTTTTGCAAATAATTTAAAACGATGAATAATTTAAAAAGAAATGAAAATTTACGTACCTTGAACGAAACCAGCAGTACAAGCTTTGTTTCGGGAAGTAATCCCCCTATTGTTTGCTGATATCTTATTCCTCAGTTTTTTGTTTCATATGTATCTAAATGTTTTGTTTTGTTTTGTTTTTTGCATAGAAAAAAAGAATGAATATACAAGAAATAATATAAAAAAGTAATAAAAAAATAATAATAATTAATAAAATTGTTACCTTACTTTTCATACAGTGGGTGGCAAAAATAGTTAATCATGACTTATTGCCAAATAAAAACAAGGAATGGAATGGAATGGTTCGTTTGTCGATAAAGCGGTCTACCAAAGTCTATACAATGAAAAGATAGGACATTCCACGGAATTCGCGTAATGCTTTGCGAGAATTGCGTGTAAAATAGTTAAGGTGCCTAGTTAAGTCTTTTCCTGGTCGTGTCTTTGATAGGAATATAAATCGCGCACCCTCTTTAGGCCAAAAATTGATGTTTTAACTGGGCGTTGTGGCGTGCGCCTGTAATCCAAGCTGTGGGGAAGTTACAAATTGATGCAGAGGTTCGAGGTTCGAGCCCTGGTCACGTCTTTCGGATGGTGACGTTAAAGGTCGGTCCCAGACGTAAATAATCATATCTGATTGATACACGTCTGACAAAACTCAAATACACACACACACACACACACACGCCGTGGGACAGGCAGCGACGTCTAGAGCAAGAAAATATGAGGAACAGGCAGCTAAAAGAAGTCACCAAAGGGATTTTTATCGATTGGTATGTGAGGTGGAACAATTTGATTAGATTTTAGATTTCGTAATGTCGTGCAGTCGCATGGAAGTGTTTAGTCTGGACTCCAGGAATCTCCAAAAAAAGTCGGAGGATCAGCTCATAGAGAGGGTTGCATGCGTCGTGTCTTGATTTTCCCGTGCACAACGGCATGTAATGAACCCTTGTGTGACCCTAGTCGAGATAGGGGTGCTAGGTGCAAAATTGAACCTTAAAGTGCATCTTTATTTTCTACTTTAAGTGCGGGAATTCCAAGCATAAGTGGACATTTTCCTTTTTTTTTTTTGGGGGGGGGCCTGTATTTCAAACCTAGATTTCTATTTAGGCTTGTAAAACATCAACGCCGTTAGTCGAAATCTAGTTTTGCCACTTCTTCGCTTCAAGCAAAATATTAATATTAGATGAATAATTGGTAAATAATATATTAAAAAATAAGTGCATGAAATATATCATTAAGGATCCATTTATCTGGGCTGGCAAAACTTTAAAAACAAAAGTTAAACGATCTCTTTAATCCACCTCATCCAGATTACAAGTTATTTGAAGAGTTGGTTCTTGACTTTGAATTTTCAGCAAAAAATAGAAGAAGATTCTTTTACTAAAAAACATCCCTGGTCCATTATTAGATTTGGAAAATAATCCAGATTTAGATATTCATTCCGAAGTTGTAAATAAATTATTAGAGAAAAGGGAAGTTAGTAGTTATGCATACTCAATATTTTTTGTCTTCCTGCGAATTGTATATTTCCTTTTGGAAAGAGTCTTGCCCTCCTAACAACAAAGTAGACTGGGAGAAAACACATTTGCAGAATTTAAAGAAAACCATTGATAACCGCCTGAGATCATTTTATTTCAAGGTCTTCCATACGACAATCGGACAATCGCCCTGAATGCATTTCTATTTGAAATCAAGATAAAATATTCCCCTAACTGTTCATTTTGAAAAAGAGACACTGAAACAATTGTACATATTTTCTGTGATTGTCCGGTTGTTAGCATTGTGTGGGACGATCTTTTTATCTATAATAAACCAAAAACATCATTCGAATATTATAATTTCCCCCTTTGGAAAGATATTTGGTGTTAAAGGTGATATTTTTCTTACATTAATTTTCCTTGCTTTCAATACACTTTCTTAAAAATTAATAACAAAACCCCCAATATTGTGGAATTTAAAGCTCGTATCAAAGGTATTAATGATATTGAATATTTTTTGTCGAAGAAAAATGGTTAATTACTTGTACATTTAAAAAAAAATTGAGATTTGATATTTAATTTGTCTTATGTATCTGTCTCTAAAGACTTATACCTACTGAAGTGCTGCTCTGTTTAATCATTTAAATATCTTGTTGACTTGTTTGATTTATATTATAATTTACACTCTGATCAATAAAGATTGAAAGATGAAAAAACACAATTCATGTTTCTTTTTCTCGCAGCATTTACTAGTACTATTCCAATGATTGACTTAATGTACATGTAATAGTGTATGTTGATAACGGTTTAGTAATAGTATTGGTAATTATAACACCCATGGGATACAGCATTTCAAAGCTGCAACATAAACATGCAAAATATTTTGTTGCAATGGCAATAAGTTATTATCACTATACATATGTATATTATTCCTTACATCATGAGGCCTATGTAATTTCTAACACCCTCAATGTCAAATTAATGAGGAATAATATATGTATACAAAACAAGATTAAAATGAAAATTAGAATTAAAATAGGCCTAGTTGGTAATCGGGTCCATGTTTGCAGCTTTTTGTAAAATTAATTGTTTAAAGCTTATTTCCGTCTCTCAATCCAAACGCAAGTTAAATGTACACAAGAAGTTCCACTCATTACAGGAATCCATGATTGACCTAATCTAAACATTGATTTAAATGCTTCGACAGAATCAATTTAGATACATTTTTAGCACATTATACCGACCGAATGGCAGACTGAATCAATATGATCTATGCTCCTCTTTTTTAATATATTTTAATATCTCTAACTCACTCAACCCAGGTGAGGTAAATGGGTACCGGTAGGAAGAAGCTGTGAGCGCTGTGAACGCCTTGCTTAGCCGGGTAATATAGGAGCGCCTTGAGCACCTAACAAGGTGGATATGTGCGCAATATAAATACCCTATATTATTATTATTATATTTGTTGTGTAATAACAAATCTCTGATAATAACATATTATACTGGTATATTGGTCCCTAATTATGGAATGATCTTCCTGAAAAAATAAAAAAAAAAGTCATTGCCAATATCAAGCTTTAACTACGAGTTTTGAAATATCATGTCATCTACCAACATCTGAATCGTGATGTTTTCTATAGTATTTGTTACTTAACTGGTTGAATACTATGCATTTGTTGTTGCTACTTCTTATCAAGAATGCTATATTCATGATATTATTGATTTGTTTATTCTATACGAAAAAGGATTAGATGTTAGTCGGAGGGAAATAACTGTTTAACTGAATTGAATTGAATATTCAGCCTAGCACATACTGCACATCGAAAAGGGGTCTAGATTATGAGGATATTACAAAAAACTCAACAATCAGTGTTTATATCTAACTGCAACTAATTAGTTCATTGTTCGACATAGACCAGTAGACGGACAATTACACTTGTTCAATTGACTATATCTTCTCTGTTACCAGTTACAGGATTTCCATCTTAATTTAATTTCTATTGAAAAATAGTATACATATTTAAAACCTACAATGTGTTGCCCAAATTGTCTAAGTGTTTTTTCACAACATATGTATCATTAATTTTTTTTGCAACGGATACAAATATTTATGTTTATATATGGTTTACAATTTGTTTTTGTTTGATGGAAGTGAAATAAATAAATTTGAATTTGAAAAAAATTGTGCTATCATACCTTAATATTTCATTAGTACCTAATAAATCATATATACTTACCACGTAATTCAGAAATCAGGTTCGCTCTGAATCCTGCACGACGAATCTGCTCATCACTTGTAAACTGAACCCAGATATGTGACCCATTAGATATGATGTCATCTGGTGTCGAATATCCAGATAGAGATGCGAGTTGTGTTGAACTCGTATAGTTCGATGTCCATCCATCCCGCACGTTAACGAAGTCATGATCCTTATCGGTTGAGAATTGGGTGAAGTTAAGTCTTACTTGATATGCAGGAGGAACACTCACGAACCATCGTATGTTGATATTGTTGTAGTAGAAGCGAGGGTAATTAGGGGACTGAATGGATGTAACATTCCAAAATTGCAAACTAATAGCTGTAAGTAATAATGATAATATATATATATATATAAAGCATTTATAGGAGTTCCTTGACATAACGGACTATATTTACAGACTAAAAAATGAAATCTCAAAACTTTTGCAAACTTAAAGGTTCATTTTTTTTGCACCTTTCAGGGTGCATTTTCCACCATATTAAACCCTTCTGGTTGCATAATTGAGCTTTTTACTGAAAGAGTTTTTTTTTTGCGACAGCCACCCTGAATAACAAAAGACTGTAAACTAGAGACTTCTTTCACTTCATGTTTTTCGACCGATTTATTGTTGTTGTTGCTTACCTTGCTTGGGACTCGAACTCACCTCGTTTTAACTGCAGTCAAGACCTCTTCCAACTATGGTAGCGAGGAGCGCTAATACCGGAAGGGATTTTAAGCGAATTTGTGCCGAAAGTTCGCTGTAGACTTACCATGCTTACAAACCATTTTGCTCGAAAATTTGACGGAATAAAGACCTATTTTGGTATGTATTTCCACTCTCCCATATATTATGTTTTATATCAGGGCTAGATATATTACTTTGAACCTCCATCATATTTTTATTTTCAATTTTGGGCGGCTGTCGCAAAAGGAACTTTTCTCCCTTTCACGGTAAATTTGTAAAAAAAAAAATACCTAAGTGCTAATTTGATGTCTTTCCTTCCTAGCGTGGTCGGTTTTACATTAGTTTGTGTGTTTACGGTTATTTTTTTTTTCGTTTTAATACACGGGTTTATGTAGCAAATTAATTAGTATTTTGTCATTGATAACTGGCTTCATTTTTTTGTCTATAACCTTTGAATTAATTCATTTTCGTAAAAGATACTCGGCTGTAACATGCGAATAATATGATAATCACCTTTCTGTAGGTTTCTGTACAAGACTAGCAATGGCTCAAAATTGAACCACAGCCCGTACAAAGTTAACCCGTAAGAGTGAAATATTCAACCCTCGTCGAGATTGGGATGTCAGGTGCAAAATTGAACCTTAAACTGCACTTTTATTTCTTAGTGTGTACACAATGTAAATGTAACCCCAATCAACTTTTTTTGGCCCAAAAATCAAAGGTTAATTGATGCGAAATATGTAAGTACAATTTCATATTCAAAATATCTTTAATGATTTATGTATCAACTGGCCCCTTTATCATTAAGCGCAATTGCAAGTCCATAAAAAATGTATTAAAAAACCGATATACATGGCATAAATGTTGTGCGCAGGCCTACATGTATCTCTTTTATATTACCGATTTGAATTATGCTTTGATCTGTTCAAAGCTTAATTCATATTAATATTTTAAACTTAAGTTTAAATGCAAATATAGGGCTCTGCTTTTACTTGCATAGATGTGACATTTACCTTATTCTAAAAATGATTAAAATGATTTGACAGTCTATAATGTTAGCACATGATACATTACAGGGCAATATTGAGAATACGTTCAATTATAGAAAAAGTTGAATTTTGTTCTTATCTTCTACCCCCTTTATGTCTTCTACTAGAATTGGTCTTGTGAATAACGTTCCGCATGACATCAAAAGTCGCGATTGGGGACGGGGAAATAAAAACATCTATTACACGCTAACTACATGTGATATATTATTTCATTAACCACTAACTCGTTAAATATATATTATTTCTTCGAAACAGTGTGAGTCATGCTTTGAATCCTTTATCAACATTTTGTTAATCAAGGGTGAATTGAACCAAGAGATGAACTCATAATGATACACAACAACGACAATGCATACTTTGGGCACAAGCTTAAATATGAATACATTCAAATCCTTTTTAAACAGTTCGAACTCACTTCGAAATGGTGTAAGTCGGGCTTGGAATCCTGTATAATAACGATTCAAATCGTCACTGGTAAATTCAATCCAAAGATATGATCCTCTTGATATGACATCGTCTGGACTCAAATATCCAGAGAGAGATGCCACTCTTGTTGAGTTTGAGTAGTCTGATGTCCATCCATCACTCACGTAAACAAAGTCATAATTCTCCTCGGTTGAGAAACTGGTGAAGTTAACTCTTACTTGATATGAAGAAGGTACACTCACAAACCATCGTATGTTGATATTGTTGAAGTAGTAAAACTGGTAATTAGGAGACTGAATAGATGCATGATTCCAAGGCTGCAAACTGATACCTGTGAGCAGTCGAAATGCGAAATGTATTTCATTATGCCTAAATAAATGATAATAATAATAAATCATTACAAATTCAGATGTTTGTTGTAAAAATGTTGACATTTGTGCACGCTCGATTTCCTCACTAGCATATTTTTTTGTATAAATTTTGCGAAATACACCCATACCTGGACCCTCTACATGCATTTTCAGCTCATTACGCCACTGGGCGAGACTGCCAGAGGCGTTCCACTTGCTTTTTTGTTTGTATGTTTGTTTTTGTGAATTATTTCACACTCACTTCGGAATGGTGTAAGCTGTGCTTCGAATCCCGTACTAGTAACCCAGTCATCACTGGTGAAAGTAACCCAAAGATACGATCCTCTTGATATGATGTCATCTGGATTCAAATCTCCTGACAGAGATGCCACTCTTGTTGAATTTGAATAGTCTGATGTCCATCCATCTCTTACGTAAACGAATTCATGATTCTTCTCGGTTGAGAATCTGGTGAAGTTAACTCTCACTTGATATGGTGAAGGAATACTCACGATCCAGTGTATGTTGACACTACTGTCGTAAGAGGATCTAGAGTAGGAGTAATCAGGTGACTGAATGGATGTATGATTCCAAGGCTGCAAATTGATACGCACATCTGTAAGGGAGATAGAAAATACATACTGCTATTATATTTTAAGTGCGGGAATTCCAAGCATAAGTGGACATCCCCCCTTTTTTTTGGGGGGGGGGGAGGCTGTATTTCAAACCTAGATTTCTAACACCAGGCTAGTAAAACATAGTCGAAATCTCGTTTTCCCACTTCTTCGCTTCAAGCAAATTATTGATATTAGACGAATAATTGGTAAATAATATATCAAAAAATAAGCGCATGAAATGCATCATTAAGTATCGATTTATCTGAGCTTACAAAACGTTGAAAACAGAAGTTAAACGATCTCTTTGATCCTCCCCATCCATATTAAAAGTTATTTGAAAAGTTGGTTCTTGACTTTGAAATTTCAGCAAAAGATAGCAGAAGGTACAATTCTTTTATTAAAAAACATCCCTGGTCCATAATTAGATTTGGAAAATTATCCAGATTTAGATATTCATTCCGAAGTTGTAAATAAATTATTAGAGCAAAGGGAAGTTAGTTATGCAGACTCTATATATATATATATTTGTCTTCCTGCGAATTGCATATTTCCTTTTGGAAAGAGTCTTGCCCTCCTAACAACAAAGTAGACTGGGAGAAAATACATTTGCGGAATTTTAAGAAAACTATTGATAACCGCCTTAGATCATTTTATTTCAAGGTCTTCTATACGACAATCGGACAATCGCCCTGAATACATTTCTATTTGAAATCAAGATAAAACATTCCCTAAACTGTTCATTTTGAAAAAAGAGACCCTAAAAAAATTGTACATATTTCTTGTGATTGTCCGGTTGTTAGCATTGTGTGGGACGATCTTTTTATCTATAATAAACCAAAAACATCATTCGAATATCAGAATTTCCCCCTTTGAAAAGATATTTGGTGTTCAAGGTGATATTTTTCTTACATTAATTTTCCTTGCTTTCAAATACTTTGATCACTTTCGTAAAAATTAATAACAAAACCCCCAATATTGTGGAATTTAATGCTCGTATCAAAGGTATTAATGATATTGAATATTTTTTGTCGAAGAAAAATGGTTAATTACTTGTACATTTTAAAAAAATGGAGATTTGATATTTAATTTGTCTTATGTATCTGTCTCTAAAGACTTATACCTACTGAAGTGCTGCTCTGTTTAATCATTTAAATAACTTGTTGACTTGTTTGATTTATATCATAAATTACACTCTGATCAATAAAGATTGAAAGATGAAAAAACACAATCCATGTTTCTTTTTCTCGCAGCATTTACTAGTACTATTCCAATGATTGACTTAATGTACATGTAATAGTGTATATTGATAACGGTTTAGTAATAGTATTGGTAATTATAACACCCATGGGATACAGCATTTCAAAGCTGCAACATCATATACATGTACATGCAAAATATTTTGTTGCAATGGCAATAATTTATTATCACTATACATATGTATATTATTCCTTACATCATGAGGCCTATGTAATTTCTAACACCCTCAATCTCAAATTAATGAGGAATAATATATGTATACAAAACAAGATTAAAATGAAAATTAGAATTAAAATAGGCCTAGTTGGTAATCGGGTCCATGTTTGCAGCTTTTTGTAAAATTAATTGTTTAAAGCTTATTTCCGTCTCTCAATCCAAACGCAAGTTAAATGTACACAAGAAGTTCCACTCATTACAGGAATCCATGATTGACCTAATCTAAACATTGATTTAAATGCTTCGACAGAATCAATTTAGATACATTTTTAGCACATTATACCGACCGAATGGCAGACTGAATCAATATGATCTATGCTCCTCTTTTTTAATATATTTTAATATCTCTAACTCACTTCGAATCGGTGCAAGTTGGGCTACGAATCCTGTCGCATTAATTACGTGATTACTTGTGAACTGAACCCAGAGATATGACCCTCTTGATATGATGTCATCTGGATTCAAATCTCCTGATAGAGATGTCACTTGTGTTGATCTTGAATAGTCTGATGTCCATCCATCCCTCACGTAAACAAAGTCATGATTCTCCTCGGTTGAGAAACTGGTGAAGTTAACTCTTACTTGATATGAAGAAGGTACACTCACAAACCATCGTATGTTGATATTGTTGTAGTAGGAGAACGGGTAATTAGGAGACTGAATGGATGCATGATTCCAAGGCTGCAAACTGATATCTGTGAGCAGTGGAAATACGAAATGTATCTCATTATGCCTAAATAAATAATAAAAAATTCATTACAAAATTTGGATGTTTGTAATAAAAATGTTGACATTTTTTGCACGCTCGCTTTGCTCACTAGCAACTTTTTTAAATATAAATTTTGCGAAATACGCCATACCTGGACCCTTTAAAATTTTTAGCTCATTACGCTCATTCGTGGAGGGTCCTTTTTGGCGCCATATTGGCCTGTACAAAGCCCAATAGGATAATCCATTGTTTTCAACCTTATTTCTCACTTTTCTTCGCCAATTTTATTTTTAAGTTGTGTGAGGGGTACAAGAATGAATATTTGATGATGTTGTGATGTCAATGTTTTTTCACTTTTACCATATGGGGGCGGACTTTACGAAAAATGCCCCAAAATTGAAAAATATTACCCCCAAAATGTTATTTTCCCCTCTTTTTGGCACTAGAATTAGGACAAAAGGATTACAAAATGAAATAAATATGTTTTGTTATACAGTCCAATAACAGAAGAATACATCACATGTAATTTATATCATTATTTTTGGTCAATTGATGTCAGAATCAACCCCATTTCAGGATTTTATGCAGTGATAACCTTACTACAACACCAGATGGCGCCCTAACTTATGATAAGCACTTCCCTTTGAAAATACCGAATTCTAGGCACTGTAATTTTATCAATGAAATTGTAATCTGACACATATGGCGCCAAAAAGGACCCCCCCCCCCCCCAAAGGAAGGGAGGGGTCTGAAAATTTGAACCCCATCATTTTTGGTCTAAAGGGACCATATTGAAGCCAAAACAACCAAAAAATCAATTTTGACACGAAAGTCCTACGGGATTACACACCATACCGCATGTATGGGCAGGTACGTATTCCATCCACTACTAGGGAATTACCCTATATTACATATAGGTGTCACGCGCGTAAAACATTCCCCATAGACTTGTGTGTTGAAATGGCACTTATACAAATAAACGTGAAATTAGAGGGTCGAATGTTTACTACCATTGGATAGGATATATATCTGACATTCCATATCTGACCAGAGAAGGGTATCGTAGCCAGCTCATTTTAAAAATAAATCGCCATTTATGAAGATAACTATGATGGGTTAAATTTTTTCAACTGACACAGTAAAATAGCCCTAATTCTTCCGCCAGTCAAAAAATAGTTCCAAAGTCATTGATATATCTTCCCAATTTGGGGAAAGGAAGTTCAGTAGTTACCAATTCTAAAATCAGTATTAGAATCTCAATTAAATTCATATACTTTTGTCAATCAGCAATATCAAATTTTAAAAAATCTAATGGGTTGGGTCGAACGAATATTATTAGATCGGAGTTCCTGTTGTAATTAGGCTCATGAAACCTTGAGCATAACGAGCTCCATGCTCGATTATGAGCCATGCAATATGCTTGGCAGTAAGAGGTTTCTGAACGAAACTCTGTTCAATTATTATTGGAACCTGCTGCGACAGGATGAGTATGATTCAGTGAAGTTATAAGAACTGAATGCTTTGCTTCCTGCTTGTCGTTATACAGTACAGACGCTCGGAAAAGCCGAAGCACTGACTAGAGGAGTGAGAATACTGACTGTACTGAATTCACCGAGATACTGAAAATACTGAGATATAATTACTTTAATTAGGGCTATACATAAAACACCGAATAATCGAAGTGACTATACTGAATTTCTTAATGAATCTGATAGTCTTTATCAGGATGTGCAATGAAGGGTATTGGAAGGGTGTTTTTTAAAAAAATGACTCAACAAATCATTTGCTCAAGTGCCACTTCACAATTTGTGACTTCCAAGGAATGGCATCTATCCCCCCTCATTCACAAACAAAAATGGGCACGAATGCACATTCTTATATTCCTCCTTTAAACATCTTTTCCCCCTTCTGTACATTAAAATAAAATGTCCCCCCCCCCCTCCCTTTGTCACGTCGTTATAGAAACCTATCCAACTTACGTCGAATCTTTGTAATCAGCTGAGCTCGGAATCCTCTGTAATTATACTGATTGTCACTGGTGAATTGAACCCAGAGGTATGATCCTCTTGATGTGATGTCATCTGGACGAATATCATACCCTGTTAGAGATACCCGTGGTGTAGAACTGGAATAGTCCGATGTCCATCCATCTCTCACGTAAACGAAGTCTTTATTCTGCTCGGTGGAGAAGAAAACGAAATGAAGTCTTACTTGGTAAGCAGGAGGAACCGTCACCAACCAGCCTATGTCGAGATCATTGTTGTAGGGGTTCCAGGTATACTGCGAAAAGGAAGAGTGGCTCTGAATGAATGTAGAACGACCTGGTTCCAGATTGATAGCTGCAAATAATAATTCATTAAAAAAAATCACACAATCTTATTTATTTTATGTTGTCACAGTTATTAAATCTTTGAACATGTTGAAAAAAAAATCATATTTTTTTCAGGTTCAAGTTCAAGTTTATTTCATTTCTCAACTCAATACAAGATAAGAAATAATTACACAGATATAAAATGATAACCATACAAATCAATACAAATGAATATACATTGCAAGAAATATGACTACAAGAAGAGTAAGTAAATGTTTATGGTGAACACTAAATAACGTGATAATCATATTAACCAATAACAATATATACAATGGAAGTAGAACAAAATGTATGCCATTCTCGTTAAAAAATTGCAAGGCTACCTTTATAACTCTTTTTTTTTTCAATAAGTAAGGTTGAGTAGATGGAGGGATCCACTAAAAAGCAGGGCTTGTTGAGTGTGGACCCCTCAGAGAATTAATCAAACATTTGTAAGTACAGGTATAAAGCGAAAATGAGAATGAGAGAGAGAGAAAAAAAGAATAAGGTTGATATGGTGGTCGATGAAAAAATACCGAGATAATGGATGAAGAATTGAATCAAAAGAATAGGGTGGTGCACATTTGTGGTTGAAAGAGGAAGAGGAGAAGGAGTAACAAAAAAGCAAAAGAGTGAAGGGCATAAGACCGATGAAGGAGAAAGAGCGGAGGAGAGCGAGGTATAGAGAGAGACGGTCAGGGAGGGGAAGGGGGGGGGGGGAGAAAGAGGAGGGTAAAATGGATTGGTTATCGACTGTTCAATTGGAATTTGCTTTATATGATTCAAGAATTTGTTTCTTCAGTTTAATCCTAAAACTGTTCAAACTGACAGCATTTACGATGTCATTGCTGAGTGAGTTCCAGTATTTAGGGCAATAGAAGGTAATTGTTTTTTGTGCGAAGAGAGTACGGGTACGGTGGAAGCGACGGGATTGTCGGGTTGGATAATTGTGAATAGCGTTGTTTTTTGTAAACATGATCATCAAAATGTTTGGTAGTTTATTTGTATTCAGTTTGTACATGAATTGTCCTGTATGAAAAAGAAATAAATCCGGAAATTTGAGGAGATTCGACTTGTAGAACAAATCATCAGTATGACATCGAAAAGGAGCATTGTGTATAATCCTTATAACCTTCTTTTGTAGAATAAGCATTTTGTCGGTGAGACTCTTGTAGGCGTTACCCCAAGCCAGTATTCCATAATTAAAATACGGAAGTATAAGTGAGAAATAAAGGGTAAATAGTGTTGATTTTGGAAAGAAATGTCGAAGTTTGTTCATTAAGACAATAGAAAACAATTTGTCTCTATCTATCTCCGAAACCAAAAAAAGTTAACAGTGGGGATCCGGAGGGCTCTATCTTGGGTCCCCTACTTTTCCTTATATATATATATATATATATATATATATATATATATATATATATATATATATATATAAACTTTTATATATATATATATATATATATATATATATATATATATATATATATATATATATATATATATAAACTTTTATATATATATATATATATATATATATATATATATATATATATATATATATATATATATATATATTAATGATTTTTGCAAGTCTTCCAATATGTTATCTTTTATTTTGTTTGCTGCATGAAAACTCTAATATATTTTATCCCACAAGGATCCACGCCATTTACTTTCCACCATTAATCATGAACTTGAACAGGTCTCAGAATGGATCAAAGCCAATAATTTATCACTTAATCTTCAAAACACAAACTATATGCTCTTCAGTCATATTATAGATGATCTTCCAGGCAATATTATTTTTTGAAATACTAGCATACAAAGAGTGAACAGTACTAAATTTCTTGGTGTAACTTTTGATCGACAGCAATTTATCCTGGAAGGAACACGTAGATCACATTTGTAAAATGAGTTCGAGAAATTGGTATCATAAATGAAAGTAAACTTTTTCTTCCCCACCCATATATATTTAATTTGTATTCAACTTTGATTCTGCCGCACTTAAACTATGGCAAAATAGCATGGGGAATTGTGCTGACTACCTCGTCAACAGAATTCTACTTTTGCAGAAAAAGGCTGTGCGTATTATTTGTCATACAGATTTTCGTTCACACACTGATGCACTTTTCTACAATCATAATATTTTGAAGGTCGGTGATTTATATAATTATAATCTTGGAAAGCTTATGTATACTTTAGATAGAAATGAACTACCAAATATTTGTTATTCCATGTTCACTAACAATGTCACTATTTATCATTATCCAACAAGGTCCGCGGGACTATTTCACCCACCAAGAGCTAGAACCATCCTTCTGAATAAAACGTTTATTTTTACCGGTACAAAACTTTGGAACTCTCTTTTAGAATCAGTGCGCAGTAAACCGACACATTTTAGTTTCAGTAATGGGTTAAGACAATTCTTCTCCACAAATATTAGCGCGTTTTCGCCCAGCGTCGTACGACGTAGAACGTAAGGGTCGTGTGCAAAAATCGCCAACTTCCATGGAAACAGAGGCCCGAGCGTTCTTGAGCTCAAATCACGGACGGTTCTTCCGCAAATTAGCGGGCGTCCGCATTAGAACGTAGGATTTGTCAACAGCCGTCAACAGCCAATCAGATCGCTTGTAGAGCGAGCAAGCTGAGCCGATGTAAACACATTCGCCCATCGCGTGCATGCACATGTTGTACTCTACTCTGACTACACTGATAGCTGAAAGCTTCAAAACATGGACTCGAATGCGAGTTTTTCGGTGAGTACCATTTCAATTATACTAAAATCAAGCTAAGTATAATTTCAAAATGTTACAGTAGAAGTTTAAACGAGTATGATTATTGAAATATGATTGAAAAGCCGTTGCATGGCTCGGTCGACGACGCGACTGCAAGACACATGGCACTGCCAGTTGTGTGCACATAGTAGGAACATATACAATGCATATGTTGGCGGTCGATCCGGCCGCGTTCAGCGATTTGCGAAACTGCTTACAAGCGAGAGTTGAGCGCGACGGACGCACGAACCAAGAGATCGTTCTACGTCGTAGATAGCGTCGTACGACGCTGGGCGAAAACGCGCTATTAACTGCAGATCTCCAACGTCTCTACTTCAGTAGCTTCCGTCTTTTTTTTTTCTTTTTCTTATTCTCTCTTCACCTCTCCTCACATTTCTAACTTCTCTTTTAAATCTTAATGTGCAGTTTTGCTGTTTGTTGTGTCTGTTCTGGTCTTTTGGATTTTTTTCTGTGGTGTTTTTTTTTCTCTCTGTCCTGTTTTGCCCTGTCTTGTCCTCCTCTGTACATTATTTTGTTCTCTCTCTGTTGTTAATATTCCATCTTGTCTTCTTTAATTTATCTTATATACGATATCTAATCGTTGTCCTGTATATATTTTTGTATACCATGGGTATGAATATAATGTTATGATTGTATTATATTTTGTACAGTGCATGAAAATACTAAGCTTGACTCCATTAATATTTTTTAATTATTCTATTGAACATTGTTATTTTCTATTTGTATTTGATAAATTTTAATCAGTTATTTATTTCATGGGACTCACATAAATAAGCAAAGCTTTCCAATGAGTTCTCTTTTTTTTTCATTTCTGTTAGTCATATTCTGTTTTGTTCTTACTTACTTTGTCAATTTGTTTGAAATGAAGAAGAATAAATCCAATCAATCAGTCATTATATATCTATGTTTGTAACACGTGTTCACATAGTGGTATACAGTTTCAACACACACACATATGGATATACTGTGAATACTTAAACATACTGACCTAACTACAGAGTTGACAAAAATATCCACACTTAATCACAAAGGACTGAATATGTGTACTGAAAACCCAATCACAAACAAGAGATTTTACTGTGTTCACATAGTCATCCACTCCAAATAAAGTGGTGGTTCTTACCACTCCCAAGTCACTATGGACATGATGGATGATAATTATTCGGTGTTGACACATAACGTTGGCATATCCACCCCCCCCCCCCCCTTAAAAATGTTGAACACCTCTTTTTTGGGGCGGTGGTTTGTCAAATTTGTGGGGGATACGAAATGAATCAAAATTTTCTCTGATAATAATAATGATAATCAGTTCTTTTACAGGCCATATGACACATAGCTTCGCATGCCCCTATATGCAATCGGATTTATCGAATTAGAAAGTAAGTAAAGAGTGTTGGGCACTGAATTCATTATACTTTTTAGGGAAGTCTTAAACTTATCTAAATCATGTACATTTCTCATATAATTAGGAAATGCATTATGATTGATAACAAAGGCAAAGCATCTGATTTATATATACTTATATATATATATTAGAGAGAGAGCTACTGATAAGAATACTGTACCCTGAAATATTCAGTCCATGCCAAGCTTGAGAAGGTATATAAACAACAGATGTGAATACGCAGATATTTTATTTTGATCGGTCATACGATCGAAATAATTTTTGTTTTGAAAATCGATAAATAAAACCAATCAGGTCCAACAAGTTTTAATCATGTTAGTTTATTCATGATGTTGATATACTTACGTGTCCATTGAACTGCCTGTACAAACGAATATGTGACATAGGCTGAGAGAAGCACCATATAGACCAAAGAGGGAGTCATATTTGCCTTTAATGCGTCCATGTAATAGCTCTCACCATCATACTTGTCTTATACTTGTCATACAAGTTTTGTCACAATTCCCAAACGTTGAATACATAAAGATCTCAAGTGAATGAGATTGAAAGATGATCGTCAATAACCTGAAAGTTGTCGCTGCTCACAAATGAGAATAATTCTCGAGTATGATAAAGTTTTGTTTTTACTTCCTCTTCAGTGATGCCAGATTTTCGTTGATATCATATTCGTTTACACAGAAAATAGACCATTTCTTACGAGGAAATATCTCAACAGCTTCAATATGAAATATCTGTTTATTTTGGGGGTTTTTTTTCTTCGTTTTTCAAGTGTTTCCGTTTCTTGTCACACGATTTGTTTTTTTTATAGAAATCGATGACAAGGTCTTTCTTAGATTTCAATCATTTTTTTTTTACATAGCAATAAAATATTGACCATAGGCGGATCCAGGGGGGGCCCCCCTATTGGCGGAGCAAAAAAAAGGAAAGAAAAAAAAAGGAAAAGAGAGGAGGAAAAAAGAAGAGGAAGACGAGTGAATAAAATAAAGATTAAAATGAGGGGAAGACTTAAAAAATAAAAAGAACCTTTCATTAAACTATATAAAATTTTCGCTTCGCGCTTGCACTGTTAAGTGATATACATAACTTGTTCAATATGGAGCATATATACAAAACATATTTCACCTCGGAAATCAAACTTTCATTATTTTGTGTGATTTACAAATTGATTTTTATAAAGTGCTCTGTGAAAATGTCAGTTTTATGGTCTGAATATTAAAATTTTCTGCTCGCGCTGCGCGCTCGCAAATTTTGATTTATCAGGTACTTATTATTTTCGTGTATTCCATAAAGTTTTCAAAATATCCCTTTCCAGGTCTGATCGTCAAAACGTATCAGCTACCGGTGCTCGCCCGCCTTTTGATTGGCGAGTTATGTATGTGTCAATATTGATTACGCAACAAACTACTTAAGGACGTTCCACAGTTAGAATGAAGTCCATGTAATTTTCACCAAATTTTGCACAGAGAGTTACTTTGGTATCTATGCATTATGAAAATGCAAAAAATGATATAGGTTAATGTGCTTATTTTTTTCTACGGGACTTCGAAGTCGCCGTATTTGAATGATATGAAATGTTGCGCAATCATGAGAATTATGCCTCTCTTAGACCTCCCAAATTCACCAAATGAGTTTTTATCATCTTTACTGAGTGGATAGTGGATACCGCATCAAACTTCATCAAATTTTCAAGATATATTACAAAGTGTATACCAAAGTAAAAGAAAGTCTTTTAATTCTCGCTACCCCAAATAGGAACAAAAATCTCATAATGCGCGAGACGAGATAATTTTCACTCCGTCGGGTCGTCATCACCACTTCCGGTTTAGAGTCATGCTCGCGCGAGGTTCGCGATACTGAGTTTTCCACCACGCTGAAATCGATGCCAATCAGCGTAATATGTACAGAGTATAATACTTTTTATTACATTTGGTCAGTTTTGATTCCATTTGAATTATAAATAAAAATAAAAAATATATTTCACGTGAGAATAATTTTTATTCATGTTTTTATTTGGTAATGAATATCTTAAAATTTGCATTTAGCGACCGGCCTGACATCACGATCGTATTCAACTAGACACTAAATATATACAGCATTCATTTCGTTCAATCTTTCGTCGACCACAAAATGGATAAAAATCAGTTTCGGAACTTAAAAAAATCTTAACTGACAGATGAATACCGTGCAATGGAAAGCGTCGGGCAGAATTAGTGACTTTAGCAGAAAAGGCTGTAAAACTGTTGGTGAAAGAGAGGGTTGTGATCACGAACTTTCCGAGCGAAAGCTACGTTGTGTTGTTGTGCATGACGGCACTGTTGATCTGAATGGCAAAACAGTGCGTTGGACTTCCGAACAGGAAGTTGTAATACCGAAAAAGCTATCCCATAATGCAATGCACGTTACAGGGATTTTCCCGGATCTCGGCGAAATCGCTATTTGGGGTAGCGAGAATTGGTAAAACTATATCTATTTGGAGTCAGCAGCGCCCTCACTTGGCAAGAATGGTGTAAAAACTCGGAAAAGCAAATCTTCAAAGACGTGAATCTACTCAAAAATTATAAAAGTATTTTGTAAGCTGCACTTTTTTGTATAATCCATGTCATTTTCACCAAATTCTGCTAAATTGTAGAGGAATGCATATCGAAGGTGTAGGGAAGTTAAAAATATGGGGTCCATGTGCTCGTTTTTTAACTATGAGTGTCCAAAGTGATGCGAGTTGGCATGAAAATCGCCGAAAATGCGCCCAAAACGTGCTAAAGTCTAATTATTCCGTCTAAAATGCGAATGGTTCCGCAGTTTTGCCCCCGAACATTCAAAATCCATGTTATTTTCATCATACTCTCTAAATTTGTAGAAGAATATATTTTGAACACATTAAAATATTAAAAATATGGGTTCCATGTGCTCGTTTTTAAACTATTGGTGTCCCAAGTGTAGCAAGTTGGCTTGAAAATTGCTTAAAATGCGCCGAAACGTGCAAAAGTCTCTCAATACCCTCTAAAATGCAAATGGTTCCATATTTCGCTCCCAAACATTCAAAATCCATGTCATTTTCATCATACTCTCTAGATTTGTAGAGAAATATATTCTAAAGGCATTAAAATATTAAGAATATGGGGTCCATGTGCTCGTTTTTAAACTATCAGTGTCCAAAATGTTGCGAGTTGGCTTTAAAATATTGAAATCCACCTAAAATGCGCCCAAAACGTGCAAAAGTCTAATAATACCGTCGAAAAATGGGAATGGTTCCGTAGTTTTGCTCCCTAACATTCAAAATCCATGTCATTTTCATCATACCCTCTAGATTTGGAGAGGAATATATTCTTAAGGCATTAAAATATTAAAAATATGGGGTCCATGTCCCCATTTTTTAAACTATTGGTGTCCAAAGTGTTGCAAGTTGGCTTGACAATCGCCTAAAATGCGCCGAAAACATGCAAAAGTCTGATTAAATGTCTAAAATACGAATGGTTCCTTAGTTCTGCTTCCAAACATTTAAAATCCATGTCATTTTCATCCTACTCTCTAGATTTGTAGAGGAATATATTCTGAATAAGTTAAGATATCTAAACTATGGGGTCCATGTGCTCGTTTTCAAATTATCAGTGTCCAAAGTATTGCGGGTTGGCTTGAAACAGCCCAAAATGCACCGTAAACAAGCAAAAGTCTGTTAATACCGTCTAAAATGCGAATGGTTCCGTAGTCTTGCTCCCAAACATTGAAAATCCATGTCATTTTCATCATACTTTGCACATAGATACTATAGCACCTGAATATTCCAAATATACAAAAATTAACATGGGTCCATGTGCTTGATTTTTTACTATAGAGCTTCAAAGTTGACCCAAAATGGATGATGTTCTTAAAAATTGCGCATCCGAGAATTTGGCACTTTTAGATCTCACGAGAACACAACAATGAGTTTAAAGCTCTATAACTCAGTAAAAATCCATGAAGATTTCATCAAATTTTGCAATATGATTAATAATTGTATCCGTAAGATGGATAATTTATTTATATTGCTGTCAATTATGTTGCTCATTGAAGTCTAGCAACACTCTCAGCTCTTAGAAATTGCGGGAAAGATACTCAACCTCAAAAATTTCAAATTTCAATAACAAACTTGAGAAGTAAAAGAAATGCTGCATGCACTTTAGTCAAAACCCGTGTCATTTCCACCAAACTTTGCAAAGTTGTAGAGGAAGGTATACCTAAGAAGTGCAAACATTAAAAAATATGGGTTCATGTGCTTGTTTTCAAACTACAAGCACTCTTATTAGAGCCATTTGCTTCTTAAAACACCCGAAAATGCGACAAAAGCTTTGTATCTATATATGTGAGGAAAAATTCCAAACCACTTTTCCATTTATTCAAACTCGGGGTCATATTCATCATACTTTGCAGCACTACAGAGAAACTATTTTGAAATTGTAGAGGAATAAAAAAAATGGTCCATGGAATAATTCCAGTTTATTAGCTTCATAAAATAACACGTCGGATCTGCAGTTAGTTCAGATAAGGAGAAAAATCAGCTCACATACCTACAGCTGATTAATCACCAGTTCATCTATTGTGACGTCAGCGCGCAGAGTGTACAATATGCGCAGATCATGTTGCGCACAAACATAACTGTGGAACGTCCTTAAAATCATGTTTTAATGACTGTTTATCAAAAATTTCAGCTCCCGATTTGCACTCACATTAAGTCCGCGCCCTCATTATGCATTAATAAATAAGATATCAATTTAATAATTAAATTGTCCCTTTTGTTTCATCTCGCACTTAGCAAGAGGAATAGAAAGAGAGTCATCATTTTCATATGATGAAATGTCATAAGGATTTCCCGGTGCTATGTCAAAACTCAAAGTAATAATAATGAAAAATATCAGCTCTTTATTAAGTGCAATCCATATCCACCTCACAATTTTCCTACAAAGTGCTTGAAATACAGAGCTAACATTGACGCTTTTTTAGATCGGAATATCAAATATTTTATGCTCCCGCTTCGCACTCGCTTTTTTATTTCCATGATAAAAGATGTATTTAGAATGCCTAGATTCTATGATTAAATATGAAACACGCGCGTGCATCTGCTCGCGCTTTGTGCTCGCATTATTAATGTCGGAACATCCCCTTATTACTCATCCTTTTCATGATTTACAATTCATAAAAATCTCGAATTTTTCCGCTCGCGCTTTACGCTCGCATCAATTGTTTAGTTATCACGACTACAAATATTGACTAAAATTTTCCATTCTTTATGTACTAGAAATGTCAAAAATTTTCAGCTTGCGCTTCGCGCTCGCATGATTTGATTGTTGAAATGAACGTCTTCATGGCTAAGTGCAAGCAGTCCTTAACAGGTAGGGTCTACCTTTTCGATTAGTTCAAAACGTATATAAAAAATTTCTGCTCACGCTTTGCGCTCGCATAATGTAAGAAAGATCCCCAATTACTCATCCGTTTCATTATTTACAAAACATGAATAGAGTGTCTCGTTTTTAGGTCTAAATCTCGAAATTTTCGACTCGCGCTTCGCGCTCGCATCAATGTTAAGTTATATGCCTTATTCTGTTTAAGTTACAATAGTGCATAGAATTTCCAATCTCCAGGTAAAAGTGTCAAAAATTTTCAGCTCGCGCGTGGCGCTCGCATTATTTGATTGTTGAAATATGTAACGTCTTCATGGCTAACTGCAAGCAGTAGGTAGTAAAGCTAAGAAGTAACTATCAGGACTACCCCTTCAAAGAAACGAACAAAAATCATGTTCGAGCGGCCGATCGGGGAAAATATGGCTGAAAAAAATCCGGGCCCCCCCCCCCCTATTGGCGAAGGCTGGATCCGCCCCTGTTGACTGCATTAATATCATTACGTTTTATAATGACTTCATCGTATTTTAACTTGGATTATCTTATAATTCTGGATGGAAACTAGCACTGTTTTAGGTTGTCGTGAAATTCTAATAAAAAAACAGACCTAGTGGAGTGGAACACTGATTCCACTACTACCATGAGAGCTTGAATGGTTGAGCAGTGATGACCGTCGAAAATGATTTGGATCCTCATCAAGCAGATAATTTGCATTCCCCCAAATATACATTTACATCTCGCAATGCACGTCACGTTCTAGTAGTCCAGGATAGGCCCCATAGAAACTTGACCAAACCTTGTTTTTATATATAGGCCTACAGTATTTTTTGAAGGTTTCTTGTCAATTCGAGGGTGCTGATTACGAATCTGGATGATGCCACTCGTGTAACCTTGAGCATTTTCCGCAAATTGGCAAAATCCAATATGGCCGCCAAAATATGCAAATTACCCATGAAAATCATTATTGTCCGCACATTGGCTATGAAATGCATGAAATCGTTTGGCAGGATTGAAATACTCTCTAAAAAAATAATTTTTGACAAAATATTTATTTTCCTCATATTCAAAATGGCCGCCATTGCGTACTCTATTATGTACAATATGAAAAGGAAAAACTAATTTTCACAAATATGAACACTAAACTGCAAAAAAAATCGCGATTTATGAACGAAGTAATATATTCAAATCATCATTACTAACGAGATATATCATTTATTATGTCATATATGGGAACACTGCTGTATTTTGATATCTAAAATAGCCCACTGGCCCAAACAGTATTATGTACAATGGCAATGGCCGGGGCCAAAAATGACAAGAGTGAGCACTAAAATGCATATTATTAAGATAAACGAGTGGAATACTGACTAAAAACATAATTGTTAATATGCCATTTATGTGATAAATGCTGCATTTTGAAATTCAAATCCAATATTTATCATATACAATGCGAAATGAGAAACTAATTTTCACAGGAGTAAGAAACATAAAATGCATGTAATTGTGATCTACGAGTAAAATATTGTCTGACAACATGTTTTATAGCAAGACATATCATCTTGTCATGCATGAGATGAAGGCCCTAACAGTATTATCTACAATGTGAATGGGGACATATTTTGTAAGAATTTGGATTTGCTTGACTATGACATCCATAATTATAATCCTGTTGTATGAGTAAAATTTTATTTTATTTTAAATAAATTATAGCATTTCTTCTGCCATATAGGTGATGAATACTGTATTTTGACATTAAAAAATAACCTCTACAAGCCCTAACTGAATTATGTAACATATATGCGAATAGGGAAACTAATATTCACAAGAGTGAGAGTCATTGAATGCATATAACTGTGATGTACGAGTAAAAATATTGTCTTAAACATGATTTCTAACTAAATACATCACATATTAGTCGTGGAGGGAATAAATGCTGTACTTTGAAATCCAAAATGGCTGCCATAGGTCCTAAAAGTATTGTGTACATTGTAACATGGGACATATAATTTTGACAAAATTTGGCTTTGCTTGACTCTAAATATTGCATATTCATTGTGATGTAAGGGTGGATTATTGTCTAAAACCATGGTTTCTAACGAGATATATCATAATGTTGTGTAATTAAGGTGATAAATGCTGCATTTCTAAATTGAAAATGGCCACCATAGGCCTTTATATCGTATAATATACAATTTGAGTGGAGACAAATAATGTTTACAAAAGGGCATATGGCAGCCATTTTGAATGTTGAAATACAGTATTAATCACCTAAATTACATAAGATATGATATATTTTGTTATAAATCCTGTTTTCAGACAATATTTCACTCATACATCACTACATTTGGCCAAGCAAAGCCAAATTCTGTTGAAATGATTTGTTCCCATTCACATTCACACTCATACCACAAGGGCCTGTAGCGACCATTTTGCCTTTCCATTTACAGTATTTATCACCGAACTGGCAGAATAAATGATATATCTTAATAGAAATTATGCTTTCAGACAATATTTTACTCATAGATCACTATTACGTGCATTTATGGTGCTCACTCCTGTGAATATTGGTTTCCCACTTTGCATTGTATACAGTTAATGTCTATGGCGGCCATTTTGAAAGTCAAAATACAGTATTTAACACAAACTTGAAACCTGAATGAAATATTTCGTTAGAAAATACGTTTTTAGACAGTATCCCATTAATTTATCACATATTTATAATGCATTTTAGTGCTCACTCTTGTGATTTCTTTGCTCCTCTTTATCATGGTGCATAATACTTTTAGGGCCTTTGGCATCCATTTTGAATATCAAAATACAACATTCATCACATACATGGCATATTAACAATATATTTCGTTAACAATTATGTTTCAGTCAGTATTCCACTCGATTAATCTAAATAATATGCATTTTAGTGACCACTCTTGTGAATTTTTTAGCCCCCATTGCCGTTGTACGCAATACTGTTTGGGCCATTGGCGGCTATTTTAGATATCAAAATACAGCAATGTTCCCATATATGACATAATAAATGATATGATTCGTTAGTAATGATGATTTGCATATATTACTTCGTTCATACATCGCGATTTTTTGCAGTTTAGTGCTCATTTTTGCGAAAATTAGTTTTCCCTATTCATATACATAATAAAGTATACAAGGGCCTATGGCCGCTATTTTGAATATCAGGAAAATAAATATTTTGTCAAAAATTATTTTTTCAGAGAGTATTTCACTCCTGCCAAACGATTTCATGCATTTCTTAGCCAATGTGCAGACAATTTTATGATTTTCATGGGTAATTTGCATATTTTAGCGGTCATATTGGATTTTTCCAATTTGCGGAAAATGCTCAAGGTTACACGAGTGGCATCATCCAGATTCGTAATCAGCACCCTCGAATTGACAAGAAACCATAAAAAAATATTGTATATATAAAAAAAACAAGGTTATGCCTCTTCTATCCTGGACTATAGGTGGTTTTCTGATATCATGTGGTAACCAATTCAGAAACGCCTTCACAGTTTAAACGACTGAAGTTTAATTCGACTCCGGTCAGCCGGAAATTCATATATATATATATATATTTTTCAAATTTTTCAAATTTTTCCAAAGGGTAGATAGCTCTGGGGAACCTTGATTTAAGCAACGCCTACCATTGTTCTCTTCATCCATTTCTTTACAATATATATATATATATATATATATATATATATATATATATATATATATATTAAGGGGAGGGTCAATATGGTCTTCCCTCTAATTCCTCCACTCATCTTTGAAATCTAATAATAATTTTATATTCTTTACTTTTCAATAACAATTTCTTTTTTTTTTCATTACCGGACTTTAATCCCCGTATGAAATTCTAGTAAATTCAAAGTTATTTTTAAATAATGAATAAAGTGCAATATTACAATATATATTACAGAATTACAATATATAGAATGTCTAAAGAAATAGGAATGATTAAAATTGAAAAAAAAGTGTTGCCCATATTAAGAAATTAAGTTATTTTTCAATATTGTAATCGTGCTGTTATACTGATGAGCGTTTGAATATCAAGTTAAACTCAACTGCAATAATTTTGTGAGAAATAATTAGGCCTAGACAATTCAAATTTTTGAAAATAATCTTTCAAAACCGAATAAAAAAATATGGCATTTTTCTTCTTTAAAGGGCAAGTCCATGCCAACAAAAATAAAATTTCGATGACAAGAGAGAGAGAGAGAGATCCATAAAGCTGACATTTTATAAAAACTGAATGTGTAATAAAGAAATCTATGACATTTTTATATTTCGCCAATTTTCACCACACGCTTAGGCCCATTGGCACATCCTAGTCGGTTTGCACAAAATGGGTTCCATGATTTTGTTCCGACGACAATTGCCACACACTAATCGAATGACCAACTTCAACTTTATATACCCTACCATAAACCTAACATAAAACCCTTTTGCAACTCTAACCCTATACATCTTAGACGAAATTAAGCGCGGAGCAATTGTCGCAGGAGCAAATGTCGTGTCACCGCATAAATAAGGTATAAACAATAACGTCACGAACTCAATTTCCTCTTTTAATTTACCATAATGATTATGGAGCGTACGAAATTTCATCATTATAATATGAAACAGGGGTTGAAAAAGTCCTGAGAATTGAAAAATATACAACATGGGGATAATTTTTTCACATATACTCTTGGGTTTGGCTCTCATCAATCATTAATGAACGAAAAAAAATGCAGAATGTTACACGTACACAGCAAAAAATGCGGTGTTAACCGGTGTACATAGAGGACCACACCAGTTATTTTACACCGGTGTTAAATTGACAGTGTTAGTTTAGCACCTATAGGTGTTATTGCAACACCTTTGGTTGTTACATGTACACTCTTTGGTGTTATATTCAATCTCTAGGGTGTAATTTTAACACCAGAGGGTGTGGTCCTCTATTAACACCCACTGGTGTCAGTTTTAACACCACAGTTTTTACAGTAGGTGCGTGCTGTCCATTTTTGTAAAGCTTGCAAGCTAATTTTCACGCTGTGTTAAGGAAAAAGGCGACAGGCGAAAACAAACTGACCGTTTGGTACATTTCTCATACATTTTTTTTTCCTTTTTAACAACTTGAAACAAAACAGATGCATATAAACATTTTGTAGCAAATCTGCCAACCAAACATTGGCGGTGGAAGCACTAAACTTTAGGGGGGGGCGGGAAAAAAAATTCACCCGTATTTTCCAGTCGGCTGTTAAAATATGTTTCTTGTAGTTTTGTTTAAGGGGTAGTCTACAAAAAAGTCTGTAGTTTTAAGAACTCCCCCTTGTCTTTCTTACAAACATGATGAGGTATTTAACATGGCAGGCGCATGCGGGCGCGTCGTGGTCTAGTGGCTCTGACTCTCGCCTTTCAGAGGGTCGTGGGTTCGAATCCTAACCATGGCGTGTTTTCCTTCAGCAAGAAATTTATCCGCACTGTGCTGCACTCGACCCAGGTGAGGAGAATGGGTACCCGGCAGGATTAATTCCTTGCATGCAGTGAGCGCCGGTGATGGTAGCTCGAGCTAAAGCCGGGGTAATAGTAGCAGCGCTTTGTATCCTCAGGCAAAAGGCACTTTATAAAATTAATACAGCTATTATTATTATTATATACAGGATTTTGCACCCCGTGGGCCTACCTGATTTTGGTGCCATTGTGTACTTTTCGAAAAACGGCGACGCCATGAACATGAATAATGTGTGTTCATCATTCCTGGTGCTTGCAATGTCTGTTAAAAGGGATATATAATCTTGTAATTGTACTAACATCCCGTTTTCAAGTCAATATACACCAAATATATGCACTTCGAGTTATTACTGTTTTATGAAGTTACGTGCTTCTTTTTCATGACTACTTAAAGTGGTATTGCCCTCTTTTAAAGACTGAATATAGAATATTTCAAGTCAGTGCTTACGTTCGCATTAGTGGATTGATGAGATATGTTTGCTCTTATGATTAATTCCTAAAAACAGTCCTTAAAATGTCCCCTTTTCTGGTCTGGATTTTCCGTTCGCGCTTCCGCTTCATTTAGTTAGTGAAATACGTATGGTCTTATAAAATTCCTACAAACAAGCCTTAGAATGCCCCTCTTCAGATCTGAGTTTCAAAAAAAATTCAAGCAATAGGCCTATTTGATTATTGAGATACGTCTCGTGTTCATATGACTTCAAAAAGTGCTCCGTGCATGTAAAGCAGATATCATCACGATGGTCTGTGTGTGTGTGTGTGTGTGTGTGTGTGTGTGGAGGGGGGGGGGCAATGATGCTATATGAAGTGTTTTGGACAAGGAAACAAGTTAGAAATGTAAAAGAAGTCCATTTGTTCTTTGTGATTAAAGTCTACTTTTATTCATGTGACTATTTTCAAGTTCTGCGCAAATAATTTTCACGAACTTTTCAAAAATAAGCGGTGCTCACTCAAGTGGAAATATTTTTTCGACAGTTATATCGTCATTTGCTCAAAGAGATCTGTACCACTGTTTAAATGCGGAAAAAGCTTCAGGATATTACAAATATATCATTTTGCCGGATTATTTATAAGTGTAAACTTTTTGGTGATACGCACTGAATAGTGAAAACTGCTACCATCTTGCGAAATAGTTACAAATCGAAATGTTTTTTATTTCACATTATAAAATACAAAGGAAATAACAAAATTAATTATATTACGTCATCGACTCTATCATTTTATATCATCAATGTTGTCCATAACCATGGTATTTTCTTTTTGCGAAATTGATCGAAACGTTAAAAATGTCATACCTTCTTGTTGTCTTATATACATCAGAACTTGATGAAATGTTCAGCGTTACGATTATTTAATTTATGGTTAGGGTTGTAGATGGCCTTTAAATTGAGTTCATTTTCGACAAACAGTGGATGATATCGTACACTATTAAAAAAAATCTTAATAGGCCTATATGAAATACCAAATATTCATTAAATCTAATGATACAGGGGGTTTCTAACAAATCGGAGTTAAAATAATTATTAAAATTGAAATCCTTCCAATTGAATATCCCTCTCGTTTTGGTATGTGGGAAGATTTTCTTTCCTGATTACATGAAACTGAAATTGTCAATTCCTGTCAATCATATTTTCTTTGAAACTATTTGATAGAGGGTCAATACCAAATACACAAGGAAGTTTACAAATACAGACATTCCTGTGGTTGTAAGCATACATGTACATATTTTTCTTTCTCTCTCTCCCTCAGTTGCCGTAGTTCTTGTTAATGGGATAATACAAGCTGACAATACGATAAGTGTTACAAATCGAGCAAAGCTTCCATTTACAGTAAGAAAGGATTCGTGTCAAGTAAAACCGAAACAAGAAAAACGATGAGGAAATAAAACCAAAACTCATTAAAAAACCAACAAACGAAAGCCATGAAGTGGTAACTCCGTCAACCATAGGCAGTGGCGTACCAAGGATTTTCCACAGGGGGGGGGGGGCAGATTCGTCCGCCAAAAAATTTGACAAGCAAAAAAAAAAAAAAAAGGTCTTCAACCCGACAAATAAAGGATCTCGTCCGCCAAAAAAATTGACAAGCAAAAAAAAAAAAAAAAAAGGTCTTCAACTTCAAGACTCGTGAGGGGGGCAGATATATGTCCCTTGCATGGGTTGTGACTCGTCAGGGGCAGTCTGCCCCCCCCCCGTAGGTACGCTAGTGACCAGAGGTTTAAATAATTTGTCTTCTCTTTAAAGGGCATGGAGGTACAAAGTTAGATTTTTTAAATTATTTTGTCAGTTAGGCCTATGTTTTAGAAAAAAAAACAAGTGAATTATATACACTACTTGTACACAATTCTAAAAAAAATATCCACAATATTAAGGAACAAAAAGTGACCAGTTACCGAGGAAGTATTTAATGACCCACAATCGCTTTGCTTGTCAGAAAATGTTTCACTTGAATGTGCTTTAGAAACTGACTTGTGCTGGCTGGAAAATGGACTGGACACGACATTTGCTCCTGCGATATTTCCTCCAGTCGGAATATCTCAGAGGGTATAGGGTTATATAGATAGGAATGTAATAGGGTTTCTAGTTTAAAATAATAATAATAATGAAACATGTTTGTACAGAGCAAAATAAATGAAAATACATGTCATCTAAGCGCTTTTCCCGCTCCGCCAACGCGTAATGACAACACCGTACTGTGTGTTCTCTCATCGGCTGTGTTTTATAAATGGTTAGTCTTTCATAAAATCCTAAAATGAATTACTAATAGTTATCTTTTGAGATAAATATTAGTGGCACATGCAGCTAGAGGATGAACAAGCCCATAATTATTTTTGTAAAGGGAAAATATTTTCGTTAGATGAAAGGATTGCTGCTTAATTATTGGGGTATATAGGCCTATAGGAACAGTGTGTCTATTCATTACAAGCTAGACTACACCTCTCTGAATGTTGCATTGTGTGTAATGTACCTGGTCAGATGAGAAGTTGAGGACTTGAAATGGGGCTAGATTAAGCCTGCCTGCTGCCTTCGCATGCTCTTTAAGTTATACTTGAGAGAAAGGAAGACTTACGTGAGAGATCATAAGATTAAAGACAATAACACAAATAAACAACACTTGAAAAAAGGGTGAAAAACAAAGGCAAGAAAAAATGTAATCAGTTCTCTGAAAAATAAAGTTAGGATAGAATTAACAGGGACCGTGGAACGGTTTTGAAAGGAGGCCGGGGGCTGACCACGGAAATAAAAGGAATTTCTGTGAGACTGACCCATGCCAAATATGATAATATCACAATCAAACAGAGTTAAGTATAGGCCTAATGGTAACTTTGCCATCCAGTACTTGCATATATATTCTTTGATTTTGATGGATGTTACTGAACTTTGGATGGCATAGTTAATAGTAACTTATTCAACGGGTCCCTGAATGGTTATTTTTACGTTTTTGTAGGTTACACAGCTTTGGAAAAACGTGGGGGCTGCAAAAGCCCCTCCCCCAACTCCCCGCTTCTGCGGCCACTGTACTGGAGAAATATAGGATGAAGCTAGGTCATCGCAGCAATGTTTTTGTTAACGAATTCGCAAAAAATTATATGAGGGATAGCAATCGTCATGATCAGGAATACCTTTGCAGTTGAAGTTTACACTCCCCCTTCCTCACATTTTCTTTCTCTTGTTCTCCTGTTCCTTTTTTTTTACGCCGCCAATAGAAGGGACCGGGGGCAGGGGGCAGTCGCTTCTGCATGCCCCCGGATCCCCCTTTGGATTTTAGATATGAGCGATTGTCGCAGTAGCAGGCCATATGGTGAATCCATTTTTTTTACATGCTGGGGAGCGTTTCATCAACATGTTGTCAGGTCTGTCAACTTACCTTGATAATGATTGGCTTGGAGTCACTTTTATCCCCTTTTATCATAATAACTGTCTGATAAAACAGTATTTTGTCGGCCAACGTCTGACAAGTCCTTTCATGATCATGAAACGCTCCCCTGATTTCTTTTTTTCTTTTTGTTATTTCGCCGACATCGTACCGTATGTATATAATATATTATCCCAGATTTAGCAAAGAAGGCTGCGAAAAGCCGTTAGAGATGTTACTTTTAACCATTTCTTTCTAAGAAAAATGTGTGGCTCAGTATCCCGTCTTCAGCTTACCCTAGCTGTTATGAAACCCGATGTTGTAGCACATCCTTACAAATTTAGGGTGAGTAAATTAAAGAGAGTAAAGTTTCTGCTTGGTCTTCAACGCCACGCGCCATCGGATTCGAAATAAAGTAGCGGCAGAGTTACGGGGAGCATTGCGTTGGGTTACCCACTGGAACCTACCGGTAACACGGGGGGAGCTCGCCTCACTCAGCTCCGTCGCGTCGGCCTCAGCCTCGGGCTGTTGCTCTGGCGCTCTAGCCTAGTCTAGGGCCCGTTTCTCAACACCTGGGGCGGTATTCTGAAAACGTTCTTATCTTGATTTTGTTCTTATCTACGTCACGCTCTCAAATTGGTATTCTGAAAACATTCGGCAAAATCGTGATATAGGCCCCGCTCGAGAAAAACTTGTAATCGATCATACCTCAATATCTAGGTTGCTAACTTCAGCTCACTATATATACTCGTGATATAGGCCCTGCTGCTGTGTTGAATGGCTCAGAATGTCCGTTCGCGGGGCCTGTTTCACGAGTATAAAACTATAATCGTTATATAGGCCCCGCACTACGGCACTTCAGGCACTCCAACACAGTAGCGGGGCCTATATCACGAGTATATTATTAAGCTTGCATCCTAAGATAATCGCGAAACTGGCCCCGTCCAATGCGCTTTTCCCAGCATTCGCACGTGCGTGGGGCTCGGATGACGGCTATTAGTATACTCGTTATCGAGGCCCCTTGCACTGTTATATCATGGAAAATAACGTGGTCATGGGGCTTGTTTCCCCGGCCGGTGAGAATTATCATGGGCAGCGCTGGAGGGGGGAGGGCCTCCAATTTATTTTCCAAATAAACAAGGAGAGAGAATAATAAAAATGTGTATGTATTTACTTCTTCAGAAATTTATTTGTCAATTTACTTAAATATCAATATAGT
The DNA here is from genome assembly GCF_037042905.1 of Lytechinus pictus. Taxonomy (NCBI): domain Eukaryota; kingdom Metazoa; phylum Echinodermata; class Echinoidea; order Temnopleuroida; family Toxopneustidae; genus Lytechinus; species Lytechinus pictus. The sequence goes on from NC_087261.1 coordinate 7,004,766, forward strand.
TATTAACTTATATATTTATCAATCTATTTCTATTGATTAATTAATGTATTTTATTCATCATTTAATTTATTTGTTTTCGGTTTATTTTTCTTTTGTGATATAGAGAGCCAGAGGTATCATTTATTTCAATCTATTTTAATTGATTAATCAATCATTTAATTTATTTGTTTTCAGTTTTTTTTTCGTTTGTGATATAGAGAGTAAGAGGTATCATTCGTTTTTAATTATTTCTATGTGTGGAAGTTCATTTATTTCAGTCTATTTTAATTGATTAATTAATGCATTTATATTGATTAATTAATGTTTTTATATTTATTCATTAATCATTTAATTTATTTGTTTTCAGTTTTTTTGTCTTTTGTGATGTAGAGAGTCAGAGATATCATTCGTTTTTAATTAGTTTTATGTGTGGAAGTTCATTTATTTATTTATTTATCAATCTATTTTAATTGATTAATTAATATATTTATATTTATTCATTAATCATTTAATTTATTTGTATTAATATTTTTCCTTTTGTGATATTGAGAGCCAGAGGTATCATTCGTTTTTAATTATTTTTATGTGTGGAAGTTCAATTATTTCAGTCTATTTTAATTGATTGATTAATGTATTTATATTGATTAATTAATGTCTTTATATTTATTCATTAATCATTTAATTAATTTGTTTTCAGTTTTTTTGTCTTTTGTGATGTAGAGAGTCAGAGGTATCATTCGTTTTTAATTATTTTTATGTGTGGAAGTTCATTTATTTATTTATCAATCTATATTGATTGATTAATATATTTATTCATTAATCATTTAATTTATTTGTATTATTTTTTTTCTTTTGTGATATAGAGAGTCAGAGGTATCATTCGTTTTTAATTCTTTTTATGTGTGGAAGTTCATTTATTTATTTATTATCTATATATTTATTTATTATATATATATATTTTTTGTTATCTGAGAGGCGTGCGTAGGCCTAGGTCTTATGTTGATACAGGCTCGTACATTTCATTTATTTTTATTCATTCTGTAAGTTCTTGTGGATATACAAATTGATGACGGCAATCATTGTAAAGCTCAGAATATCTACTCTTTCACCTGGTATCCTCAGAAGATTCATCGATCATTCAGGCATGAATGACTTTAACAATTTGAAGAAAGTATAGATATACAATCTAAATTTAAAAATAATCGTTTACCTTTTTTTAATTAGTCGTAGTTGAAGGGTGTTATAACCTTATTTTTCGTTACATAAAAGGAATCTATATTTTATTTAAAGGTCAAGTTCACCCCAGAAAATTGTTGATTTGAATAAATAGATTAAAAAAAATCAAACTCGCATAACGCTGGAAATGTCATCAAAATCGGATGTAAAATGAGAAAGTTGTGATATTTTAAAGTTTCGCTTATTTTTCACAAAACAGTGATATGCACAACTCATTTGCTTGCAAATGATACAGTTGATGATGTCCCTCGCTATTTCTTTAGTTTTTTTATTATTTGAATTATACAATATTTCAATTTTCACAAATTTTACAATAAGGGCCAACGTGACTGAACCATATATTCCACATGTTCAGGGAGGAATTAATCATTGTTTCACTTGACAATGAGGAGAAAATTGGAAAATATATTTCATATAATAAAATACTAAAGAAATAGTGAGTGGGTGGCGTCATCAGTATCCTCATTTGCATACCGACCTGGATGTGCATATATAACTATTATTTTGAATTAAACTGAACTTCAAAATGTTATAACTTTCTTATTTTGCATCCGATTTTTATGAAATTTTCAGCGTTATGATCGTTCGATTTTCTTTTATTTTTTCAAATCAATTTTTTTAGGGTGGACTTGTCCTTTAAATTAATTTTTTATTCATGTATTTGTTTGTATTAAACTTTTTGTTTTATTTGATGTTAGACCAACAATTATCGTTAATTTCTCTTTTTTGAGTATGGATTTGATCTCTCTCTCTATACCGTATATCATTATATATATAACAAACTATATTTTGTTACTTTATAATACCACTGAAGCCAATACGTGAAACGTTTATATATATATAGAGAGAGATAGAAAGAGAGAGAGAGAGGGGGCCTAATACATTACTATTTCAAGTTCTCCTTCGTATTGCTTCACTTATTCATTTCCTGGTTTATTCATTTATTCGTTCATGTTTGTGCTGTTTTGGGAAAAACTGTTGTCTATTAATTGACACGATAGGCCTACCCCGAGAGGGGGCAGTATACCCTGACGTAAAGTTTATGATAATTAAAGCAGAAACTAGAAAAAAATATTCTTAAAGGTTTGCTGAAAATATATTTTTTAATTGCCACGCATTTTGGTTAAGAAGTTCGCTATTCTCTAATCAAATATTTCCATTCTCACACTTTAATTAGTGTTTATTATATCAAATTGTATTCTACTCATTAATGTACTGAATGACTTGCTAAGATCAATTGTAATGTCACTTTCACCTGCCCAGTAACCTGCACAATCAAGGTACTAATGGATAATTTGTTTTTCTGTTCCAATCATGAAGAAGCGAAAACGAAAATCAGCCCCTTAGTTTGGGGTTTTTGAAAACACAAAAACGAAATCACAACGAGAATAACGTGTTGTGATTTGGTTTTTGTATATCAAAAAACAGAAAAATTAAATTAGAAAAACTTTTGTGCTTTATCTGATTTCTCATTCTAAATTTGTGTTTTTATATATATATAAAAAAAACAATATCAGAACATGCCACGACTCGTGACCTCACTATGTCAACTAAGTATATGTATGATGCAACTGCATGAAAAACAGCGCCTATAGAATTGTGGGATGTCGCCTAGCAACAGGATACTATGTTAGTGGTAATTAAACTACATGTAAATCGATGTAAAATATTGATATTTACAGATGAATCAAACATGACCAAGCAATATCATTTTGGTTATATATCCTAAATATAATGCTAATCAAATAAAGCTAATTTCTTACCCTCCAGAAACTATTGAACGAAACTGACAAGGTAACAAATGTCACTTAAACACAACAGTCATATCATTTCGTCTTCAAGAAATATAATTTTACAAACAAAGAAGTTTATGAAGCATGATCTGATTATTGAATCAAGAATTATGTAAATCTCAAATATAGAGAAAAAAAAATATCCACGCAAATCATGTTCGATAAACGATCAAGCAGGGCACTGGGAACGATTTTTAGTAGGGGGTGCTGTGGGTTTTGTTTGAAAAAAATGGCAAAAAAGAAGAAAAAATATTACACTCCAAGATGATTGGGATTTTGGTAAAAATTATTGCTCCCTAATAAAAAAGAATTACAATCGATTATAGACCTATAATTTTATGTTCCCATCAATTCAAAGAACACAACGGTTCAAGGAAAACGTCAATTATACTAAAATCATTTAAAATGCATTATTATCCTTTGTAATGGATCAAATTTAACAAGGAAAGTTAAGTTTTGAACAAGATGCCCCCCCCCCTCTCTCACTCCTACACGTCAGCAGTGTTTAAAAACATAACCTTTTCGTGTCGATATATATCAACAAAATTCATCTCGAACTTCGATTGCATTCGCATCCTATTTTCAAGTGTGAAAAAAATCAGCTCGCGCTCCTCTTTCATATCCTGTTCATGCGTCACTGTAAAGTCCTTTTCCCATTTTCAGTTCAGTAATTAAAATATTAAGTAAACGTTTGTTGTTTAGGGTTAATAAGAGCTTGGTGTGCTCCATTCATAGCTTTTAACACATGGATTATAATTTTTTTTTTTTCACAGTTAGCGTTCTCGTTTAGTTCGGCCGTATAGTCATGGTAGGCCTATCTTGTTGGTAAATATTAAAGTAAAATGTACATAAACTTCCATATCACAACGCCCCCCCCCCAAAAAAAAAAAAACACTTACCTTTTCCTCTTTGAGTGGCCGACCAGGGATTTCATGAATGGCAATGTGTCCAACCGGCCTGTACGGCTGTACCCCCGCCCCTTTAAAAATACTGAACCCGTACTTCTGTGTATATTTTTTTCTGACCAGACAGACATATGCGCCACCAACTGTCTTCTCAAATTTGCCCCCCTCCCCCCGCTACGAAATCTCGGATCTGGGGGACACATTAAACTCCTGAAATAAAATATCACAGATAAGGAAATAGTAGAATAATTCGTGCATGAAAATAAATTATAAGAACACATTGAGACACTTTTCCGAAATTATTAAATCTTTTAATAAAATCGGGGGCGAGGGTGTATGAATTAGTAAATAAATGAATACCATATAGGCGAAGAAAAAAATGCAATATTTAGATGGTGAATTAATGAAATGACGATCGATCAATAAATGTTTTTTTTTAATAATTTGTTGATGCGATATGCCGTTATTTCAGGCCTACTACCATGTATACCAGCAAACAATCGAAATCCATCATTTTTAAAACCATGCTATCAAATACAATTACAAACAATCTTCAAGTGGATTTATTAAAATGAAAGCAGGATGAGAAAATAATTTAAGTTGATAGGTTAATTAGCTGAAGAAATACTGGAATATCAATGAACGGTATTAGTAAGCTTTAAAAAAAAATAAAAGATTAATAAATTGATATTTAGGTAAAAGAGAAAACGTACTTAACGTACTTAGATAATATAGATAATGATAGGCCTATCCCCAATTGTGGGGGCCGGGGGGGGGATAAGTCTCAGTAAAATATAGATTAAGTTAATTTTAGCGTAGATATCCCTCAAGCAATAATAAAATTGACCAAAAGAAAATTAATACATTTTTCCCGAATGAATATGCCTATTCGTTTTCTTTTCTGAACTTAAATGGATGAAAAGTGGGGAAGCGGGGGGGGGGGGGGGATTTATGAAAGGAATGAAAAAATACAAATTGATAATACGCAGGAAGCCAGATGAATGATTCAATATTGAATAAGAGAAAAAAGCCGATTTGAAAAAAATGTATATTGACTTCTTACATCCAGGTGATTATAAATAGATTATGATACATGAATGAATAAATGGATTCATTCGCAGCATTACGTCAAGTGAAAGGTTGGGGGAAATTATACAAGAGCTATATAATTTAATCATTAATGACACCTCTCTCCCCGCAAAAAAATAATTCAAATGAAATGCTGAATAAAACGAGGTTATCAAATAACTAGCAAATACAAATTACGATGGATAATGGAACAAAAATAACAACATAATATAGGCCTAACGTTACATCGAAAACACTCCAAAAAAATTAGCAAATGAATGAATCATTCACGGATTTATCAAAAGTTATTCAGAGAGCAGATCTTTAAAAGAAAATATTAGCAACACGAGGGCGGCGTCAGGTTGTGAGGGGCCTGGTTGATTTTTCTCTGAAAACTGGAAGGATAACATGCCTAAAACAAGTCGCCCATATGGATCCTACTCCATTGTCATGCAGAGTTTTAATACTCACTTCTTTATTATTCCCCTTGTTTTTTTTTATAAATTGGAGCCCCCCGGGCCCCGTACAGCGCCGCGCATGATATCACTCACCGAGGAATCAAGACCCACGACCACGCTATTTTCCATGATATAACAAGTGTAAGGGGCCTCGATAACGAGTATACTATAGCCGTCATCCGAGCCCCACACACGGCGAATGCTTGGACAAGCGCATTGGACATCACAAAAAAACTGAAAACAAATAAATTAAATGATTAATGAATAAATATACATATAAATACATTAATTAATCAATATGAATACATTAATTAATCAATTATAATAGATTGAAATAAGTGAACTTCCACACATAAAATAATTAAAAACGAATGATACCTCTTACTCTCTCTATCACAAAAGAAAAAAAAACTGAAAACAAATAAAATAAATGATTAATTAAGCAATTAAAATAGATTGAAATAAATGATACCTCTGACTCTCTATATCACAAAAGAAAAATAAACCGAAAACAAATAAATCAAATGAATAAGATACATTGATTAATCAATATAAATAGATTGATAAATAGATTAATAATATTGTATTAATATATAAGTAAATCGACAAATAAATTTCTGAAGAAGTAAATACATACACATTTTATTAGTATCTCTCCTTGTTTATTTTGAAAATAAATTGGAGGCCCTCCCCCCCCCCACCCCCCCCCCCCCCACTCCAGCGCCGCCCATGATAATTCTCACCGGCCGGGGAAACAAGCCCCACGACCACGTTATTTTCCATGATATAACAGTGCAAGGGGCCTCGATAACGAATATACTAATAGCCGTCATCCGAGCCCCACGCACGTGCGAATGCTGGGAAAAGCGCATTGGACGGGGCCAGTTTCGCGATTATCTTAGGATGCAAGCTTAATAATATACTCGTGATATAGGCCCCGCTACTGTTTTGGAGTGCCTGAAGTGCCGTAGTGCGGGGCCTATATAACGATTATAGTATTATACTCGTGAAACAGGCCCCGCGAACGGACATTCTGAGCCATTCAACACAGCAGCGGGGCCTATATCACGAGTATATATAGTGAGCTGAAGTTAGCAACCTAGATATTGAGGTATGATCGATTACAAGTTTTTCTCGAGCGGGGCCTATATCACGAGTATGCCAAACATTCTTATCTTTTTCTCATCTTGCTTTCCATCGTATGCTGAGGCCTGAGCGCGTAAATTTATTACTCGCGCATAAAAATTAAAATACAAAAAAGTCAAAAGCACGCTAAAAAAGATAAGTGGTATTCTGAAAACGTTCTTATCTTATCTTTCACGATATTTATGATATTTAAGATAGCTTGAGGGTTATCACATCTCACGATCATGACGATGTTCGCATTCTTTCTTGCTCAAAATAGATCATGGCTACTGGTACTAATGAGTATTCTTTCCACCCTTTCTTTCATCCACCCTTTATTTTGTTTTTCACCCTTTTTTCTATCTTTTTTTCTTTATTTATTTTCACTTTTTCTTCCTTTCTATCTGTCTGTCTATCTTCCTTTCTTTCATTCTTCATTACCAGTATATCTTTTGCTTTATTCTTTTGAATTTTTTAATCTCAACCTTATTTTTATATTGCTTTGTTTCATTTATTCTTCATCTTCCTTTTTTATTTTCACTCTTTTGTTTTTTTCCTTTCTTTTTTTTCTTTACTAAGTCTTTATTTTTGCTTCCCCCCCCCCCCTTTTCTGTTTCTTTCTTTTTTCCCCTTTTTCTTTCTTCCTTCACTATTTTTTGTAATTTTTCTTCTTTATTTATTTTCTTTCATTCATTCTTTCGTCTTAATTTGTTTTCCCCATTTTATTCATTTCATTTTTTTCTTTCTTCCCTTAATTTTTGTTTCACCTACATAGCAGTGTGAGACTATAGGCGCCGCTTTTCCGACGGCGGCGGCGGCAGCATAACTTAGAAAGTATATGGACCTAGTTCATGAAACTTGGCCATAAGGTTAATCAAGTATTACTGAACATCTGCCTGAGTTTCATGTCACATGACCAAGGTCAAAGGTCATTTAGGGTCAATGAACTTAGACCATGTTGGGGGAATCAACATCAAAATCTTAACCTAAGGTTAAGTTTTTGAAATGTCATCATAACTTAAAAAATATATGGACCTAATTCATGAAACTTGGACATAAGGTTAATCAAGTATCACTGAACATCCTGCATGAGTTTCATGTCACATGACCAAGGTCAAAGGTCATTTAGGGTCAATGAACTTTGGCCGAATTGGGGGTATCTGTGAATTACTATCATAACTTTGAAAGTTTATGGATCTGATTCATGAAACTTGGACATTATAGTAATCAAGTATCACTGAACATCCTGTGCAAGTTTCAGGTCACATGATTAAGGTCAAACTCAAAGGTCATTTAAGGACGTTCCACAGTTATGTTTGTGCGCATTATGATCTGCGCATAGTTTACACTCTGCGCGCTGACGTCACAATGGATGAACAGGTGATTAATTAGCTGCGGGTATGTGCTGATTTTTCTCATCTTCTGCACTTTAACTGCAGATCCGATGCGTTATTTCATGAAGCTAAAGAATGGAATTATTCCATGGACCATTCAAAAAAGAGATTCTCTACAATTTCAAAATACTTTACTCTGCAGTGCTGCCAAGAATTACGAATATTACCCCGAGTTTGAATAAATGGTAGAGTGGTTTTGATTTTTTCTTCACATAGATACAAAGCATTTGGCGCATTTTTGGTGTTTTAAAAAGCACATTTGCTCTAATAAAATACTGATAGTTTAAAAACAAGCACATGAACCCCTATTTTTTAATGTTTGTTCCTCTTAGGTATACCTTCCTCTACAACTCTACAAATTTTGGTTAAAATGACATGGATTTTGAATAAAGTGCAGCCTTTTTGTACTTTTGTAGTTTGTTACTGAAATTTCACATTTTTTAGATTGGGATTTTGTTATCTTTTACGCCATTTTTAAGAACTGACAGTGCTGTTAAACTTAAAATTGCAAACAAATAGCACTATAAGTATATTCTCCATTCTAGCGATACAATTATTAACTCTCTTGCGAAATTTGATGACTTTTTCATGTATTTTTACTGAGTAATACAGGTTTAAACTCATTGTAGTAATCTTGGGCGGTCTAAAAATGCCAAATTCTTTTGAATGCGCAATTCTTAAGAACATCAATTTGGGTGAACTTTGAAGTTCTATAGCAAAAAATCAAGCACATGGACCTATGCTAATTTTTGCATATTTCGAATATTAAGGTTCTAAAGTATTTATGTGCAAAGTTTGGTGAAAATGACATGGATTTCACTTTAACTGTGGAACGTCCTTAAGGTCAATGAGCTTTGGCCAAATTGGGATTATTTGTTGAATTACCATCATAACTTTGAAAGTTTATGGATCTGATTCATGAAACTTGGACATAAGAGTAATTAAGTATCACTGAACATCCTGTGCGCGTTTCAGGTCACATGATCAAGGTCAAAGGTCATGTAAGGTCAATGAACTTTGGCCATGTTGGGGGTATTTGTTGAATTACCATCATATCTCTGTAAGTGTATTGGTCTAGTTCATAAAACATGGACATACATGTAAGAGTAATCAAGTATCACTGAACACCGTGTGCAAGTTAAAGTAGTTTTCAAAGTCAGCACTGCTGCTATATTGAATCGCGTGATGCAGGTGAGACCGCCAGAGGCATTCCACTTGTTAAATCTTTTTGTTTCATTATTTTTCTTTTAATATTTTTTCTTTATATTTTTGGGTTCTTTATTTTCGTTCATTTGTTCTTTCATTTTTTTAATGCTTTCTGTCACTTTTGTGTCTTTCTTTCTTTCTTCTTTTTTAAAATAATTTTTCGCTCATTTTTTTTTCGTTCATACTTTATTTACTCTTTCTTTACTTTCTGTCTTCTCTCCGTCTTTCTTCTATTAATTTCTTTAAAAAAAAATTCTTTATTCCCTCCATTAATTTTTCTTCGTTTCTTTTTTGTTTTTTGATTCATTCTTCATTTTTCCTGCCTTTTTATTTTCCCTTTTCGTTCTTTTTCTTTCTTTCTTTGAATTAACCTTTCTTTCGATTTCTTTTAGTCTTTATTTTTGCTTTAATTTCTCTTTCATCTTTTCTCTCTTATCTTTTTCTTTCTTTCTTTTTCTCTTTCTTTGTTTATTTTCCTTTTTTCTCTCTTCCTTCACCTTTTACATTTTTTTTTCCTTCCTTTTCTCTTTTTTTCTTTATTTTACTCGTTTTTTCTGGTTTTTTGTTCGGTTCTTTATTCCTTCATTTTTATATCCTTTTAATTTTTTTTTTGTCTTTTTTTTTGTTTTTTTCCTTTAAGTTTCTTTCTTAATAATAATAATAATAGGCATTTATATAGCGCCATCTATCTAGAAATATTCTATTCCGAGGCGCACAAGAAAAGAAAGAAAGTTTGGATGAGTGTCAAAGTGCCAATAACTAATACTGTTAGAAAAGATAAGACTTCAGTTTAGATTTGAAGGTCTCCAGTGATGGTATCATTCTTTATGTAACGGCAAATTATTCCAGAGAGAAGGTGCTGAGGCAGAGAAAGCTCGCGCATCATATGCTACACGTGTCTTGGGAGTCTTAAGAAGTTGCTGGTGTGATGATCTTAGGCTACGAGCTGGTGTATAAGGCATGACAAGCCTTTTCTTTCTTTAGTTTTACCTTCATTTTTTTACCTTCATTTTTTATTGCTCACTTTATCGTTGATAATAGTTCTATTTCTCCTCCTTTTTATTGTCTCGTCTGCATAGCAGAGCGAGACTATAGGCGCCGCTTTTCCGACGGCGGCGGCGATGGCCGCATCGTCAACATTGAAATCTTAACCAAGGTTAAGTTTTTGAAACGTCATCGTAACTTAGAAAGTATATGGACCTAGTTCATGAAACTTGGACATAAGGGTCATGAAGTATTACTGAACATCCTGTCTGAGTTTCTGGTCACATGACCAAGGTCAAAGGTCATTTAGGGTCAATGAACTTAGACCATGTTGGGGGAATCAATATCGAAATCTTAAACAAGGTTAAGTTTTTGAAATGTTGTCATAACTTCAAAAGTATATGGACCTAGTTCATAAAACTTATACATAAGGGTAATAGTGTATCACTGAATATCCTGCCTGAGTTTTGCATCACATGATTAAGGTCAAAGGTCACTTAGGGTCAACAAACTTTGGCCATGTTGAGGTTATTTGAGGAATTGTCATAACTTTAAAAGTTTATTGATCTAGTTCATGAAACTTGGACATAAGAGCAACCATGTACCCCTGAATATAATGTGCGAGTTTCAGGTCACATGACCAAGGTCAAAGGTCACTAAGGGTCTGGCACTGTGCTGTGCTGTACACATAATATCTTTCTATATCTTCGAGGTGGGATCACCAAATTCATACAAGAGGTCCATCTCCTGAAGGCACAGGTCAAGTTCGAATATGAGTCAAATTTGAATAAGGTCAAAGGTCAATGAACTTTCCATGATTGGCACTGTGCTGTGTTGTACACACAATAACTTTCTATAGCTTTGAGGTGAGATCGCCAAATTCATAACAGACGTCCATCTCTTGAAGGTACAGGTCAAGTCCGAATTTGAATAAGGTCAAAGGTCAATGAACTTTCCATGACTGGCACTGTGCTGTGTTGTACACACAATAACTTTCTATAGCTTTGAGGTGAGATCGCCAAATTCATAACAGACGTCCATCTCTTGAAGGTACAGGTCAAGTCCGAATTTGAATAAGGTCAAAGGTCAATGAACTTTCCATGACTGGCACTGTGCTGTGTTGTACACACAATAACTTTCTATAGCTTCGAGGTGAGATCACCAAATTCATACCAGAGGTCCATCTCCTGAAGGCACAGGTCAAGTTTGAATATGAGTCGAATTTGAATAAGGTCAAAGGTCAATGAACTTTCCATGACTGGCACTGTGCTGTGCTGTACACACAATAACTTTCTATATCTTCGAGTTAGGATTGCCAAATTCATACAAGAGGTCCATCTTTTGAAGGTGCAGGTCAAGTTCAAATGTGAGTTGAATTTGATTAAGGTCAAAGGTCAACGAACTTTCCATGACTGGCACTGCTGTGTTGTACACATAATAACTTTTTATATCTTCGAGGTAGGATTGCCAAATTCAAACAAGAGGTCCATCTCTTCAAGGTGCAGGTCAAGTTCGAATGTGAGTGGAAATTGATTAAGGTCAAAGGTCAATGAACTTTCCATGACTGGCACTGCTGTGTTGTACACACAATAACTTTCTATAGCTTCGAGGTGGGATCGCCAAACTCGTAACAGACGTCCATCTAAGTCATATAGCATACATGTAGTTTTGACATGCAGTCTCTTCATGACTGCAATATGCAGGCGAGACAACGCTTGGCTTTTGCCTTGTTTGTTTTCCCCTTTCTCTTAAACTCTTTCTTCTTTTTCCCCTTCCCCCTTTTTTATCTCTTTCCTCTTTTCTTTTCCTTTTTTTCGCTTCCTTTTTTTTTGGCTTGTGACTCGTCAGGGGGGCATTCTCCCCCCCTTAGGTACACTAGTGATACCATAGTCTCTGAAGAAATCTACACAACTGAGGTGAAACCAAAAAATGTTACAACAATTAGACTGATGAACCCAAATACAGTGGCGCCGCATCCGAAGTGGGCTGTTGCAAATTCAAGATTTTGTTATAGAAATATCCTTACCATATTTTGCATAGAAACGCACTCACTCATCCCACACACTGATAGACACAGAGAGCATTCAAATAAATTGGATATTCTTCCAAGTTCTTTTCCTCTGTACTTTTCTCACAGCTCTTTTTACTTTCAATTTCTCCTATCGTTCCTCTTGAACCCCCCGCCCTCTCTCTCCTTCTCTGTTCTCTTTAATTATGTTAACATTTTATTCCTAAATAAGTTTGCTTCTTTTTTTTCTTCTTGATTTTTTTCTACTTCTTTTCTCTAGGTGAACTCGGCGCTTCTATTAATTTATTTTCCTTCCCTTTTACGGCCATTTTTAATTATCATTTACCTCATCTACCATTTTTTCTTCATCTGGATTTCAGAGACATAACTATAACATGCAGGACTGTTTATAAAACATTGTCTGGTTTTAGAAAAGTATTCATCCTTTTATTTGGAGTGTCAGTTTCAAAAATTGATTGAATAAACTAATTAAAGTGATGAATAAAAACAAAGGAGACAAAATGAAACAAAGCAAAACAAAAATGGTGAATAATGTCAACGACTTAAATGATAGTAATAATAATAATGATGATAAAAACAACAATAATAATATATTACTACTACTACTACGACTACTACTACAACAACAACTACTACTACTACGACTTCTAATTCTACTACTGCTGCAGCTGCTGATATCATGATAACAAAAATAGTAACAACAACAATAAAAAAATGGGTTTTAGGACAACTCCCCGAGAGGACTACTCCTCCGGAAGGCGACCCACCCTTGACAACTCCCCAATGAAAACTCTCCCGAGGACAGGCTTCCCGGAGGAAAACTGATTTAAACCGGCACTTCTATTTGAGTGACAAATTAATGTACCTTCTTTTCTCTAGAACTTTCACCTTGTTGTTATTCTGTTTAAATGAAAAAAAAAATGCTAAGATAGGATTGCCCATAATGAAGGTTCAATGTTCCAGGTGTATGCATTTTCATAATATTACCAGTTTTCTTGTTAAACGTTAAATGCACAAGATTATGAAGCAGAATTACCATAAAAATAAACGTTAAATGAGTAGAGTTAATGATTAAGTAGTGTCAGTGAAATAAGGCATCATAAGTTTGTACTGTAAGTAGCGGAAACACCCCTCCCTGCACCCCCCCCTAGAGAGACGTTTCGTGCGCGCAGTACGTGTTTCGCACGATTCGCGTGGTCACCGCCCCTAAATGAAATCCTAGCAACGCCACTGATTCTAAATTAGTTAACAGGAATTATTTGCCCCCCCCCCCCCCCCCCCCGATACAGGCACCTGTTACGCTGCTGCAACGAGGCGTCTTAAACCACTCGACCTCGGCAACCGATGAAGGGGAAAAAAAAAAATCGGTCTCGCGGGCCTTCGGTCTCACGGACCCTCGGTCTCGCGGAACTTCGGTCATGTGGTCGGACCCCCTCTAAACATGTACAGTATACATTCACTAACTCACTCCCACACTACAAAATCATCCAGCGACATGGGCAAAATCTCGAATAAAAAGTGAAATTTTCTTACTAAATCACCATATCTCGCGTCAAAAATATCACCATCGGTACTTCTCAACATCAAAAAGGGGGGAAAATACTGTGATTGATTTAAAAAACCATGAAATAAAACATTGGTAACCTATATTTTTCATTGTTTGAACTGATGATCAGTAACATCACAAAATAGTGTATAATTTAAGGAAATATGGGCCTTCGATTTTTAAATAATATTTCTTTTATGTAGACCTCGTAAAATGTTTAAACTCTAGACAAAACATAGGCCCGAATTAGGGGACGTTAGTACCCATGCGAGCTCGCACTAATGTTACTGGCCTACCGTCGGTGAATAGAGATGACAGTGAATAAATTCCAGAAACGACTGTAATTCCTGTCTAGGTTTCGTGAGGCACACCCCCATCAAAATATAATTCGAGTGCCCACCCCTGGGGTTTTATTTATTTGCTGGCTTTTCACTGCCACGCGAAAATTTCAACAATTCAAGTTTCGAAAACAGTCAACAAATTTAGACATCATTCTGTGTTGAACCCCTATTAAAGTGAGAAAAGAATGTGGCGATTGGCGAAACCTGAAATGAGCTGTCAAAATCTTCGACCTATCAACAGATTTGAGCTCATTTTGGAACGATTACGTTGGATTTTGAAGCTACGTTTGGTATAAAAATCTGGCTGAAATCCAGCTGTTTACGATGCCGCCGCACCACGGAGGGGGAAATGTAGAGCATTCTTCCGCCCTGCCATACTGTATCACGGAAGCGATATCAGCAGCAACGCATTGAAAATGGGGCCAAAACACACATACAAATTTTGAGCACATCCGCGCGAGTGCATCTAGCGCTCATTGTCGATTGTTGATCGGTGTACGCTTGTGGCAAATCAGACTTATTTTGTTTTTTTTAGAAGAAGGGGGGGGGGGTACTACAATATATAGGTGCCTCTTGCATAGTCAAGGATAGATTTACAGTTGGAATAACTGACCAGAAAGCAAGTTAATTACGATTTTTTTTTTTTTTCTTTAATGCAGATAATAAAGCAGATAATTCTTCAGAATGGGTTTCTTGTTGTTTGCTCGAAGAGGTTGCAGTGGTCGAAATCAGATGCAGCAAGATTCTATGCTGAACATGAAGGTATGTATATATGTGTAGGGCAGAGTACTTTAATACTCATAGTCTGATTGGTTTTCAACATATTGGGGCATTGTGGCTCAGTGGATCACTTGGTTCAAATACCAGCCATGGCATAATTTCCTTCAGCAAGAACTTGATCCACATTGTGCTGTGCTCGACTCTGGTTTGAGAAATAGATACCTTGCTGGAATTAACGTTATTCCTAGAAACACTTAACTCATTTGTAGCTCGGCCAGGGCCAGGGTAATTATGCTGTGCACATTTATTGCAGAACACATAGGCCCGAATTCACAAAGGTGGTTTTGAAAACCATGCAGATTTCCTGTATAAATTACGCTTTTTACCACGTATACTGAAAAGTGTCCAATACTGATGCATGCTTTTGTCACAGTGCGCCAAATTGAAGCCCGTTGCCATGGTTAAGTACGCTACTTTATTCATGAACCCTTAGTTTGAAGAGTGGACTCGTTGATTCAAAACAGTGGATTTTTGAATAAAATAGCGTACTTCACCATGGCAACAGGCATCAATTTGGCGCACTATGATAACAGCGTGCATCAGTATTGGACACTTTTCAGTATACACAAATGAAGCATAATTTATTCAGGAAATTTGCATAAACCATGGGTTCAACTGGTGGTTTTCAAAACCACCTTTGCGAAATCATGCCTTAGAGACTACCAATAAAGAGGCATTACATGTACGTAATCACCAAAGCAATGGTGGCAATTACTTTGATAATTTTAATTTCTAAAGCACAGTATCCAACTATGGATTGCACTGCTATGTAAGACCCTACAATTCCTACATAAGATGCACAATGTACAATCAGGGAATAATTTTCCTGGTATCGCATAGCCATACATTCAGATTTTACTTTTTTCTTCTACATAGGACTGTACAGAACTTATTTGAGAGCTATTCTCTAATAAACAAAAATGCTAAGGAAATTAGTAGGTATGGTTCAGGTATTCAATAAGCCCCATGAACAATGTAAATCAGACTGTTCATTAAGACTGAGCACAGTTCAGTTGATAAAAGAAATCATTCTCTCTCTAGAAGTATCAAATCTCATTAGCCCTTTGTCAAATCCCTAAAAGCTAATAAGCCTCCTATCGACACCTTGTACATTATTTTCTATAGGAGATCATTAAAGTATGGATTGATTTGCCATGGAAGACCCCTTAATCTTAATGGCCCGAATTCACAAAGGAAGTTTTGAAAACCCACGGTTGAGTCCATGGTTTATGCAGATTTCCTGTATATTAGCGCGTATCTGGCGCGTGTATAAAAAATGTCAAATTCTGATGCGCGCTTTTGTCACAGTGCGCCAAATTGACGCCTGTTACCATGGTTAGATACGCTATTTTATTCATGAGTCCTCTGTTTTTATTCATGTGTCCACTCTTCAAACAGTGGACTCATGAATAAAATAGCGTACATGTACATGTATCTAACCATGGTAACAGGCGTCAATTTGGCGCACTGTGACAAAAGTGCGCATCAGAATTGGACATTTTTTTATACACGCCCCAGATACGCGCTAAATTAAGCTTAATTTATACAGGAAATCTGCATTATAAACCATGGACTCAACCGTGGGTTTTCAAAACCACCATAGGCGGCGGAAGCGAATTTTTAGTTGATGACCTTTTTTTTTTGCTTGTTTGTCAATTTTTTTTTTCTGCATCCCCCCTAAAATTTTGGGTTGATAACCTTTTTTTTTTTTTTTTTTTTGCTTGTCAAAATTTTTTTGGCTTCCGCCGCCAATGGGGGGGGGGGGGGGCTGAATCAGTCCCTCCTTGACATTTTTTCATGGAAGATCCATTGCTCAAAATATTTTGGCTGCGTTGCTTGCTGACTTTACTTTCAAGTCTCACGCAACTTTTGAGACCCCGGTTACGCGGTTCCAAAATTATGCAACATTTCTTTAAGTGCATGCAGACCCAAAATTGCTCAAAAACATAAATTTGTGTACAAATCCAATGTAAATTGTGTTTTTAGCCAAAATTCAGAAATTTATCCTTTAATTTCATCTTGTTTATAAATGGTCAAAGTGAAGTGCCCAACAATTTCCATTGAAAAACAGAAATATAAGAAATTTAGAAAACAAAATACATAAGAAAATAAATGTGATGTTGAATTTTCTTTAAAGTACATTTTATCAGATTCCTATAAAGAGTCTGTGAACAAAAAATTAGCATTTCAGGGGCATTATTTGATTAATTAGAGCAAACTTTTGATTTTACGTATAAATTAGCATGATTAATTAGCAATGAGATTTTTCACATAATTTGATCTGATAGTTTTGTCTCGCCTGCATAGCAGAGCGAGACTATAGGCGCCGCTTTTCCGACGGTGACGGCGGCGGCGTCAAAATAAAATCTTAACCTAAGGTTAAGTTTTTGAAATGACATCATAACTTAGAAAGTATATGGACCTAGTTTATGAAACTTGGACATAAGGTTAATCAAGTATTACTGAACATCCTGCCTGAGTTTCAGGTCACATGACCAAGGTCAAAGGTCATTTAGGGTCAATGAACTTAGACCATGTTGGGAAAATTATTTTCAAAATCTTAACCGAGGGTTAAGTTTTTGAAATGACATCATAACTTAGAAAGTATATGGACCTAGTTCATGAAACTTGGACATAAGGTTAATCAAGTATTAGTGAACATCCTGCTTGAGTTTCAGGTCACATGACCAAGGTCAAAGGTCATTTAGGGTCAATGAACTTTGGCCAAGTTGGGGGTATTTGTTGAATTACCATCATAACTTTGAAAATTTATGGATCTAGTTTATGAAACTTGGACATTAGGTTAATCAAGTACCACTGAATATCCTGTGCGAGTTTCAGGTCACATGACCATGGTCAATGGTCATTTAAGGTCAATGAACTTTGGCCGTGTTGGGGGTATTTGTTAAATTACCATCCTAACTCTGAAAGTTTATGGATCTCGTTCATAAAACTTGGACATAAGAGTAATCAAGCATCACTGAACATCCCCTGTGAGTTTCAGGTCACAAAACCAAGTCAAAGGTCAGTAAAGGTCAATAAACTTAGGCCATGTTGGGGTAATTGTTGAAGTGCCATCATAACTTTGAAAGTTTATGGATAGAGTGAATGAAATGTGGACATGGGTGTAGTTGACAGTCTTAAGTCTCCGTTCAAATGTCATTTATGGTCAATGAACGTGGTATTATGTCATTATATGAATGATGTTTTTGTGAATTATTATTTTATAGTAGTATTCAAAGTTAGCACTGCTGCTATATTAAATTGCGTAATGCAGGTGAGACTGCCAGAGGCGTTCCACTTGTTTATATTATGCCATAGGTAACGCGTGTGCAAATTTTTGTCGCGATTGTGCGATCGACGGCAGTGATCATAAGGGAGGAGGCTGAATCAGCCCCCTCCCCCAGTCTTCTTAGGCAGCAAAATAGCCCAGCTAGTCTATTAATAAGGTTAACACATACAACCCTTGTCCTATTGGTGCTTTTCACATCTAATCTAAATCAGGAGCTGTAGTCAAATAACTCTCTAGTACATAATGCAAATCTAGAGCAGTTCCATTCAATGGGAGAAAATATTTCAAAGAATAGGATGTCCCTTTAATAATAAGGATTAGAAATATACTTTCATGAGCACTTTGTCAAGTCCTTTAAAGGAGAATGAAACCTTCGGAACAAAATAGCTTGTGTGAAAACAGAAAAATCAAAGAAACAGATCAACGGACAAATAATGAGAAAGTTATGAGCATTTGAATATTGCGATCACTAATGCTATAGAGATCCTCACATTGGCAATGCGGCAAAGATGTGTGATGTCACTTGCGAACAACTCCCCCCATTACTTTAGTATATATTTCACTTAAAATGCCTCTTTTATCACATCTAATAGTAGATCATGTGTTTTTTTTATAGGAGTGCATGTATTTTTAAAGAATACATCATTTATAAAGAGTTTGTATCACCATAAGAAAAAGCAAAAATAGACAATTTGGGGGTATTTTATAGTCCATCAAAGGGAAAGTTGTTCACACATGACATCACACATCCTTGTCGCATTCCCAATGGGAGGATCTCCATGGCATTAATGATTGCAATATTCAAATGCTCATAACTTTGTTCCAAGGTTTCATTCCCCTTTAAATAATCCCCTTGTACATTATCCCAAAGGTCATAGTGTTTTGATGGGATAACAGCTACATGTACATGTACACATCAGATGCTGATGGGGCAAAGAACTACCAAAGGCCTTGGACGAATTTGCTTCTGAAATAGCCTACAGAGCCCTAGAACACTAATAAAGAGCCCCTTAAATTCGCATAGGGACCAATGTAAACTGTAATGCAACTTTGCACAATTTGGCGGGTGAACTCAAAAGTAGCCCAGGAAAAAAGAAATCTCCTTGCAAGGTGCCCTTCTTGCAGCATTCTTTATGAAGTACACATTGATCTGTATAAAATTTATTAATTTGTCACTTCCTTTCTACTTTTATCAGGTCGATTCTTCTACAATCGTCTAGTTGGCTTTATGACGAGTGGTCCTATGTGTGCTCAGATTTTGGCAGGAGACAATGCAATAGAAAGATGGCGGAAATTGATGGGACCTACAAAAACATTCAGGTACATGTAGTTTGACCCACACAAAGTTCTGTATAGAATGTGTTTGGAAACATACGCCCCTGTTTTTCAGTGCCTTCAAAGATTACATACAGATAATGTGCCAAAGCTGGCATTAGCAGTATACATTGAATCTGATGAGCCTGTGAATTTGTTGACTTATCTTACCTTTTAAATAGAATATCTTTAATAAAAACAGTAGGTTTTCACAGATTTTCCAGCAGTGGTATTGATATAATTTTTTAAGTATGAAAAGGAAAAACTTGAGGAAAAATGATGCTGAAAGAAATTTGAGAAGTATGTGTTCATGAGACAATTTAGATCTCAAAATTCCAACAGGAGTTTGATGTTTTATCCTAGAAACCTTATCCCTGTGGATCCTGTCTTTATTCTACTGAAACTGTACCTGTAAATCACAAAGACATGATCTATGTGGCCAATTTAAAATACCTGTTTTTACGTGATAACCACTTTTTAGATTTTATTTTTTATTTTGTTTGATTCCTTTCAAATTTTCACATCCTCCCTATTGGCTATTTTCTAATTTATTTACAAATGTCTACCTGTATATGGAATGGATTCCTCTTCAAACATGAAATTTGTATATGGGAATGTTATGTTTGGCAGATGAAGGGAGCTTGATCTGGATCAAATGATTGATACTGATCGATACAGGATAAAATGCATTTGGAAATAGCGCCATCTCAAGACTAAATCCTGCTCATGGATGTTTGTTAGAGGTGGTGGAGAAATAAGAAAGGCAATTTGTACTGAACATGTTAACATGAAGCCTTTGATTCTACTCTAAATAAAGTACAATTAAATGTTCTTAATGAAAAAAAGACTCCTTGGCACTTTCATATTCTGGTGCAGAAAACAAACTCTAATTAGTCTTCTGCGTGTTGCATGTTCAATGAAAACTATTAAGAATTTAATTATTTTTTCTTATGAATATTTACTAGGTTTTCTTTAAAAAGGCCTTGAAATCAATTACAAAAATCCTGAATATGTGCTTGATTAAAACCATCTAAGACTTCAGAAAACAAGACACTATGAGTATGAAGTGTAAATAATTATTAGAAAATTGTGAATGAAGTCATATTTTCTATAGAAATGCTTCAAATGACAATTTTTTTCATTAAAGTGGTACAATTTATGAATATGTGTTTGATAGGGGGAAAAATGTCATTTGATATATGTAATTGTAGTGTAGTTTTTCCAGAAATGTTCATGTTTGTTTTCTTATCATTTGCAATCATACAATTTGATAAGATTCTAATTGTTATTATTATTTTTTAATGTATCCATAACAGAGCGAAACACCTTGAACCGAACTCTATCCGTGGAGAACATGGCTTGACAGACACAAGAAATGCAGCTCATGGCTCAGGTAAGTATTTATATAGAAGGAAACAAGGAGAGGATGGCAGAGAGAGAGAGAGAGATTAAAGCGACCTTTCATTGACAAATCATGGGGAAATCAAGGCTAATCTCAGAACAGAGAAAGGATTCAAGTCTTTCACTCGGCTGCATGCCTGGGGGTGTTATGTAATAGACGCCGGCATGTCTAAAGGAGAGCAATAGTTTAGTAGACTAACCAACCAGAAGTAAACTGCGTGTTTTCACTTTGAAACATGTAACTTCACAGAGGTTATTTATAGCAATCAAGAGACCTGCTATGAGTCTAGGAATTGGGATTGTTGGAAACTGGAACTCCGGCTGGAACTGCGATGATCCGAAGTAAATAACCATTACGAGTTCGGTCAAATTCTTGCTGTCCGAACTTTTATTGCATTAGTCCGACGGGCGCTCATGACGGACGGATTATATTATGCTAGTCGATTGGCCTTTTGCAAATTTCGTATTGATTCAATTTCCCCATGATTTGTCAGTGGCTGGGCCCTTTCAGGGCTAGGGGTAAAACAGGAGAAGGGGGAGGGGGTAGGAAATATTATTTATTAAAGGTAACCCAAATAAAGTTTAGCAAATAAGTAAAGGTTTTTTGTCTCACCTGCATAGCAGAGTGAGACTATAGGCGCCGCTTTTCCGACGGCGGCGGCGGCGTCAACACCAAATCTTAACCTGAGGTTAAGTTTTTGAAATGACAGCGTAACTTAGAAAGTATATGGACCTAGTTCATGAAACTTGGCCATAAGGTTAATCAAGTATTACTCAACATCCTGCCTGAGTTTCATGTCACATGACCAAGGTCAAAGGTCATTTAGGGTCAATGAACTTAGACCATGTTGGGGGAATCAACATCAAAATCTTAACCTAAGGTTAAGTTTTTGAAATGTCATCATAACTTAGAAAATATATGGACCTAGTTCATGAAACTTATACATAAGGTTAATCAAGTATCACTGAACATCCTGCATGAGTTTCACGTCACATGACCAAGGTCAAAGGTCATTTAGGGTCAATGAACTTTGGCCGAATTGGGGGTATCTGTTGAATTACCATCATAACTTTGAAAGTTTATGGATCTGATTCATGAAACTTGGACATAATAGTAATCAAGTATTACTGAACATCCTGTGCAAGTTTCAGGTCACATGATCAAGGTCAAAGGTCATTTAGGGTCAATGAACTTTGGCCAAATTGGGGTATTTGTTGAATTACAGCCATAAATTTGAAAGTGTGTTGGTCTAGTTCATAAAACTTGGACATAATAGTAATCAAGTATCACTGAACATCCTGTGCGAGTTTCAGGTCACATGATCAAGGTCAAAGGTCATGTAAGGTCAAAGAACTTTGGCCACGTTGGGGGTATTTGTTGAATTGCCATCATATCTCTATAAGTGTATTGGTCTAGTTCATAAAACGTGGAAATAAGAGTAACCAAGTATCACTGAACATCTTGTGCGAGTTATAGTAGTTTTCAAAATCAGCACTGCTGCTATATTGAATCGCGTGATGCAGGTGAGACGGCCAGAGGCATTCCACTTGTTTATGCATCCACTCACCGGATGTGCTGACCGGAGACATTCTGATTTTTTTTGTGTGTGTGTGTGTCATTTTCATCACGTATTTCATCAAGAATTAATATCTATCAAGATTAAAACCAATATTTGTAGCTTTAATATAGAATGAGAACTTGATAAAAACTACAGAAATTGATAATAGAGATGAAATTGAAAGAGACGAGATGAAAAAGCTGCATATAACCTTTTGCCTCTTTAAAACCCACCTCTTTTAATAAGTTTCACTTTCCTATACTTCACTTCTATTGTGTTCTGTTTGAAATTATACCCCTCATTTAATTTGCATTATCATATTGTGTTCAGATTTTTTAAAAGTCAAATTGTGTTCTTAATTATTAGGATTATTTAAATTTACATACATGATTATCGACCTGTTATATTTTAGTTGTGTATATGCCGATTATCTCTTTATTTGTACGTATAATTAATTTTTCGTAATGGTGTTTTCACTTTCAGTTCCTTTGTTCTTTTACTGCGATATCTTGTATTCTTTTTCCCCCCTCTTTCTTAGCGCTTTGAAACTTTCATATAAAGCGCTTTATAAATTTTGTATATTATTATTATTGCCAAAAGAGAGAAAAACATTGTGTGGATATACACCATACCCTGAATTGTGATGATCATTAATGCTTTGTCAGGTGCTGATAAGTATGTTCCACCAGTTCAATAATCTTTCTATAATGAACAATAAATATCAAATTTTAAGTAATTATAATTTCTATGTGATTCTTTACAGATTCCCCGGAGACTGCTGCGAAGGAAATCAAATTTTTCTTCCCAGAATTCAATATCGCTCAATGGTTTGAGCGGGATGAACCATTATTCAGAGGAGGCGAGTTTGAGTTTTGTACAGACAGAGGGATCCATATACCAAACCCAAGCTTCATGTATTCAGAAAGATGACACCTGTTAAAACTAGATATTTATTAATTTATACAATAATATGAGGGTAGATATTCAGAAAGCAGTCGTGTTGAAATCTTTAAATCATTTGAGTGTGTTTACTATTTCTCAATAAAGAAACTGTGCTTCTGATCATATGAGAAGCTCACCACCCAGCCCAAAATCCAAAAGAAGTCACAAAGTTGTGTCGGTGTGGGAAACAGTGCAACTACCCTTGATCATCCATTGATTTGTTGTCATAAAAGCTGGAGGATCACATGCACAAAAATGGAAGAGCAGCATCGCACGAACAGCCATGACCGAAGTTGGCGCAAATTTTTGATAAGGTCGGTTTTCATGGGGGTGCGCAAAAACATTTGTGATGGATTCAAATGCCCCCCTCAGGCCCCCCTCCAAATGGCAAAGACCCACTTTGCTTGTAATGCTCCAATAGCATACCGAATATACTTAGTATATTTAGTAGCATATGACAAACTGCTAGCCGTGCTACATGTAGGTGACTGTATTCAAATTGTATTGTGAATTCAAACGCTTCTCTTTCATCTTGCAAGTTGACCAATGCCCAACTATACAGTGGCTTATTTATCATTAAATCAAAAATGGTATTCCAGAGAATGAATGATTGTGTATTATGGAATAGCATTCAAGGGACTAGTACTCTTCCTTTTTTTTTAATTACTTAATAGACTCGAGGCTCCACACTAACTTTTTTCTTGGTGGCCCGATTAGTCCACCAAAACCATTCATTTCATATTTTTGGTGGCCCTGAAACAGTAGAAAACATTACAATTTATCAAAACTTTTGTAGCCCAATCGGGCCACTAAGTGTGGGTTTTACAGAATTTTGGTGGCTTGACTCTCATTTTTGGTTTCCCCGGGCCACTGCTAAAGTTGAGCCCTGTATTAGTATTGTTTTAGCCATCTTGTATGTGTGATTATTCTGAATCAGCTGTTTCCAAAACTTCATCAAGCCATTCATGTAATAAGTTGTGGTAAATTACTTTTGACTAATTTACTATTAAAGGGCAAGTCCACCCCAACAAAAAAGTTGATTTGAATGAAAAGGGAATTTAAATTGAACTACATGTGGACCTCGTGCTGAAAATTTCACTAATATAGTGTACCCTGTAAAATATTAAAAGAAAGTTCTTATGTAAGTTTTGCTTGATTTCACTAAAACAGTTTTACACATCCTGGTCTGCATGCAAATGAGGAAATTGATGAATTCACTGAATATTTTGTATTTTATTTTCTGTAATGTGATTATCTTATATTTTTTTCCTTAAAATTATAATGTTAAACAAGGTTGATTCCTCATTTAAGTATGGGATTGCCATCTTTGCAACCTATTTGGATTAAAAGAGATGCTTCGATTGTCAAATCGGCATTGAGATAATGTATTGAAATATTTTATAATTCATTTAAATATCATCATGCCCCTAGTCCTTTTAGGGTTAAGCTTGATTGAAGAAGCCCTACATACATTAGAGCAAGTGGTTGTAGAACATCAATGAATGGCAGTGTGAACGTATGTTACCTGTGCAATATATACATGTACATGAAATGTATTGAAGATATCCATTTTTGGTATATTTGTATTCTGTGGTTTTACTGTTCATGGATCAGCATTTTTTTACTCAAAATATTTTACCAGGCCAAGTCTACTCAGCCAGTGCTAAAAATTTCATCAGAATTGAAAGTAATACACATGTATTTGCTCAGTTTCACACACAAAAAAGTAGAAAAAACAGAGGTGAGTATGCTGACAAGGGGATTGATGTTACCCAGTCAACATATATCACTTTCTATTTTGTATTTTGTTCTGTGCAATTTGAATTTTTTATATCATAAAAAAACAAAAATGAGTTTATGACTCGTGGACATTTTAATTTGCATAAAACCCTTTAAATCGGCAACATGGATTAAATATTAAAAATAACTAATTTTGATGAAATCTTCAGTGCTGGGCTTATATTCCCCTACCCTTATTATTAACAACTTGTTGGAGTGGACTTCACCTTTAAAAGTACTTTTTGATAGACACCTCACCTACCTCACATTTGTTCATTATTTATTACCCATATCAGACATCTGAGCTGGTCATCTACAAAACCATATTGCCCTATATTTCATGAATACCTGCAACAAGGGTAGGTATAATATTTGCATTTTGCTCGGTCTGTATGCGCGTACCGACTTTGCATGCAGAGACGACGCAAAATATACCTTTGTATTTTCCTCGGTCTAGCATCCGGATATCTGAGAACGCATTTGAAAGCTAAGAGATATGCACCATACTGATCTACACAGTAACGATATTTGTCATAATGTTAATGAAGATGGGACAATGATGGATGTGTCCCAAGGGACACCACTATGTAATTACATCACAATGGTATAGCTCAGAACCCCTGATAAACATAAAACAATCGACCCCTATTCTTCAAAGATAAGATCTCCATTTTCATGATCTTTGCTCTAGATGTCTTGATTTGGATTATAATAAAAATGCTGACTGGCTCTTCTATCAGGGAACATCAAATATAATGCCCTTAAAGTATAAATCATTTTGCCCACATCTAAAGAATCGGCCAAGTGTGATTATGTTGTGTGCAGTGTATTTGTTGTTCCCTCAAGGCTAGTCATTGTATTGTCATTCATTGTATACAGTACTGGTATCATCTTATCAAGGGGTTAAGAAAACTGTATCATTAGTCAATGTGTCCCAGTCCCGGGGGGGGGGGGGGGGAAGGGGCACTACTGTGACGAGTGGATACCATGCGTGACCATGGGGTCTCGAAAAGCACCCTAAACAAGTATTTTCCATATTCTGAAAATGCACCCCTTAACAAGTATTGGCGTGTGAAAGCCTACATGTACCCTTAACAAGTATTGGAAACCAAACAATACTCTTAATAGCAAGTATTCCCTGAAATGAACCCCTAAACAAGTACAGCGATATGTTTAATTGTTACATGTATGTCACGGTCGTCGGTTTTACCTTTTACCTATCATTGGGTTAGTGCCTCACCTCCCAAACCTCGTGCAAATCGTACTCTAAAAACGTAGTGTTGACTGTTGGGGCAAAAAGTACATCCTTTATAAAACATTTTTCTTAAAATGTTATACCCTCGCAAATTTGACCCTAAACACGTAGCTTTCCTACCGAAATAGATACCCTTTTGTTAATAATTTTAGTGTTTTTGACACCCTTATTACGTTACGTACGTAACATGCCCTATCTTGAAAAAGACATCCTTTTTACATGTTTTTTGGTTCGCGCATGGTATCCACTTGTCAGTGTAAGTGCCCCTCCCCCCGGGTACCAGCTAGTACTCTGCTTTGTTTTTGCAAGCCAGGGGAAACTGAAATATGGATCACAATGATATTGCTTTGCGTTTTGCTTTGTGCTCGCCATCTCCCTAAATTATGAGAGAATTCAAAATATTCTCACTGGAATATTGAATTATTATTCTTGAAGTGATGAATATGCCTTATGTCGGTTGCACCAAGGAAATCAGACCCTTAGACCATTTAGTTTGAGACACACATGTTTATAAACAAAACTTGGATTTAAACCCAAGAAGTAATTCAAATAAATGTTTATTATAATGATAATGTGCTTTGACATCAGGTTCAAGTAGTATTGCATACATGTAGGCTTTGGTAGGTTTGACATTTTTATGACCATTTTGTTTCACTCTGTTTTATTTTCATATCAAACAATACAGTTCAAATTGCACATAAATTATGGTATCCATTATTGCCCGTAGCAAGTCTTTGCACATGACAAAAATATATGGAGGTCTCCAAAATTTTTATAACTTGTATATTTATAACGCCCTCTATCGGGGGGCTATGGAATTTTTTGTTGTTAATTAGGAAATTTGCCTTAATCGGGTAACACTAAGACCCTGTTCTCATCATGATGAGATGATATAACAAAGCCGCCTTTGAAATTGGTTTAAGGAAAACCAGTTCAACAAAGTAATACACTCAGAACGGAGTCTAATATCATATACCTCTTTCTCTATACCTCTATTAATCTTTAACAGGGTATAATTAATATTTTGATTATATTCTCTACAAGTTCTCTGCAGGTTATCAAACCAGTTTGGGTATTTAATGCATTTGTATTTCCCTTGAAGAACTGCACACATAATTTGTAATTGTTTGTGTATTCTAACTCTGAGCAATTAAGTTTGGAGGCAATTATGTGAATTATATTATGATGTATTGGGCGATTCCGTGCTAGAAAAAACAGCCATTTTCACAACACTTTTCAACCTACTGTCCAAACAAATGAGGAACTTCAATTTGTTTTTGGTACTGCTGCGAAGTCATGTAAAAAATGACAACCATCAAAAATATGTTTTCCATAGGTGAAATAGGGGTGAAAATGTTGCCTGGTGTACAGGACATTTCTGAGTCCCATGCGACACACAATTGCAACATTTTCAGCTTTGATTTACCCATAAATTAATCAAACATTGTTTGTTGGTTATCAGTTTTTCACCTCACTACCCGCTATAAATTTATCATTGAAAACAAAAAATATTGCTCAAGCATTCAGCTATAAAAGAGATTACGGGAAATTGTTCTCAAAATGTCTGATACGACACTTATGGAATCGCCTTATTTGTGCAGGTGTGTCATCATAAACTGAGGAAGCCCTAAGTGCAAATGCTGATAATAAAGTTGGTTTGACTTGTATAGAGTCTTCGTGTACAGTTTGTCTTTATATCTGGATATTTTATTTTTTTGCAAAGAAATCGGTCCCACTGGGAACTGAAGACCAGCACGGGATGAGCGTGTCTTTTCCTTGGTTCAGTCCTTTCCACTCTTTCCTCTTCCAGACATGATGTTTTACTGATGAGACAGTATGAGTAGGCCTACAGAGTGCCCCACAAAAAATATTAAAGGAGAATGAAACCCTTGAAACCAGCTGAATCCATATCAAAGAGAAAAATCAAAGAAACATATTGTTGAAAGTTTGAGGAAGATTGAATGAATAATAAGAAAGTTATGAGCATTTGAATATTGAGATCACTAATGCCATGTAGATCCTCCCATTGGCAATGCAACCAAGATCTGTGATGTCACACACGTACAACTCCCTCATTACTTTAGTACTTGTTTCACTTATATTCTCACTTTTATAGAGTCTATCACAAGGTGAGGTGTTCTCTTTATGAGAGGACAAGTACAGAGGTTTCACAACATTATATCATTGATGAATCGTAAATTCATATGATTAGAATGAGCAAAAAGAAATGTTTTGGGGTATATTTTCAGTGTCCAAAAGGGGAGAGTTGTTCATCTGTGATATCATAGATCTTGGTCGCATTGCCAATAGGAGGATCTCCATAGCATTAGTGATCTCGACATTCAAATGCTCATAACTCTTCTATTGCTAGTCCTATTTTACTCAAACTTTTGTTGATCTTATTCTTTGAATTTTCTGCTTTCACAAAAGCTAACTTGCTCCAAGAGTTTCATTCTCCTTTAATGACAAATGAGTATAATGTCGAAATTACTAAATCATATTGTACATAATTTGATAATCGCAAACTAGCATTTGTTTATACAGCTGGCTTATTTTTTTTTTGCTATATGGTCCATTGAACACAGAGATATGGCCCTCTTTTCAGCACTCATGAAAAAAATCTCTCAATCCAAGTTTCGTTTTCTGTAATCAAGCATAAAAATCATACTAAGCAATAACTACAAGGAAATGAATTAAAACACTCATCTTGAAATGTTTTGTGAAATTGAGTGAAACTTTAAAACTTTCTTATTTTACAACCGATTTTGATGACAAATTTGCAGTGTTGTGCTTGTTGGAATTTCATTCTCTTTTTTATCAAAATCAATTTTTTGTTTGGGTGGACTTGTCCTTTAATTATTCTGAATTGATCAAATAAATGTTATATACATCAGCAGTCGGTCACATACAAAAAGTATTATATCATTTTTGTTTTTACTATCCTCGCTAAAAGATAATAAAAAAAAAATTAAAGGAGCAAGATAAAATGAATTAAAATTAGAGACGGGGAAGAGAAGAAGAACATTGGAGGGGAAAAAAAAAATCAATTTTGATGGAAAGGGGCAAGGGAAAGAGAGGGAGAGAACAAGAGATTATCAAGCACTATTAATACAGATCAGCAAGAACGAAGAGAGAGCTAGAGTATTCTAGGGCGAGGTTAGTGCTTCCACTTTCCAATACGAAACTTCCTGGAATTTACCCTGAAAGTTCCTGGAATTTTACAAAATATCCCAGAATTTTACAGATGTTGTCCAGTCTCCCATAAGATGTAATACTTCTCTTCTATACACAAAAAGATGACGTATAGGGCTGGGATGTGCCGTAATGAGCAAAAAATTTTGAGGGGGCGAAAAACCGAAATACGGCGTACCAGCTCGATCAGGCGAAAGAATTGCGAGCGAGCAAAAATTTTGACATTTTCATTAAAGAGATCCAACTTTGAGATAGATTTGACAGAATAGTATTCAGAAAATATAATTCCTGGAAATGACATTAACTTTCCAGATTTTCTCATTTCCCAAAATGATCTTGCAAATAAATAGCAAATCTTCCCAGAATTTTCTGGATTTCAGGAAGAGTGGAAGCACTGCACTAGGCGGGGCAGTCTTGCCAGTTGTAAATACCATAATTTTGTATACCATTACCAACTGGATGTAATTTGATGATCTAATTTCCAAACGGGCAAAGGCCAAGGGGGCCAAAGTTCCGATTATATCAATCACTTTGACAGTTATCATTATCACATATTTTGTTATGAAATTTTTTTTTTTTTTGGACATGTATTTCTTGATTTCCACTCTATATCTCTTGAAAAATGGGCTCACTTGCCTCACTTTCTCGCTATTATTTTGAAAAGCCCATTGGGCCCATCCATCATAAAAAGCACCTGCCTAGCCTAGCTGGAGGAGCTGGTGGAGTCAGTGGACGCGTCGAGCTTTATTACCGTAGCTGAGAAAGTCATTAAAAACATGGCACCAGGAACGTTTGTATAGTGCCTGCTTGCATCGCATTGGAATCGGACAGGGGAAAATTCGAGAACTCTTTTCAAGAAGAAACTAAAATTAAAAAGCAGCTTGCAGGAAAGGATGGGAAAGGACACACATTTGGCTTGATATTTTGTAACGTTTGCAGCCTTGCAGGAAAGTTACTCGGGATCTATCGCCGTGGTGCAGGTGGCACCAAAAGCAGCTCCAGAGCCGAGTCTGTCACAGGCAGTGCTCGCAGCGGATTCCGACGGGCGCGTGGCCCGGGACATCTTCTAGTCGAGGGACCCTGCCGCGCCGTCCTGGTGTTAATGTTGTAAGCTACATGTAAGTTGCAGGTGCTAGGTGCGGACCATTGACATGATTGAGTGGGTGCGGACTTGATTGATGATGTCTTTTTTATGATGTAGTTGCCCAACGATCTGTACCTGCATGGAATAAACTCCCTCTTCAAATAGTTAATGCAGTTTTGCTTGACAGCTTCCAAAAGGTTCTGCAAAATCACCTTGAAAATATCCCTCACTCCTCGGTCATAACGTGCGTCCAACTCCAAGTTTAATCTCATCTTCGACTCGAGATAGGCTGCAGAGCCCTTTGAAGTTTGAAGATTACGGCAGATGATGAGACGATGACAGAAGGTATTGAAATGTACTACTTTTCATTTTCCATATCTCTATTTTTGTCAAGTTTGTGTCGAAAAGACTCGAAATTAAATCTAGTACAACTACAAATACGGTAATAATTTTTAAAAAAATATTATACTACTTACTAGGCCTAGATCTACGATAGGCACTCATTCAATGAACAAGGTTATGATGGATCTAGGCCTATATTCTCATGCAACTTGCAAGGACAGACAGCTAATGTTATCCGTTAATGGGGTGTCTGAATTTCTGAAACTGAAAGAAGAAAAGATCAATATCATCTTTCACCGAATGAAGTATTCTGTCCATTGCACAAAGGAAAGGAACATTCATGTTTTTTTTTATTAAATGGTAGTGGATCGTATTACCGAACACTTTTCATGAATTCAATCATATCAAGCACATTATTCTCGTAAAATTCACCAAACTTTCACCATAAATACACAATTACCTACAAAATATAAATATGTAAAATTTTTGCCGAAATCGTTTTTCTTTTTTACGATTTTTGCTTCCAATCGGACCCCTCTTCGCATGTGAAATATTTTGGTCACTTGAAAAAGGTATCGTATTACCGAACGTGTGTTTTCTATGGG
The DNA here is from genome assembly GCF_037042905.1 of Lytechinus pictus. NCBI lineage: Eukaryota > Metazoa > Echinodermata > Echinoidea > Temnopleuroida > Toxopneustidae > Lytechinus > Lytechinus pictus. The sequence goes on from NC_087261.1 coordinate 7,036,375, forward strand.
AAAAGCTGAGAAAACAACAAAATCACTGATGAGTTATTTTGACCATTTTTTATTGTTTTTAGAATATTAAGACTTTGAAAATGTGTTTTTGACCATTTTTCATCATCTTTCTATTCAAGTTCTCTTTGGAAGGATGTTGCGAAATTTTGAATGTATGATTTTTTTTCTGATGCGTATGATGCACGCGTTCAGTAATACAAGGCCGGTCGGTAATACAATCACTCACTATATATGGCGCCTAAAATTTAAAAACACCCTTTCATGTTTGAAATTTATGAATTTTGATGCAAAATATGCTCATGCGGTCTTACATGTACCTCAAGCGATGTTCATGCAGGCTCCACTTCACTACCGCTACACTACGCTCCACAGCGGTATTGAAGTGGAGTGGATCCTGCACGAACATCGCTTGAGGTAATGCGGTCTGAGCTCGGTCTGTTGATTGTCGCGTAGATCTACATGTACATGTATGGGGGACTAAAGGCAAGCTATACACACTTTGTTTACAAACGATAAGAACTGCCAATTTTAATATTTGAACAAATCATCTTTCACCAATTTGTGGCAAACATTCTTAAGATCATAAACCAAGGAGAAAATATCACAAAATGCACAAATACAAAAATCCCGCCGTGTTTTCCGAGCACCTCTTAATTTTGCCGCCCGATGTAGAAGGGGTCCTAAAAAGGCTAAATTTAAGCTACGCACTCGGTTTATCATGCAAAAAATAGTATTTCCTGTTTCTAAAATATGTTCATATTATTGTAGGAAAATATGAAATTAAAGTGAATATAACTCCCAAATTCCAAACAGTTGTGGGTTTCTTTGCATTTACATGTAGAAATTAACTGCAGCCTCTGTATAAAAAAATTGAATAGGAATCGTTCGTCACTCTGCAGTCACAGTTCCACAGTCATAGAGAGTGCACATTTGCCATTGAAAACTGCATGCGCGACGAGTGGTGCGTAGCTTTATGACCCCCTACCATTCATAACATGCGCTCTGCAAGCTCAAGGGGTGCATGTGCTCGCATTTCTTTGGTGAGGTAAGAAAGCCGAAAAGTTAAATTTTAAAATTTCATTCAGAAAAATTTAATAATATGGAAATTTATGCTAATTTGCAATCGGTAAAATGGGCATTACGTATCATGGGACAATTATAAAAACTCATAGAAAATCAAAACAAAACTTGTGAGATTTAGCCATAGGTGGGATATGGACCCCCTAACATCTTATTACTTTTTGGGGAAAAAAGTGGTGTCATCTATAAAGGGCAAGTCCAAGAAGAGGTCACCCCAGAAGGCCAAAGTTACCTTTGGTGGGGTAAGAAAGCCCAAATGTTGAATTTTTTTATTTCATTAAGAAAAATTTGATAATATGCATATTTATGCTAATTTAGGACACCTAATTTGCTAATTTGTTACGTATGGGACAATTATAAAAACTCATAGAAAATAAAAACAAAACTTGTGAGATTTAGTCATAGGTGGGACATGGACCCCCTAACATCTTATTACTTTTGGGGAAAAAAAGGTGGTGTCATCTAATTAATTATGCAAATTAGGTCTTGTCCAAAGATGGAATGTTCCATACATAACATTTTGAGGATGTTTTTTAAAGTTATTTCTCATAATAGAATACTTGAATTGTTGCATCTCTGGGAAGTTCTAATATATATTAAGTATGAAAATGTTATACCACAAAAAGTTTCAAAAATAGAGTTTACTTTTTAATTAAAAGTTAATTAAAAAATTGTTACGTATGGGAAAACATGTTACGTATGGGACATTTACACACAATGTCAATCGGGAGATTTGTGTACAAAGTGAATGGAGAAAAACACTCTAAAAACTTATTATTTACCTTTTCTTTAGTTTTTAAAGACTGATTTGTTATGAATACTGATTAATGAAAACAATTGGAGTGAAAAAATTGCAAAAATTGGAAAAAAAAATAAAAATAAAAATAAAAATAGAAATACATGTATATAAAGAAATTCCTGAAACCATGAAAAACAAGAAAAAAAATTGTTAAAATGGCTAATTTCTTTTTCAGTCATATTATTATGAAATGTGAAATATTCTAATTTTCCTGTCATTGTCAAGTGAAACAATGATTAATTCCTCCTGAACATGTGGAATTAGCGTTGTTTAATACTACACTGTATATGGTTCAGTCAAGTTGGTCCTTATTGTCAAATCTGTAAAAAATGAAATATTGTATAATTCAAACAATAAAAGACAAAAGAAATAGTGAGTGCGTGACATCATCGACTCTCTCATTTGCATGCCACTGAGTTGTGCATATCACTGTTTTGTGAAAAATAAGCGAAACTTAAAAATGCAATAACTTTCTTATTTTACATCCGATTTTGATGAAATTTTCAGCGTTTTGCTAGTTTGATTTTGCTCTATTTATTCAAATCAACATTTTTTGGGGTGGACTTGAAACAAATCAGTACCCTTACAAAGTTTTCCCTTACTTTGACCCCTAAACAACTAGATCTACAGCGATAGTTTAACAGCCCCAGCATTAGCAGCAATATTTTTTCTAGTGTGTGTATAGACATTTGAGTACAATACCAGAGAAGCACGCAAACAAACCGGGTAACGTACATCAGCGTTAATAAAGGCACTGGGTACATACCACCCCATCTCCCGCAGGACCCTAAACACGTAGTGTCGGTGCAAAAAGTACATCCTTTATTAGGCATTTTAATCTTTTATACCCTCACAAATTGGACTGTAAACACGTAGCTTTCCTAGCGAAATAGATCTATACCCTTTTTTCATTATTTAAGTGTTTTTGACACCCTTCTTACGTTACGTACGTAACGTGCCCTATCTTGAAAAAGATATCCTTTTTACATATTTTTGGTGTCGCGCATGGTATCCACTCGTCAATGGAAGTGGCCCATCAATTTTACAATCAGAAGAAACAATGCTCTGCTGCCACACATAATGTGCAAGGTTAAACCTTGTCTATAAAAAGCTGAATGTGTGCTGAAATTCAGCTGACAATGTTTGGCTTCCTTTTAAAAGTTTTATCATGCTTTTGTGGATGATCATGAATGTTTTTTTCCCTTTCTAGACGACTAGACATGTAGGTTAGCTATTTATCAATATGCCTTGATCAAAAACTTAAATTCTTCAAGGACAAGCTTTCAAGTCCATGGCAGTAAAAAGTACATTTGATTCAGATGACAATAAATCATGTTATTTCATGGAAAATACATGTTAATATTGATAAAAAATATGTTAGAAAATAATGTCGGCTCTGATTATGTTTGAGAAATAAAAAAGTGAAATTCTAGCTAAATTTTTGGATTACAAAAAATACTGTATTTCTCAACCACATATAATTGTAAACATATACAGTATAGGTGCATATCTCAATTTTTTTCATCACATAGGACTTTTGCAATTTAGCAAAGCTTTGCAGTTGGGACATTGACACAGATTACTAAATGTGACAATATCTATTTTCGCACGGCGTTAAATTTGCGGCCGATCAGCAATTTGCAAAATCCGCGAAAATAACAGCTTATACAGCAAATTTCGATATTTTCTAGCCTAATAATAATATTTTCAGATTCTCATCATGAACACAGGTCATCCTGATGAATCATCATTCTAATTGTAGACTCAAAGTCACTCACTGGTGCATCAGGTCAGCACTAGTCTGCAGCACAGACCAAAATTTTTCACTTTATTTGGGGAAGTTCACCCTGACAAAAAGTTAATTGTAAAAATTGCAGAAAAAATTATGAAAAATATTGCCAGAGGTTTAAGAAAAATCCATCAAAGAATTAAAAGTTATTCGAATTTCAATTACTGTACATGTATTTCGATAAAATAGTGCTGTGTTTCTTTCTAATCAAATTTGCGAGGGTATAAATAGACCAAAATGCTTTATAAGGGATAATGTACTTTTTGCCCCAACACTACATATTAGAGCCCATTTTAGAGTCCTATTTGAGTGAGGTGTGGGAAGTGGGGCCATACTAAACCCATGTAAGTATTAAGGTTAATCCGACATCCGTGATCACATCCGACTCCGTGAATTGAAGCATCGCTGTACAGGTAACTGTTTAGGGGGTCAATTTTATAGAGAATATTTGTCAAGTGTACCGTTTTGTTTCCAATACTTGTTAGGGGTAGGGTTTCACCTGCAGGCTAATTAAGGGGTGCAATATAGAAAATACTTCAGGGTGGTTTTCGAAGCCCCATGGTCGCGTCTGGTATCCACTCGTCAATGGAAGTGCCCCCCCCCCCCCCGGGGTGACGACACAATTACCGTCCTTCTGGAAGCGATCTTTGCACATTAGCTCTATGGTACAAGGGTTATGCTGCAGTTTCAAATTTCGTGAGAAACATGTCACCCCACTGAGATCGGTCCCATAGCAACAAGACCGCTTTCCGTGAAGTGGTATTTGAAAACCGTTTTCGGGTGATGAAATAGGAATGCTGGTAAAGCGATCTTCGTAACTGGTTTCCAGTACTTTTTAGGATCGTAATGAGAACGGGGTCTCTGTCTGTGTCAAGTTGAACTAGCCAAGAATCTACTACTTCAGAATCTGCATTATGCACGATGCAGATTGCGAAAACCGAGGGTCTGTGTCTGCAGACTACATGTACATGTACGTTTTGTACAATGTAGGTCAGCATAGTGCTATACATATGTACATGTACATATTTTTCTTTGATCTTGAAGACCTTGATATTTCCCTAGGTATCTATTAAAACTCTGAGGCCTGGGCCCTGGAGCTGGTTATTTAATGACCTGTCAAGATGTTTACGACCACTCTTATTACAAATTAGCCAGTGGAGATTTTCATACAGCCCCAGGGCATTTCATACAGAGTACTGGTAGTTCTGGTACATGCATTGAGATCGTATGATTCGGCGGTACTGCACTGGTTTGCTCAGTCTCGAGATTTTAGCCCTATTCGCAGAAAACTGTATCTCCACCAGCGCAAGAAGAGCAAATCATGCTCATGCGAGGCATCGATGCAATAAACTAGTCCGACGCCATGAATAAATAATCCTGAGTCGAATTTGGAGTGCGTCTATACCTGCGATTATTAAAGCGGAATAATTAAAAAATAAGCACACTATTTTTCAAATAATCCAAAGTTGACTTAGGATTGCAATCTCGAGATAAATCCGCGATGATTGCGTCTCTATTACAAATAATTCCGAGATCGGGATGCTTTGCTGGATCAGAAATAGCATGGTTGAAAACAGAGGCTGGTTTCGACGGCCCTATTGCCCCAGTTTTTCTTTAAAGCCTGGATTAATTTCAGACTACAGTTCTTATACTCCGGGGGGGGGGGGGCACTCAGTATATAATGCTTGGTGGGTATGTGCCGCGGTGATGACCCCCATTTTTACACTCAAATTTCCATTCCAAGGCATAGCGTTTTTATCGTATTGAGAAAATAACAAACAAAGATGCTTCAAAGCATAGCATTTTCTTATCGAGAAAAAAGAAGAAAGAAATCCCTTCCAAACCTTTGCATATTTTTCGTTCCGGCGACATTGATCCGCTACAATAAACTGCATTTTTGGTGAAAAGCGGCCAGCAGAGCGCTGTCCGACCATCGCCTCCGCTTGAGCGCACCCGGCGCCCGTTTTGCCGGGCTAGCTGCATATGCACCTATGCCCCTTCTACTCACACGCAGGCGACCCGTTCCAAGGACCCCCTTTTTCACAAATATTTGTAGTTCCGAGGACCCTCCTTTTTACAATAAGCCCGCCCCAGAGCCCCCGTTTTTTCTCTCGCCTGCGGCACATACCTACCACTTTTGTGGCCGAGTACCTCCCCCCCCCCCCCCCCCCCCCCGGTTTATACTGTAGCACTGCAATAAGCCATCTCTGTTTTTAGCCAGGCCAGATAGTAAGTATTTACCATGCTAAATGGGGGGGGGGGCAAAAAAAATTATATTATTTCAGGGGCTACTTTTTCACAAAATGTGCAACATTGGATAAGGTGATACACAGAAAGGAAAGTTGAGCTGCCTTCGACACCAGCTTCAGTAGGTCCTACACTTTCTGCATAGTATTCGTATACAGTACCGGTACATGGAGCCTACATGTATACATGTATGTACCACCCTTTGATCTATTATGTAATGTAGGTACCTTGAGATATTGAACTGGGTGATTTCATGACCTGTAATGACCTATCCTATTACAAAGTAGTCAGAGCAGATTTTCTTACAGCTTTAGAGCATTATCTGATGTGGGTATCTACACACTGTACTGTACACATATAGTAGCCTACATGTACATGGATATTAAACTTGTAAAATTAAGATATTTGTACAATAAAACAAATTTGGTCTTGATTTGAATTACATGTAAATTTAATACTTGAAGCCAAATCAGAAAGGGAAAATGATAGTTGACAAGCATACATGTATGTGTTCATGGAGTATAGTACACAGTAAAGCAATTGTGTCAGCTGACCAATATCACAACATTTCCTACTGTTAGCATGTCTGTTTTATGTACGTGTCTAAACTAATGTTTACCATTAGATAAGACTATCTACCTACTGGTAATTGTAATGGCATTCCTAATTTTTTTTCTATTTGTCTTTTTCCTTCCACAGCCAGATTCAACCTGCCTTTAATATTTGCTGTTCTTCGAGGGAGGCCAGGTCTTTTCAATTAGGTCAGATGGAATTTGCTTTGGTAGCCTATATAAGAAGCACGGTATCAGCACAGGGATTATTCTTAAGGATACAGGGTACTAATGATCACGGTTGCATACATGTAGGTCACTGATGAAATCCACATCCGCAGCAAAATGACTTACTTTGACTGCATAGACCGACTCCTAGTGAGCTTTTTCCATGGCTATGGAAAACAGATTGCTCGCAAACCTCTCATTGTCTTACTCGGATCTCTAGTCATGGCCATTGGACTAAGTCTTGGGGTCCTCTTTATACAATTAGACACAGATTCTATCCGTCTTTTTACGCCTGACAAGAGTCAAGCAAGGGATGAAAGTGTTCTTATGTACGAAAAATACCCAGTGCATTATGATGATTATTTTCCTTCACGGGGCAAGGGTATATTTGATCAGGGTTCTAACGCTATTGCAATACCGATACATGGCAATAACGTCATGAAGGAGGATGTCATTCTTGAAATACTGCGCTTTGATCATGGAGTACAGAACATCACAGTGCAAAACTCCTCTGGGACAACCTTCAATTATTCATCTTTATGTGCAATGCGGCAAGGAGCTTGTCTTGCAAACCCTATCCTTCAAGCCTATTCTTACAACGCCAGTCGTGTTGGAGAAATCAATGTCACCTACCCTTTCTACCAACCTACCAAAACTAGTGCAATATTTGTTGGGGCCTCTCTGGGAGATGTAATTATTGATGAAGATTCTGTAATCTTGTCAGCCGGTCTTTTTGCACTTAATTATTACTTGGAAACCATCCCAGAAATGCAAAAATTGAACAAAGAATGGGAAGAAGAATTCATCCATTACGCTATAAAGGACTTTGCTTCAGAAGTCATCTCAGTATCGTTCATCGTTTCTCATTCTCTTGAGAAAGAAATTATGAACCTTACAATTACAATCCTACCCTACCTGATCGTCGCTGTGGTGCTTCTCTCGTGTTTCGCTGTTGCTTCCTGCTTGGTGGCTGACTGGGTGCTCAGTAAGACAACCCTTGCAATGCTTGGATTGTTCTCTGCTTCACTGGCTATTGGATCTTCGACTGGCCTCCTGTGTTACATTGGTGTTCCTTTCAATATTGTGGCTGCTTCAATGCCATTCTTAATCATCGGTGAGTGAAACAAATGTTTTTACTTTTTCAACTTTCTTTCACACTACATGTAGGTTGCTATGTACACGTATGTATAACTTGCACATGACCAAAGTGTTTCTTATACAACCATCAAAAGCAAAAAAAAAAAGAAGAAATAGTGACCACTTACTCAATGATTTCATCAAAGTCACATGGTTCATTAAAATATTTGTTTCTGTTTTTTTTTTATCTAATAACTTTCATTTCATTTATTTTATTCCAAATTCTTATTAAAAAAATACTAATCAAAGAATACACTATATACAAATAAAGATACAAAAAGAGAATAAATGAGAATATGAGGGAGCCAGCATACTGTATGTCAATGGCCTTCTAAGGCTGGGCTCCCGAGACCATAATATAATCCTAGTAATAAAGAGAGAGAGAGAGAGAGAATGTACTGTAAACATGAGTAGATAATATGGCAATAACAAGGTACCTGTACCACCTCAGACTTGGTACTTTATGTATGCAATTCAACAAGTTGATGGACAAGGCATAAAAAAAGAAGAAGTGTGCTTTGTTTGAGAGACTTTTGTTAATTTATCGCAAACATGACTTTATGCATGATCACGTGGCACATACTGTACATGTAGAACAAAATCAAAATACTTTTCTGACTTGATTTTTCTGAAAATTGTTCGCAAAAATTAACTCAACTTGTATACATGTATGTGGACATGCTCATGGAATTTAGAGCTTGTGGATGAAGTCAATGTTCTTTCAAATACTTGGTGTCTTGGTGATCTGATTATTATGGGGTCACAAGTCCAAAGGTCACAAAGGTCATTATTTGAAAAGTTCAAGAATTTAGGTGTGAAGACTGATCCTATTACATTCTGATTTTGAAATTGCAGAGGCATATCAAATTTTGGCCGCATGCATTCAAGAATCCATAGTTGACTGTTGACGTACATCCTCATGTAAATTTGTTTAAAGAATTTTTGTTACGTTGTTTGTATTAAAGACCTTTATTTTGTTTTGTTTTCAAGGCATTGGGATCGATGATATGTTCATCATGATTGCTGCATGGCGGAAGACAAATCCCCAAGACACGGTAGAAGAACGCATGGGTCACACTTTTTCTGAAGCTGCCGTGTCCATCACCATAACCAGCATTACTGATGCCCTAGCCTTTGGGATTGGAGCAATCTCGCCTCTACCAGCTGTCCGAGTCTTTTGTCTCTATACAGGAGTGGCTGTCATCTTTGACTACCTCTTTCAAATCACTTTCTTTGGGGCTTGCATGGTGTACAGTGGCAGGAGAGAAGCAGCCAACCGACACTGCATCACTCTGGCTAAGGTTGTTCCCCGCAATGAGGCTAAAACCAAGTTCTACAAGCTGTTTTGCTCTGGCGGGTCTTCAGCAAAGGATCGTGATAGTTTGAAGAGTTCTTGTGAAACAGCTCTGATGACATTCTTCAGAGACCACTATGGTCCCGTTCTGATGACTCCAGCAGTGAAGGTCTTTGCTCTTCTCTTGTTCCTAGCATACATGGGTACTGCCATTTTTGGCTTATTCCATGTCAATGAAGGCTTAGAAATGAAAAAGCTATCTGGCGATGGTTCACCTACTCATACTTTCTTTGATTATCAAACCAAATTTTTCTCAGAATACGGACCCCCTGTGTCTGTAGCCATACATGACAGATTAAATTACAGTGATCCATCTGTCCAACGATCTTTAGAACAGGTAATTTCTGATTTTGAAAATAGTGAATACATCCACACATCAAACATGACTGAATTTTGGTTGAGAGACTTCTTAAAATTCCTTGATCTGATACACATTCCTGAAGAACGGAGGGTAAATGAATTCATGACACTTCTGGTCGATCAGTTCTTAAAAGTGCCATATTTTTCTAAATATGTGGAAGACATCATTTTCAAAGATGGCTCAAATAGAACAGAAATTGCTGAATCACGCTTTATTATATTAGGAGAGAGTTTGGAAACGACCCACCAGCAAATGGAAATGATGACTGATGTCCGAGCTCGGGCTGATAAAGCTGATATGAACTTGACAACATTTTCCCCTATGTTCATAATCTATGAACAGTTTGTAGTAGTTCGTCCACTGACAATTCAAAACATATTGATAGCTGTAGGATGCATGTTTTGCATCGCTCTTCTCCTCATCCCACATCCATTCTGTGCTGTTATGGTAACAGCTTGCATCGTCTCCATCCAAATTGGTATCATTGGTTACATGTCCTTGTGGGACGTACGACTAGATGGTATCTCCATGATCAACATCATCCTCTGCATTGGCTTCAGTGTGGACTTTTCGGCACATATCACCTATGCTTTTCTGTCCACCAAGAAATGCTTTGATGACCATGACCAACACCATCGGAAGCTCTCTGTTGCAGAGCGCCAGGCTGTCATGGCACTCTACTCCCTTGGGATGCCTATCGTCCAGGGTGCGCTGTCAACCATCTTGGCCACGATTGTACTAGTGTTTTCCCCAAGCTACATCTTCAGAACTTTCTTCAAGATCATGTTCATGGTTATGATTCTTGGTATGGTCCACAGCCTCATCTTCCTGCCAGTTCTCCTCTCAACCTTTGGTCGGTTCTTCAAGCTGACCTCGGAACAGTCCGTGCCTCCCGTATACACGATGAGCAAGAAGGTTGATACAGTTGATGGGGAAGGTAAGAGAGTGTTTGTGACAGATAATACCATGCTGCATGTTTTTCCCATGTTTGGTGGAAAAGTTACTACTGTCTAACATTAGTCATCCCTCTTTAAAAAGTACAAACTCTATGCATAATACATGTATTTAACACTTTATGTAGTATCCTGTGAGCTACTTGTAGTTTATTATAAATACATTATCAGGGCAGCATTTCTTGAAGCATGCTGTCAATGATTTTTGTTTCACCTGCATAGCAGAGTGAGACTATAGGCGCTGCTTTTCCAACTGCGGCTGCGGCGTCAACATCAAATCTTAACCGAAGGTTAAGTTTTTTAAATGACAGCCTAACTTAGAGAGTATATGGACCTAGTTCATGAAAATTGGGCATAAAGCTTATAATCAAATCAAGTATCAATGAACATCCTGTGTGAGTTTCAGGTCACAAGGTCAAGGTCATTTAGGGTCAGTGAACTTTGGCCAAGTTGGGGGTATTTGTTGAATTACCATCATTACTTATAAAGTTTATGGATTCATAAAACTTGGACTTACATATTTAAGAGTAATCAAGTATCACTGAACATCCTGTGCGAGTTTCAGGTCACATGACCAAGTTCAAAGGTCATTTAATTTCAATGAACTTTGGCCGTTTTGGGGGGTATTTGTTGAGTTACCATCACAATTCTGAAATTATATTGGTCTAGTTCGTAAAACTTGGACATAAGAGTAATCAAGTATCACTGAACATCCTGTGCGAGTTTCAGATCACATAACCAAAGTCAAAGGTCATTAACGTCAATAAACTTTGGCTATGTTGGAGGTAATTATTAAATTGCTCTCGTAACTTTCAAAGTTTATGGATATAGATTATGAATTGTGGACATAGGGGTAATCAAGTACCACTGACAAGTCCTAGGTCACATGATCAAGGTCAAATGTCATTTAGGGTCAATGAATGTAGGATTGTATCACTATAATGAATTTGTGTTTTTTGTGAATAGTTATTTTATAGTAGTTTTCAAAGTCAGCTCTGCTGCTATATTGAATCGCGTAATGCAGGTGAGACTGCCAGAGGCGCTCCACTTGTATAACTTATAAGCCACTGAATCATTTGATTCACTGAGAGCAAAAGTGTCTGCAGAATTACTGACAAGGTGCTTCTTGAAATGTCTCTTGAATTACTTTAATCCTGTATCTAGAAATTTCCTGTTCATGCTTTGCACTCTTTGATGATCATGTTTAACCCCCTTCTTTTCCTTGAAATTGTATACTGTATCCATACATTTACATCATTGAAAAAAATTCCTCCTATTATGCCATTGCAATATTTCAATATTGACTCTCATTTTGCCTGTATATTGTATTAAACATGTCTTCCTTGTGTCCAACACAGAAAACACTTATAATTTTCTATTGCAAACCATGTTACCGTATAATTGATCGTACCAAGTTTTGTTTACTTTTCTCTGTATATCTGTACTCTTCTTCCTTTCACAAACAATATTATTTTCTTCACAGAAAAGTGTCACATGTACATGCAACAGAGAATGCATTTTTCATATTGCATTGCAATGTTGGTTGCATATGATTTTGTGGGATGTGATCTCTTGAACAAAAAAAAATTATGTAGTGTAGATCTATGCTGAGCACTTGCAAAATTGAAATCCAAAAAGTACAGTACTTTTTATGAAGTAATATTTGGAACTAATAATGGCATGGAGGTACTGTTGTTTGTATTACATGCTGCTCTTCACAAATGGATAGTGCAAAAAAAAATTGTGCACAAATAGTGTGTGTTGATTCTGTGGAGGTGTTGTGGTGTAGTGGTTCTGTCACTTGACTCTTTAAACAGGGTCAAGGGTTCGAATCCCAACCAGTGCTAATGTCCTTTGGCAAGGCACTTACGTTTGTCACTTTCCACCCAGGTGTTAAATGGGTATCCGGTAGGATGTGAACATCACTGTTATTAGATTTGCATGTGTGCACCGATATAAAGTGGTTGCCTGGACGGGGTAGCGTTTCATAAAAGGATTTGTCGGACGTTTTATCCGATAAGTACCATCTTATCCGACAGTTACCATAGTAACAAGGCCTCTTAGCAAATCAGAATCAAGGAAAGATGTCAGATCTGACTACTTGTCGGACAAAAATGTTGATGAAACGCTCCCCAGGATACTCCCCAGAGAGTGGTGATAGCGCACTTTATTTTGTGGAAAATTGATGGATCCGACTCGTATGACCGGGGTAATAATAACGTAGGTATAATGTAAAGCTCTGAGAAACAAAGTACACTGTATGAAGCACTATATTACTATAACTATTATTGTTTTCTTATTCTTGTATTTTACTTTTGTGAACATTTGATTGTACATGTACATGTATGCATGCCACGTTATACATTGTATGGGTGTACCACATGTTGGCCTACATGTACATGACTATGTTGTATTGATTTTAATAGTGTATAGTACGCAGCTATGCAAAAAAAATAAATCCTTAACATATAGTCAAGCAAGTGTGATACAAGTACAATATAAACTTCTTTTTTTTTGTGCTTGTCAATTTTGTTTCCTGCGTCCCCCCTAAATTCAGGTAAATTCAGGTGGACCCCCCTAAAATTTTTGTGGTCCCCCCTAAAATTTTGGTTGATAACCTTTTTTTTTTTTTGGCTTGTCAATTTTTTACCAGCGTCCATCCCAAAATTTTTTGGCTTCCGCCGCCAATGAGTGCATCCGTGGAACAGAACACAATATGCTCATCAGTCTTTAATACCTACAACTTCTATGAATCTTCTCACAAATAAGACAGTACCAGGACTTTTTCATTCCGTCCCATGAAAAATATATTGCTGCCACTGAAATAATACAGACATATCGGCCTAGTTTTTGTTTGCAGAGCTGGATGCTTTAATACTTGATACACCTATATAAAGGTTGAGTAAAGTTTGTTGAAATGTTAGTGAGCAAAAATACTCTCAAAGTCAATCCTTTACAATCCTTTTATAGATTCCTGGGATCAGACTTGCCTGTATTGCAAGTTTTTGAATAATTTTTCCCCATTTTATTGCTTGAATTGTAGCAATGTAGTAATGCTGTATGTAGATCTGTGTAAAACATTAAAATATACTGCCAATGCTTTTCAATGCAGAACTTTTTTTAGGACTTCTCTTGCTTTGTAAATTATAAAATAGACCAAGGTCTTGATACCATGGAGGTCATGAATGGTTTGTTAAAATTCATTCTTGAACCACTGCTGGTTTTGCTTTTTACATTGAGGTAAGAATATGCCAGATAGTGTTTGTATATACCAGCATCATCTTTGCCCACATTTTGCCAGTAAAAATAGAAGGAGAATGAAACGCTGGGAGCAATTTACATGTAGCTCTTGTGAAAGCAGATGATTGAACAAAATGTTTGAGAAAAAATGGATTGGATAAGCAATGCAAAATCTTTGAGCATCTGATTGTGGAGAGGAAGATCCATTGGCGATGGAAACAAGATTTGTAATGTCACTCGTGTATAAGGGGAACAACCCTCCCCTTTGGAGTTTGGACACTGAATTTATACCACCCCCCCCCCTCAAAAAAAAAAAAATGTTGATCTTGTCTGCTTATTCTAATGTTATGACAAACAATATCCTCTCTTAAAAGAGAACACCCGATCTTGTAATACATTATTATGAAAAGTATTCAATGAAGTTATCATAGTTCTTGGTTGTATTGTCAACTAGATAGTGATCACAACAATCAAATGGTCATAACTTTCTCATCAATCTTCCTCAAACTTTGATTGATCTATTTATTTTTCTTTTTTGTGCATTCAACTGCTTTTAAGGGTTTCATTATCTTTTTGTACAAGACCTACATGTACATACTTAGTGTGCTCATGAAATTTTATGATTTCATGCTTTGAAAGGCCTTGATATACACTGTATATGTATGTGCAAGTAATGTCTAAAAGATGATCCAAGAGGAATTTATTATTAGAATGTTCGTAGAACTTTAAATCATTTTCAAATAAATGCATTGCCTATTTGTGTGTGATACCTTTCAAGAGCAATCAGAAATTGCTAATTATTCTGAAAGAATACTGACAATTTTTGGTAGAAGTTGAAATGTATATATCAGGCAAGTAAAAAAAGGAGTTATTTTTATTGTTTGTATATAGGATAAAGATTATTGCATTTTCAGACATTTTTATTTCATTTCCTGTATTGGGGACAATTGAGGAATATTTCCTTTTCATTATTCAAACTTTTGTATCTATTGAGTGCATGCATCTGCTTCTCTGGTAATTGTGAACCCCCCCCCCCCCACAAAAAAAATAATAATAATAAAATCACAATAATATGAAAGAAAATGATGATTTTGTTATTATGCCAGAGGTGAAAATTCCTGCTATTTTTTTTTATGGGGGGGGGATACATTTACATGTACAGTGTAGGCACACTTTTATCTTAAAGTAAAACTCTAACATCTTTTTATCAGAAATGCAATGTTGTTTTATAGCTTGAATGTGTGTTCCTTGAAAGCATTTATGAAATGTTTTCACTAGATTTTTAATATAGTTTGATGTTTTACTTTTCACAGGGTCTTTTATTTCAATTTCGAATCTATCTTGTGCATTATCAATTGCACAATATTTATACAAAAGTGCAAGTGAATAAAGATTTGCTTCATAGAATACTACGTGTAGGTTTTGATATCTTCTCTTTGTCAGAATTTATGTATCATTCCATAAGCACTTTAATACTGTATTAATCATCATCATTGCTGTAATAGTACTCTGGTCTGAAATTCATTATGAATTGTGTACATGTGAGAGTTGGTTTAACAGCAAAACATTGAAAAATAATTTTACCTGCATCATTGTTTTTATTCATGTGAACCAAGTAATTCAACTTTTATTTAATATCCTCATTAATTATCTTGTATACATGTAGGCCTATGTACATTGTTATCTTAAATTAAAAAAAAATCCAATGTGTAGCCTACAATTACAAAAACATTACACAGGCCTATACTTTGACCATACTGTACGTTTAACTTATATATTATCTTTCCAGCGATGTTGGAAAGATGTCCTCATATTAGTACAAGGTGGGGGAGTGATATCATAAGTTCTCTCAGTGATAGCAGATTTTTTTTATGCAAGGGGGGGGGGGGGAATCTCCCTCCCTCCTGATTTGGTTCTCATGTATAGGCCTTTTTTTTCTCTCTTTTTTTCACATATATACAATCTTCATTTCAAACCACAGTACTATTAGCACTACTAAGCCTTTGTTAGGTGCGCACAGTCACAATCAGGGTTCCCAGCCCATCAGGGAAAATTATAGTTGTGATTTAACTATGGATAGCCAACCCTATTACCCTCTAGCCCATTTGATTTTTATACCATGGGAATAATAATTCGAATAGTTTTCTTCATCATACTTGTAAGCATTATGAAGAAAATACAGTAGACGAATACATGTATTAGTAATATACTTTTTTTTAAAGAATTTAAGCATTATTTTTTGGAGCAATTTTGGGTCTGACAAGCACTTACAAAATGTTGTGTAATTTCGGAATCGCATATCCGGGCGCTGGAAATGTGGTCTTAAAAGATGCGCAAGACTGGAACGTAAAAAGTCAGAGTAGTGCGGTAAAACAATTCTTTGAGAGAGGGGGGCCAAATTGCCCCCCCCCCCCCCCCCCCCCGTCCCTGTTAATCCAGTCTTCAAAATATGAACCAAGGGTTTGTACATGGACTACCCAATTCCTGAGGTATAAATGAAAACGAGTTCATCTTGTATTATTCTGTCAGGGTTTGATATAGTGCCATAAAAGAGGTCAATTGAGATCACTGTGATCTGACATTGGATGTGTATACCTAAAAGCTTTGCATATGTATTTTGTAGAGCTCAATAATTATTCAAACTGTGCATTGTGCTTTTATCAAGGGAATTATCAGCAGACTTTGATATTGTTGTGGAACTTAAGTGGAGAACAAAGAAAACTATTTAGTATACAGTGTTTGTGGCCAGTATTATACTAAAAACTAAAGGAAGTACATGTTCAGGCATAATATTTGAGGTATTTAAAGGACAAGTCCACCACAACAAAAAGTTGGAAGAGCAAAATCAAGCAAAACTGAAAATTTCATCAAAATTGGACCTAAAATACAGTTATGGCATTTCAAAATTTTGCTTAATTTCACAAAACAATTACATGTATATTCACATCTTGGTCAGTCCGCAAATGAGGGGAATGCTGTCACATCACCCTATCACTATTTTTGCATTTTATTGTGAAATATTTTAATTTTATCCTCATTGTCATGTGAAACAAAAGTTTTATTCCTCCCTGAAATGTGAAAATCCTATATTTTTAATATTTAGTGGTTTATTGTCAATTCTATAAAAGTTGAAAAATGATCCAATACTTCAAACAGTAATAATAATTAATAAAAAGTTTGAGGGACATCATCAAGTTTCTCACTTGAATATCACCGAGTAGTGCATATATGTAGCTGTTCTGTGATAAAGAAAGCAAAATTTTCATACAAACTATTAAAAAAAAGCAAAACTTAAGAATAAAATGTCAACTTTCTTTATATTTTGCATCCAATTGTGATGAAATTTTCAGTGTTGTGCCTGTTTGAGTTTTTTTTATATATTGATTCAAATTAACATTCAAAGAGTGTGCTTGGACCAGCTGAAAATTATAAATGTTACATGTACATGAATATAGTGAAATAAACCCGCAAAAACTGAATTATGTGTTCTTCAAAATCTGATTTAAAAAAATCTTATTGAATTTTTGAAGTTTTGCACGATTTTGGTTTAGTTGAATGGCATTCCAATGGCAACGATGCTCAACAGCCAGTCTAAGTCCCGGGGGGGGGCACTCAGTATATAATGCATAGTGGGTATGTGCCGCGGAGGGGACCCCCATTTTTACACTCAAATTTCCGTTCCAAGGCATAGCATTTTTGTCTTATTGAGAAAAAGAACAAAGAAAGCCGCTCCAAAGCATAGCATTTTCTTCTTGTCGAGGAAAAAGAATAAAGAAATCCGCTCCAAAGCTTCGCATATTTTCCGTTACGCCGTTCCGGTCGTATTGATCTGCTACAAGGAGCCGCAATTTTGGTGAAAAGCGGCCGCAAAGCGCTGTCCGACCATCGC
Organism: Lytechinus pictus; assembly: GCF_037042905.1. Classification (NCBI taxonomy): domain Eukaryota; kingdom Metazoa; phylum Echinodermata; class Echinoidea; order Temnopleuroida; family Toxopneustidae; genus Lytechinus; species Lytechinus pictus. The sequence goes on from NC_087261.1 coordinate 7,054,003, forward strand.
CTCTGCGCTAGCGCACCCGGCGCCCATGCCGCCGGGCTAGCTGCATACACGTTCCATAGGGATGCATACGCACTCACACGCTGGCGATCCGTTCCAAGGACCCCCGTTTTCACAAACATTTGTAGTTCCGAATCCCGTTCCGAGGACCCTCCTTTTTACAATAAGCCCGCTCCAAGGCCCCCGTTTTTTGTCTCGCCCGCGGCACAGACCTACTACTTTTTTGGTCGAGTGCCCCCCCCGGGGTCTAAGTCCTGGGGCCAGTTTCATATACATTTTATTTGTTATTAGAAACTGAAAGTCTTAATGAAATGGGACCCTTTGGTGGTATATTCTGGTAAACTGTCATAAATTTTGTCATTTCTTTCCAATATGTGACAGTGACACCGCTATGATTAATTGGTATTTTGAAGATTGTCATTTCTCCGGCATAACTCTATTACATGTACCGGTAGTTCTGCCCATCACTTTACTGACAAAACAATCAAAGTCACTGTTACATGTAGTTCCGATTGAGCAGGGCCCTCCCAATAAATAGAAAGACCTGGGGAAACGTGTTGTGGGTCATCCTCTATAGGCCTACGGCAGCTAGCTTACACTGCATGATTGCTTGACTCCTTGATTATACAGAGAGCTGAGAAGGATTTTTGGAAGAGAGAGAGAGAGAGCGAGAAAAGAAAAACAGGCAAAAGGAGTATAAAATATGTAGTACATGTATGTATGGCCTTACTACAGTACATAACATGTAACTTGATATTTCTTTTTTGGTAGTCATGGATGATATAAAAAAAAGTGAAACTGATACAACAATCTCATTTAAAGACTAAACATCATCAATGTGTGTTTTTCTTCACAATTAATACTAGAACTTAATACTTCTTTCGATCTAACCTGTACAAAGTAGTAAGCTCTTTGTTTATCCCTACTCAAATAACAATATTTTTTCCCATTTTCTATTGCATACTCTCTCAGAACTCTAGCTACAGTAGATTTGTATTTCATATATTCACTGGCACCTCGGAAGGTAATGTATAATCCTTTTCTCCAGACGTTTTGTTAGCTAAGGTTAAGTAGGTTCGCAGGCACATAATGATAGTCTATTACCATAGAGAAACACATGTACATGTATCAACATCTCCATGGCATAGCCACTCGTGCATGCAACATGAAACATTTTACACTTTTGTTCCTTTACGATCCTCCCCCCCCCCCCCCCCCCCCCCCGCTCGGCTCGGCTCAATGATTTTTTTATAATAGAAAAATGTACCAGCCAGTAATGCTCAATCAGATTGTTTTTAGAGATGATATAATGCTGATACTTGCCATGTTCAAGGGAATTACATGTAAACACAATGAAGGATGCATGGATGTGGAACGTGCATTATTTGAGTTGGAACTAAATAGAGCCCCTATTGAGCTACATGTACAACTACATGTACATGTATGGTAATTTGCCATTTCCAAGTTCAGTGTACTGAATTCATCGGTTGAATTGCGTAGGGCATTCTCTGGTGTACATGTTCTACATGTATCTATGCATTTACTATCTTCAGTAGATTGTATGCTATATATATTACTAAAAAATAGTGAATATCGCTTTTCACCAAAACCTTCAAAAAAATCCCCAAATTCATTTCAATTCCCAAACATTTTTCATCCCCAAAGTTTCTATAGGCTTCTACAAATCCCCAATTTTCAAACTTTGTGGATAGAAATCCCCAGATGGCAATGCTGATTATGGTAACTGTGTACATGTACCATGCTAGCAGGGCTGACCAGCCAGGCACAACCAAGGTCGTTAACATCTATTGAAAATAATGAAAAAAAGATGTCATAATTTTAAAGTCTTTATTATTTTGGAGCCCCTGCCCTCCAAAATAATGTATTTTCAAAGTAATGTGGACAGTGCAATTGTCTCCCCAGGGGCCCGTTGCAGAAAGAGTTGCAATCAATCGCAACTCTAAAAATCATGCGCAACTTGATTTTCAACCAATCAACAGCGCGCATTTGGGACTTGCGATTGATTTTTTGACTTGCGTTTAAACGCAACTCTTTCTGCAACGGACCCCAGATGCTAGAAGTACCGTATAAATAAGAATTCATTCACGAGAGCAAATTTATCTATCATTATGTGCTTGGGATTCTGTTCTTAACCTTATTAAGCATGACATGTGAATTAATTTTTTGTTTTGTATTATTTTAAATGTTTTTTTTCTTATAGATCTTCATGTACGCCCTGCAGATTTGGTTTGTCAGGAATACTTACAGTAGCCTGCATGCAAAGTACTCTAAAATTGAAGGGATTTAGAGTAAATCTATTTGGACAGTAGTTTGGGACCACTGGATTTAGTTTTAATCCTTCATTTTTAAATCTCAGAGGATTTAAATTCAAATCCCTTGAAATATGAGGATAAATGTTTAAGATTCAAACTAAATCCAGAATTAAATTGGTCCCAAAATACCTTGGTCACATTTGCTCTACGGTGGCCGTACAGCGAGTCGAAAACAGCCGTTATAACATTTTTTGTAACAGCTCTACATGTACATAGGTGGATTGAATAAAAATGAATAAAACGGCCGTTTTCAACTTGCCGTACGGCCGCCGTAGAGGAAATGTGACCAAGGTATAAACTATACAGTCCAAATCCCTGTAATACATTACTCGTGTTTGACTGGATGGAGTCAGTGGTAAAAAATTTATACATACCTGTATCATTTGTTGAATGAATAGAACAAGAGAAATGATGGTGGTTTGAAAAAAAATAAAAAAATAGATAATTTCTTGAGTAGATTTTTTGAAGTGGTATACCATACAAAGTATGTAGCGAGTAAACCACTTTTCCATTTGCCAATACTTGATTGGTTTTTTCCTCAAAAGCAGTTTCCCTTTTGGGCTTGGAAGAATACGAGCCTACAGTGGTAGTCCATGTCACATGGAAATCATAACTTTTAACAAGTTTGAAAAAGATTGAAATTTGTGCATCTTCTTTTTCGTTTTGATATAAAAGAAAAACCACCTACATGTGTCTGCTTCAGCCTCCATGTTTTCTCTTTTTTCTCTTCATTTATTTGGGTTGGACTTCATATTAATTGTATTAAATTTCACAGATCTCTCAAATTTTGATTTTGTCAACTGGTACACTGGTGTGTTCAGTATTATACAAAAGTGTATTTTGAACTTGATTTTTGTATTGTAACACAATGGTTCTGTGTATTAAGCACCTCACATTGTATGCATTTCTTTACATTTACACCTTTGTTCTTCCTCTTTCTCTCACCCCCTACTTCATGCATCCTTCTCCCACGTACCCCCCCCCCCCCTTTCACTCCCCTATCTCTACATTCCCCTTTGTTAAGATTTATTCTGTAGTTGAAAGGTGAACTTATAACTGATGATGCAGGTTTTCAACTCTGACATTAATCATGATGACATTGTAACTAAGGGTGCGTTTATCCGCCACTTTTTTACCCTAGAATCATGATTCAAATCATGATTCTGCAGAATCACGATTGCGTTTAGTCGAAATTGAATATAATCATGATTAGAATCACAAACATGAAACACGAAAAAAGGGGCGTTTGGAAAGACGTTTCTGCAGAATCACGTACGAAAATGTTCGAATAAACGATATCGTGATTACAATCATGATTATATGACCTCACTGTTGTGTTGGGCTACTTTCGGTTTGACTCTTGCCAAGCTCAAGGCGCTCTATATGCTCATTGTATGTACATGACTATGTACTATGAATTCATTTCTTGTCATGTTCAAGTTCTGTGTTGGTCATCGCATCGTCCACTACTTTTCATTTTTTGGTCATGTCTTCAACTTCAAGTTCTAGTAAATGAATTAACTGGACAGACAATGATCTCAGTTGTTGTTGAGTATACAGTATCAATATCAAATTGGATCTACGCTGAAATTCACTTCCGAACACCATTTTGGATAAACTAACAAGATGAATAGAAGCATATGGACCCTTTATGATAGAAGTAAACAAAATGAGGTATAGACTGAATTCTGATGGAAGCAAAATAATTTTTGAGAGCCGAAACACGTGCGAAAAACTTCCTCTGTCAAACTGCGCACTAGTGATGCGCACTGGATTGGCCCGAATCTGAGGAGAAACAGCATTGGAATGAAGGTCGTCTAAACGCTGATTCTGTGATATTGTGATTCATGTTTGTGTTTTGAATCATGATTCAAATCATGATTCAAATCATGATTCTGGCTTGAGGTCGCATAAACGCAGCCTAAGTTGAGACTAATTTGAATGTACATTTAAATGTACTTGACACAATTAGTCAAGGAATACATGTACATGTAGGCAAGAGAAAATTGGTCAATTTAGGCCAGGGGGGGAAACAAAGTATTTCATGCACAAAGCATATTTTTTATTATTTGTGACTGGAGGAGAACAGGCAGTGTTTTGAGTACAGTAGCCCTACCTTTTGTAAATAACAAAGTTATAATCCAGGTAAGCATTCTATTGATAAAAAAAGATATCAAGCTGCAAAACTCTTTCATCTTTACTAGCCAAATTTGAATTAGATTAGTTCTAAAAAAGGAACAGTCTTCTACTTTTCTGTTTACAAAAGTGCTTGAGATTAAAATAACATAAGATTAGATTAGTCGTTGACTGAACAATATCATCATCTTATGATGAAAAAGAGATAAGCCTACAGTTCCAGTGGGTCAGATGCACTGAAAAGTTGCAAATTGATTTTGCTTGATTCTGCATAAAAATGAACAATTGCCTGCAAGAAAATGCTTTTGCTAATTAGCTTAAGCAACATTTGCTTGACAATTTAAAGCAATTGCTAAAAAGTGGATGCATAAAGCGAACCTTTTGCTTTTGCATTGAAGCATTTGCTTCCAGGTTTTTTTTTTTAAGCTCCGGCCGGCCGCTTGAGCGTTTGCTTAATCAAGACATTCACATTTCATCATCATGTTTATGCACGTGAGATACACTGTAAAAAAATATTTACATTATATGTATGTTAACAAACTGCCTTAATTTTAACTGCCTTAAGCAGTTTTTATTATAATTTACTTGTTTTCTTTGCAGCCATTTTACTCAAGTATATTAAGTTATACCAACTTACATGTAATTCAATTAAGTATTAAACAATCACTGCAATAATTTTTTTTTAATGTGGGAGACGATTTTCTAAGCAAGAAAGTCCACTACTCGTCAGACTTTCAATGACATCATTTCAAATGAGACATCTTCTATCCAAACATTGTACTTTTTTATTGTTACTTGCCTGTACTTGATAGGTAATGTACGTGATTGTTGCATACTACCAAATAAAAAAGTGAGAACATTTTCCGCAAACCTAAAGAAATATCAGAATTTTCAGATCAGTGACTATTCAATGTTGATTTTTCCTTCATTCAACAACAAACAACAATTTCAGATATTTTGCACACCGTAATCCAAATCAATTTTCAGATAGATACAAGTTCTAAAGTTCTGACATTGACTTGCTCTTAATAATGAATATTCATGTATCATGCAAATAAGGCTTTAATTGAAAAATATAAGCACATAACATAATTTTGTAAGTAAATTATCCTAGCCTATTGGAAATTAATAGTTTACTTAATCAAAGCAAGTAAGCATTACTTGAATTTTCTTAAATTTATGTATATTGAACCTTAAAAAAATCAAGTAAATTCAAAGAGAAGTTAGTGTATTTAAAAAAAAATCAAGGAAAATTACAAAGAATAAATTTTTATACTTATACACATTAAGTGGTAACGAATATAAATTCTAAGAATTGTTTTTACAGTGTAGTATAAAGGTGAACGGTAGTGTTCACAGTAGTGTTGGCATTTAGTTTGCACAAATACATGTATGAACATGTATTTGTGCAAACTAAATGCCAACTATATTTATGTATTCATTAGAAACGAGTTAGATGAATAGTTTGACGTCACATCTAAAGGGGGAAAAAACATGAAAGAAGTATATTTCACACTGCCATGTCAGGAAAATACTTGCCAGTTGTTCAACCAGCTAGCAATTGCTTGCTGATGCATACAAAATTAAGCAATTGCTTTTAAAAGGCTTGATCTTTTACCTCGCTAGCAATTGCTTGATGTGCTTGAAGCAATTGCTACTTTCTGTGCATCTTACCCAGTGTTTATTACAGAGGTTGGATGAATTGATGTCCCCCCCCCCCCCAGATCTTTGCAACGGATTTTGGAATCAAGACAAAAAATTATGTTACTGTAGAAAATGACATAATCTATTAATTTTGCATAGCTAAATTTCACTAAATCTATTAATTTCTATGTGAATAAATTATGCAAATTTGTGTATTGAATCAGATTTTGGCTGTCAATCTGTGAATAAACTTAAGCCCCTAAATTGCATTTTACTTTATACTTCTTTGAAATGTTTAAAGGTTGTTTGCTCAACTTTCTACCAATTCTTGAACTTATTCAATCATTTTTATTTTTTCTATACTTTTTTCTAGTATTTTTATGTGGTTTTCTTTTTATTTCAAACACATACAAATTATTATAATTGTTTTTTTTTTTAAGTTTCGTTCGTATCATATTAGATTATCATGCTCCTTTTCATCAAAACACTTAACACAAACCATGGTATTCATCACAAAGTGGTATGAACAAGGTTTGTTTTACAAACATCAAGGAATGACCTTTATTGGTAAATTCGTAATGAAATTTATATTCTGTATGTTCTGTGTCTTTTAGGGCATTTTTGGGGTATAATTTCTTCAGGTTAACACACACGCCATGGGTGATGTTTTGGCAACCACATGCTGATACATGATGATGACTAAAAAAATGTCTGATTCGATTATCAGCATTAAACTCAAAGCCCTCACCCCTATACATGTAGTGCTTCCCTGGAATTGATATGTTAAACAAATAATGGCTTTTTAATTATCATCATTGGAGGTTACAATTGAACAGTTACCAATGGTTCCATGACATTTGATCCGGCGACAAATGCTCCGCTGCAAATTCCACACATTAATGGAATGACCAACTTCAACCCTGGATATACCCTACCTTACCCTAACCCTAAACATACATGTATGATGTATTAAACATAAAACCCTATTTCAATCCAATCCCTAACCCAAATCTGACACGAAATAGATCCGGAGCAAATGTTGTGTCTGGTCTTATCACAGGATAGTCTGGTTATCAGTAGTAACTGTGTAAATTCTAAACTATTGGAATCATATCAGGAGCATTGTCTACTACAAAACAGATATGGCTCTCATCAAAATCAACAAAAGCAAGGGAATCTCTACCACAAACATTTATCTTCATTATTTCATCCTATTCATGTTTGTTCTCCCAGGCTTTGCTTACACCATTGTAGTCTTGTGTGATATTAGAAATTAGGTCATAATTTTGAATGATCTGATATGGTTTGGATTGATCTAATTCCAGGGCTGGTATTCAGTTGGAAGTTTTAAAGGACAAGTCCACCCCAACAAAAAGTTGATTTGAATAAAAAGAGAAAAATCTAACGAGCATAACACTGAAAATTTCATCAAAATCGGATGTAAAATAAGAAAGTTATGACTTTTTAAAGTTTTGCTTCATTTCACAAAACAGTTATATGCACATCTCGGTCGGTATGCAAATGAGGGAACTGATGACATCACTAACTCACTATTTCTTTTGTATTTTATTATATGAAATATGAAATATTTTGATTTTCTCGTCATTGTCATATGAAATGAATTTTCATTCCTCCCTGAACACGTGGAATTCCATTATTGTCTCGCCTGCATAGCAGAGCGAGACTATAGGCGCCGCTTTTCCGACGGCGACGGCGGCGGCGTCAACATCAAATCTTAACCTAAGGTTAAGTTTTTGAAATGACATCATAACTTAGAAAGTATATGGACCTAGTTCATGAAACTTGGACATAAGGTTAATCAAGTATTACTAAACATCCTGCTCGAGTTTCAGGTCACATGACCAAGGTCAAAGGTCATTTAGGGTCAATGAACTTTGACCATGTTGGGAGAATTATTTTCAAAATCTTAACTGAAGGTTAAGTTTTTGAAATGACATCATAACTTAGAAAGTATATGGACCTAGTTCATGTAACTTAGGCATAAGGTTAATCAAGTACTAGTGAACATCCTGCTCGAGTTTTAGGTCACGTGACCAAGGTCAAAGGTCATTTAGGGTCAATGAACTTTGGTCAAGTTGGGGGTATTTGTTGAATTACTATCATAACTTTGAAAATTTATGGATCTAGTTCATGAAACTTGGACATAAGGTTAATCAAGTATTAGCAAACATCATGTGCGAGTTTCAGGTCACATGACCATGGTCAATGGTCATTTAAGGTCAATGAACTTTGGCCGTGTTGGGGGTATTTGTTAAATTACCATCCTAACTCTGAAAGTTTACGGATTTAGTTCATAAAACTTGGACATAAGAGTAATCAAGTATCACTGAACATCCTGTACGAGTTTCAGGTCACATGACCATGGTCAAAGGTCATTAAAGGTCAATGAACTTTGGCCGTGTTGGGGGTATTTGTTAAATTACCATCCTAACTCTGAAAGTTTATGGATCTAGTTCATAAAACTTGGGATATAAGAGTAATCAAGTATCACTGAACATCCCCTGTGAGTTTCAGGTCACAAAACCAAGGTCAAAGGTCAGTTAAGGTCAATAAACTTAGGCCATGTTGGGGTAATTGTTGAATTGCCATCATAACTTTGAAAGTTTATAGATAGAGTGATTGAAATGTGGACATGGATGTAGTTGACAAGTCTTAAGTCACCGTTCAAATGTCATTTATGGTCAATGAACGTGGTATTATGTCATTATATGAATGGAGTTTTTGTGAATGATTATTTTATAGTAGTTTTCAAAGTTAGCACTGCTGCTATATTAAATCGCGTAATGCAGGCGAGACTGCCAGAGGCGTTCCACTTGTTTTAACATTTTGTGCTTCAGGCAATGAGGTCCTAATCATCAAATTCGTAAAAATTGAAATATTGTATAATTCAAACAATGAAAAACAAAAGAAATAGTGAGTGAGTGACATCATCGACTCTCTCATTTGGATGTAACTGGCTCGTTCATATAACTATTTTGTTAAAAATAAGCAAAAATTTTGAAATGTCATAACTTTCTTATTTTACATCCGATTTTGATGAAATTTTCAGCATTGTGCTTGTCTGATTTTTCTCTATTTATTCAAATCAACATTTTTCTGAGGTGGACTTGACCTTTAAATGTAATTGGTGTTTTACTTAGTATTTTTACTTGGCTATTAAAGGACAAGTCCACCCCAACAGAAACTTGATTTGAATAAAAAGAGAAAAATTCAACAAGCATAACACTGAAAATTTCATCAAAATCGGATGTAAAATAAGAAAGTTATTACATTTTAAAGTTTCGCTTCATTTCACAAAACAGTTATATGCACATCTCGGTCGGTATGCAAATGAGGGAACTGATGACATCACTCACTCACTATTTCTTTTGTATTTTATTATATGAAATATGAAATATTTTGATTTTCTCGTCATTGTCATGTGAAATGAAGTTTCATTCCTCCCTGAACACGTGGAATTCCATTACTTTAACATTTTGTGCTTCAGGCAAGGAGGTCCTAATCATCAAATTCGTAAAAATTGAAATATTGTATAATTCAAACAATAAAAAACAAAAGAAATAGTGAGTGAATGACATCATCAACTCTCTCATTTGGATGTAACTGGCTCGTTCATATAACTATTTTGTTAAAAATAAGCGAAACTTTGAAATGTCATAACTTTCTTATTTTACATCCGATTTTGATGAAATTTTCAGCATTGTGCTTGTCTGATTTTTCTCTATTGATTCAAATCAACATTTTTCTGAGTTGGACTTGACCTTTAAAGCAAAATGCTTAAACTCCAATTCAGATTACATCTAAGAATTGTACTATAACAAGCCAAGTTTAAGCCTAGTACTTGCAAATAAGTAATAATAACCATTATGACGTCATAAAGTTTGTGTGGTGCAGAATTAATGTATCACGTTTGTAAACTTCACGCAAGTTAGTCTTCAGCCTGGTGGGAAGCTGACTTGGGTTTAAGCACAATTAATTGCCAATTGAATACCAAAAGATGGTTAAGTATTTTCCTTAAGAAATAAGTGTAATACTGAGTAAAATACTTAAACTTCTGGCTTACATGTAAGTATTAAATTGAATACTGGCCCAGGGACCATCCCTGCAGGGAAAAACAAAACTGCAGCTGTATCCCAAAGTAAACATTGTGTCCTCAGTGTGTGCATAGTGTGAAACTCATTTTGAAATAATCTTCCCATTGTTCAATTTTGATTATTTTTAACAATGTGAATGACATCTTCACACAGTCCAAATAATGTGTGAGCACATTGAACAAACACACTGTAGAAGTGTTCACAGTGTGGAAGCATTCATTGTTCACACTGTCAAAATTTGGACATTTTAAACAATGTGAATTGCACCTTTACATTTGCCAGTACATGTACATGTATGTGAACACAACACGATGTGAAAAATTTACTTATTCACGGTGTGTAAATGTTTGCTATAATTATAATATTGTGAATCACACTTTCACATTTACATGTATATAAAGCAACTATGTGAACACACTTTCAACACACTTTGTGGCACTGTAGTGTTTTTTTGGCACCACGGATGGTCTATTACAGAATACCACAAAACGCCTATGTGTTCACATTTGACAGACAGCGTGCTTCAGATCACTTTAAGAAACACTAAGATACAAATCTCCCTGATTTGTCACCCTTTCCTGTATCCGGTGCTTGTATGAAAATTATATACCAGGGTAATTTGTTGCTCACTTTGTATGTACAGGTTATACATGTACATGCTGTACATAGCGAATTTGATGTTAACATTATTTTCATTATTATTTTTTACATGTATCATTATTATTGTTATTATCATTATCATGATTGCTATTATTATTTCATTAGCATTATACAGTTATTTTCATCATCAATATTCTTATTACTGATTTTTTCTAAAACACATTTTAAGTTTCCATGTAATTTCTAATATTTCATTGCAAGTTGTTTTTTACTTTTCTTTCCACAATCATGAACTTTTCCAAAATTTCAATTATTGCATGATCACATGTATTTGTAGTTTTAATTTATACAGTGAGGTATCTGGGAAAAGGGAAAATCAGAATGCAGAAAAAGGACCAAGATTGCACCCCTTCCAACAGTAGCGTACGCAGGATTTGTTAAAGGGAGGGGGGTTCAAGCTGGATGAAATGTTGATGACCTCCCCCCCCCAAAAAAAAATTCTTCACCAGCAATTTTACGTCGTTTCCTACCAACCCAAAAATTGACAAGCCACTGCCTTCCAACAATTGACACTTTTATAGGCAAGCGCTGAAATCACCCCCTTCCGGTGATGTCCATGGCTAGGCCTATTACTATTTATGTACATGTATATCACAAGATTGAAAATTGTATTCATATATTTTCTTTTTATCCCCCTTCATATTTCCCTTTAACCACCCCCCTATAAGTGGTGCCTGGGGCATATGCCCCCATTCTCCTCTAGATACATGGATATATGCCATTAAAGAAAACAAGAGTTTATTGATTATTTGATGAAGTTAATGAGAATTATTTTTCTTGAATTGAGTCACAAAATGTGTTGTAAAAACGAATTAACCATTTTTTTAAAATCCCCCTTCATATTTCCCTTTAACCACCAGCCCCTGCCCCTGTAAGTGCTGCTTGGGGCATATGCCCCCTTTCTCCTCTAGATAAAAGAATACAAACAAAAAAATGTTTCATGATTATTGATTAATTGATGATGAAGTTATGAGAATTATTGTTCTTGAATTGAGTTTAATATGTGTTCATGTAAAAACAAATAAACTGATTTTTATTTTTCATTTGGGGCATTTTCTTGACAGGTATTCAGCAAGTGAACAAGAGCATATGTACTCAAGTAAGCTGGGAGGACTTCACCATGACTAAATGCACCCAGACGACAGACATCGCTATGGCAACGGAGAGCTGATTGTTGTACTTGTATGGAAGCCAACTGGGTGCAATTCAATCATTATAGGGCATAAAATATGAAGGTCCATTGGATGATGTAGATGTAGTTAATAATTGACATACTTTGGCATTAATAGACCATTTGTATTTAAAGGGAGAGTGTTGTCTCTCAACGAAAGGTGTGTCTAAAACATACCTTTTGAAATAACTGATAGTAATATACAGAGGATTTAAATAAGCCTATAATTTCATTTGTGTAGATAAACTAAAATGTTTGTGAGAAGAAAGCGACCTGTTTGGCTACTTGATGACTTAAATTATTGCGATATGAGCAGTGAAGTTGTGTGTTATCATGGGGGGGAGGGGGATAAGATCGTTATCTGAAATGGAGGTTTTACAAATATTAAAGAAAGGCAATCGCATGTGCAGGTTAAACTTTAAAAAAGAGCTATGGGATAGAAAAGGGTGATGTAATGACAGTTTCTTTTCTTCAGAAAAATAAAAAATTATTTCATACTTTTTTAGAGAGAAAGGAGTGGTGAGGGGGGGGGGGAGGATGAAGGACGGGAGAAGTCGAGGTCTAAAAAGCAATAATTCAAAGAAAAAATAATTTGGACAATATTGTATGATCAAGGAATTGGACGAGGTACATGTATAGTGGTACTACATACATGTATAGACATGTATACGATATGATTATGAATAATTTATGAGTCAGAGTGGTTGTGTAGATTTTGCCCATAGATTGGAACTATTATTGCGTTATCATAATTGTTGATCTCATCTCACAACAAGATCACTACACACACCAAGGCCTTACAGCAAAGTCTCATTTTGACTTAGTGCACCTCTTTCCAGAAAGATACTGTGGAAATTGGAACAAGTTTGTTGAGAAGTGATGTACCGGTTGGTCATAAGCAAAGGCTTAGGGTATACATGTACATACAAACAATCCAGGTACAGTGTATTTTCATTGGAAAATCTCCAAAGTCATAGAATCATGAATAAAATTGCAAATTAGTATTATGAAATGTTCCTAAACTATTGAACGCACAAGGCATGTAATATTATTTTGGGATTGTTTTGCTGTTAATGAAAATGTAGTATCAGTAAAATCAGTTTACGAATTTGTTGCTTACAATTTTTTTAGTGTTTGGCAAAATAGACAATTTCCATGTTTGCTTTATTTATTTGTTATATTAATACTACAGTCAGTATTATGGACACTTGATACAGGCCCTGACATAGACCTTTAAAGAATAATTCTCATCGTCTAGATTTAGTTAATAAAAATATGTAAGCAAAGATTGTAACATACATTCTTCGCTCCATATTTTCTTTACATTTTTTTATTTTTTCAACAATTAAAAAGAAGAGTCAAGTGACCCGGATGTCTGATTTCTTTTAGCAAAAACTAAATGAACATTGAAAATATAAATACATATTTTATATTGCGAATTTCACCATCAGATTTTAGACCACAACTTGTCTTAATATGTGCATGTGTACTGTACTCTATTATATTAATTTGCCGATGAATTCAAAGTTTGAAAATTTAGATCTTTTGATTAATTACCACAGCTTAATAAGTCTTAATAACTAAGCATAGTAGGGGGCTGTATAATAATAATGTAGTGTTTGTATATAAAACAAAACAGTACAGTATTTGATTTTTATACCTCCCATTGATACATGTATATGTGTGCTTGTGGCTCCAATGTATTATGAAGTATGAGAATATGTCCTACATCGGTCAATTTTTTTAATGGCAATTAATATTGTTTATTCAAATTGAATTAGATTAAGTATCTATCCTTAAACAAGAACAACCAACGTCAATGTTAAAATTGGATGCTCAGAGAAAAGTAGGGGTCAGGAAGAAAGTACTTTCTCTGTATATTTAATGAATATTGATTAGTGTATGAATTTAGTCTTTTTAAAGATAATTTTTTCAAAAATAATGTTCTTCACCAAACTAAAACCAGGGAGTTCCCAACTTCCTGCTAAAACCAATCAATTTTAATACATTGTATGTAAATATATCTACATTATGTCAGTACAATATTTACTACTAGAGTATGTGTGATAAGTAAAAACCTATTTAAGCAATAGTAAACCTTGTATGCTGTTTATATGTATTTCCAAGTCAGTACAGTAATGTATCTATTATACATGTACATGTATGTATGATTTATCTCATTTTCCATTAATAAAAGTTTACTTTCAATAATTTCCAAATCAAGGGCAGTTACATTGTACATCACATCAAAGCATTGCCATAAAAATATGAGGCGCCGAATGTACCAATATTATATAGAACAATTATTTGTTATATAATCATTATTTATTAAATAATAACTATTATTTATATATAATTTACATTTTATTTGTAAATAACTACTATTATATAAAATATCATTTCTAATTATTTATATATAATTCCAAGTAATACTTCATTATTTGTAAATAATAATAGTTCGACATTCCATTATTTATAAATAATGATTATTTGTTTTTCATTATTTATAAATAATGATTATTTGTTTTTCATTATTTATAAATAATGATTATTTGTTTTTCATTATTTACAAATAATGATTATTTGTTTTTCATTATTTATAAATAATGATTATTCGTTTTTCATTATTTATAAATAATGATTATTTGTTTTTCATTATTTATAAATAATTTGTTGAGTTTTCCATTATTTATAAATAATGATTATTTGTTAAATAATGAAAACGTCTACTTCATTATTTATAAATAATTTTTTCGAGTGCACCATTATTCTCATTATTTATAAATAATCATTATTTAATGTTCGAGTTTTCCATTATTTATAAATAAAGATTATTTGTTAAATAATGAAATATCTACTTCATTATTTATAAATAATAATTTTGTTTCAATATCCATTATTTATAAATAATCATTATTTATAAACAATTTTTACAGTTTGCCATTATATACAAATAATCATTATTTATATATAAATAACCATTATTTATTAAATAATGCCATTATTTATTAAATAATGCCATTATTTTTTAAATAATGGAAAACTCGCTATAACATGCAAATGTGGGACCGCCCATGATATGAATATTCATGATGCGATTTCCTTTTTCGTGATTTTTCTTCACAAATTTTTGTCCATTTCCTCTTCATAATGACATTTCTTGAAGCAATTTTCTAGGGATATGGTCTGATTGTAATATTCTTCATTTTCTATATAACCTTGTCTTCGTAGAAATATCAAAAAGTGTAATTTTATACGATTTTTCCTACAGTTCACAATCCCCATAGGCGCGCGTGTATCGTAGGGACAACCGGTGAATCGACGGAGTGCTCTTCATCGAAATACTACGTTGGTTGGTCCCCGGAAGTGGCGGGCGGAATTTAGCCCGAATCCTCGATGGAAGTCGATCAAGTGCATATGAGCTGAGAGAGTGAAATATCAGTGTACTTGTACAGGCCCTTCTACTTTTTATAAATATTTATTGTTGCTTTTTTTGTTAAGTTAATTTTTCCTGGTGTAGAGATAAGTTTCAGTTCTAATAATGCACTTCAAATACATTTTGGAGTGTCTGTTTGAGGCGTTTGGGGCGATTTCACCCTGGCCCCAAAATGCTCGCAACGACAATACGGGGCCATGGTGACCCCTAAATTTTTAAAAACTTATTTTTCTATTGAAAATTATCACAAAATTCACCAAAAGTGTGCACGAAAGCCTTCGTATTTCACTTTTAAAACTCCAAAAAGTGCCCAAATACAGAATTTCTTTCGGAGGAGGGGGGGGGGGGGAAGCAGACGCGTAAACGTTCTCAAGTTGAAAGCGACACAGCGAAGCGACCAAGCTTGTCATTTGGGCACTTTTTGGAGTTTTAAAAGTGAAATACGAAGGCTTTCGTGCACACTTTTGGTGAATTTTGTGATAATTTTCAATAGAAAAATAAGTTTTTAAAAATTTAGGGGTCACCATGGCCCCGTATTGTCGTTGCGAGCATTTTGGGGCCAGGGTGAAATCGCCCCAAACGCCTCAAACAGACACTCCAAAATGTATTTGAAGTGCATTATTAGAACTGAAACTTATCTCTACACCAGGAAAAATTAACTTAACAAAAAAAGCAACAATAAATATTTATAAAAAGTAGAAGGGCCTGTACAAGTACACTGATATTTCACTCTCTCAGCTCATATGCACTTGATCGACTTCCATCGAGGATTCGGGCTAAATTCCGCCCGCCACTTCCGGGGACCAACCAACGTAGTATTTCGATGAAGAGCACTCCGTCGATTCACCGGTTGTCCCTACGATACACGCGCGCCTATGGGGATTGTGAACTGTAGGAAAAATCGTATAAAATTACACTTTTTGATATTTCTACGAAGACAAGGTTATATAGAAAATGAAGAATATTACAATCAGACCATATCCCTAGAAAATTGCTTCAAGAAATGTCATTATGAAGAGGAAATGGACAAAAATTTGTGAAGAAAAATCACGAAAAAGGAAATCGCATCATGAATATTCATATCATGGGCGGTCCCACATTTGCATGTTATAGCGAGTTTTCCATTATTTAATAAATAATGGCATTATTTAATAAATAATGGCATTATTTAATAAATAATGGTTATTTATATATAAATAATGATTATTTGTATATAATGGCAAACTGTAAAAATTGTTTATAAATAATGATTATTTATAAATAATGGATATTGAAACAAAATTATTATTTATAAATAATGAAGTAGATATTTCATTATTTAACAAATAATCTTTATTTATGAATAATGGAAAACTCGAACATTAAATAATGATTATTTATAAATAATGAGAATAATGGTGCACTCGAAAAAATTATTTATAAATAATGAAGTAGACGTTTTCATTATTTAACAAATAATCATTATTTATAAATAATGGAAAACTCAACAAATTATTTATAAATAATGAAAAACAAATAATCATTATTTATAAATAATGAAAAACGAATAATCATTATTTATAAATAATGAAAAACAAATAATCATTATTTGTAAATAATGAAAAACAAATAATCATTATTTATAAATAATGAAAAACAAATAATCATTATTTATAAATAATGAAAAACAAATAATCATTATTTATAAATAATGGAATGTCGAACTATTATTATTTACAAATAATGAAGTATTACTTGGAATTATATATAAATAATTAGAAATGATATTTTATATAATAGTAGTTATTTACAAATAAAATGTAAATTATATATAAATAATAGTTATTATTTAATAAATAATGATTATATAACAAATAATTGTTCTATATAATATTGGTACATTCGGCGCCTCATATAAAAATGCCAAAAGCAGTCTGAGATTTTGATTTTTTTTCACAAAAACACGTTTCCTGACGTTTTTCTTTCACCTATTGGTTTCGGCAAGCTTCTTCAGAAAAAAGTGAAAATATCTAATACTGTGAATTTAAAAAAAAATATTTTGCGCATGTTCAGTTGCTCCCACCTACATGTACTTTCAAAAACCATTCAAAGGACCATAACAGTATATTTCTGTCTTCAGAAGAAAATTAGAGTTGAAGGTCCTATAATACATCCTGTACCTTAATGGTTCTTGGTGCCTATGGGGCGTCCCGTTCCATTAACCGTGTGATTGATAAGAGATGTAGAATCTCAATTGTGGATTGGTGGATAAGTCTCCAGACTTGAATAAAGTCTGGGGTTCAAATCTCACCTAAACATTCATGTTTTATATGTTAAACTACTTTTGTTGCCCTCTACATGTACCTATGCATAGTAAATGGATACTTGAGGATTTATTTGAAATGCTTAAATGTGTACCTGGCCACAATGGCCAAGCCAAAAGTGGGTTAAGGATATGGAGCTACGCTGTATTAGTTTTGTAATCAGCGCTTTCAATATGTTGTAATTACAACTTGCTATGATTTAGGTACTGTCTTTGTCGTTTTGCTGAAATATAACCGGTATTATGAAATAGAGATCCTGTCTTTCTTGCTTGTATACTTGCATATTGAAGCCGAATACAGGTTACACACTAGTATTAACGTTTTTATTACCCTTTCTTTCATTAGCTGCCAATCATCGGGTTTTGTACTGTAATATAACCCACATGTACATGTAGTACTCTATATATATACTTGTGATGCTGTGAACTAGTACAGTGTATGTAGAATTTCCTATTTATTTATCTCTATGTGTACATGTATATTTAATTATGAAGATAAATTGCATAAGATTTCTCCCTCCCTAGAAAATGAAAAAAAGATTGATGGCTCATACCTGTCAAATGGTTTGAAATAGGCCAACTTCAAAAGTACGAAAAGAGAGGGATGTATTCCATCTCTTGTACCGTCCTTAATTTAGGCATAATTTGGGCTTGATAAAATACATGTAGTCACACGTAATCATTGGTGAATAAGTGGTTAATATAAAGGGAAGAGATTTATGACATGAACATTAGGTGCATGGAACCAGGTGGAAAAGAAGTAAAATTGAACAAAATATTATCTTCATGAAGTACATTTTATAAAACTTGAATTTAGCAACAGGGCTCGGGAGTGGAAATCTGAAAAGGGTGTTCAGGAGAGGAAAAATCCCATTACAATCTCCCCTTTCATTTTAAACCAAACAAAAAAAAGTTGATTTAAAGCTGGTAATGGCTTCTTTTTCCTTTTTTTATTTTGAAAACCCACTATTTTTTTGGTTTTACTGCTCTTGAAATGTATTTGATTTTAAGCTTGTGTTCAATTAGCATGACTTGTGTAAGTACACAACTTTCAGTTACTATAATTAACAGGGAAAATATTTTATTTCTATGCACAAAATGATGCTATGCATATATTAGTTGTTTTTTTTAAGTATATCAGATATATCTATTTATTATAGATTTTTCAACCTTAACATTTCCTTTCTTATAGTAGGGAATCAGTGTGCTACATCCACAATAAAATATATAGCTAAAAATGTATTTATTTTTGTGTGTGATTATTGCGTACCATTTTTTTTTTTGGGGGGGGGGCGAGCAGAAAATGGTTGCCAAGTGAGAAAGAAAGATGGGAGATTGGATGTGCATGGGTATAAGAGAGAGAGAAGATGTGGGAGAGTTGAGTTGTGAAAGCTACATGTATAGAGTGACTAAAAAATATTATGGAGAGGAAAATTGCAGAGGAAAGTGGACAAAGAGACATTTTTGGAGGAATCACAATGAACTATAATTAAAATATTCATTCAAAAGCAAAAAGTATTTCGGAAATGCTTTACCCTCCATCATATCCAGTTTTTTGGTACAGGCAAAAAAGAAGCTTCATTTATCAATATTATGATGTTGGGATGCTTCCCCCCCCCCCTCCATTTATATTCTTTGTAATTAAAAACTGGGAATTGAAGCAGAGTTTAAAAAATACAATTTTACATTCATTTTGAGTGCAGGAAGTTTATTATGGCTTTTCAGGGTGTCATATCGTACATTTGATACATAAAGTGTTCATCAATACTTGTGTTACAATGGTATAGTGTTGAAGTAAAATCATCAAACTTGAAACAGACATATTGAACTGTTTGTGACATCACAAATCTTGTTCACATTGCCAATATGAGGATCTCCATATGATCAGTGATTTCAAAATTCAAATGCTCATGACTTTCTTATTGTTTGTCCAATTATACCCAAACTTAAATTGATCTTATTCCTTGAAAAAATTTCCTGTTTTCACGCATTAGCGCCGATATGGCAGCTCAGCTACGGCCGGGGTAATAATATACCACGTACTGTACATGTATCAAAGCGCAGTTAAGTATGATATGCAGTATATTAACATGTAACAGCGCTATATAAATCGACATATTATTTTCATACAAGTGAACTTGCTCCTTGGGTTTCGTTTTCATGAATTTGGGGTTGCGTTTGATTTTACTTTAAAATTTTGAGGAACCTGCCCCAGAGACAGTGGCCTCATATCGGCAGATTCACATGACCGTTAACATTGTCTTACATCGTCATTGTTAAAATTATCGCAGAAAACGTAAAGGACTGCTGCCGAGCCTTGATACCAAAGATCTATGGGATTCTCTTTTGAACTGACCTCATGGTACGTTTGTCAAATAACTTGCTCGAGAGACTATATGCAGTAATATGATTCCATAAATGTGTTCCATCCAAGCTTATAAATGAATATATGAAAAGATTGCCAGAAACAATGCACATGTACCTTTCAGTCAATATAATATGACCAATAAAAAGCCGACATAAATTCTTGATATTGACTTTTCTATAAATACCACTTAGAATAAAACTGAATTTCTTCAAGAATTAACAAATATTATAAGTTACAATGTGGATGGTGCACATCAATCTGAAGTTTTTGTCATAATATACACACATCATTTATAAACATTGAACACATAAATTGTGTAAATCTAAAAATAGACAAAGACTTTAAATAATTTTAGAAATTGACTCTGAAATATTGCATTTTAGATTTCAAATATTGCACATATATTTTCAAAATAAATTCAAATATAACATTTAAAAAGAAATGTTTACAAAAATGATACAGTCATGACAGGAAATCATAACAGTGCTGACTTTGAAAACAACTAATGAGAATTTTTTAGAGATAAAAAATACACAATCATTTGATAATAAAATCACAGGTTTGTTGACCTCAAGTGACCTTTGACCAAGACAACTGTTAGGCCTCTTCATTTCATATCATTTGTGGTATCTGAAAATAATCTTTTATACATGTAAGTTTCAACCAATATGATTCAATACTTTTTACATTAGTAAACAAAATATCAAATCTTGTTCAAGTTGATTGATCTGAAAAGATATTTCACCTTGACCCTGAAATTACACTTATCCAATTTCTGATACTTGTAAGGCTGTAATAACGATTACATCAATGTTTAAGATAACATTGACCAGTAATTTCAGAATCATTTTATCAAAAGTCTTAACCTCTGGTTATTTTTTTTTTACTTGATCTATCAGTTTATTGACCTCAAAGCCAGATGACCTTTGTCTTTTTCGCCTTGTGACCTGACATCATTTTCAGAGTTAGGGTGACATTTGAAAGTTATAACACTGGTAAATCTTTTTTTATATTAATACCACCAACATTGTCAAAGTTAATTGGCCCTATAAAATGACCTTTAACCTCAATCACACACCCTGAAACTCATAAAAGATTAACATTTAATTCCTTTCATGTCCAAGTTTCATGGAATAGGTGTACACCTATACATGTATATACTTTCTAAGTTATGATGACATTTCTAAAACTTCAACAGTGACTAAGATTTCAGTGTTGACCTCCTGCCGCCATCGTTGTTGGGGAAGGAGTGCCTACATGTATGCCTCACTTCTGCAATACATCCAAGACAAGAATGGAATACAAGACAGTATCAAACTTGGTGTTTGTCTTTTTATGAAATATGAGACATTGACTTTCGAAAGAAGGCAATGAACGAAACTTACATTCCTTAAATAACTTACTATATTTACATGATTTACAAATTTCAAGGTGAATTGTGCATGGATATTATAATTCATATCAAGTACAAAATATCACTGAACACATAGCCTTATTATTAGAGGCAATGACTTTACAATAAAAGTACACACACCTTGACTCTGAAGTATTGCATTTTAGAATTCCAGCTCCTCTAGCTGGTCCAGATACTGAAATATACCTTGCAAAAGTCATAAAAATGGAATTCAAGTATCAAAATTAAAGTATGTTTTTACCACATGCAGGCACACTGGTATGGACATAAATAATGTGTATACATGTATGTTAAAATTCATACACTTCTTTTGATACATGTATCTGTTTTGAACAATGTTATAACATGACACAAAATGTACCAGTGGTAAAAAAAAAATAACAACGGGCAACCTGAACTAGAGTAGAACAATATAATTGATACATGTATACGGTATAGCTACTCTTAATCTACCAGATATCACAATACTATTCATGCTGATGCTATTCAACTGAACGGAAATGATTTATTGCCTTAAGTTTAAAATTCTATACATGGGCATTTTCACGGTAACTGACATTACACGGCACAATTTTACACACCTTTCATTTGTTGTTTTAGAGATACATGTAATCATACACACAATGAAAGGTGTGTAAAATTGTGCCATGTAACGTCAGTTACCGTGAAAATGCCCATACATGTATGTAATTGGCAAGCAAAATGTTGACAATTTATATGGTTGAACATTTTGAAGGTTAAAATAATGAAAAAAAAAAGTATATACATGTACAAAGATACACCAAGAATAAACGCATTCTAAAAATGCTGTAGGCCTATATTAAAAGATCAATGGACTGGAACCTGAAATTTGTGGCTTTTAATCAATTACAGAGATACATGTATGTCTACATAATTTCATGAGTAATAAATCATTATGAAAAGTGATCAAGGATATTGAAAAATGCAAATTGAACTGATAAGCTGTGATTTACACACAATGTATACATCAAGTTCAGATTTTATTTTACATGTACAATTGTAGATCTACAATAACAGTAACTTTGTGCACTATTGCCTTCACTGGGATACATGTATGAGGGTTCCAACTGAAAAACGTCCCAACTAAAAATGTTGAGCTGACAGCGTTAATCAAGACTGGTCACATATTTTGTGGTGTTGATTCTGATTCTCAAACACCCTTAATGACCATCAGCTATCTACAGTGAAATCCGATCATAGTAAAAGTAGATTAAAATTATTTTTTGTAGCAACGTTTGTTGAGAGTTTCAGTAAATCATTCCGACTGGCTATACTTTATTAAAAACGGGCCATCGGTCTTTTACTTTGATTAACTCAGTTGCCAATGTATACAGTGTGGAATTTTAATTTTAAATGTTATACCTGTACATGTATGAATAAAATCATCCTTGAACTTTGAAAAAAAAAGATTATTAATATTCCCATACTATATCAGCAAAATCATTAATTCATTATCTTTACTTCCACTTATTCAAAACTTTTTTATCTCAATTTCCCTGAGTTGGTTTGCTCATTATTAGTCTTTAAGTGAAACAACCTCCATATCCATGTTCCCGCTCTCATCTGATGACGATTTTGTTTCCTGTCTTGTAGTGGAAATGGTTGGTATGGCGACACTCTGAAAGTAGACAATAAGAGGGGCAATTGGATAGTTATGCACGCAGACACACCTTTTGCATACATGTATCTTGTGACATTGAATGCTTATAATTATACTCTTGCGATAGGCTGGAAGACTTGGAAGACAAAATTTATTCCATTACCACCGCCGTGTTCTGTGAAATTCTGAATCTTGATCAAGCAACATGAAACCAGGGGCAGTGCCAAAGGGGGTGGGGGCAGTAGCGATCACCTCACATTAATTTTTAATAATCGACTATTAAAAAAAGGGAAGGACAGAAGAAATGTGTGATAGAAATGGGGGGGAGGGGTTTGACAAAAATAACAACACCCCTGGACTAACAGGGTTAATCAATGAAAGAAAAATTGAGCAGGTGGGATAGAGAATTGGATAAAACCACACCTCTATCACCCACCTTGGATAGAGACAGTGTCTTTGAAATAATAAAAAGAAAAGATATTTCATACTTTGTTTTCAGTTTGCGATGCCTCGGTGGTACCAACAGGATAAATGATGTGACGTCTCATCCTCCTCCTCACTCCAACATACACCTGTAGTGAAAAAATATATATATATATATATAAATATAAAAAGAAAATAATAAATGAATTAATAAAAAAATAAAAAATGAATAAAATCAATCAATCAAGCAAGCAATAAAAATATTCTAACAAAAAAAGTCAAGAATTTAATTTCTTTTCAACAATATCACACTTTCACTGCCTACCTGACTTTCTCTCAGAAGCAATTTCTTTTATACAAATTTATGGTTATGGCTCATCTTTAGTGTACATGTACATGTAGGTGGGTGTTAAGATTGAAATCCATGTAAGAGAAGAGAGATGCAGAGAAAGCTTACACAGACCAAAACTGGGGCCCGTTTCATAAAGAGTTGCAACTGCTGTAACTTTTCCATTATGGCAACTACCGTGGAAACCTTGATTCTGATTGGCTGCTGAGCCTTGTTTCCACGGTAGCTGACATTATGGCAAAGTTACAACAGTTGTAACTCTTTATGAAACGGGCCCCTGATGAAAATCAGTAAGATAAAGAAGATCTTAATCATTCAGGAAAAAATATATATTGAAATGCTGAAAAAAATTCTTTCTGAATAAAAGCAAAAGGATGACAGTGTGATGTACCATGTTAGAGTAAATTCTGAATGAATGTATGAATACACATACTTGTTCATGTTTGAACGAAAAAAATGGAATTTGAAATGATGTAACTATACAAAAACATGCAGGCACTTATGAGGCAGGCACAGAAGGGGCGAGATTGGAGTGATGACCTCCCCCCCCCCCTTTTTTTTTGGGGGGGGGAGCTATTCACTTTTTGTCTGGAGACCCTAAAACGCCCTTGATCTTTTAGTGCACCCCCTTTAAATAAATCCTTGATCTGTGGTTGTGTTGGGGTATTAACTCTTACCTCTTCATTCAACAACACCTGGAATATGAAGAGCAACACTCCCTGGAAAAAAAGGTGAAATACAAACAAATATAAGTAATTATTTAGCAAGCTATAATGATCATCTTTCACCACACCTTGGGTTGAATTGGAGAGGGATAAATGTGTTTGGCTTTCCAGTCAGTTCCATGACATTTGCTCCTGCGACAATTGCTCCGGTGGGAAATCTGCACCCAAACATAAAACCTAACCTCCAAAACAAAATAAACCCTAGTCTTATCTTTACATTATTATGCACCAAAAACTCTTTTACAATACTAATGCTTACCCTATGCACTCTATTTTCAGACCGGAGCTAATGTCGCAGGAGGAAATGTCGTGTCACCTTATATTTATTTCCAAGTAAGGTTACACGAGATCTTGCAACTCTTTGTAAGACGGTACCCTATAGAAGAACGGATTGACTATCAGAAACAGGCCAACATGAATTCTTCTTAAAACTTGTTAAGATGTATACCAGTAGCTGTATATTGTTTATAATTCTGTATAATTACACATACACCTAAATTGTTTATATTAATGTATTCTTATCGTGAAAAAAAAACGCCCAGCCAACCATCAACATCATCATCCTCATCATCACTAACAGATACGATCATTATGTGCATCATGATAACCTTCATCATTCAAAACATTACCATGTACAATCATCAATGCCGTCGTTACCCTCATCATCTTTAGCATGTCTAGCATTACCACCATCATCACCATCACTGCCAAAATCATCTCTGCCATCTATAAGTTTACTTACCTGAGATGAGTTGAGGATGGTAAAGCTGTACTCCAAAGAGATATGAACCCTAACGAACAATCCCAAAGCCCAGGTGATGCCAAGGATAGGACAGAGGACACTCACTGCTCGAAGAGTGGACCTAGTTAGATTGGAAGGGAGGGAGAGAAGGAAGGGAGGGGAGGGGCAAATAGAGAAAGAGTGGGGGGGTAAATGAACGGTTCCATGACATTTGCTCCGGCGACAATTGCTCCGACGGAAAATCTTCACGTTAAACCACACATAAAACCTAACCTTCAAAATTAATAAACCCTAATCCTTATTATTTACATTATCCTGAACCAAAAACTCTACCACAATCCTAACTCTAACCCTATATATTGAGACCAGAGCAAATGTAGCAGGAGCAAATGTCGTGTCACCAAATGAACACATTTGTATAGATTTCCTCACACGGAGTGATACTTATGTGGCATTGAAAGAAACTAACATTCAATTGCAAATCAAGCATAAGCCCGAACTTAAAGGACAAGTCCACCCCCCAAAAAAGTCAACAAGCATAACACTGAAAATTTCATCAAGATCAGATGTAAAATAACAAAGTTATGACATTTTGAAGTTTCGCTTAATTTCACAAAATGGTTATGTCTACATCCTGGTCAGTATGCAAATGAGGTGACTGATGATGTCATCCACTCACGATTTCTTTTGTATTTTATTATGTGAAATATGAAATATTCCAATTTTTTACTCATTGTCAAATGAAACAACGATTAATTCCTCCCTGAACATGTGGAATTAGCATTGCTTCATACTATATGGTTCAGTAAAATTGGTGCTCATTGTCAAATCTGTAAAATATGAAATATTGTATAATTCAAACAATAAAAAAAAAGAAATAGTGAGTGAGGGACATCATCGACTGTCTCATTTGCATGCCACTGAGTTGTGCATATCACTGTTTTGTGAAAAATAAGCAAAATTTTTAAAATGTCATAACTTTGTTACTTTACATCCGATTTTGATGAAATTTTCAGTGTCACGCTTGCTTGATTTTTCTCCTTTTTATTCGAATTAACTTTATGTTGGGGCGGAATTGTCCTTTAAGACATACATGTACTAGGGTGTTGCAACAAAATTCATTAGTAATTGAACACAAATCAACTACAAAATGTGCACTTCATCAAAGATTTTACACTTGATTTGGGGACATACGCCTAAATTGGAATTTCTTGCAACGCCCCATGAGAGTAATTGGTGGTTATTTGAATACCTGAACTGATCTTGGGGCATAGTTGCAATCAAACTTCAATCCATAAATCAAACTTATCTTAATCTTGGCCAATCAGCAGCAGGCATTGTGATTTGCATTTGATTTTAGTAAGGAATGTGACATTTTCTACAACAAGCACCTTTACTATTACCCCAGCTTTTATAACAATACCAAAAGCCTCATGTGTTTTTTTATCACTTTTTAATGATTTTTTACAGCATTAACAAAACAATATGTCCCTCTTCTAAGATTTTTAAAATGTTTGTTCTAAAATGTTTTTTTAATGTTTAACAAAAAACACAATACATATTAAATCAAATTCTGATAAGAAAAATAATAAAACATCTTTTTTTAGCTTTGAAACTTATGAATGAAAAGGAAATATGATAAACTTTTTGATAACTATAAAATCCATTTTCAACCAGGCTATACATGTATGTATAATTAATTGTAACATTAATGTTTTTCTAGTATGATTCAATTCTGAAAGTTACTTTAGAAATACCAATAACCATCATCACTGTTTATCATTATTGCTAATTTGGTTTGTTCTTAACAATTTTGTGATTCTATCCTGTTCATGATCACGTTTTCTTTTATGAAGAATAATTTCGTAACTTGCCAGGTGAAACAGAACACTTGTATAACAATACATGTACATGTACTTGCAAAGACGAAACAAACTGTCCTACATCTGCATTCTTGATATGCTTTGGAAATGTATTCGATTACAATATATCCTTACCTTATCTTGCCTTTCTCTGATTTGTTCTTGAATGCTTTCACGGATGTGAAACGAGAAATCGTATAAAAGAATATCCCCAAGTTGACCTGAAAAAATAATGAAAAAAAAAAGATAAATACATTTTTAATACACAATATTTTTGTTGCTGGATAACAATTTTCTGATTGTTATCCCCCCCCCCCCTCCAAAAAACCACCCAACTAACTGTCCAGCCAAGGAGCATGCATAAGAGACTTTTCCGCCCTTATAAGTACCATGATCATTAAATTCAGACAAGGGGTTGCAGGGCCATGACGTATTTGATTCATCTTTTTATGATTATAAAAAGGGTATTTTCAGGAATGTGCATAAAAATGAATGAAAAATATTAATTTTAATAAACTGCCACAAAACACTGCTTACATGTATTTATCTTTCTCATTATTACAAATTGTCTAAAAAATTCTGGAAAGTTTGGAGTCATAAAAACATATCATAGTTACTAACAATAAAACACATACAAATTTATGGGAAAACAATCAATTAGAAAAATGAAGGTTTGGCATCCCTGCTGAAAAATCTGGTCTGAAGAGCCGAATTACGTCTCGTTACATGTACATGTGAGACAGGCATTATACAATGGATTAGTAAAAAAAAATTGTGGTATGGTACCATAGATGGTTTATGGGCTACAATTTTTATGTTTGAATTATGTACGACCGTCGTTCGATTTCTTGTGTTTGGCATCATATAGGACCAAAGACAAAGCCATGCAGAGGCTGTTTGGAAATGAAAAATAAAAAGGAAAATGAAAATCCCTATTTTATTCTTCACAATAGTCATAGAATGAAATATTCAGAAAATCTGTTTTGACCAATTGATATTCTTTAAATCCGGGGGGGGGGGGGGGGCAGTCAAATATATTGCTGTACACACGCATGACCCAAAAAACGTGTTTAAAGGGGTGTTTTTTCAGTTTTGGACGCG
Source organism: Lytechinus pictus (assembly GCF_037042905.1). Lineage (NCBI taxonomy): Eukaryota > Metazoa > Echinodermata > Echinoidea > Temnopleuroida > Toxopneustidae > Lytechinus > Lytechinus pictus. The sequence continues at coordinate 7,082,402 of NC_087261.1, forward strand.
GTCCGCGCATGGACTCGTTAAGGTCATAAAAAACACAGATTTTCAATAAAAAGGGTGGTTTTGAAAGACTGGTCAACAATGGTCAATCGAGGGGTCAAACGTATTTAGGGTATGTTATTTTGCACACAGAGAAAAACTTGTTTAGGGGGTGTTTTGAAATTCCTTGGTCTCGCGTGTGTACAGCAATATATTTGACTGCCCCCCCCCCCCCCGGGCTTGAATCATTGAAACGCAAAACAGGGTAGCAGCAAATCCCATCTTTGAACGTTTTTGAACTCCCGACCTCCCGGTTGTGAGACGGACGCTCTACCAACTGAGCCAACATACCACATCTCACAATGTCCTTGTGCTGATAGTACGATGCTAGTACAATATTCCATTCCTTTGCACTGATTGTACAATATCCATACATTGTACAACTTAGCCAAATGGTTCATGGTTTCAATAACTTACCATAAGTATGCCAAGCACTGGGCCAATGAAAGCATACGCTCCACCCCGAACAGTCGCAAGCCAACAGCTACAGGCATATGAGTATAAGAAGAAAAACAAAATAATGAGACAAAATGTCAAGGTTGATAATGATATACAAACACTAGGTCTCTGCCGAACTTCGTTCAGACAAGACAAAAAGGTGATTAGAATGTAGTATTTGTTGTTTGTGTTTGAATTCATAAACAAATTTATAAAAAAATGTTTAATTAACGCCTTCCAAAGAGTTCTACATGTATATTTTCAAAATTCGTCATTTTAACATATCCACAATTTTCAAAACAAAAACGTGAATGAATAGGTTACATATACAGAACTCCTTTAACATGCACAAACATGCAAATAGTTGCACTGACTTAACCCTAAAAGGACGGGGGGAGGGGGGCATGATGCCCCCCCTCGATGCTTCACGCGACATTTCCCAAACGAAAAGAGATAATGCTGCAAAATTTTATGACTTTTTTCTTTGAAGTCTTGCTTAATTTTTTACACCAAATTCACGACATACAGGTAGAGCATCATTACCCCACGTGACTTTTTAAGAGGCGATGTCATGCTGAAAATGGCTCATTTTTATACTTTGTGTACTAAGTGTATGGGAGAAGAAATTCATAAAAGGGTGATTATTTTTCATTCTAATTGGTCTGCTTAATTAATTAAGGGTTTAATTTAGTTGTTAAATGTCTGTAACAATTTCCATTGAAAAAAACAATGAAATACAAAAGATGAAAAAACAGAGAAATACATATAAAATAAAAAATAACAAACAAAAACATACATGTAAGTTAAAAAATTCACTTTTGCAATTTTTATTCAATTACATTGTAGATTAAAAGATGACACCTGGACAAAAAAAAGAAGAAAATTTGAAGTGAAATTGGGTGTTAAATATGCAAATAATGTTTTTCATGAATAAATTTGCACATTTTTTGGTACTAGTTTGTATTTTATGTGGAAAGAATGTGCGTGCCAAATTTCGGCCCGATCGTGCGAACGGCAACCGAGATCAGAAGGGGGGCCATTTTGCCCCCCCCCCGGCCTCAATACATCTCAAATAGCCCAGTCCTTTTAGGGTTAATACACAATTGATAAATTGCCACAGCCAAAGTCATTTTGACAAGAAAAAAAGAAGAAGATTTGAGAAGAATAAATGTATCACAACTTTAATTAGTTACATGCAAATGAAAAGGAAAAAAAAAATTAGTGTTCATAAAGGTCATTCCCCCTCTCCAATCTGGTGAGAAAACACATATACCCCCCATCTCCCTGGCGATTCATGCATGTGTTTGGTACTCACTAGCTTCCATCTAGGTAAAGTCGGTAGTCAACTGCTGAAGTAATCCCAACGATAGCTGATGGAATACCTGGTAACAGATTTCAAAGCAACAGAGTTTCATGTATATGTATATTCAATTAAAATGCAAGGGACAGATCCTAATAGACAAATCTCAACAAATATTAGAACATGTAAATAATGTACTTTCCCTGTTTGATTTTAAAACTACTTTTCACCTGGGTCTTGTTTCACAAATAACAAAATGCTCATTTACTATAACAAGTTTGCTACCAGCCAATCAGATTGAACAATTTGGGAATTTTGGTAGCTTCAACTGTTATTGCAAACTTGATATTATAACAGGTTTTATGATTCACTTTGCACCAATCAAACAGACTTTGTTATGAAATCAGTGTTTACTGCAACAACTTTCATTTATCTTTAACTGCGACTCACACTTAAATCTTTGTAACCCCCCCCCCCCCCACCAGGTGGATGTTCTATTTTAATGTTTGCAAAATTACCAAGTTTCTTTACACACGACTGCTACCTGTTCTTCGGTGCTATAAAAGTAAGCTACATGTACATAGGGATACATGAAACACAAGAAATGGTCACCACTCTTGCATAAAGTCATTAAAGTTAGTTATTCACAAGCAGATTTATGGAACATCAGTTTGGCTTTATACTCCTTTATCTCCTCAGAAGCGGATCTAGAGGGGGGGACCATTTTTTTAATCTTATCTTTTTTTTTTAACTTGTAATTTTATTAGATGCAAGAAAACGCCATTTTCACACAGAGATTTTCAAAAATTTTCCCTACTGTGGGAGGGGGGACACCCCCCTCCCACCTCGCTCGCTCCGCTCGCTTGGACTCGGTCGCTACGCTCCCTCGCATACCACCCCAACCCCCCCCTTTATAAAAAGCTGGATCCGCCCCTGCTCCTTTATACTATAGTTTTGTAATATACGTATTGAAACTAAGTTACGGGGGCTTGCCTCCCATACAAGCTTTGCTTTTCTTGGCAAGCCCCTCCATACTGTTTTATATAGTTATTATAGTCAAATCTACTTTAGTTTGCATTAGTTCTCATTGTTTATACCTTATTCCGATTGATGTTGTACTTTAAATTTGACTATGTATTGTTTGATTTTGTTGTGCTTTGTGAACGGAAAATGAACAAATCTAAATCAAAATCTTACCCCATCCTATCACAGAGTACTGCCATCTCTTAACCTGAACATTAGTAAGACGCCGGATACCAAGCTGTAACATGATGTAGATCCCTTGATTCAGCATCCACGCAAAGACAGCCAAGAACAGCAGATGGGTTGCCCCTGCGACGATCCCACAAAGCACCTTGAAAAAAAAGAGAATTTTAAAATAAATTATGACAGGTGTAATCTTCTAAATTTTAAAGGAAGGAAGAGGATAGAAGATGAGAAAGAAAAGTTTGGGGCTGTTAGGTGTAGTGTGAGATGTTCGTTAATCAGGGTTCCCAGCTTTTCAAGATAACAAAATTCCGTGATTTTTCCCTCATTTGAGGCATTTTTCCCTGATTTGAGGTATTTTTTTAATCAATTTCCCTGATTTTTCCCTGACTGGAAAAAAGTAAAATTATTTTTCTTGATTTCCCTGATGGGCTGGGAACCCTGTTGTTACAGAAATCACAGCACTCGAATCATATAGAAAAAAATAATATAGGATTTGTATAGCAAACGTATCCACCTTGCTACGTGCTCAAGGCACTCATATATTACCCCAGCTAAGCTGGTCTACCGATTCCGGTGGTACAGCTTTTTCAGGAATTACTTCCTGCCGGTACCCATTTACCTCACCTGGGTTGAGTGCAGCACAATGTGGGTAAATTTCTTGCTGAAGGAAAACCCGCCATGGCTTGGAATTGAACACATGCCTTTCAGATTGAAAAACCAGAGTCTTAACCACTAGACCACGACGACCCCTCATATGAAAACTGTTAATGTTAAAATCCTCTACCTCAGCAGCACATGTCCCTAATTTGTGCGTATTAAAGAAATGGTTTAAATAAGAACGGCAACTCTCAAAAGGCTGGTACATTTGATACAAAATATTTGTGTGAAGTCTTGAAGAAATATAACAAAGTGATATGCATTAAATATGATTTTTAGTGGGATTGAGGAAGTTTCTTATCTTGGTAATTCCATAACTTAGCAGCCCCCTCCCCCAATATATAAATAGATGCTGTAATAATTCTCTCACAAGGATACGATTTTCCCAGGCCTTACGGTGTTATGGTATTTAAAACAAGACTTACTGTAATCCTTTTTGCCTGAACTACTCCAGCAGCAAACAGCCCTTGGGCCAAAATCATGGCAATGCATTGGTTTTTCATCAGGAACAAACGGGTTGTCTGGATCCTAAGAAGAAGATCAAGAAAGATGATGAGATATCATTGGTTTCCAAAGATGTACATGTATGTCACCTTTTGAATTCAGCTTTGACTATCTGTTTTCATTCAATTGTTACAGACATTTAACACCCTGAACAACTCTCGTTATTACTATTGACCTACTCGTCTTTCAGGAAATTTAAACAAATATAAACCTTTTTAAAGGACCAATTTCATCCTTGTCTAAAAGACGAGAGGAAAAATAAAAGATACTGTCCAGGCCAGCCAATACTCTTAACTCTTTGCCCGCTTTATTCGACAAGAGTCACATACAGCTGGCTGCCAAGTTCGACTCAAGTTACATTCTATTTAAAATACACACAGAGTGTAAAAGTCTATTGTTCATACACACATACAATAGTGATGTGAGCATTGCATTGTACTATGTACATGTACACACAAAGGTTTTCTTTGCAAGAAACCAATCAAAACATATTGTGAGCTGAATTAGCATAGTACATGTACATACAAAACCCTTTTTCAGGTTGCACCTTGACATTAATGTGGCGCTGGAGTGATTCTGTTTGTGGCAGGCAAAGAGTTAACACTACTTACATCGCCATTACTTCACCCAGATTATGTAACTACATATACATGTATCATATCCATGGATCAACTTGTTGTGTGGGAAATGGATTCATGGGAGATGCACAAAGATGTAGAGTGACCCCGAGACTCGCAAGAAATTTTGTGTCAGAAAAAATGTGAGAAAGAACCAGGAGAGATGGTGGAATATACATGTAGTAACAGATGTGTGACAAGCTGGAAAGGGTGAAAGGATTTTCATACCTGGGGGATAGGGTGAGTTTGAGTGGAGGGAAGCCGTGGCAGCAAGGGCAAGATTTAGATGGGTGAAGTTTACTTAGGGAATGTGGAGAGTTGTTATATGAGAAAATGTTTCCTCTGAAGTTGAAATGATTAATTTGTGGGAGTTGCATGATATCGGCGATAATGTGTACTGTACAGAAGGAAAACTTGGTGTTGAGTGCAAATGAGATGGGGATATTGAGAAGGATTGAGAGAGCAATGGAGTAAATGATGTCTGGTATGAAGCTGATGGAAAGGAAGATGGAGATGTTGGATCAGGAATGTGGTGTGGAGTTAAGTTGATGAGGGATGTTGACCATGTTTTAGAAGGGGGCTTGATGAGTTTGTGGTGGTTGGTCACAGGGGAAGGGGGCAGATGAAGAAGACATAAAAGAAGTGGTGGAGGAGAGTAGGAGGGTCGGGATGAGGGAGGAAGGTGCACTCAATAGACTTAGAGTAGAGGGAGGGAGGGGTGAGGGTGGTTTCTATTAGCGTGAGGTGAATTTGGCCACCATCATAGTCGGGGACTTAACAAAATGTAAAACCTGGATTACTAAATAAATACAACTGAAAAAAATGGGATCCAATATTCATCATCATCATCATCATCATAAGTCGGCATACAAAATGGGCATGGGCGTTGCAAAATTCCATTATCAATATTATTTTCTACATGCACCATCAATACATGTACATTCATAAAACAAATGATATCCTTAAAGGGATGGTCCAGGATGAAAATATTTATATCTACACTTGTAAATAAATAGAGTAAAATTCACAGAGCAAAATGCTGAAAATTTCATCAAAATCGGTTAAAAAATAACGAAGTTATTGAATTATAAAGTTTATCAATATTTTGTGAAAACAGTTATATGCACATCGTCATGAATATTCATTAGGTGGGCTGATGATGTCACATCCCCACTTTCCTTTTTCTAATGTTATTACATGAAATCATAAATGTTTCATTTTCTCATACATGTGTAAATGATGTGTCTCCATTATGATGAAATAAGTTGCGGCAATAAATAACTAATGCACTTGATCAGTTGTCAATCCAATTGTTTTAGTTTTTGGTAGAAAAATGTTGAATAAACCTAATTTCATGTAATAAAATACAAAAGAACAAGTGGGGATATGACATCATCAGCCCACCTAATGAATATTCATAAAGACATGCCTAGAAGTGTTTCACCGGAATAATGCAAATCTTTAAAATTCAATAACTTCGTTATTTGTTATCCGATTTTGATCAAATTTTCAGCATTGTGCTTTGTGACTTTTACTCCATTTATTGAGATATAAATATCTCCAGCCTGGACCATCCCTTTAATAATAAACTTACTTGGAGATGAAGAAGGCAATCAGAGACAGTACAAGGGAAATAATAGAGAATGTCAGACCTGCATAGGTCGCTATCGACAGGATGAATGAATGTTTGCTAGAAGCTACTGTCGCCTGAAAGATAAGGGAAAATGCAATGTTTTAAGAACATTTGTTATACATGTATCTCTATTATACTTCTTACCAGACTACATCGTCCGCACTATCATTAGAGGAAAACTGCCTCCTTTAGGGAGTAAACATGATATCTACCCATAAAATGTATATGAGATACCCTAGTAATACAGATAGTGAGATCTGAACTTTTAGATCCAGCCAAATAATACATTGACTTCATGGTTGCTACATGTAATTCTAAAGATATTCATATAGCAATATATCACATATATTGGGCCAAGTTGATCCAACTCATACATGTATCAAATTCGATCAAACCGGTCAAGGCATACAGTATCACAGATTTCTATTTCTAAGGTAGCGTCTCAATTTTCCCTTATGCACCGCAAGTTCTATGTCCGTGTTGATGTTGCGAAAAATCACTAATGACTCAATTATAACGACCCGTCCCACCCCTATCCGTAATTATATGCTGCAGATGCTAATACTTACATGTACATCAATATTCGTTAGCATAAGAATGGCAAAACTAGTCAGGTGATTACAGGTGCACGTGATGACATCATAATACGCCCCCTCAGCAACGTTCTTCCGGCTGCAACCTCTCAGGGACCAGGTGGATCCAGACCCCTCACTTCAAGGAATACATGGAAGTAAACATAAATATGAATATTTTCTCTTATAATGGTAATAATAATGATAGTAATAAGAAAGAGCTTCTATATTGTGCAGCTACATATGTTCTACTGCACAAATCAAAGTGTTTTAGTAAAATCACTGTTCACCTGAAACTAATCAGAATTAATGCAGTGACAAATAACCTGCATTAAAATAAAACAGAAAGTACAATGTATGTGTGCCAGATCATCTTTACATGTATATCATCCGCTTATGTTTTTCTGTAAAATTCAGTGTATTTCCGTGATCCACAGAATTTCGGATTGCTGAGGTCTCTCATTTTTGGTAATAGAGAGTTTTCACAATCACTAGGCGGCCGATCCCTATAACGTACCAATTTCCTGTGAAAATGCAAGTTGAAGAGCAATGAGGAGCTGAAAGTCTTTTGTCAAAAGTTGGTGGACCGTAACAGCATCTCTTGACTCTGGACGACATAGTGCAATTGTTCGTCCGGTGCAAATCTTCGGACGATCTGCTGTCCCAGTCCACCGACTTTCGACAAAAACCTCTCAGCTCTCCATTGTGGTTTGTCTCGCATTTTCAAAGGTATTGGTGCGTTGTAAAGAGCAGCTGCATCGTGATTGTGAAAACTCTCTAATTTTTGTTTGAGTGTTGGCTGTTGTGATCTGTCCATTTAGTTTGGAAACTTTGAAATTCTATCTCTTCTGTATTTTCTGACACTTGGACACATTGGATGAAGAAAGAAAAATTCCCATATATGCCCTTCTTGCCATTAAATAGCTAAAAGGGGTCTACTTGTGTTCTGCCCTTTTATCCCATCTTTATAGCAAATGACGATTTGAAATGCAAAAAATTTCAGATCTGTTGGTAATGTGAGGTTCAAAGTGTCATTGAAATCTTAATGGTTAAGGGGGTAATAGACATTAGTTCATATGAGGGGGGGGGGGTTGGTCCAGATGTAAATCTATAAATTATATTACAGCAGGTGATATTAAGTAGTTAACAGTCCTTGAAATATTAAATGTTAAGGATTAAAGATAAATTCCAGTTGTGGGGACGATCTCTTTTTACAGAATTTAATATAATGATCACCAAAGTGTCTGTTTGTATGAATAAAAAATATGTGCCAAAGGATTCTGGAAGAAATTGTGTAATTGCTGAGAAATAAGCAAAATAAGCGCGGATTCTGTCACTTCCGTCGGGTCTTTATTCCAGCAATAATAATACACTGTCCCACGTGTGCCTATCTGTGTTGGCGATCTTCAGTGTGATCGTTTTTTAGCTTACTATTATGATTTCACAAATTTCAGTTTATGTAGCTGTACCAGATCTACATGTAGATCCACGATGATATAGTAATACTTAAAGGGATGGTCCGGGCTGAAAGTATTTATATTTTAAAACATAGAGTAGAATTCACTGAGCAAAATGCCGAAAATTTCATCAAAATCGGATAACAAATAGAAAAGTTATTGAAGTTTAAAGTTGAGCAATATTTTGTGAAAACAGTCGTCATGAATATTCATTAGGTGGGCTGATGATGTCACATCTCCACTTTCCGTTTTCTTATGTTATTACATAAAATCATATTTTTTTCATGATTTCATACTTGTGTGAATAATATGTCTCCCTTATAATGAAATAAGTTGCAGCAATAAATATCTAATGCACTAAATCAGCTGTCATTCCAATTTTTCTACTTCTTGGAGGAAAAAATTTGAATAAACCTCATTTCATATAATAAAATACAAAAGACCAAGTGGAGATGTGACATCATCAGCCCGCCTAATGAATATTCATGACGACTGTTTTCCCCAAATATTGCTAAAATTTAAAATTCAATAACTTTGTTATTTGTTATCCGATTTTGATGAAATTTTTGGCATTTCGCTCAATGAATTCTACTCTATTTATTAAGCTATAAATACTTTCAGCCCGGACCATCCCTTTAACCTTGGTTTTACAGACTCACGAAATCAGTATTTTACTGCAACTACTGTCATTTAGCTTTAAGTTCATATGGGGGGGGGGGTCCAGATGTACATGTAGGCCTATACATTATATTACAGCAGGTGATAAGTACCGGTACATGTAGTTACATGTACCACAATATGCAAGGCATACTACATGTAGCTCTTTTGACCTATTTTCTGTGTATTTCAATTTTAAAAAAGACACTGTATGCTACTCACTTTTCCTCAAGGAAGCTACAGTGTGGTGAATAACCGCTTCCAGAAGTCTTGAAAAAAAAAAAAAGACACCATCAAATCAGTATAAGCTTACGTCATACAATAGAAATTACAATGTATGCTGATACAGTGTATAGGTAACCTAGCTGCTCTAAACCCCTTTTTCTTCTTCTGTAATATGCTCCATCATCAGAGAGAGCATTGTTGGTGCAGTACAAATAATTTTAATTGTATCTTTAAAACATAATCCACTACAAAGAAAAAACATTAAAGCTATTCTATCCCCTTGATCAATGTCAAAATATGGTCAGACAAAGATCCCTTTAATCACACCCCATCCCTTCCTTCCTAGAGCCCCTATGCCATCATTGACTCGAACCGTGCAAACATAACATATTACCTACTAGTGCTGGGCTACATGTATATCTTGATACTGTATTTTCGAAATCATATGATATTGACAAAAAAAAATAATATTTGATAAACGTTTCATGATTATGTTGATATATTGCGGTAACATGATATGACCAAAATATTGTTATAATTGTATAAATATAATTCTGAAAAGTCAATCACTATTCATTGACCAAATATATGGTGCTCTGTATTGCTTTAAACCAGCTCAGAACTTGTTGGCCCGAATTCACAAAGGTGGTTTTGAAAACCCACGGTTGAATCCATGGTTTATGCAGATTTCCTGTATAAATTACGCTTAATTTAGCGCATATCGGGCACGTGGATGAAAAATGTCGAACGCTGATGCGCGCTTTTGTCACAGTGCGCCAAATTGATGCCTGTTACCATGGTTAAATACGCTATATGTATTTTATTAATGAGTCCACTGTTTGAAGAGTGGACTCATTATTCAAAACAGTAGAGTAGACTCATGAATAAAATAGCATGGATAACCACGGCAACAGGCGTCAATTTGACGCAGTGTAATAAAAGCACGCATCAGCATTGGACATTATTTAATATACGCGGTAAAATAAGCATAATATATACAGGAAATCTGCATAAACCATGGACCCAACCGTGGGTTTTCAAAACCACCTTTGTGAATTCGGGTCTTTAAGTTGGTACCCGAATGCCCGCTATTTATTGACAAGCACCAAAGAAAGCTTTATTTTAATTTCCCCCTTCCCTGCTGTCAAGGAAGTGTAGCTCATAATGAACATATAATGATTTTTTTCAGACTTGGCAATATAATGTATCATGTTATTGGCGATAATTTTCTGGCAATAATTGACCAACAATGAAATCAAACACCAACCAGCATTACCTTTCATCAATGAATGAACAAAACTACTGGGATTCGACTTCTAGTGTACATATCATGCTGTGTATGTTGGGCAAGCATCTGGGCTCAATGAATTATACATGTACAGTAATGTTATCCTCGACCACAGCAACAGGTATTCAATGTTAATTATGTGGGAAGTACAGAAGTGTCAGGAAAACCTGCCTATAACATCAGCAACACGTAAAAAAAACCACTGAAAACAGATAGCGAAGCCTTGTTTCTAAGATTTAGGCAAAATAAAATATTTTAATGAATAAAAATCTACCAACCTTGGCAGTCGGGAAAGATATTGAGATGTTTTGTTTCAGATATGTTGTGTTTACACCGGAAAGTTTGATAGAAACCACATCTGAGTTCAGGTATCCACTCCGTGAAGAATCACTGTAAAATGCAAAGATCAGAAAGATGTTTCTTAAAACTGATTGTGAGTTACCAGCGACTTAACAAATGACCGGTGATCCTTTCTTGAGTTTAAATGATGCTATACATGTAGTTCCTTTAACAAAGGGCCACCAGTTGTGCATAGAGTCATGAAACACCCACCAGGGCCCCGCCTTTCAAAGAGTTACGATTTATCAAATCAATCGTAACTCTATGGAAATCCATCAGTGTCATAATCTTTTCTCCAGGAAATTTGCCCAATGTCCTCTGTAAACAAAGAGAAGCACAGTGAATTTTCAAGAAAACAATGAATGCAATATACATCATAGTTAGAAAATATTTTGAACAAACATGCATCATGTAGATGTTGACGTTGCTGGCCATCCATAGTTGCGATTGATCGGATCAATCGCAGCTCTTCGTAAGACGGGGCCCTGATAGCACAAATGACTTCTAGATAATGGAAGTACCCTACTTTGTGCACATTCCACTCTAATTTCTACCTCATGAATGCATATCAATTAGTGTGGATCCTATTTAGAAATACATGACTGTCATAGTCATCTGCAAATTTACTTTTAAATCAAGCAAATGGGAAGTTACAGCTTCATAAGGTACATGTACATGTAAAAGGAGCTTGTATTTGGCACTGGGTCACTTTTGTCAAGGATTTTTTTTTTTAATCATACTAATGTTGCATTTCAGAGCGGTTGATTGTAACTTTATTCAATGAACTCTACTTTAGTTGTTGAAACATAGTTTCGGAAAGCTAAACATCAAGTTACACACTTCTTTAAACAACTAAAATTGTGCCGTTTGATTGGCTGAAAGTGAATTTGGCCAGACCTTAATTGTCAACATGCCATACCTGACGTTATGATGAATACGTTCAGTGCCATTTCTTTTGAGCTTGATAACGGCAAACGCACCAGCTATTAGCGACCCGTTGTGGCCTACAGAGACAAACACGTACATTGTATAACAAAACAACGCATGGTCATTTACATTGAATAAAGTACCGGTCAATTTCATATTTTGCAACATGATTTGTGCTTAGGTAAACATCACTCAATGTTCCAAGTTGCGTCTGGTAAATAACACATTGATGAGATCAATTCCCAGGTGAGATCATCATCAAGAGTCACACTCTTTTCAATGAGAATGCATATTATGTATCATGTGCTCCTCATTGGTACGTTAAAACTGTTCCACACTGAGAATAAAATCGTTCCATGTCATTTTCATCAAATTTTCCACATCTTACATATGGTACCTACATGTAACTACCTATTCCGGGTGGGCAAAACATACAGCAAATCATATTTATTGTACTTTTTTCAAGCGGACTGTGAGGTTATCAAAATGAAGGTCAAATAATGCAATCAAGAGGCGTGCTTTAGCACAAAAGCTCACAGGATAACAACATTGAGTAAACTTTCCTTTATTACTCCGTCAAAACCCATGCAAATTTCATAAAATTTTCTTATCTAGTAATAATAAAGTGTACTACTAGTAATAATACATGTATTTTGTTGTTACAAATCAAAATCATCCGAAATGTCATTTTGCACCATTGATTGTGGATATGGCAGCTACTGAGCAGTGCCAAACCAACATTGCTCAATAAAAATCCCTTAAATCATTGAACGCCAAACGAGGTACCAGTAACTCCCTTCTTTCAGCATCTTTTATTCTGACCTGGCAGGGGCTTGAACTCCCTACCTCCCAGTTGCGATGCAGATGCTCTGCCAACTGAGCCAACACACCGGTTATTTCGAAAATTGAGAAAGTATTTGCATGTGAAAGAAGATAACAAATGGTAAATAATTTGTGAGTTTACCTTCAAGCAAGGATGCTATTGGTATGCTAATTTCTAGTAGAGATGACCTGCTTTCATTGTCCAATCCAAAGGTGATCGACTGTACATCAAGTTTGGTATCCAGGGGAAGAGCTATCAATTCTGTAACATAAGCAGTGTGACTACCAGTTCAGATCAAAAGATGTGTCCAGATTGTGAGCGTAAAAAATGGTAGGGCCTACATGTACATTATATAATATACATGTACAAATAGCGAATAGGCATGAGTGCGATGGTGCAGGATTTTGCATAAGGTGAAAGAAAGACGCTCTATTCAACGAGGCGTTACAACATGGCTAATGCGTTGTTGAATAGAGTGTCCCATTCTTTCACCGAATGCAAAATGTCGCACCATTGCACGGATAAGAATATCCGCCATTTGTGTTGAAAGACACCTCAGAAAATACAAACAATAATCTTTTTCTTTTCCTACATTAATCTATGAAAATAAGAAAAATATTAGGAAGCTAAAGGAAAATCCTTCAAACGCACATCATATCTGCAGCAGCAATGCACATTTGGCCAGTAAGCCCTTCGCGTACATGTATATTGCAACTGCATTTAAGAGCATGCAATATGTTGAATCATAATTTTCATAGTGACGTCACCTTTTTCTGACCCGTGCAACGGTACATTGTGGACGGTACGTGTGCAACGGTACAAATGTTTGACATTCAGCCTCCCATTTGTTCGTGTACAACAAGCTAAGTAGGCGTCGTACAAGTTGTCAGTCGATTGACTTATGACAATATAACTACCGGTACTTGCAGAATGTGTAATATCGAGATTTAAAAAAAAGTATTTGAAATTAACATACTGTGCAAAATCTGTTAACCTTCAAGCGATCAGAAAAAAATGGTCTTACATGTACATGTACATATCCCTTTTTTATGTTTGGTGATATTTCATGACACCTATCAGGAGGAAGAGAACTATCATCATCATTATTTTTAATATCATTTAACATATATGAAGACAATGTAAAGAATACATAACAATCATGAAGCAAAGAACATAGAACAGAATCAGACCAAAATGCTCACCGATGTCATCTTGTACTATATGTAGGAGATCAGTGATGTTGGTCTCGAGCATATCATCGAGAAAGGAGTCCAGTCTCCTTGCAACAGATACATAAGAATCACTATCATCAGATGATGTGTCGTTAGACAGACTGTCGTCATCAAAGAGCGATTTTCTCAAGGATTCAAATGACTCCTTTAAAGAAAAAAAATGATTAAAAAACACATCATTCTATATTCTGGACTGCCTTGAACCTGTATCTTTCAATGGCTATGTCCACCTTAGACAAAAACTCAATTGAATAAATAGAGAAGCATGATGCAAATATACTGTGAAAATTTCATAAAAATTTGAGTGATGATGGCCCCGTCTTACAAACAGTTGCGATTGATCCAATCAACCATAACTATGCAAAGCCAGCAACATAAATTATGCATGTTCGTTCAAAATATTTTCTATGACTTATATTCACGCTTATACATCATTGTTTTCTTGAAAATTCAGTGCGCTTCTCTTTGTTTACAAAACAAAGGACATTGTTCAATTCTACCAAGATGATTGTAAGTCAGATGTTGTATCTTTGCCTTTTTCTTATTCAAAGTATTGTTAATTACAATCCGTGTCTTTCTTTTTGCTATTCTGTGCATAACAAAACCAGATTTTATAATACAATTTATACTGCCATATCAAAAGCACCAATACATGTAGCTTAGTATAGGTTATTTTTCTTTCAAATTTATTCAAATTCAAATTCAAATTTATTTATTTCACTTCCATCACACAAAAACAAATTGTATACCATATATAAACATAAATATTTGTATCCGTTGCAAAAAAAAAAGAAAAATTAATAATACATATGTTGTGAAGAAAACAAAAAAAACACTAAGACAATTTGGGCAACACATTGTAGGTTTTAAATATGTATACTATTTTTCAATAGAGATTAAATTAAGATGGAAATGGAGGGACCCACTAAAAAGCAATGTTTGTACAATGTGGGCCCCTCAAAAAATAGATAACACAACAAATAACAAAATAACAAAGTACAAATACAGATATATGTAATCAAATGAGAAAAAATACAAACGAATGAGAGATCTTTGATATCAGTTGGTACATTATACATTTTAAAATACAAGATGCATGTTTTATTTCTTTTAATACAATTTATTTAATCAGTTGGATTCTTTATACATTTTCAATACAAGATACATGTACAAGTTTCTTCCTACACATCTTCTTTTAATAAATCATACATGTAAACCAAGGTTTTTCTTCAACTGATGGTCTGACGGTGTCTTCTCTTTGAAAGGAAATATTGATCATCTATACACTATTCATAAAAAAGATCTCAAAGAGGATATGTATCTAATTAATAGGCGTAAAATAGACATAAAAAGGGACAGATTCAGCGCCAGATGATGTGGGTTGTGTGGTCCAGTGGTTAAAGCATTGGACTCATAATCGCAAGGTTGTGAGTTCGAATCCTCACTTTGCCATTATCTCCACTTTGATAAAAAGGCCCGAGAGTAATATCTGTCATCTATATGGTCAGCCACTATGACTGATTATTAGACGTAAAATGTTTCCCAGGTAATTGGTTATATACCAGCTTGGCATTTACCAGCAAAACGCTGTCCTGCAGAGTACTTTTAATACGGGAGTTACCATAAACAGAAACAGAAACGGATGATTTTTTCAATTCTGACCTTAATAAAGCACATTTTGCAGACTGTTTGTAATCATGAAAAGGATGTGTATCTCACTAAATAAAATAGCGCGAGCTTAAAGCACAAGCAGAAATAATTTTTGTTTATTACATATATACTGTATCAACAAAAGAGTATGAAAATTGTCATTGTTTAGTGCATACACTGTACCTACCTTTAGGTCTGGTGGCAGAAAACCGATAATTTGAAGAGGTGATTCTGAGGGAAATTGATAAAATTGAATACACATGTCAAAATCCTCAATCTATCCCCTCTATTTCTCTCTCCCTTTTCTCTCAATATCTCTCTTATTATTTCCCTTAAAGCATCTTCATTGAAAGATCTTTGAAATGTAATCTGGCTTTAATCTGTCTGGGATTTCTAAATACTGATCACAACTGAAAGAGCTCCAAAGACCGACCATGACCCTCGATAGAACTTTGGAAAAATGGCAGAGACTGTGATTCTTGCTGAACATAATACACTAGTCCTAGAGCAAAGTTCTTTTGGAATATTAAAACTATTGACCTTTGAGTGATTTCAATTACCGATTTATAGAGTAGAGATATATGGAATATTTATGGTCTTTCAGCCTCATTTAATTACTTTTCAGCAATGTTATAGTGATCTTCGCAGAAGAGTGAAGACTGAGAGACTTTACAAAGATCTAGCAAATACATTTGAAAACTCATTAATGTCCATTTAAAGACCACTGAGAAACTGTTTTAAGCAGTTACAAAACTTTTTAAATAAGAGACCACAACGTCCATGATCAATGATAGGTAAAAAAGAGATTTTGTAAATCATTGATACAGGGTGTATGCTTTTCACACTGCTTTTCCTTAACCCCATACTATCCTTAACCCCGGACTATCCTTAACCCAATACTATCCTTTTTTTTTATTCACACAGTCTTTCTTAACCCCATAGCCGAGGTTAACGCCTTAACCCTGGACCATCACACAGCTCATGAATATTAATGATTTTACCATACAGAGTGCGATTAACGTGCAATTTCAACTTCTGTGATTGGCTAATGCTTAGCCTCACTTTTCCTCAGCCCAGTTTTGTTTGACACTGCATCTCTTAGCACCGCAATAAGCCAGCTAACCCTGCTTATTTGCAGGGCCAGATAATACCGTACTATTTACCGTGCTAGCCCACTTTGCTAAAATGAAGTGGGGTTAAGGAAAAAAAGTGCAGTGTGAAAAGCATATTAGGTTCCATGAAAATAAATTGAAAGAACATGCAAGTTTTATAGTCTTTCAGTGGTCTTGTTTTGTGGTAGGAAGGCATATAATGAACACAATATTCAAAGCCTCTTATTTGTACATTATACTTATTCTAATCTTGAGAGATTCTGAGTAATATATTCCATTCCCATGTAAAGCATTTGAAACCAATAAACCTAGAATTATTCTCTGTAAATAACCAAAATAGTAATTTGGTCTTAAAAAAGTAAACTGAGAATAAAAAGCTTATCTAAAAGAGATTCTTCTTTCTTTTTTGTGGTCCCATACATAAGTACAAAAAATATTTTATCCAAGATCCAATGTCATCAAACTTTAAATTCTTTTCATAAGTACAGTATCCAATAACACAGAAAAATCCAAATAATTTTCAAATATTTTCAGAGACTGAAAATCTCAGAATGTCCCATACGTCAGGCAGAGTGAAGACGTAAAAATAGCAGAGATACAGTAATAATCACGGCAGAGGCAAAAGCTAATTTCCCTCTGTATGGGTGAAACATACCTCGAGGTACAATGCATGTCTTGTTGTTGGTATCTAGAATCATTCCAGATGGACAGGTGCATTGATAAGTACGGTTAACAAGCATTGTGCATCCCCCTATGTTGGGATCACATGGGTACAACAGGCCTTTCTGTAGACACGGGTTGAATGATTCTAGCATTGGGAAATAAACAGTAGAAAATTATACAATACATGTACATTTAGTTCATCTCCTTGTAGGTCTATATTACATATCTATTGCATACAATCTACGCTATTTCATAATGTACATGTACGTATCCCAAGCTGGTGAAGCTCACGGCTTGCACATCGGCGAAAGACCAATAATTCGCAATAGGAGTTGAGAGATTCCATTCTATCAGACCCATTTTTTAATGGAAACAAACCTGTCTGCTGAATTTCTCATCATAGGTACTGCAGAAAGGTTTCTCCAACTGACATACTAAAATCCGAGGGTGGGGGTGGGGGGGGGGGGTCACTCCCATTGAACAGTGGAAAGCATTTGCGAGAACTATCCTAGAAAAAGCACCCACAACAAGGATTGAAGGGCAGGCCGCTAGGATATACTCTATAATTTACACATTCTAAACAGGGACTTGATTAGTAGTGCAGAGGCGTGATTTCATGGGTTTTCGATAACACATTTTAGTATAATTGTTCTTCTGAACCCAGCTTGGTGTTGAAGCTCAGTTCAGCTGCCTTTATATGCTCTCAACACGAACACCGTACTTGAAATTGCCCATTGTGTGATTTTATACTTTCGAGCAGTGCTATTACAAGAATCTGAGAATCTACTCATGTCCACACTCTTAGTTTAAGAACAGGTCATTGTATTTAAAATTTCAAACTTTAAAGAATTTTGACAGATTGCCAATTACTTGAGGATGATTTTGGTTAATTTTCAATTTTCTCACACAGTTCAGTATTCTTGTTCTATTTATTTTTTGGATTTTCCTGAATGGATTTTGTAACACATGGTGGCATCCCCCAAGGAACATGTTTGGGTCCCCATCCTTCCTTGCACTAATGAATGATGCCAACCTCGAGTCTTCGGTTCCGAGGTGGAAGTGATTTGACGACCTTACAATGGCAGAGAGTTGACCATCAACATCCCCTGGCAGCATCTTAAACGCAGCTAGTGGAGGAACTAGTGACTTAATTGGTGTAAAAATTCTAATATGAAGCTGAACCCTTGTAAATGTCAAACACTCCAAGGGTCTTTCAGTAGAAATCCCCAATTGCCTCGACCAGTTAGCATCTCTGGTCAAATAATTGAAAACTATAATCATGTTCCTGTTGGGACTTGGGAGTCTCAATCCAAAATGACATGAAGTGGAGTCTTCCTGTCACTGACATTGTTTCTAGAGCAAATAAAAAACTTTACATGATTCAAAGCCTGAAAACTTCTGCCTCTCTTAAAATGACCTGCTAAAAATTTCTACTTCTTATATATGACCCAGACTATAGAGTACTGTGCGCCTGTGTGGTACTCGTCCCTGACAGCAAATGAATCAAAACAAATTTAATCCATTCAGAAAAGGGCAATGACTATCCTTTTTGGTCAGGATTATAATTCCTATGATAGTGCACTCTCATCCTCTGGTCTTACAACTTTGTATGACAGACGCGTCAATCCTGTTTGAAATTTGCATTGTCCATTGAAAAGTTCTTTCTACATTTGGCTACTCCCTAAACAGTCTGAAAGAGCCCTCAGAAACAGTGAAAAGTACAGGCCCCGAAAGTGCCACACAGAACGCCACAGGAAAAGTACCATGCCCTATCTTATCAGACTTTTAAATGATAGATGAGCATCAAACATGATATTCTTGTGACTTTTAACTTTGCTTTGTATCTACTCCCACAATGAATTGTGGTAATATTGCTTTGATTACCCTTTTTATACTCGCATGAAAAAAATACCTATATGCATGTTGGCGTACAGGTACAGTGTAACAGTATAATCGTCGAAATTGGAATAATTATATTCAATGGCAAAAGCCCAGATTTATTCATGTTATTCAACTAAACACTACTTATTCTTTGAAACAATACCACCAATTACTTAGACATCAATTAATAACCAGCTTATCAATGCTTTGGTACCCCATTACCCCCCCCCCCCATGTTTTATTCATTATTCTTATCCCGATTCAAACTCAATTTTATGGAATTCCTTTTAAATTGTCTATTTGATTGTTTATATAGAATTATCATTGTGAATTGTAATAAGCATTGTTAATTGAAATTTGTTTTGTAAATTTGAATTGTTATTGTAAATTAAACATGTATTTTCATTGTAGTAATTATGTGCGATTCATTTTTTTTCTTCTCCTTCACTGTTTCAATGGCAATTTAGCCTTTGAGTTGCAATAATTGAATGAACACATCTTGAATCTTGAAAAGCAGTTGAAGTGTTTTAGGCATTAATTTTCAACTGATTAAATTGCCAAAAATAATGTGTAATCCTCCCGAAAAAACATCAGAATTTTACAATACTGCAACAGCACCTCATCTGATTACATAATCATCTAAAAGTCTTGATGTGTATAGGCCTACAGTGTTGCAAACATCTGAAAAATATATATACAGTGTATGTTTATTACACATATTTAAAAAGGGTAGCCCAATCAGCAGAAACACTGGTTTTTCATTGGGGCCCTTTGTAAAAATACAAAGTAAAATATGTACATAACCACAAAGATGTATATCAGCCCAGTACAAGCAGACAAAGATGATAAAACAAGACTCAAACTATATAGTGTACAGCAATATGTTACAAAGTGCAAAATAAACCTATATCTGCCACTGAACGATGCTGATGGTAACCCTCATTCAATAATATAATAGTTAATAATAAAAACAATACTACTACTAATAATAACATAAAATGAAAATCATAATAATACCAATGATAATAACTACAGGTATAATAATGATGATTGATAATAACAATAATATTACATATCAAAATGCTAGGCCAACCAAAAATTTGTATGGATAATTGGTAATCAATAACTTTATAGCTAAAGCTATTATTGGGGTTTTCAAGTACCCAATGTAATACTGACCTTCATTGCATGTCACAAATGGAAGCCATCGTGTTGTGGCGGAGCAATATGCATGAGACAGAAAATAGCAAGAGTTGATATCTTTTGTGCTGCAAACTGGGTTGTTGAACGTACTATTGGGAGTATCAGTCAGGGCCTCTACACTGTTACATGTATACATGTAGGACTGTACTTCAGAATATCCCAAACTACTGCAAGTAACCTCAGCTAACGGAATGGGACTATACTGAGATGTATGATGTATATAGCTGTGATGTATGGGGCAGAAAGTCAGTAGTGTCCAATTCCCAAGGTATTTGATTTCTATGTTACCACTGAATGGTGCCGATCCACTGGCTAGTCGAATATTCAACGCCTGACCTACACAATTTTCAAAAGGACAAAGAAATAAAAATATGCCTTTAATAATCCTAATGTCTAATATCAGTCATTCCAGGTAACAAGGCACCCTAGGCTTTGAATTCCAAGTTAAACCAATCAACAAAGAATATTTATTTTTGGCTAGGTATTAATGTCCAAGAGTTGTAAATCTGATTTTTTACTGCCTTTCACCAACAAATGACCGAGATTCAAAATCCTAAAGAGATGTCAAATTTACATGAAAAATAATGTCTTTTTGTAACTTTCTTAAAGACACTAATGACAACGTGTTCTGTTGTCTGTAAATACACCATATTTTGTATTCTGTCCAATCTTATAGCCATTTTAACTTATCACTCTGTCTTTTGCACTTTTCTAAACCGAGCTTGACAATATTTCAAGTTAAAAACACCCTCGAAAATGTGTCAACCAAGTCACAAAAATACACCCATAGTTTAGTTTCGGGCAAATCCAAAAAAAGGTCACCCTTGAAGACAAAATATCATCTTTATTTAAAGAAGTTATCTTTGGTGGGGTAAGAAAGGCCAAATGTTGAACTTAAAATTTCATTAAGAAAAATTTGAAAACTTGCAAATTTATGCTAATTTGGGGCACCTAACGCTAGAATATAATTATTTTCCTGGGGATTTTATTGTTTTTTTATTCTTATGTATTTCTTTATTTTTTCTTACCCCTGTTTTCGATGAACTTTGTCTGGGAGCCTTTTGCGATCATAAATAGCATATTCAAATCCATGTAAACCAACAAAAGTAAAAAATAATCATGCATTTACGATGTTTCGGTTAAAAACACAATTTGCATTGACCTTGTACACAGAATCACCTTTTCGAGCAATTTGGGGTCCGACATGCACTTAAAGGTCAAGTCCACCCCAGGAAAATGCTGCCTTGAATAAATAGAGAAAATTCAAACTAGCATAGTGCTGAAAATTTCATCAAAATCGGATGTAAACTAGAAAAGTTACGACTTTTTAAAGTTTCGCTTATTTTTCACAAAACAATGATATGCACAACTACATGTAGGTGAGTCAGTCGATGATGTCCATCACTCACATTTTCTTTTGTTTTTTATTGTTTAAATTATACAATATTTCATTTTTTATAGATTTGACAATAAGGACCAACTTAACTGAACCAAATAGTATTAAACAATGCTAATTCTACATGTTCAGGGAGGAATTAATCGTTGTATCACTTGACAAAAAGGAGAAAATTAGAATATTTCATATTTCATATAATAAAATACAAAAGAAATAGTGAGTGGATGATGTCATCAGTCTCCTCATTTGCATACCAGCCAGGATGTACATGTACATGTACATATAACTGTTTTGTGAAATTAAGCAAAACTTTAAAATGTCATAACTTTATTTTACATCCGATTTTGATGAAATTTTCAGTGTTATGCTTGTTGGATTTTTCTATTTTTATTCAAATCAACTGTTTGTTGGGGTGGACTTGTCCTTTAACCCTAACTAGGCCGGGCTTTTTTGGCTGTTCTCTTGAATCACCCCCCCCCCCCTGAGATCTCGACCGCCGATTGCGCGAGCGCCGCAAAAATTTGCACGCTGGTAGTGTGCGATGTAATCTACAAAGCTGTATAGTAAACTATTCCAAAATAATGAGATTTTATTTTATATGAATTAATTATGCTAATTTATGCATAAATCATACTTTTTGCTGTAATTCACTAAATAAAGCTCCTAGAATGCTAATTTTTGGTAAAAATATTCTTTGTAGCATTCTTTACAATGGCAATTGAAAAAAACTTCGGTTTGGAAATCAATTTCTTATGTCTTTTATTGTTTTATGAATTTCTTTATATATGTATTTCTCTGTTTTTCAACCTTTTGTTTTTCTTCGTTTTTTTCACCATATTTATTGCACAACCTTTTTGAAGCATAATTATGCTAAAATCAATTGCTTTCAGCTGTTTAAAGTAAAAATAATAATATCTTTATGAATAAGATGAGAAAACTCAATTTGCATTGACTTTGTACACAAAATCACGTTTTGGAACAATTTTTGGTCTGACATGCACTTACAAAATGTTGCGTAATTTCGGAACTGCGTACCCGGGCATCGTAAATTTTGAGGGGGGGTTGATTCAACCCCCCCGGCCATTTTAGGGTTAAAGAATGTTACATGTACATGAATTCAAAACCGCATACTGGGCGCCGCAAGTTTGGTCTAAAATATTGCGTAAGACTTAAAAGTAAAAATTTACTGAGCAGCGCGGTCGAAAAATTTCGCACGGCAGCATGGTAACAAAATTCATCAAGTAAGGGTAAAACAGTGTTTCTTGAGATGAACAATACGAAATAACTATTTATTAATTATTTTCTTCATATAAATTATCATTATCACAATCATTCATCAGAAATGTCGCAGTCGTTGATTTGAATAAAGGGTTCCCAGCTTTTCAAGAAAACAAAATTTCCTGATTTTTTCCATGATGAAGTTTGAAAATTCCCTGATAATTATTTAAACCCATTCACGGTTTCGCATGTTTTCTATAAAGTTGTTGCAGTGAATAACATATATTTTTAGTATAAAAATAATATTGTAAAACTAATTAGTACCACCATAACAAGTTATTCAATGGATGTTGTTCTGATATGCAACAAAGTATAACAGAGTCTGACTGACTACCGTGCTTTTGACTTTTGGGCCGGTTAAACTTCCCTGATTTTTCCCTCATTAGAGGCATTTTTCCCTGATTAAGTTTTATCAAATTCCCTGATTTTTCCCCTACTGGAAAAAAGTTAAATAATTTTCCCTGATTTCCCTGATGGGCTGGGAACCCTACAGATAGGCCTAATTATTATTATTTTCAAGCAGGAATTTTCTCTGGCCTTTCTCCTAAATAACATGACTGTATAAATGAGAACATGTATTAGACAGAATATATATATGTTGGGTTCACAAAAATGACATGCATCATCTCTAAAGACACAGAATATAATGAGTAAAAGAAACCTACATGAACTAATTAACCTAAATTTTGAATCAGCATTCCTGATATAAGGATTGCTGTAGATTAATAATTTAGACCTACATGTACATGTATCAAATTGCTGTAACTTTCCCAGTTCTTCGCTGATTTGACAGAACATAATTTCCAACTGCTTAATCTCCAAGGCCCGAATGCACAAAGGTTGTTTTTAAAACCATCAGTTGAACCTGTAGTTTATGTGGATTTCCTGTATAAACTACCCTTATATTTACTGCTACTGCTATTACTGCTATTAAAAAATGTCAGATGCTGATGCATGCTTTTGTCAGTGTGCGAAATTGATGCCTGTTGCCATGGTTAAATATGCTACTTTATTCATGAGTCCACCGTTTGAAGACTGGACTTATAAATTCAAAACAGTGGACTCATAAATAAAATAGCGTACTTAACCACGGCAACAGGCATCAATTTCGCGCACTGTGACAAAAGCGTGCATCAGCATTGGACATTTTTCAATATGCGCAGTAAATATTAAAGCGAAATTTATACAGGAAATCTGATGTACATGTACATAAAACCTGGGTTCAACCGATAGTTTTAAAAACCACCTTTGTGAATTCGGGCCCAAGGGTTTCATGTTCTGTTAAGCCTGTAGTGAACATAAACAACCGTTGGTGCCCACTTACCTATACAGGTGCGTCCATCGGTGTCGAGAGCATAACCATCCTTGCACCAGCATATGACATCTTTTGTACCAGTAGACGAGCAACCACCATTTCTCGCATCACAAGGATACAGTGCATCCTTCAGGTTGCAATGGTTAAACGGTTCTACAACATGAACAATAACATTATAAGGTCAAGGTGAAACCATACTGTGGACAGCTTGGCCGTGACGTCCTGCAAGCGTCTTTTAATCACAAATCCTTACACTCGCCATACAGGGCCTACATGTTCATATATAGACACTAATTAATATAAATTCTGTTTTACCGGTATAAGTGTGATCCATGTATGTGTATATCTACATGTTCACATCAGCTATCATTTTCCCTTAGTTTCATTTACAAATGTTGGGATTTTGTGATTAAAGAAACTGCAGGACTCCTGCGTGAAAGGCGCAACTGACCTGGTGCCAAATTCCCTTGAAATCTAGGGTAGGAAAATGAGTAGATGTTGATCAGACCTGCTCAGCCCCATAACTCCTCTCTGTTCCCTTGTCCCCTTGAATTAATTTTGAGATTTTTATTGAACTTGAAAAAGCACACCCTATGCTTTAACAAGTGGAATGCCTCTGGCAGTCTCGCCTGCATTACGCGATTTGAAATAAAAGCAGTGCTGACTTTGAAAACAGCTACTGAATAATTATTCACATACATGTAAGAAAACACTAATATTACAATAAAATATGTCCATTAATCCAAAATGACCTTTGACCATGATCATGTGACCTAAGACGTGTGCAAACCCATCATTCATACCTGATTTCCCTTATGTCTATGTCTCATGATCTACATGTAGATCCATAAACTTTCTATTATGATGCCAGTTTAACAAATACTCCCAATACGGCCAGAGTTCACTGACCTTGTACATGTAGATCCATAAACTTTTAAAGTTATGATAACAATTCCATAAATACCCCCAACATGGTCAGAGTTCGTTGACCCTAAATGACCTTTGACCTTGGCCATGTGATCTGAAACACGCACATGATATTTAGGGATACATGGTTGCTCTAATGTTTAAGTTTCATAAGTTATGATGACAATTCCACGAATACCCCCAACATGGCCAAAGTTTGTTGACCCTAAGTGACCTTTGACCTTGGTCATGTGTCCTGAAACTCAGGAAGGATCTTTAGTGATACACCATTACCCTAATATGTCTAAGTTTCATGAACTAGGTCCATACACTTTCGAAGATATGACATTTAAAAAACTTAACCTTGGTTAAGATTTCCTTATTGATTCCCCCAACATGGTCTAAGTTCATTGACCCTAAATGACCTTTGACCTTGATCATGTGACCTGTAACTCAGGCAGGATGTTCAGTAATACTTGATTAACCTTATGGCCAGGTTTCATGAACTAGGTCCATATACTTTCTAAGATATGATGACATTTAAAAAACGTAACCTTGGTTAAGATTTCGATATGGATTCCCCCAACATGGTCGAAGTTCATTGACCCTAAATGACCTTTGACCTTGATCATGTGACCTGAAAGTCAGGCAGGATGTTCAGTAATACTTGATTTACCTTATGGCCAAGTTTCATGAACTAGGTTATGCTGTCATTTCAAAAACTTAACCTTCTGTAAAGATTTGGTGTTGACGCCCCCGCCATCGGAAAAGCGCCGCCTACAGTCTCACTCTGCTTCGCAGGCAAGACAAAAATGCATAATTATTATTAGCAACCAGATTGATTGTATTAGTCTTCAGAGGAGAAAGGGCTGAGCATGGTAAGTGAGGTCATGATGACACCCCTAATAGTTTTTTGGCAGTTACCTCATGGGCAGGTTTGTAGGATTGACCTTTCTTTCATTAGGATAGGCAAAGTTCAAAGCAAGATACATGTATTAAAACGAATGTCTGACATAGCAGGATGCAGAAATTGCATAGACAAGGTGATTAGCTGCCCTTTTACATGGTAAAAAAAATTGTTATTTGAATGATGATTCCAGTGAAAAATAAGGCTAATGACGAATATTTAGCACGTGTGAAACCAAACTAGAACATGATTAGAATCACGAACGCTAATCACAGTCACGATTACAATAGCAATCATCATGCAAATGATGATTTCAAGATTCATGTGTGAAAAGGCCCATTAATAGCACATCAATGAAGACTTCATGGAGGTACATGTATTTGATGCATTTCTACTTTGAATGCATTAGCATGTTGCTGTCAAATTGTACTTGGCCAACTGTTAAAGACCAGTCACTCATTGTTGCTTCCAGTGGATTAAATGAAAATCACAATTCAAATAATATTATGAATAATCAAGACATTCATGTTGGTGCTCATCTCGTTCAATATTAAATTATCATGCCTATTGAGTACAAATGACCTTGTACATGTAGAACTACGAACTGGCTTTATTCTATATTGTTGTCTTTATGCCTGCCTACCTGGGTCACATGATAAATGAAGATTGACTACATAACGCTTGTCGTCCTTTTCACTGTTTTTGAAGAGGCATGATCTTAGATCCAAAGCGTTAGTCTCACACTGCACTTGATATGCTGGAAGATTACGCCCTCCACCGTCGTCTATGAACGTGTATTCCACAGACGTATTGTATGGCGAGAAGTCTAGCTGGAGACACAGAACACCAACAAAATTTGACAAGATGTACATGTAGCGAAGCCTAAGTGTTGTCCACTCATTGAACATCCTGACTTCCACTATTCCGGTAGATGTTCCAATTCCATCACCTTCTATCAAGCGAACCGGTAATGCATCAGCTAAAGATTGCATATATGTGGTATGAAGAAAGACAATAATTATATATCAGAGGTCATATCTTTTACAAAAAAAAGCATAACCCTCAGACATTATACCGAAATTCATTTTATACCCTATCTTATATTGGAAAACTGTTTTAAAATGGTGTTGGGGGGGGGGTGGTTACTTTGGTATCTACACGTAGGCCCCGTCTTACAAAGAGCTGCAACTGATCCGATCAATCGCAACTACAATGTATAGAAAGCCAGCAACCTCAACATCTAAAATTACTCGTTCAAAATATTTTCTAGACATGATATACCGTGTGAGTAAAACAAAATTGACACCTCACAAATCCCCAATTTAAGGAAAAAATATGTCATGAATGCATGATTAGTGTATTTCATATGGCCTTCCAAATAATTTGATACTATATTTATGTGGTATATGTTAATGCTTGGATGATCAGGAGATATTCTTTGCAGTGATGTAAATTTTGATTTGCGCCAAAGTAAGGTATGACTGCAATGAATGAATCCAGAAGTCAGTGATGTTATAATCCTGCAAGGGTTGCATTATACTCCATTTCAAAACCCTTTTTCAGGAATTTAGATTATACATGTAGTTGTTTAATAAACACTTTTTAGTATCACTTCTTAAGTTTATTTCATTGAAACAGATTTGCAAATATGTTTACTATAAACTCATGTACATGTACATGTAGGATTATGACATTATTGGCATCTTGGGTTCATTCATTGCAGTCATGCCTGACTTTGTGAGGTGTAAATGTTTTTTTTACTCACACGATATATTCATACATTCACTGTTTTATTGACATTCAGTACATGTACATGCTTCTCTTTGTTTTCAAAAGGACATTGAGCAAATTTCTTTTTTTTAAATGACAACATTGATGGATTTCCATATACTTGAGATTGATCGGATCGGATCTTTGTAAGATAGGGCCCTTGACTGCGAAGAGATTTCTTAATTTGTCAGTTAGGACAGACCTGACAATTTTCAACGAAAAAGTACCTTCAATGTTTATTTTGGTCCTAAATAATTTATTATTATTATTTTTTCACTTTCAGGGGCCGCAATGATAGGGTAAGCTTGTTTCGCCCCAATTTTTATTTGGGGGCACACTTGACCCAGTGGATCCCCCGATTCCTGTCCCCTTTGGACACCGGCCTAGTAGTCATTCTTGAATGCAGGTCAAGCGATGTCACGAACAAGGGGCAGGAGGTATTGAATCATCATTATTTTAGATGCTGGCAATCACATTACAATATTTTGTATATACGGAATACAAAATATCTTATTTCGTCACCCCAAGAACACAGACACCTCACCCTAGCACTCTGCACAGGCTACCTGTACAACCTGGACTCCAGTTTAAGACTGATATCACTCGTTTTCAAAGCTCTTAAAGGTATTGAATCATCATTATTTTAAACGCTGGCAATCACATTACAATATTTTGTATATACGGAATACAAAATATCTTATTTCGTCACCCCAAGAACACAGACACCTCACCCTAGCACTCTGCACAGGCTACCTGTACAACCTGGACTCCAGTTTAAGACTGCTATCACTCGTTTTCAAAGCCCTTAAAGGTATTGAATCATCATTATTTTAAACGCTGGCAATCACATTACAATATTTTGTATATACGGAATACAAAATATCTTATTTCGTCACCCCAAGAACACAGACACCTCACCCTAGCACTCTGCACAGGCTACCTGTACAACCTGGACTCCAGTTTAAGACTGCTATCACTCGTTTTCAAAGCCCTTAAAGGTATTGAATCATCATTATTTTAAACGCTGGCAATCACATTACAATATTTTGTATATACGGAATACAAAATATCTTATTTCGTCACCCCAAGAACACAGACACCTCACCCTAGCACTCTGCACAGGCTACCTGTACAACCTGGACTCCAGTTTAAGACTGCTATCACTCGTTTTCAAAGCCCTTAAAGGTATTGAATCATCATTATTTTAAACGCTGGCAATCACATTACAATATTTTGTATATACGGAATACAAAATATCTTATTTCGTCACCCCAAGAACACAGACACCTCACCCTAGCACTCTGCACAGGCTACCTGTACAACCTGGACTCCAGTTTAAGACTGCTATCACTCGTTTTCAAAGCCCTTAAAGGTATTGAATCATCATTATTTTAAACGCTGGCAATCACATTACAATATTTTGTATATACGGAATACAAAATATCTTATTTCGTCACCCCAAGAACACAGACACCTCACCCTAGCACTCTGCACAGGCTACCTGTACAACCTGGACTCCAGTTTAAGACTGCTATCACTCGTTTTCAAAGCCCTTAAAGGTATTGAATCATCATTATTTTAAACGCTGGCAATCACATTACAATATTTTGTATATACGGAATACAAAATATCTTATTTCGTCACCCCAAGAACACAGACACCTCACCCTAGCACTCTGCACAGGCTACCTGTACAACCTGGACTCCAGTTTAAGACTGCTATCACTCGTTTTCAAAGCCCTTAAAGGTATTGAATCATCATTATTTTAAACGCTGGCAATCACATTACAATATTTTGTATATACGGAATACAAAATATCTTATTTCGTCACCCCAAGAACACAGACACCTCACCCTAGCACTCTGCACAGGCTACCTGTACAACCTGGACTCCAGTTTAAGACTGCTATCACTCGTTTTCAAAGCCCTTAAAGGTATTGAATCATCATTATTTTAAACGCTGGCAATCACATTACAATATTTTGTATATACGGAATACAAAATATCTTATTTCGTCACCCCAAGAACACAGACACCTCACCCTAGCACTCTGCACAGGCTACCTGTACAACCTGGACTCCAGTTTAAGACTGCTATCACTCGTTTTCAAAGCCCTTAAAGGTATTGAATCATCATTATTTTAAACGCTGGCAATCACATTACAATATTTTGTATATACGGAATACAAAATATCTTATTTCGTCACCCCAAGAACACAGACACCTCACCCTAGCACTCTGCACAGGCTACCTGTACAACCTGGACTCCAGTTTAAGACTGCTATCACTCGTTTTCAAAGCCCTTAAAGGTATTGAATCATCATTATTTTAAACGCTGGCAATCACATTACAATATTTTGTATATACGGAATACAAAATATCTTATTTCGTCACCCAAAGAACACAGACACCTCACCCTAGCACTCTGCACAGGCTACCTGTACAACCTGGACTCCAGTTTAAGACTGCTATCACTCGTTTTCAAAGCCCTTAAAGGTATTGAATCATCATTATTTTAAACGCTGGCAATCACATTACAATATTTTGTATATACGGAATACAAAATATCTTATTTCGTCACCCCAAGAACACAGACACCTCACCCTAGCACTCTGCACAGGCTACACCTGTACAACCTGGACTCCAGTTTAAGACTGCTATCACTCGTTTTCAAAGCCCTTAAAGGTCAATCGCCCTCATACCTGTGTTATCTCATTCATGTAAAGCAATCTAGTTATAATCTAATGTCAATAAAGTTATCCATATCCCAAGATGTTGAACCAATGCTGGCAAGTAAGGGTTAGTCTGCTGTGCAAACCCTTCACTGGAGTAAAAGGGTCTGAATGTGCAGCCTACTCATGCCTTGTGTACTGAAGGCCCTCTCGCTCCGAATTGACACAGCAAGTTTTGTATGGGCTAGTCTTTGCGTGGAGACACGCTTGTTGATCAAAGTTTCAATAAGGGTCTGTGCCTGCAGACTAAGTAAGAGTTCCTAGCCACTGCTCCAAGAGCATGGAACAATCTCCCCCAGTCTATAAAGATCAGTTTCACTCAATATACTAAAAAAAAATCTAAAAACACATTTACATTTTTCCATGAATGCCCGCTTGCCAGCATTAGTCTTTCAATTTTCTTAAATTTTCATTTGCATACATGTACATGTATGTACACTGTATATACAAGAATATGTTTGTGTGTTTTTTTCATTGTAAATCCTTCATATATGTACATGTAACACGGTTTGTACATTTCCAAGAAAAGGCGCCATCGAATTGCTGTTATCATAATTATCATTATTAATGATATACTGTAATAATTACTATCACTAAGCATTAAGGCGACTGCACACCTTACGATTGGTCTGCGACCCGATTTCAGAATAAAATGTAATAGAATTTGATGGTAATATTGAGACTTGGAATATCTTACTGTGTAATGTTCTAAATCATTGTACAAATTCCTATGTTCAAATCTTTGACTATGCTCTCATCCTTATTAGAATAAAAGCGAATTTAATATCTAGTCATAATGACGTCATACTGTAGCAGTCGCACGATTGGCTACAATTTGAAAATAAACTTGGCCTTTACCCCCGGGGGGGGGGGGGGACACTCAGTATATAATGCACAGTGGGTATGTGCCGCGGAGGGGACCCCCATTTTTACACTCAAATTTCCGTTCCAAGGCATAGCATTTTTGTCTTATTGAGAAAAAGAACAAAGAAAGCCGCTCCAAAGCATAGCATTTTCTTCTTATCGAGAAAAAAGAAAGAAATCCGCTCCAAAGCTTCGCATATTTTTCGTTACGCCGTTCCGGTCGCATTGATCGGCTACAATGAGCTGCAATTTTGGTGAAAAGCGGCCGCAGAGCGCTGTCCGACCATCGCCTCTGCGCGAGCGCACCCGGGCTGCCGGGCTAGCTGCATCATGCACGCATGCCCGTTCCATTAGGATGCATACGCACTCACACACTGGCGATCCGTTCCAAGGACCCCCGTTTTCACAAACATTTGTAGTTCCAAAGCCCATTCCGAGGACCCTCCTTTTTACAATAAGCCCGCTCCAAGGCCTCCGTTTTTTGTCTCGCCCTTGGCACACCCCTACCACTTTTTTGGTCGAGTGCCCCCCCCGGGCTTTACCCCAAAATAAAGGCTTGCAATCTTTCAAAATGGTTATATTAGTATTCTTTCAATTAATTTTAACCTCAAATAAAATGATATGTTCCATTCACATTTTCAGAAAATGAGCAAAATCCCGATATGTTCCGAAATCGGATCGCGAACAGTCGTAAGGTGTGCGGTGGCCATAACACATCAGATCCACCGGTACTTGCTTTGCATACCTGCATTACAGATCACGCCCATGGTAAGGTTTTCTCCTGAACTTACATCCGGCCAAGCATTGTTGATAAGGCAAAACGATAGGTTGGCTGCATCCACCGGGCATAAAACACTGAAGAATTTGTTGGATAACGTGCCTAACGGAGCATTATCTGTCATGTACACGGCCTTCTCATAACCAAGGCTCTTACAGACTGTGTGGTAGAATGATTCTCCTGGGTTAATGCGTACACCTCCTGTCAAATTTAACCCATTCCCAAGGCTCAATTC
Source organism: Lytechinus pictus (assembly GCF_037042905.1). Lineage (NCBI taxonomy): Eukaryota > Metazoa > Echinodermata > Echinoidea > Temnopleuroida > Toxopneustidae > Lytechinus > Lytechinus pictus. The sequence goes on from NC_087261.1 coordinate 7,115,004, forward strand.
AATCTGACCATCATAGTCACCTTCTCCCCCGTTTAGGCTAACGCTTACTAAAGTAAAGAGAAAAAACACGATAGGAAGTACAAAGTATTTAAAAATTATTTTTAGTGGTATGTCATAGACTTTTTGCACATAGCGCTAAAAGGAATCTGGCACGTTTCATATCAAAGACATGCATGTATGAGAAAGAATGTAAATTGCATGTCTTCCTGTTGAAGTCAATATTTCAAGCAGGGAATCTTTAGTGAGACGCTGTTCCAGAATCGGGGACAAAATGAGCAATTGCATGTGACACTTGATGAACAAGAATGCTAAGGTCGCAGAAATTGCCTTTTATGAACATGGATTGCAAGAAACAACTAGCACATCAATGATGTGGAGCTCATCCGGCATCTCGCAACGAAATTTAACACAATTTTAATTTCAGCCCAGTTGACACTATAGTGAATTATATTGGTGACATAATTGAGGATATAGAATTGAATTTGATGAAGAAATGACATAGAAGCATTTTTTGTGATCTATGAATAAATTTCATATAAATTAAGCATAAATAATTTTCTAGTCAAAATTTCTAAACTCTGTGTAGAACCTTGGTGAACCTCATGTACATGTAGCTCCCAGATGGAACAAAAAACATCCAAAATCAATCAACAAATAAATAAGTATTTTTTGTGAGTTTTGAAAATATATGAATAAATTAGCATATTTAATGAGTTTCAAAATTCTGTGTTGAAATTTTGTATCACCACCTCAAGCTATCATATAAAGCAAACAAAATTGAAATTGATCAACAAATGAAGAAAAAAAAATTTTTGTGATGTATGAATAAAATTTGCATAAATTAGCATAAATAATTTTCTAGACAAAATTTCAAAATTTTGTGTAAAAGTTTGGTGAACATCATGCAGCTCTACCAGATGAAATCAAAATCAAAATCAGTCAACAAATAAAGGAGAAGAGGCATTTTTTGTGATTTATGAATAAATTTCACATAAATTAGCATTAATAATTTTCTACTGAAAATTTCAAAATTCTGTGTAGAAGTTTGGTGAACCTTATGAAGTTCTACCAGATGGAAGAAAAAAAAATCAAAATCGGTCAACAATTAAAGAAGAAGCATTTTATGTGAATTTTTAAAAATATGCATAAATTAGCATATTTAATGAGTTTCAAAATTCTGTGTAGAAGTTTTGAATCCCCACCTAATGCTATCATATAAAGCAAACAGAATTGAAATCAGACTTGAAATGACGAAGTAGAAGCATTTTGAAATTCAAGTCAACAAATTCTGTGATTTATGAATTTCGCATAAATTAGTATAAATAATTTTCTACTCCAAATTTAAAAATTCTGTGTAAAAGTTTGGTGAACCTCGTGAAGCTCTACCAGATGGAAGAAAAAAAATCAAAATCGGTCAACAAATAAAGAAGAAAAAGCATTTCATGTGAATTTTTAAAAATATGCATAAATTAATTTTGCATAAATTAGCATAAAAATTGTTCTAGTCAAAATTTCAAAATTCTGTGTAGACGTTTGGTGAACCTCATGTTAAGCTCTACCAGATGGAAGCAAAAAATTCAAAATCGGTCAACAAATAAAGAAGAAGAAGTCAGCATTTTTTGTGAATTTTGAAAAATGCGCATAAATTAGCATCAGCGAAATGCTAGGAATACTAAAATTCAAATTTTACTTTGCTGTGAGCCTTGTAGTCAGAGTAAAGTCCAAAAAGGTTTCAAGTCACAGCCTATCGTGACATCATTGCGATTTGGAATTGGATTTACTCTTACCCTAGTCAAGGCAGGCTAGAAATACATTGGAAATTCAAAATTAATATTCATACGATTATTTGGAACTTTGAATGTTAATATTTTATAGGTTCGAATGTGGTTAGAAAGTTGATTGGAGGCAAATAACAGACCAGTAGTCATTTCTAGAGGTTCATTAAGTGAGCTGCAACAATATCACTGCAACATTTTGGTAGAAGCAAGAGCATCTTGGTAGAAGTGGTCATGTGTAATAGCATAGTATAGTCTACGCTTGCAGACCTTTATCAGTTATCACTACAGAATATTCATATATAGAATAATTACAATTTCATTGAAAATCAGTTTGCAACGGATCGTATAGTGTGCGTCGGGCTTAAGGTCAAACTTTTGGAGGAAACAGCGATATTATCCATGTCCATATAATCATGCTGGCCAAACAGGAATGGCATATTTGAATACATGTACTTCTAGGGAAGAATACCCCCACAGATACATGTACAATGTATACACTCACATCACTGAAATGAACTTACCCCCAATGTCGCAATGCAGCTCAAGAACATGATCACACATCGTTTTAGTAGCATAAAATTTGCAGTCATTAAGCTTCTTTCCATTACAATCATGAAACGTAAAAAATCGGTTCCATTCCGGCCAGACCTCTCCACATTGAATTATTACAGCTCTTTGGTAGCCTAGGTTCTTACAGGCAAGGTGAGCCAACTCATCTAGATGGAGATACCCGTCCAAACACACCAGTCGTACATCCTGACCAATAAGGAGGGCAAGGGCTTTGGATTCTTCATAAATTGAGATGTCAACTGTTATTGGATTTTCTGCAAAAAAGGGGAACAAAAACATGACAACTAAGCAATCATCAAGCTGGACCTCATATATAAATAAAGAAAGTATAATAACAAGTGGAACGCCTCTGGCAGTCTCGCCTGCATTACGCAATTTAATATAGCAGCAGTGCTAACTTTGAAAACTACTATAAAATAATCATTCACAAAAACATCATTCATATAATGACATAATACCACGTTCATTGACCATAAATGACATTTGAACGGAGACTTAAGACTGTCAACTACACCCATGTCCACATTTCATTCACTCTATCCATAAACTTTCAAAGTTATGATGGCACTTCAACAATTACCCCAACATGGCCTAAGTTTATTGACCTTAACTGACCTTTGACTAGGTTTTGTGACCTGAAACTCACAGGGGATGTTCAGTGATGCTTGATTACTCTTATATCCCAAGTTTTATGAACTACAATGTAGATCCATAAACTTTCAGAGCTAGGATGGTAATTTAACATATACCCCCAACACGGCCAAAGTTCATTGACCTTAAATGACCATTGACCATGGTCATGTGACCTGAAACTCGCACAGGATATTCAGTGGTACTTGATTAACCTAATGTCCAAGTTTCATGAACTAAATCCATAAATTTTCAAAGTTATGATGGCAATTCAACAAATACCCCCAACTTGGCCAAAGTTCATTGACCCTAAATGACCTTTGACCTTGGTCATGTGACCTGAAACTCAGGCAGGATGTTTACTAATACTTGATTAACCTTATGTCCAAGTTTCATGGACTAGATCCATAAATTTTCAAAGTTATGATAGTAATTCAACAAATACCCCCAACTTGACCAAAGTTCATTGACCCTAAATGACCTTTGACCTTGGTCACGTGACCTGAAACTCAAGCAGGATGTTCACTAATACTTGATTAACCTTATGCCGAAGTTTCATGAACTAGGTCCATATACTTTCTAAGTTATGATGTCATTTCAAAAACTTAACCTTCGGTTAAGATTTTGAAAATAATTTTCCCAACATGGTCTAAGTTCATTGACCCTAAATGACCTTTGACCTTAGTCATGTGACCTGAAACTCAGGCAGGATGTTCAGTAATACTTGATTAACCTTATGTCTAAGTTTCATGAACTAGGTCCATATACTTTCTAAGTTATGATGTCATTTCAAAAACTTAACCTTAGGTTAAGATTTGATGTTGACGCCGCCGCCTCCGTCGGAAAAGCGGCGCCTATAGTCTCACTCTCCTATGCAGGCGAGACAAAAACTAGATTATTCATAGCAAGTTGAATTCTAGCCTATAAGCTACATGTAAGTGGAGGCTGCAGTTTTTGTCTAATAATATAGGATTTGTATAGCGCACATATCCACCTTGCTAGGTGCTCAAGGCGCTCCTATATTACCCCGGCTAAGCTAGTCTACCGATTCTGGTGCGCACAGCTTTTTGAGGAATTACTTCCTGCCAGTACCCATTTACCTCACCTGGGTCGAGTGCTGCACAGTGTGGATAAATTTCTTGCTGAAAGGAAACACGCCATGGATAGGAATCAAACTCACGACCCTCTGTTTGAAAGGCAAGAGTCAGAACCACTAGACCACGACGCGCCCAAGCATCTAAACTGGCCAGCAAAAGAAAGTACCCACTTCTTTCAAAGGCTGCACACAAAAATTCACCCCATAGAAATAAACAATTTTGTACACACTGACAGGTACATGTATGGTGCAATATTAATAGTAATCACATACATGTACCCAACAGGAAGTGATTATTTTTATTATAAAGAAATAAAATGACATGTACAGCATCTTGGTCACTGAATCAAAAGTCACAAAATGACACAATTTCTCAACTGGCCACACGGTATCAGGAAACTGGAACTGTAAGTGACAGACAAAGAAGGGGAAGGCCTCGGGTCACAACCCCTAATCAGGACAGGTGGATTGTCCTTCGACATCTTCGAGATCGTTTTCGTCCAGCTACCCAAACAGCTGCAGAAACAGTGGGCCAAAATGATAACCCTATCAGTGCTGACACTGTGAGACCAGGGAAGTGTTATAACACTTCCCTGGTGAGACGTCGCTTGAAGGAGCAGGACCTGGTATCGAGACGGCCTTGCAGAGGTCAGGAGTTGACCGCTATCCATAGAAGGAATAGACTGAGGTGGTGCAGAGAGCATAGCCGCTGGACCAGAAGACAATGGAATGCAGTATTGTTTTCAGATGAATCCAGGTTCTGCGTCAATACAAGTGATGGACGGGAGCGTGTGTGGCGCAGAGCAGGAGAGCGATATGCAGAATGTTGCATTCGTGAAGTTGATCGGTGGGGTGGACCTTCTGTGATGGTGTGGGCAGGCATATCATTATCAGCCAACCATATGACTCATCTGGTTATCCTGGCAGGTAATCTGACAGCTCAGCGCTATGTTGATGAAGTATTGAGACCCCATCTGCTCCCTTTCCTGCAGGCACATCCTGGCATCACATTGTTTCAACAGGACAATGCAAGACCCCATACAGCATGGTTCACCACCAACTTCCTTCAGGAGCAGGACCTTGACGTCATCCCATGGTGTGCATGCTCTCCTGACCTCAATCCCATTGAGCATCTGTGGGATGAAATTGGCAGACGGGTGAGATCAAGGGAACAGCCTCCTACCAATCGGCAAACATTGATCCAAGCTCTGCAGGAGGAATGGACAGAACTTCCCCAGGACTACGCCAGACAACTTGTCCAAAGCATGCGTCAGAGATGCCTGGAATGTGTCCAGGCACGAGGAGGACATACACATTATGGAACATTGTTCTTTGTGTCTGGTTTATTTCATCCTTTGACATTGATTTTTGTGTAAGACCTGGACGGCTCATTCTGTTACATTTTGTGACTTTTGATTCAGTGACCAAGATGCTGTACATGTCATTTTATTTCTTTGTAATAACGATAATCACTTCCTGTTGGGTATGTGATTACTAATGGATATTGCACCATACCTGTGTACAAAATTGTTTATTTCTATGGGATGAATTTTTGTGTGCAGCCTTTGAAATCTCCAAAATTTCCAAAGTTCATTGGCCTTAAAAGACACAGGATGTTCAGTGATACATGTACTTGATTGCCCTTATGTCCAAGTTTCATGAACTAGGTCTATGTACTTTCTAACTTATGATGACATTTCAAAAACTTCACCTTGGTTAAGATTTCAATGTTGACGACGCCGCTGCCGTCAGAAAAGCGGCGCCATCGTCTCGCTCTGCTATGCAGGCGAGACAAAAATCTGATAATGAGACAACATACCAATTACGAAAAATCTTCTTTTACATGTATATTTAAGTCATAGGCTAATGGTACATGTACATGTATAACTTTCAGATCACTGTATCCAAATTTTAAACAAGTGTCCAAATGCCTCTGGCAGTCTTGCCTGCATTACAAAATTCGACATAGCAGCAGTGCTGACTTTCAAAAACTGGAAAGAGCAACAGCACACTTTTTTGAGGCCACCAGAAAAACTTAAAAGTACTCCAAAAGGTCAAGCACGCACAAAGTTCCACTTTTTTCTCTTGCATGTGCGTGTTATTTTTTACATGTTTGGTCTGGCCTCACATACTGTTAATTGTGTCATGGAGTAATTCTCTTGTAGCTTCAATGTCATGAGTGTGACAGCATACAATGACCACTATCCATTTTTCTACATCGAAGGTCCCGGCATGGTAGAGAATATTCCCTGGATACCAGGCACGACCAAAGAAACGCATAAAAGATCTCTTTTTTAGATTGGGCATGTTGCGTACAATAAGGGTGTTAAAAAAAAATACTGAAAAAAGGGAAAATATTTCGCTAGGAAAGCTACATGTTTACGGTCCAATTTGCATGGGTTTATATAAAAACTACGTGTTTAGAGTCTGATTTGAGCGAGGTGTGGGAGATGGGGCAGTACTAAACCCGAAGTGAAAGCCGCCGTCTGTGATAACGTCCATGACACAACAATTAAAATATCGCTGTACTTGTTTAGGGGGTCAATTCAGGGAATACTTGTCAAGGGTACCATGTTGTTTCCAATACTTGTTATTAAAGGATAGGGTTTCACATGCCAGTACTTGTTAAGGGGTGCATTTTTAGAATATGGAAAATACTAGTTTAGGGTGCTTTTCGAAACCCCATGTTCGCGCCTGGTATCCACTCATCAATGGAGGTGAGTTTTTTTTTAAATTTTAATTTTTTAATTTGTTAACAAATTATAATTTCCTCCTATAAAAAGTCTCTTAATTCACTATTGTCCATGGTGGACGGCATTTGAATATTAATGAGTCAGAAAGAAGAGGATCGAGGGTATTTGAATTCCAGTTCATCGTGGCTTAGCCGTGAACCAGAATAGCCTGGTGGTTGAGTCGCTGCCCGGAAAGCAGTAGATGGCAGGTTCGAATCCCACTGGTTCCAATTTTTTCTGACTTATGATCTTATGATTTTCATTACAGATCGAGCATACTGATCTTAAACAAATAGGAGTAATGCCGAAAATTTGTTAACAAATTATAATTTCCTCCTATAAAAAGCCTCTTAATTCACTATCTATTGTCCACGGCGGACGGCATTTGAATATTAATTAGTCAGAAAGAAGAGGATCGAGGGTATTTGAATTCCAGTTCATCATGGCTTAGCCGTGAACCAGAATAGCCTGGTGGTTGAGTCGCTGCCCGGAAAGCAGTATTGTAGATGGCAGGTTCGAATCCCACTGGTTCCAATTTTTTCTGACTTATGATCTTATGATTTTCATTACAGATTGAGCATACTGATCTTATGATTTTCATTACAGATCGATCATACTGATCTTAAACAAATAGGAGTAATGCCGAAAATTTGTTAACAAAGTACATGTACATGTATCTAACCTGTTTCTTTGCAGGCCACGCCAAGTGCAGCTCCTTTCTTTGCAGAGTTCTTCAGAAACACATATCGAGAATTACCAGGAATCTGCATCATATTGTTGGCAAATACTGTATCAGCAAGGCCAAAGGACCCATCAGTGTAGTAAACAGATGATTCAGAATATCCAATTTCTCTGCAGATATGAGTAGCGATGTGATATGTGGTATACACGTGAGATTCATCTGCTGTTAATGCCATCCACTCATTGGCAAAATACACCTCTGCTCTGCCATGTCCTGGTCCAATTCCATTGGTTAGCCGAACGGCAGGCGGTTCTGTAATGAATGAAATTTGGAAACCCAATTAACAAAAACATGGTAGTAGGTTTGTAGTCTTATTACTTTTTTGTATCCCTTCTTTAATATTCAGAGTATTGTACAGGTAAATAAATGATTGGTCAGTTTTCCCGGGAAAAACTATTTGGAGCTACATGTGAATGAATTACTGATTCATTTTTATTCATTAATTTTTAAGATTATCCAATAAAGTAGGAATTAGGCAGTAAGCTTTAAAAAGTATCCCCCAATTATAATCAAATTAATTGCTTGCCTGCAAAGAGGGGAAAGAAGAAGGGGAGAATATGATACAACTTTCTGAATATAATGTCAAAATCTATCAAAAAATTAGATTTTGATTATAACAAGGTTCACAAACCATGAGTCTCACCTGATGTCGCTATCAATAAAATATGTATGCCATATGATCTTTTGACTTTTGACCTTATCATCCTCAAGAACATGTGTGGTAATAATAATAATAATAACGCAGTTCTTGTATAGCGCATATCACATTGTGTCATAATGTCTCTATGCGCTTCCAAAGGACTTGGATATTATTTATTACCCTGGCTTTAGCCCCGCAGCCTTTTACAGCGCGGTGGCATTTCAAGGAATAAATTCCTGCCAGGTACCCATCTACCTCACCTGGGTTGAGTGTAGCACAATGTGGATGAATTTCTTGCTGAAGGAAATTATGCCATGGCTGGGATTCGAACCTATGACCCTCTGTTTCAAAGTCAGAAGACTAATCCACTGGGCCACAATGCTCCACGTGTGATATTACCCAATGATTATTTGTACCCAGTACATGTATAAACACAAATGATGCAGATATACAGAAATGAGAGCAAGTTGAACAAAAAATTGACCTTTTGACCCTTACATGGCATTTGACCCCCATCATCCTCAACAACATACACGTGGTATTACCCAATACCCAATACCCAATGATCATTTGAAGCAAGTGTGATAAAAATGTATGCAGAATAAAAGAAATGAGAACAAGTTGCACAAAAACTTCAACAAGTGGAATGCCTCTGGCCGTCTCACCTGCATCACGCGATTCAATATAGCAGCAGTGCTGATTTTGAAAACTACTATAACTCGCACAAGATGTTCAGTGATACTTGGTTACTCTTATTTCCACGTTTTATGAACTAGACCAATACACTTATAGAGATATGATGGCAATTCAACAAATACCCCCAACGTGGCCAAAGTTCTTTGACCTTACATGACCTTTGACCTTGATCATGTGACCTGAAACTCGCACAGGATGTTCAGTGATACTTTGTTACTATTATGTCCAAGTTTTATGAACTAGACCAACACACTTTCAAATTTATGGCTGTAATTCAACAAATACCCCAATTTGGCCAAAGTTCATTGACCCTAAATGACCTTTGACCTTGATCATGTGACCTAAAACTTGCACAGGATGTTCAGTAATACTTGATTACTATTATGTCCAAGTTTCATGAATCAGATCCATAAACTTTCAAAGTTATGATGGTAATTCAACAGATACCCCCAATTCGGCCAAAGTTCATTGACCCTAAATGACCTTTGACCTTGGTCATGTGATGTGAAACTCATGCAGGATGTTCAGTGATACTTGATTAACCTTATGTATAAGTTTCATGAACTAGGTCCATATATTTTCTAAGTTATGATGACATTTCAAAAACTTAACCTTAGGTTAAGATTTTGATGTTGATTCCCCCAACATGGTCTAAGTTCATTGACCCTAAATGACCTTTGACCTTGGTCATGTGACATGAAACTCAGGCAGGATGTTCAGTAATACTTGATTAACCTTATGGCCAAGTTTCATGAACTAGGTCCATATACTTTCTAAGTTATGCTGTCATTTCAAAAACTTAACCTCAGGTTAAGATTTGGTGTTGACGCCGCCGTCGCCGCCGCCGCCGCCGTCGGAAAAGCGGCGCCTATAGTCTCACTCTGCTATGCAGGTGAGACAAAAATGGATGACATGACCCTTATATCATTTGACCTTTTGACCCCTAGATGACCTTTGCCCTAATCATCCTCATGGGCACACATGTGGCATTACCTAAAAGGATCATATGTATTAAGTGTGAACATAATTGATGAAGAAATAAATAGTCAAGTAGAACCACAACATGACCATCAAGTTGGGTATATATGCATTTTTTTTAATGAAAGTTGTTGTACAGGGTGTCTACTTCAAGAATACGACGGGTGCCACTTGGGCACCACTTGGGCACCCTTGGGCATTTTTTATAAATTGACGTCATAGGCCACGCCCACTTTTTTACATACCTCTTAAATATGACTTTCATATTTTACGAAATAAACATGTTATGTTTGGTATCAAATTAAAGCTAATGAAAAGTCAAATGCAAATATATGGATCACTGGGCATTTAGATCACACTTCTGTCAGTTAAAGGTCATTTAAGGTCATACAAGGTCAAATTGCATTACAAATGTAAGTAATACATATTAGGCGAAAAATATCATGTTTTAAATACTTAAAATAAGTTAGGTATTTGCTGAAAGTTAAGTTGAGGGTGCGCATATTAAGAATCCGATGGGTGCGACCTTGGCATCTTCAGGAATTTTATTTATGTGACGTCATAAACCACACAAATTTTCTTACATTCCTCTCATTTTTAATTTTCTATAGAGCGGAATATACATATCATGTTTGATATCAAATTATAGCAAATGCAAAATCAAATCCACAAATATCACAAGGCATTTATATTGCGTTCAGACCAATTAAAAGTCATTTAAGGTCATGAAAGGTCAAGTTAGGTCACAATTGTAAGCAATGCAACATACACGTATAATGCGGACTATCTCATGTTTGGAATACAAAAAAATTGAGCATTAAATGTATTTTTGGCTGATAGTTATGTTGAGGATGTGTATATTTAGAATCTGACAGGGGCTACTTTGGTACCCTTGGGGCAAGGTCATTTTCTGATGTCATAGACCACACCATCCTAGGTCAACCTCTTAATATGATTTACAGTATCTCTTTTCTAGTGTACAGAATAAACATATCACGTTTGGTATCAAATTAAAGCTTACGGAAAATGGAGTGTACATTTATACAAAAATAAATCACATGCCAAAGTCACCTTTAGGGCTATTCCACGGTTACTCACGTTACACTTGGAGACACCTTGACTTATACTTGGAGCTGTAACTCCATTATTATTGATAGGAACTAAACATCTCTTTATCACAACATAGTACGCAGTCTGACTATCCTTTGTATAAAAACAAAACTTGGGAAATTTCATTATGCTCCTGGCAAATCTTTGAAATGTGTCGGTTATTCATGTTACATGATTTGGACATGCATAAAATGAAAAGTGGACATAAGCGAAAAGTGTCCTCATGCAAGGCTTTTATGAAAGTTTATTATATCCATTTCAAAGAAGTATATTACGGAGACAAATTTGCATATAATTAAAAAAACAAAGAAGAAAGTCAAAAATAAAGAACACACAGTTTTTACTAGGGGTGCAGATAAAGTGGTTACTCGCGTTACGGTTCAGATGGGCTATATGTACAAAGACACATTGAGCTCATGTCCACCAACCTATGGAATTGCCCTTTACATGTAGGTCATTTTAGCTCATGAAATGTCTAATGAAGGCGGGAGTTTATCAGTACTTAAAAAAGTGTAAATTCCTCAACAATCTCGACTGCATGTCTCTGCCTTAGCTGTATACTTTGTCATGTTCGTTTCACACTTGCAGTGTGAATTATGAAATACATGATTTGACGGCTGGGCAGCAACTGCATTAAGCCTCATAGAACAGGGTGATACTGACTTGCATCTGCAAGGGGAGCAACCACTGTGTCATGAACAAGTACGGGTAGGCCTAATGTCCTGTTCCACGTACTATCAGTTATCTTCTGAAGATGTCATGGAAGTAGAGCATATATATAATTTTTCTCTGACAACACTGACATTTGTGTTCTACCAGACTGTTCTCCTTTTAGGGTCTACAAGTCTTCTGCATACTGATGAAAAAGTGATCGATATTAAAGTTATGGTATTGAAACTAGGAGAAAAAAAAGCTGGCTGTGCACTGACAATATATTAGGTTGGGATACCATATTGTGTCAATACGGCAAGGGAAAGATTTCCACTCTGAGCTTGCTAAATCCTCTTCCAGAATGATTTGCCCCTCTTCAATCTCGATATGTTAAGTTGTGTTGTGTTTAGAATGGCACAATACGATACACCAAAGTGACAAACGCTAGCCCTAGAATATGCATGGTGGCCCCGATATTAATCCACATGGAATAAGTTCTGACAATTCCATGATGGAAATATCGACTGTGCTATGAACAGGTACATGAATGCTCTCCTAACTTATACTTCCCATCCATACATGAAAGGTTAGTTGCAGGGGAGTCTTTCGGATAAGATTTTCTCCAGATAAAGATCCTGGAGAAGAGCACATTTGACACGCTCTTTTGCTGACTTTTCAGTTGGGGTAGGCTCTTAATCTTTACATTTATTATTAGTTAAGAGATAAAGTTTGAATACTACAGCTTTAATTGAGTCTGATTCCTGTCCACTTCTTCTACATCAGGCTCTGTAGAGTAAGCAGTATTTAATAGTTCAGAGTGAAAGTATTTCCCTTGCCAAATCAACACAACCTAATGAAATGAATTACATGTATCTATGCACAGCCAGCTTTTTCTCCTAGTTTCCATACCATACATATCGATTACTTTTTCATCAGTATGCAGAAGACTTGTAAACCCAAAAAGGAGAACAGTTTGGTAGAACAGAAATATCAGTGTCGTCAGAGAAAAAGTATATATACTCCCATGAATTCTTCAGAAGATAACTGATAGTACGTGGAACAGGACATACATGTAAGGCCTACCCACACGTGACACAGTGTTTTATTTTGTATATAAAATGTACATTCCATTTTCCATCAACTTTAATTTGATAGCAAACATGATATGTTTGTTCCATACACTAGATCATAGATAAGTCAAAGAGGTTGTCCTATGGGAAAAGGAAGGTGTGGTTTATGACGTCAGAAAATGACGTTGCCCCAAGGCCAAGGGTACCAAAGTAGCCCCTGTCAGAGTCTTAAAATACACATCCTCAACATAACCTAAAGCCCAAAATACATACATGTATGATACCCAACTTGTTTGTATTCCATTCATGAGATAGTCCGCATTATATGTTGCAATGCTTAAATTTGTGACCTAATTTGACCTTGAATGACCTTCAATTGCCCTGAATGCGTTTTAAATGCCTTGTGATTCAGATATGTGGATTTGATTTTACATTTGTACTAATTTGATATCACACATGCAGGGCTTGAAATTAGCGGTTGCCCGGGTGCCATTGGCAACCAAAACTACCGGCGGGCAACCTAAAAGTCCCGCCATGGTTGCCCGGATGGCAACCAAGAAAATTCCGGAAATTTTTTCTCTCAAAGAGAATAAAATTCTCCAGAATTTAGCGGCAAGCAAGAATGCTTTTCAAGTCCCAAGTTTACAACTTCGGGAACAAGAAAAACATCTTTCAAGACCGCATCGTCGCAAAGTTTCAGCTCCAAAAGATTGCCCTTATCTAAGCACATTTTCTCGATCAAGCCATGTGCTATGCGATCCAATTGAGCCAAAACTTTCAAGCCAATGAGGTCAGAGATTGACGGCCTGTCTGTCAAAGTTTGGCTAGGTCCTCGGTGAGAACTGTACTTGAAGTGGGGTGTTGCAAGTTTATGTAGAAATAATATGGGATATGTAACACCTCTCATAATATTATCTGTACATTTCAAATTATATGCAATAATTAATTCCATTTACATATCCAACCCTAATTTAGGAAAATTGATGAAGTGGTTTTTTTCAACGTGATATCAACGACAGCTTTAACTGATTATTTTCTTGCATTTATGTTACTCTAAATAATTTTCTATATTGGTACGTGTTACGGTACTTGTTTTGTAATCCATGCAATGACCTGCCATTTGTTTGGAATGGAAACGGTGGACCTGGTCTCTTTATGTATATATATATTATATCAGTGTCTTTGAACTTGAATAAAGTCATGATGAAACAGCACTTATGTTATGGTTAGTGAATGCACAAGTTGTAGAGGGCGCAACAGTTTGTTCGTCAATATATGTTATCAGATCAAGATGTGGAAAGGGGGTCTCAGGACCAACCTTTACTTACTTGCGCAGTTGTTACATCTTCATTAATAAAAAGACAGAAATATTGACATATTTTCAATTTTTCTTTGATAATTACTGCTACTCCATGAACGTGTGTGATCTTACTCATTGATATGCATGAGCATGATTGCCTATTCATATCAGATTCACGAATATTGATGAGCAACTCAAAATATGGCATTTTCTATTAAAGATTGAGGATATTTTTGAATGCCAAGTTGTAATAAGAACTTGAATCGTGTGTACATATCGGAGTGACAATGATCTGATTATATTTGCGCATCATGAGGTAAAAGGTCAAAGGTCATAGAGGTCATATTGCTTAACATAGAAATATAGCAATAAGTGAAAAACCATATGAATGATATACTTCAAACTTGGTTCCTACATTCATATTGGATGGACATTGATCCAAGTATAGACGTTGGGTTACAAGGTCAAAGGTCATAGAGGTCATTACTGTATGAATGGACATATCTCATTCTCTGGACAACTGTAGATCCGTTTGGGGAATCTACATGTACTTCAAACTTAGGTCATAACCATGTACATGTCGGCAGACAATGATGTGATAAGAAATTGAGAAGTTTTCCTTGACAAGTTGAAATGTGTCAGAGCTTGCTAGAGACTTGACAGACATAGCATCAATTATTTACAAACTGGATTCTAACCAAGATTCGGAGTTAAGAAAATTATATAATATATTCCAATTTCATACATGTATACTTTTTAAACAATGGCTGCTTATTGACAGCCTGAACATTGTTAGAGGCTTGACAGACATAGCAACAAGTAGTGTGCAAACTAAATTATACATGTATCACGTTGCAAATAGACCTTCAGCCTTAACAAATACATTTTTACATGTGCTCACGTATATTCAAATTTCACACTTCCTAAATAATGGCTGCTCTTGACATCCTGAATGCAGGTCAGAGATGTGACTGACATAGCAACAATTAGTGTATGCAAACTGGATTCTATGGTTTGTATTAAATACCAAATTACAAACCTATTCAAATTTCACAATACTCATTAAATTCTTCATAAAAATAGCTGTGCAAGCCAACATACATAGTGCCTGTATTCCAATTTTCCCAGTTCATTCCAGTCTTTTTATCTTTTCATTGATTGTTTTTGACAACCTGAATTTTGCCGCAGGCTTTCCAGAGCAACAATTAAGTCTATGGTGCAGACGCCAAGTCTAAGTTTTCATGAAATTATTTACTGATTGGTTAGCAAATCACATAATGTTATCATATTATGATTAATACTTTTCATAGGTTGACTATATTAAACCCAGGAGTAAAATAGCTTGAAATACCCTCCCCTCTAGTAGTTATTTGTCTGAAGGAAAACACAATTTGCCTCACTCCCGTGCTCATTGATTCTGTGAAAATTTGAATGCTCCTTTGGCATGAGCTTATCTTAGATCAAGGAGTGGCTGGTTAAAAACAAAGGGTTTCACAAGGTCTAGTATGATTTCTCTGGATTTCAGTTATTACATTTAATAATAATAGGACTATGTATAGGTCTTGTAAAACATGCAACATTTTGAAGGGGTTTGCTATCTATGGTTCACACATTCTGTGTGCAATCATGAGAACTACCTGAACTTCATTATGGCAACCTAAAATGCCATAATTTGGCAACCTAAAATTGGTATAGGTTGCCCGGCTGGCAACCAAAGAAAAAAGTTAAGTGAGAGCCCTGCGTGACATGATATGTTTATTCTGCTCAATAGAAAAGTATAAATTCGGAGGAATGTACATGTAAGAAAGTTTGTGCGGTTAATGACGTCAGAAAAGTAAAAATTCCTCAAGATGCCAAGGTCGCACCCATCAGATTCTTAATAATACAGTGTATGCATGAGCACCCTCAACTTACAGTAAGTAACGGTCTATTAACCGCACCTTTTTCTCGGCGGGATAGAAGCAAAAGTCGGGGGTGCGATTTATCCACGGTGACGGGTCTGAGCCAGCCCGTCATAACCCCTCCCGAACATGTAAGACGTCTGCCAGTTCACAACACATCGAGTGGCCGGGCGTAGCCACCCAGGGCAATGTCGTTTAGAGGGGTATGAGCCGCGGGTAATGGGAAGCGATTATTACGATCTTATCAAATATTGTCCATAACAAACGCACCCACCTTCATGACACTAATTTCGACTTTATTCTCGATTCAAAGCAGCGAAGTTCCCTGGCTAAGTTCAAAGAGATGCCAAGCATACTCGGTAATATTTTGTCACAGCTGAGCGAGAGTTGAGTGAGCTGAGCTAGCGCTTGCGTTGTATTGTGGTTATAGTGCGACTTATTAAGCTGGCGCTATTCATTTTAACCCCTCCCCTCCAAAGTCCCGTTTCGCGCCAGCTTATTTTTTCTTTCCCGTTTGCTTTTCATAAGATACCATGTACATGTACATCACGCACGAGTGAGACGGCACGAAGCCATAAAAACAACTGTAAAAAATACAAATTTCTTTGTTTCTTGAACCTTCCTGTAATCCTGTATCCAAAATTCATGCCAAGACATTGAATGCTAGACAAATTCTGAAAGTGATTTTGAGGTTGTGATGCAAGAAATGTGAATGTTTCTTCCTCCTACGCGGGGAAAGACAGAGATCATTATTTGATAAGATGAACCGTATCGTAGTTTGCAATGTACAAGAACGGCAGTGCTGTGTGTGTGTACACTGTGACTGTGAGGTGAGTGAGTGTGTAAGTGGCCAATATTGTCGGGACCTTTCTTTCTTGCTAACATTTGTAGATGAATTGATCAGGAACAGCAGATTTCCGCGTACCGGTAATCTCTTTGGATACTTTGAAATCTTTAACTTAGTTTTTGTTTATGCATGTAAATGTGAGTAGGATTTTTTTTTTTTTTTTAGTCCAAAGTTGGGGATGCGGTTAATCCAAGGGTGCGGTTTATACTCCTTTACTTACGGTAACTTTCAGCACAAAATGCACATAACTCCTAATTTATTTGTATTTAAAACATGATATGTGTTCACCTTATATTTGTAATGCAATTTGACCTGTTATGACCTTTAACTGACATTAGTGTGATCTAAATGCCCAGTAATCCATATATTTGCATTTGATTTTTCGTTAGCTGATAATTTGATACCAAACATGACATGTTTTTTTCGTAAAATATGAAAGTCATATTTAAGAGGTATGTAAAAAAGTGGGCGTGGCCTATGACGCCAATTTAAAAAAAAATGTCCAAGGGTGCCATAGTGGCACCCGTCGTATTCTTGAAGTAGACACCCTACACTACAACTTTCAGCAAAAAAATTGCATATATACCCAACTTGACGGTCATGCAATAATTTTGATCATATCTACCCGACTAAAAGAAATGAGATAAAGTTTAATCCTAGAACATCAATGATGTGGAGCACATCTGGCATCTCACAAAGAAATTTAACACAATTTTTAATTTCAGCCCTGTTGACACTTTAGTGAATTATATCGGTGACATAAATTGAGGAAACAGAATCAAAATTGATGAAAAAATGACATAGAAGACATTTTTTTGTGATTTATGAATAAATTTCGTACAAATTATCATATAATTTTCTAGTCAAAATTTCTAAATTCTGTGTAGAACCTTGGTGCACCTCATGTACATGTTTAGCTCTCACTCAGATGGAAGAAGAAAAAACAGTCAATTTTTGGTGAGTTTTGAAAAATATGCATATAATAGCATATTTAATGAGTTTCAAAATTCTGTGTTGAAATTTTGTATCCACACCTAGTTTTATCATATAAAGCAAACACAAGGCAAAAGCAATTTTGTGTCTCGCCCATTTATGGAAATAACCAGAAATATCGTGATTTGCAAGGGCACGCAACAGAATTGTATCGAAACTTCATTGTGACATGACTGGGATGGAATAACACTTGTCATACGAGTCTTGCCCGTAAACTTTAATGTTGACCTCAAAATGAACTATGACCATACCATGTGACCTCCCAACACAATAGCATGCAGGTCTCCTAAGTACATGTACCATCCAAGTTTGGTTGAAAAGTGATTTATGATTGCAGACTTATGTGTCATAAGGGAGTCTTGCACGGAAACTTTAACGTTGACCTGAAAATTACCTTTGACCTTACCATGTGACCTCCAACTACAGCATAACACACAGGTCCCCCAAGTCCATCTACCATCCAAGTTTGGTCGAAAATTGACTTACGGTTGCGGAGTTAGGTGTCATAAGAGAATCTTGCATGTAAACTTTAACGTTGACCTGAAAATGACCTTTGACCTTACCATGTGACCTCCGACTGCAGCATAACATGCAGATCCCCCAAGTCCATCTACCATCCAAGTTTGGTCGAAAAGTGACTTACGGTTGCGGAGTTACATGTAGGTGTCATAAGAGTCTTGCATGTAAACTTTAACGTTGACCTGAAAATGACCTTTGACCTTACCATGTGACCTCCGACTGCAGCATAACATGTAAGTCCCCCCAATCCATCTACCATCCAAGTTTGGTTGAAAAGTGACTTACGGATGTGGAGTTATGTGTCGTAAGGTTTGTGACGGACGGACGGACGACAGACGAAGGACGACATTTGGATCCCTAAGTCTCGCCTTTACCTCTGGTGGGCGAGACAAAAATTGAAATTGATTGACAAATGAAGGAGAAAAAGCATTTTTTTTCATTTATGAATAAATTTTGCCTAAATTAGCATAAATAATTTTCTAGTCAAAATTTCAAAATTCTGTACATGTTCAAGTTTGGTGAACCTCATGAAGTTCCACCAGATGGCAGAAAAAAAATCAAAATAGGTCAACAATTGAAGAAGAAGCATTTACATGTATGTGAATTTTTAAAAATACGCACAAATTAGCATATAATTTTTTCTAGTCGAAATTCCAAAATTCTGTGTAGAAGCTACCAGAAGGAAGCAAAAAAAATCAAAATAGGTAAACAAATAAAGAAGGAGAAGCATTTTCTGTCAATTTGAAAAAATGCACATAAATTAGCATAATTATATTTAATGAGTTTCAAAATTCTGTGTAGAAGTTTTGAATCCCCCACCTACAAGCAAATTAAATTGAAATCAGACTTGAAATGACGAAGAAGAAGCATTTTGAAATTTGGTCAACAATTAAAGAAGAAGAGGCATTTTCTGTGATTTATAAATTTCGCATAAATTAGCATAATTTTCTACTCAAAATTTCAAAATTCTGTGTACGAGTTTGGTGAAACTCAAGAAGCTCTACCAGATGGAAGAAAAAAAAATCAAAATCGGTAACAAATAAAGAAGAAGCATTTTATGTGAATTTGTTTAAATACGCATAAATTAGCATAAAAAATTTTCTAGTCAAAATTTCAAAATTCTGTTTAGAAGTTCAGTGAACCTCATGAAGATGGAAGCAAAAAAATCAAGATCGGTCAACAAATGAATAAGAAGCATTTTTTGTCAATTTTGAAAAATGCTCATACATGTATATTAGCATATAATACCGTTAATGATTTTCAAAATTCTATGTACATACAACTTTTGAATCCCCCACCTAGTGCTATCATATGAAGCAAACATAATTGAAATTGGACTTGAAACGACGAAGAAGAAGCATTTTGAAATTGTGGACGGACGACAGACGACGGGCGCCACGTCATGGCATAAGCTCATGGAAGAGCTAAAAAAACCTGACCTTTTGAGCCCTGGATTACCTTTCACCCATCATCCTCCACAAGTCAAATGTGGTATTACCAGAGATGCCAACCCTACAGGATGGCAGGTTGTCAACTAACATTTACCACATTTGTCGGTAACAAATGAGGTATTATCAGTAGCACAAAGCGACCTAACAAATATTTGCGCGAAAATGGGCAAAAATACACACAAAAGCACAAAAACACTCAAACATACATGTTTACAAGTGGAATGCCTCTGGCCTGCATTGTGTGGTACAATATATCAGCAGTGATGACTTAGAAAACTAACCAACCAAAAAAAAAAAACATTATAAAAATACTTAGTTCATTAAAGGAGAATGAAACCCTTGAAACCAGCTGAATCCATATCAAAGAGAAAAATCAAAGAAACATATTGTTGAAAGTTTGAAGAAGATTGAATGAATAATAAGAAAGTTATGAGCATTTGAATATTGAGATCACTAATGCCATGTAGATCTTCCCATTGGCAATGCGACCAAGATCTGTGATGTCACACACGTACAACTCCCTCATTACTTTAGTTCTTATTTCACTTATATTCTCACTTTCATAGAGTCTATCACAAGGTGAGGTGTTCTCTTTATATGAGAGGACAAGTGCAGAGGTTTCACAACATTATATCATTGATGAATCGTTTGTCATATGATTAGAATGAGCAAAAAGAGATGTTTTGGGGTATATTTTCAGTGTCCAAAAGGGGAGAGTTGTTCATCTGTGACATCATAGATCTTGGTCGCAATGCCAATGGGAAAATCTCCATAGCATTAGTGATCTCGACATTTAAATGCTCATAACTCTTCTATTGCTAGTCCTATTTTACTCAAACTTTTGTTGATCTTATTCTTTGATTTTTCTGCTTTCACAAAAGCTAACTTGCTCCAAGAGTTTCATTCTCCTTTAACCTTAAATCAACTTTGACTTTAATTAGGTGACCTGAATCTTGTGCAAAATTATCAGTGATAGTCGATTCCTCTTATGTCCAAGTTTCAAGAAATAGATCCATATAATTTCAAAATTATGATATTTCAAAGACATAACATTGGTTATTAACTTAAAGGGATGGACCAGGCTGGAAATATTTATACCTCAATAAATAGAGTAAAATTCAGAGAGCAAAATGCTGAAAATTTGATAAAAATTTAATAACAAATAACTATTGAATTTTAAATATTTGCATTATTCCGGTGAAACAGTTCTAGACATGTCTAGGTGGGCTGATGTCATATCCCCACTTTATTACATGTATTCTTTTTTATTTTATTATATGAAATTAAGTGTATTCAAATTCTTTCTACCAAGAACTAAACCGATTGGACTGACAACGTGCATTAATTAGTTATTTATTGCCACAACTTATTTCATCTAAATGGAGACACATCATTTTATTCACATGTATGAAAAAATGAAACATTTATGATTTCATGTAATAACATACATGCAAGAAAAAGGAAAGTGGGGATGTGACATCATCAGCCCACCTCATGAATATTCATGACGATGTGCATCTAATAACTGTTTTCACAAAATATTAATACCTTTGACCTCAATCAGGTGACCTAAAACTCACGCAAGATGATCAGTGATACTTTCAAAGTTATGAATATGA
This sequence comes from Lytechinus pictus, assembly GCF_037042905.1. Classification (NCBI taxonomy): domain Eukaryota; kingdom Metazoa; phylum Echinodermata; class Echinoidea; order Temnopleuroida; family Toxopneustidae; genus Lytechinus; species Lytechinus pictus. The sequence continues at coordinate 7,136,327 of NC_087261.1, forward strand.
TGACATTTCAAACATTTACATGTAGATCTAGTTCCAAGTAGATCTAATTATTAAGATTTGTGAAAATTGTTCAGATAACATACATTGTACAGTACATGTATGTACATGTAGATCTTAATCAGGTAGTAACTGCCTTCATAGAAATCATGCTTCACATCATCAGAGGCGCGATAGCTCAGTCGGTAGAGCGGGGGTTTCGGATTCCGGTGACCCGGGTTCGATTCCCAAGTGGTGCGCTAGTGCCCTTTGGTAAGGCATTAATCCTCATTACCAGGTCCCTCGGAGAGGACCTTAAGCCGTTGGTCCCCTGGTTGCTTGCTCACAGGCATTCGTGCTTTCTTAGCAGTCAGGTAAAACAACCTCGGTATAACATGTACCATCCTTTTTTTTGTCTTTACTCCCATTTTGGTTTAATAAAAAAAATAAAAAATCAACAAAAAACAAAAAACAACATGAACAAAATATCGGCGTATATACATGTACATGTACATGTATGCTCAACACAGCACAGAGCCAGCTACATGTACATGTATCCAGCTCCTCCTGCGCGGTCAGGCCCAAGGCACATCCTTAATCCATGAGCTACAGTGTAGGCCAGGGCGCTTGCATTTTCCTTAAGTTTAACCCTAAATAGACTCGGCTATTTCAACGCCTATTAAAGAAGACGAGGGGGGGGGGGTGTGGGGGGCGGGGCTGATTCAGCTCCCCCCTTATAATATCAGCCTTTGATCGCACGATCGCTACGAAAATTGGCACACGCATTATATCAATCTACAAAACTACATGCATATAAATATTCTGCAAAAAATCTCATTGCTAATTAATTGATATGCTAATTTATGCGTAAAATCACAAATATTCTCTAATTAACTAAATAATGCCCCTGAAATGCCAATTTTTGGTTCACAGACTCTTTATAGGAATCCAAAGTCTTATTTGCTTGAATGGATATTGGGCGCGCCTCAAACATATTTGCAGAGTGATATACATGTACATGTGTCAATCCATAGAAAATATGGAGAGACAGGAACGGTTGGCATCCCTGTAATTACCCAAGCATCCTTTGGACCAAGTGTGATCAAAATTAATGCAGAAATAAAGAAATGAGACGAAGTTGAACAAAAACTTTAACAGTTTGGAACTGACTAACAGACCAACAGGAAAATTGATTACCAGGGGAGTGTTTCATCAACATTTTCATCCGACAAGTTGTCAGATCTGACATCTTTCTCTGATGTTGATTGGCTGAGAGGTACTGTTACTATGGTAACTGTCGGATAAAATGGGACTTGTCGGATAAAACGTCCGACAAGTCCTTTCATGAAACGCTCCCCAGGTCTCTGCTGAACTTCGTTTGGGCGAGACGAAAAGGCTCAAATTTGAGCTCTCTTTAAAACAATTTTTTTTAATTCACCTTTAATAAACGCCATGGTATTTTTTTGAGGAATTTACTTATGTGAGAGTGACCTCACCTGAAATGCATGAAGCACCCGTGACATGTTCACAAACCTCCAAAGAAGAATCGCACTGTGACAAGTTCATGGCAGCGGGAGGGCAATCAAGAGCCACACCCTCCTTCTTCACGTTGTTATTGGGAATGGATTGCAGTACTCGATAAAGCATCAATCCAACGGTTCTGCAGATTACATCTAAACTGGAGGTGTACATTGATGTGTGTGTGTGGCAAAGAGGCTTCCAATCCCCATCTATGTAGATTTCAACCATTTTATCCTCGGGATCCCATGCACCAAGAGGGATACTTGTGAAACGGATTCTTGGTATTTGATCTGCAAAATTGCATAGATTTCAAGCTATCACAAAAACATGAAACTGTTTGAAATGAATGAATACGGATACAGACATGGTGGGAATTAACTTCGGAACTTTTTTTATTACTTCTCAAACACGTATTTAGTTAAAATAATTTGCCCATTTATACACACATTTTACATCAGTGTCAATTCGTCATCTTTTTCTATTGGTCAAAGCTGAAGGGATATATTTACGGTAAGTTTTTATAGGCACTATCATGTACATGTATTGTACTTTTAGTGGCCCACACATCATTTTGCTGTCAACTGAAAACAAGTGGAGTGCCTCTGGCAGTCTCACCTGCATTACGCGATTCGGTATAGCAGCAGTGCTGACTTTGAAAACAGTTATTAAATAATTATTCACAACAGAAAAACACTCTATAATAAAATACTACGTCCATTGGCCCAACATGACCTTTGACCATGATCATGAGACATAAGACGTGACTGTGCAAAACAATCATTCATACTTGATTACCCTTATATCTATGTTTCATGAACTACATGTGTAAATCCATAAACTTTCTAAATTATGATGCCAATTCAACAAATACCCCCAACACAGCCAAAGTTCATTGACCCTAAATGACCTTGATTTTGGTCATGTGACCAGAAACAAGCACAAGATATTCAGCGAACATGGTATACTCTTATGTCCCAAGTTTCACAAACTGCATGTAGATCTACATGAATAAACTTTAAAGTTTATAAAAGATCTACAATGTATAAACTTTCAAGTTTACACGGGTCGTGTGGTCCAGTGGTTAGAGCATTGGACTCATAATCGCAAGGTTGTGAGTTTGAATCCCCACTCTGCCATTGTCTCCACTTTGACAAAAAGGCCCAAGAGTAATATCTGTCGTCTATAAGGTCAGCCACTATGACTGATTAACCTAGACGTAAAATGTTTCCTAGGTAATTGGTTATATACCAGCTTGGCGTTTACCAGCAAAATGCAGTCCTGCAGAGTTCCTATGGGAGTTACCATAAACAGAAACAGAAAGTTATGACGACAATTCCAATACCCCAACATTATCAAAGTTTGTTGACCCTAAATGACCTTTGACCTTGGTCATGTGACCTGAAACCTGCACAGGATATTCAGGGATACTTAATTGCTCTGTCTAAGTTTCATGAACTAGATCCATAAAATGTCAAAGTTACATGTACGATGGCAATTCCACAAATACCCCCAACATTATCAAAGTTTGTTGACTCAATGACCTTTGACCTTGGTCATGTGATCTGAAACTCGCACAGGATGTTCAGGGATACTTAATTGCTCTTATGTCTAAGTTTCATGAACTATATCCATAAAATGTCAAAGTTAAGATGACAATTCCACAAATACCCTTAACATTATCAAAGTTTGCTGACCCTAAATGACCTTTGACCTTGGTCATGTGATCTCAAACTCGCACAGGATGTTCAGGAATACTTAATTGCTCTAATATCTAAGTTTAATGAACTACATGTAGATCCATAAATACCCCCAACATGGTCAAAGTTTGTTGACCCTATTAAAGTGACCTTTGACCTTGGTCAAGTGACCTGAAACTTAGGCAGGACCTACAGTGATACACTATCACTCTTATGTCCAAATTTCATGAAGTGCATATAGGTCCATATACTTTCAAAGTTTTGACGACATTTCAAAAACCTAACCTTGGTTAAGATTTCGATATTGATTCTCCCAACATGGTCTATTGACCCTAAATGACCTTTTTTCCTTTGTCATGTGACCTGAAGCTCAGGCAGGATGTTCAGTAATACTTGATTACCCTTATGTCCTAGTTTTATTAACTAGGTCCATATACTTTCTATATTATGATATTTCAAAAACTTAACCTTGGTTAAGATTTCAATGTTGACGACGCCGCCGCCGTCACCGTCAGAAAAGCGGCGCCTATAGTCTCGCTCTGCTATGCAGGCGAGACAAAAACGTGTCTATGACCTACATGTACATTGCGTTTTGACTACCCATATCCTAATGAAAAACAAGGCTTCAAAGCAATATTGCCCTGTCATTTTTATAAAAGAATATCTACAAACTAAACATAAAATAGAAAGAAATCATGGCTATGGAATTACATTAAAAAAGGATGGTTAGCAAAGCAAAACTACTGGCTCAAAATGTAATAAAAAGTGGGATTTAATAAGAAAGTATCATGTCATTGTTTTAAAAAAGCGTAACTAGGATTTGAGCATATTTGAGAATAATAAATTAATGAAATACATGTTGGCAGTATTTCCGTCTTTAGGTATAGATTCAACCAAAGTCGAGAGCAGAGAGCCAGCATGGAAAGGGTTTGATAGTAAGAATTCTCTTGAGATTGTTAAGGGAAATTCAGTGATATCATGATAGTTGGCACTGAAAATCACGAGCTTTGTGAAGTCCTTTCTCTCAGATCATCTGTCAATTGCCTGAGAGGGCTATTGGACTAAAGACCGATCTCAAAGACATTGAGGCCCTTCAAAATTATCTAGGCAAAGTAAAAAATAGTTGTCAGATACTGAAGAGCAATATAAACATAGTATTAAAATCAAGAAATTTCTGTGTTGTTTAAAGTCTTCAGTACATGTAAGTCTCATTTCGTAATTGGGACTCATTTTCAAAAGCTGAAATTGTGAGCGAGTATTTGAAAACTATAGTGGCTAAGCTTCCAGCTACAAAGTAACACGCCCATTCCAATTTCCTTGTTGAAAGGTATTGTTTAATGTTTAACCCTAAAAGAGCCGGGTTATTTGGGGGGGGGGTTCCGCCCTCCCCTGAGATCTCGGCATTCGATCGCGCGAGCGCCGCAAAAATTTGCAGTGGTAGTGTGCGATAAAAATCTACAAGGCTGTATGGTTTTTTAATTTTTTGGAAATAATTACCAGTAGATTTTTCATTTTATGAATTAATTATGCTAATTTATGCATGAATTCGCTCTAATCAACTATCATACGGCCCCAAAACTGCTAACATTTTATTCACAGACTCTTTAAGTAGGATTCCGATCAAATATACTAAATTTGGTATCGCAATTTTTTTCTTATGATTTTAATTGTTTTTTAATTTTTTATGTATTTCTCTGTTTTTTTACTTTTAATGTTTTTTCGATGCAAATTGTTGCGGACTTAATTCTGATCATAAACAAGATTAATCAAGTTTAATCAGTAAAAGTAGAAATAATGATACATTATTTTGGCTAAATACACAATTTGCATTGAATTTGAACATGAATTCACGTTTTTGAGCAGTTTTGCCACGTACCCGGACATAGCAAATTTGGTCTCAAAAGTCGTGCGAGATTTGAAGTAAAAAGTCAGCGAGTGGCGCGGTTGAAAAATTTCACGCGGCGGATTTATCATGACAAATGTAGAGGGGGTCCGGAAACCATCCCCCCCCCCCCCCGGGGCCTTTTAGGGTTAAACTTTATGTCACTTTTTGTATGTGGTTTGCAGTGCTATTCATCGTCGGAGCATGATGAATAGCACCTGCAACAAAAATTTGTTGGGAATAAGTCAATTGGGAAAGGTCAAGATTTGGCCAATATAATAGCCCTATTGCAATCACTGTACATTATTAAATAATAATAATAATAATAATAATAAAAGGCATACATTAAATTGGTTTTAGCAAATTACAAGCTATGCCAATTCAAAATGATATCTGCGAGGACTATTAGGTAGCCATACTTTGAAGCGGTTCATCTAAATATTGGTATGGAAGTTTTTGATCATCCTCTACCCAAATATGAAATTAATGCTAAAATGCACAAGAATGATACAGTGACTGATGATGTCACACTTAAGTACTCTATTGTTCATACATACCATCATGCGCGTCATCTGTATCCCAGCTCCAAAAATCCCATGCACCCCAAACACCTTGGGAGTAACCCTCCACTCTTCCTTCACCTTGGGATCCATCTTCCCCAACCAACCGGGTCTTCAGATCATCTGTACATGTACAAAGCAAACATATGCAACTTTCTCCACATATGGAATCGGGGAAAGGGGAGGGCACATGGGGCCTGTGTCTGCTTTATTGATAAATCCGCAATGGCTATTAAATCTAATATATATGACGCTCTGTTCAGAATAACGATCCAAGGTTGTCATCAGCTTTTAATATCTCAGTGCATGTTTTTATATTTTCTTCCATAAGTCCCAATTGATATGTGTGTAGTCCAGTTAAGCACCTTGTGAGAGGGAAGCTGCTTTCCTCGAAGCCAATCATTTGTAGGCCTAGAGGGAGAATCACAACAGTCATATTACCCCCCCCCCCCATCAAGTCCACTTCAGTAAGGGTAAAAACACTTGCGAATATTTAAATTGGACAAAGGGTGGATGATAATTTGACTTTTATAGGAGTCTCAGTCTGTGTTTGGCATTGAGAAAAGTAGCTAAAGTGGCCAAACTGGACTGAGATGTGTGGCTTTAAACTGACATTGCAATGAAATTCTTGTAGCTCTGAGAGAGATTCTCATCTTGAACCTGGATATTCATTCATACATTGGTTACTTGGTTCTTTTCGGTTTTTTTTTATAATGAGATTCTCCAACAAGTGAATTGTCCATGTTTTCTTGTCTGCATTAGCAATTCGTTAGGACAATACATGTATTCTTGACAAGCTGTACAAGTTGCATTTTACTTTTAAATTTAAATGTACATTATGTACATGTGTATACATGTAGGTCCTTTTGAACTGAAATAAATTTCTGCATAGAATGCCAATTTCAAAGACCATTTTTTTTTCATGTTGTGATATCAACAAGTGGAGGGCCTCTAGCAGTCTTGCCTGCATTACACGATTCTGTTTACACGTAGTAAAAAAAGCCGATTCTGCATCGGCTCACGGTTCAGAACCTACTACTTTGGTGGTGCAAATTGCCGGTTCTGAACCGCGAGACGATGAAAGTTACTCGCGTTTACACGCTATAAAAAAGGTTCAAAAGCCGATTAAGTGTAAACACGGTATTAGTCCCGGCCTCTCCCTCACACAATCAAAATAACATTCCAACACGCACCATCACCTAATTCCAAATGTCGACTAGTCTCCCAAAACAGACCCAGTTATAGGTTCAAATGATCAGAAATTGTAATTCTGAGAGGTAATTCAAATAAAAAATATTTCGCAAAATATTTCACTTGAAAATGATATTTCGCAAAATACTTGAAAATGATATTTCGCAAAATACTTGAAAATGATATTTCGCAAAAAATTTCACTTGAAAAAATATTTTGCAAAATATTATTAACATCGTGGGCACTACCACAGGTGAGGGTTGGGGCATGGTGTGGGCAATGGATGAAATTTTTCAATAAGTAAAAAGCCACCACATGGGTGTCTGTCTCAAAGAATACTTCATGAATGAGTTGTTTACAGAGACGTAAAGTGGACCCAAGACTGGAGGCTGATTCATTCATATGCAGGGGTGTTGCACTTGGAGGGATGCATAAGAGAAGCAAGGAATAGATTTTTCAGTGGAACAATGAAGTGAAAGTTTTAATCTCATTTCATATAGTTTCCTTTGAAATAAAAATCAAGGAGAAGGGGGAATAAAATGCCCAATTTAATTCATAAGGAACAGATAGTACTCTACATGTACCTTAGATGTTCAATAATTGAAAAACCCTATTCGGGAGGTCTTCACAAGTAGGTCAACTATTGGCTTAGAAGACGTGATTTCCAACGAACAATCAAATATTCTATTGTTTTTTTCAGGAACTACATGTAATCGAATGGTAAAATTGACATTCGTCCTAGGCCTACACATAATATGCCTACCTGTAATGTGGAAAATAGAGTTGTTAGTCAAGTAAGAAAAGTGGAAGGTGGCGACTTGACCTTTGGACATCAAAATCAATAGAATTCCTGGGATCAATGCTACACGTAGTATCATAGATACCAAATTATAAAATGAGCGTAGGTTACGTTACGCTGAAGTTATTGCGTTTACAACGACTTCAGAAGGTAAAGGTGAAAACATATCACTGTGACCTTGACCTTTGGACCTCAAAATCAATAGGCTTCCTGATATATGCTAATATTATACACACCCCTTTGTATGAACCTACATGTACTGTAGGTTAAGTTAAACAAAAGTTATCATGTTTACAAGGAATGCAGAAGGGTAAGATGAAAACATGTCAATGTGACCTTGACCTTTTGACCTCAAAATGATTACCGGTAAGCTTCATGGGTTAAACTGGAGTTATCGCATTTACAAGGAAAATTTTAAGGACGGACAGACAGATGGAAGGACGGATACTGAGCGTGATACCATAATACATCCCTATAGGACTGGCGTATAAAAGCAAAAGAAACTCTGAGTTTGTATGCATAACTGAATCCATTTGTGTACCGTACAAAATACCAGGGTACCATACTCACTTACATGTACCGGTATGCAAGAGTGTGAGCTGGGGGGAACCCTGGGTGCATGTGGAGTTCTGACTCTGGCAAGCAAAACAAAATTTGTACCCTTTCTTCTGCTTTTAACAGCTGATTTTCCAAGCTTTAGTTCCACCTCCCAAAGATGTGCACCCCCAATACCTCTTTAGTTCCACCTCCCCCATGCTCAAACCAGCCTAAGCCATTGCACCGGTATGCCATTTCATGTCAAATTAATTTCATCAATGTAAAACTTATCAACCTACATGTATGTATCACTGTTTTTTCTAAATGTCAATCTTTTATAACTCTTGTTTCCTTTTTCCTATCTTTAGAAGAAATTGAAAGATGGTTAGAAAAAATAAATAAATTGAGATTCTTTGGATTGTGTTGGCCAACTTGGAAACATACTGTAGTCCCCCCATCGGTGCACTACGACGACTCTGAGCAGTGTTTCATGAAATTCTTTGTTGGTGATTCAAAATCTTGGTTTTGACTGGCTTAGACAAAATTCATGAAAATCAGTGTAACGACTGTTAATGAAACCTGACCATATGCAGACCATTGACTACAACCTCGAAGTGTTTTTCAGCACTCAACAAAAAGTTATTGTTTTTGTGTGGTAAACTGGCCATCACCAATTATGGAAAGTTTGATGATGTTCAGATAGCAGCAGTGGCGGATATGTCATTTACATGTACTGTACTGTAGTTGCAAGGACAAATTTGGTGATATCTTTCATTCAATTCTGTGTTATTATAATTATGGTAAAACTTTTTATCAATCAAACAGAATAACCTTCAAAATCAAATACCTTGGTTTGACTCGCTTACTGGGCCAACCCCTGCCGTGGATCCAATGGGATCAAGACTCGTCATATTGATAATGACCGATGGGGAAGTGGATTGGTTGTTGGTAGGTGTGGTCGGAGGAGACGTTAAGTTTGTCATGGCATCTAAGGAAAACAATTTAGAGCGCAATCAATCATTCTGATTAAAAAAATGTGTAGAAGGGCAATCCGTATTTTAATGGAAATCTAACAAAACACAACTTCCAAAGATTACTCTTAAATACAAATCAACCTGTGACATGATGAATAGAAAATTTTCACATCTAAAGGTACAAAAAAAGAAAAATTGAAGCCACTTTTTTCACTTTGTAACTGTTTTTTACAGGGACATGTTTATTCATGTACAAAAGACACGTAAGCATGACGTAAGCATGGGGTTTTTGAGGAGCATATTTTTGCACGATTTGCACTATTTTTGCTTCTGAGATGCTGTGAAAGTGTTTGGTACATCTTCTAATCGTGAATTCAACAACTCACGAAAATGTCGGACCCCCATACAGTATATATGCAATAACAATTTTTTCTTTTGCATTTTATTGTTTCAAATTTCTTGAGTATTTCTTTGTTTTTGCTGACTCTTTAAATTATTTTTTCACTGGAAATCATTGGCAACACTATTTCAGTCATAAACATGAATTCTATTGCTTTTTATAATCAGTAAAAATAAAAATGATACATTTATACATTTTGGCTACATACAAAATTTGCATTGGATATGTACACACATGTATGCACACATTTTTGAGCAATTTTGGGTCTGACATGATTTACAAAATGTTATGCAACTTTGGAACCGCGTACACCCGCATCGCGAATTTGGTCTTAAAAGTTGCACAAGGCTTGAAAGAAAAAAGTTCTGAAACGTCAGTGCAAAATTTTCGCGTTATGGATTTATCATGAAAAATGTTGAGGGGGCTGTTTTTGCCCCCTCCCCTCCCCCCTCCCCTCCCCCCCTCCCCCCGGCTAAATAGGGTTAAGCAAAATATCTAAGAAAAATCTAGAAATAAAACAAGATATACAATGTTGGTCCATGGTTTACAGTTTGAATCTGAATTTTGTCTAGTCTTGATTTTCATTTATCTTGTACTTTTCTACCCTTTTTCGCTAATATCTCACCCTTTAATAATTAGTTACTTTTCCCTCTCTTAGTTACACTATACACTTACATCAAGTGACCAAGGAACAGCTTTGAAAGTTGGGGGGCTGACTATTAAAAAAAAACAATAAATGAGATGGTCACATTCAGGTCTTTAATTTGCGCACATTTAGAGAAAAAAAATAGAGGATAACGCCTGCCCCCCCTCCATGTTTCAATGCCCCTGCTATCAATTCTTTATAGCTTTAGAAGTGGTGGTGACATACAAGTACATGAGGCTGGGAGCAGCATGAGTCACATCTTTCTGTGAATTTTCAATATCAGAAAGATGATTGCAACATATTAAAGCACACTTTAAAACACAGAAGAAATGAACAAATACCTTCACCTGACGAGCTTAGATTATCAGCGGAACCGGCTTGGGCACCCTAAGGACAGAAATAAATGATAAAAGTACTTCAAAATATCATTCATTTATTCATACATGAACACAAACACACCTCCATATAATATATACAGTTGTGCTCATAAGTTAGTGAATCCAACCACAAAGTGTACTCCTTCATACGGAGTGTTGAATGGAGATGAACAGAGAAATTAACTTCTGTACAGGTATGTAACATTGTATCACCTGACTCCACAATATCTAAATATGTCAGAAATTAAACAATTTATTAAAATTCTGGTGCAGTTCACTAACTTTTGAGCACCACTGAATATTACATATATAATTCCTTCTTCAGGCGATTTTCAGGCAAAATATTAAGAAATTAAAGGGGGCACTACAGGCTGAAATACTGATACGTAAATAAATGTAAATTCAGAAAGCAAAGTGCTGAAAAATTTCATCAAAACCTGATAACTAATAGCCAAGTTATTGAATTTTAAAGTTTAGCAATATCTTGTGAAAACAGTGATGCACGTCGGCATGATAGCTGGGTTGATGTCACATCCAAACTTCCCTTTTCTTATGTTACATGAAATCATAATTGTTTCATTTGTTCATGAATGATGTCTCCCTTTTAATGAAATAAGTTGCAACAATGAATATCTAAAACCAGTTGTCCTTCCAATTTTTTTTCTTGGAGGAAAAATTTGAATAAACCTAATTTCATATAATGAAATATAAAAGAACAAGTATGGATATGACATCATTATTTTGCTCATTGAATATTCATGGAGACATGCCTAGAACTGTTTCACCAGAATAATGCAAAATGTCATAACTTAATATTCTTTGTCCGATTTTGATCAAATTTTAGCTGTTTTGTTTGCCTGATTTTCCTTTATCTGTTCAAATCATATCATTTTCAGCCTTGAGCATCCCTTTAATCCTAATTCTCCCGGGGGGGGCCATTATGGTCCCCCCCTCGACAATTTTCGCGATATATCTGCTGCGCAAAATTGTTTGACCTCGCCGCTCACTGACTTTTTACTTTCAAGTCTCGCGCAAATTTAGAGACCAAATTTGTGACGCCCGGGTACGCGGTTACGACATTACGCAACATTATGTAAGTGCATGTCAGACCCAAAATTGCTCATAAACGTGATTTCATGTACAAATCCAATGCAAATTGTGTATTTGGCCAAAATTCATAAATGTATCATTATTTCTACTTTTAATGATTAAACTTCATTAATTTTGCCTTGTTTATGATTAGAATTAAGGCTGGAACGATTTCCATCGAAAAAACAATAAAAAACAAAAAGTAAAAAAACAATGAAATACATAAGAAATTAAAAAAACAATAAAATACATAAGAAATCGGTCTTGGTACCAGAATTTTTTTCATTCACAATTGTTAGGAATGCTATAAAGAATATTTTCACCAAAAAATAGCATTCTAGGAGCTTTATTTAGTGAATCAGAGCAAAAAGTATGATTTCATGAATAAATTAGCATAATTAATTCATATAAAATAAAAATATATGAATTCAGTGAAATTTACCAATGCAACTGCGTAGATTACGTCATTCTCTACCATCATGCAAATTTTCGTTGTGATCGCGCAATCCACGGCTGAGATCTTAAGGGGGGGGGGCCATAATGGCCCCCCCCCCTCCCCCCCCCCCCCCCCCCCCCCGGAATGACAAGAATAAAAATACCCCGGGAGATTGAGCCGACTCTAAGAAAAAAATTTTGATTTGTAACTTTTTCTGAAACTGTTTTCTGTCATATGCTTGTTGGTAGGAGGCATTCTTTTAAAGGTAGAGGGTGTCAGAATACTACGACATTCAGTAGGTCGGGGAGAATTTGTTATAACATACATGTAACATCTGGGTGGCGTTTCATGAAAGGACTTGTCGGACGTTTTATCCGACAAGTCCCATTTTATCTGACAGTTACCATAGGAACAGTGCCTCTCTGCCAATCAAAATCATGGAAAGATGTCAGATCTGACAACTTGTCGGATGAAAATGTTGATGAAACGCTCCCCTGGTGTGGTAGGGTGTGGCTGCTGAGTCAGACATCTGTCAATGCATATTTCCAATTATCCTTGGTTTAATCTTAATCATGCATTGTTTACTAAGGCTCGATCATCAATCTATTTCTGCTGATTTACCCCTTCACAAAGGCATTTTTATCTACATCGCTCTTTTATCTTGCATTAAATAAATGAAAAAGTTTTATGCAATATTGATACCAACATGTTGTAATCTTACATCCACTGTAGACATCATTTTTGTACATTGTACAAGGTTTTTGCTACAATCTTCTGATTCTTGATCTGTGACTGCTTTAGAATAAAATTATTGGTTGTGCTCGATATCGATTCGCATCTGATTTTGTAACTCCCCCTTTTCTATCCTTTGTTGGAATTATTATGGCGGGACTTTTAATAACTCACTCTTTTGTTGTAGAGTTAAGACTTTTATGTCAGGGTTTTTTTCTGCATCATTTTTCGAATCACTATGAATGTTCTTTATATTGCCTTTTTTGGCATGCAATGAAAATCATCGGTATACCCCCCCCCCCCATGGTGTTAGGTCCGACCTTTTCTTTCATTAATAAGGGAGATCCTTACATTCTTATTTATAATCATAAAACCCCAGTATAATCACTTAACATCGAACCAGAACATAACTGTTGTTTCGTCTTGCGGTCGCTCATGATCTGGAAGTTCACTATTGTTCTCAATGCAACCTCCTCATTGGTCAATCGTTTCACCTTTTTGGCAAGCGGTTGCGAGAGCATTTCGGTTTAGCGTAGGGGGAGGCAAAATAGATTTTTTTTTTTCATGGCGTGGTGTTAAAACGGAGGTCAAACTTGGAAGGCGTTTTTCTCTTGATTTTGATTTTCAAGAGCCCAATTCTTCTCGCATTCAAAGGCTAATATCTCCACTAATATTAATTCTTATGGGTTGAGTGATATATCAAATTAAAGGTAATGAAACGGGGAACAATAATCAACTCAAAAGTCGAATTTGAAAATTTCTGACTTGTCTCTCATTTCGATATGATGCATCACATATTTAGATTGATGTTTAGTCTTTTAAAGGAGAAATATATTGACTATGAACATATGGCCTTATTATATATCAATGGAAAGTTAATGTGGGGATTATCATTTGAAAATAACGAAAATAATACATAAGGTGGAAATCGCCAATTAAAAAGCGCTAAAATGCCTCTCCGAAATATGCCTCGCATCAGTCTCTAAATTGACTCGAATTTGATGTGTATAATGGTACCAGAGACGTGATTGGCTCTCCCATATCAAGCTCCACTTGCGTGCAAAACCTACTGCGAATGCTAGTGAACGTGCAATTTCTCCACACTGTCACTGAGTAGTTCGATCATAAATGGAAGAAAACCTAGAGGTTATATCTAGATTTGGATTTCGAAACAAATGTTGTTGAAGAAGAAGATATTGAAGATGAAGATTCTAGCTCTAGTTAACAGCAAAGCGACATGGAAGAAGGAAAATTAGGGGAATTGCGCCGGTGATGGAGAATGGAACAAACACTCACATTCATTTACACCACCCAAAGATGAATTGAGAAGAGAGAAAGAAAAAATGAAGGGAAAAAAACAAAAGAAAGTTAGAATAAAAGAAGGATGAAAGAAAGAATAAAAGAGAGAAAAAAATGTTTGCATCATTCTTTGAAATAAAGAAAAAGAAAGGAAGATGAACAAATGTGTGAAGCTCAAAGACAAAATAAAGGAGAGAAAGGAAAAAAGAAAGTAAGAAAAAGGAAGAACGAAAGAATGAAGGAAAGAAAAATGTTTCCTTCATTCTTTGGAAGAAAGAAAGAACAAAGAAAGAAGAAAAACAGGAAGGAAGGAACAGAAAGAATAAGGGGAATAATATTAGAAGGGAAAAATAAAACAAAGAATGAAAGAAAGGAGGAAAGAAAGGGAGGGAAGAATGAAGGGAGGAGAGAATTAAAAAAAGAGAAAATATTGGAAGGAGAAAAAGAACGAAAAGAAAAGGGAGAAAGAAGCAAAGAAAAATTTAAGGAAAGAAAGAATGAAGCAAATAAAAACGGATATTTAATAAACAGGGTGCTTCATAACTTTTTAGATGCACTTGCCCTGTTGGGCAAGTGAATTTTTAAATAGTTGGAATATATTTGCCCGAAAATCTATTTCACTTGCCCGAAAAAATCCTTGAAAAAAGCTTTACTTCTTCAAAAGAAAATATGGTTTTAGAAACCATTGACCTTTTTTTTTCTCTCTTTTGACATGAACTGATGTACCTTGTTCTTGCATTGGATTTTTTACAAAGTGATTTTATCATGCCCGCCATGACCAAATTTAGGGTCGGTATATCATATCGACCCTAATTTTGGATTGGGCAAGTAGTTTTGGTCTTTACTTCAAAACACTTGCCCGACTATAACACTTGCCCCAAGCAATAGGGCAAGTGCTTATGTAGCACCCTGAATAAAGAAGGAAAGAAAGAAAATGAACACAGAGAGAAAGAGAAAGGGTCAGGAAAGAAATATAGGAAATAAAGAAAGATGGCACAAAGAGGGCAAGCAGGAAGGATAGAAGGATGAACAATGAAGGATAGAAAAGAAAGAAAGAAGAAAAAAGTTCAAACTTCAAGCAAACAAAACAAATCCAATCATCTAACAAAAATCATAATGATATTCGGTGTGTTTTTTAATATGTTTTTAAAATAAAAAAAAAACTAAAATGTTTTAGAAATGAATAAAATTTCAAAGTGAAACATAGTCAAACTTAAAAATTAGATGAAACATCGTGGCATCATACACACCAAGACTCAAAACAAAAGCTGAAACAACTAGATCTAGTTATGAAAACTCAATAACTTGTTCCTCCGATTACATCTCCAAATCAGCATTCTGATAATCCATGATATAATTGTAAAAATTATTTTGCCGCCGATTTTGTGATTATTTTGGTGGAAAAACTGTTAATCATGTGAGATTGTTTACACCATTGAGAATCTGCTCCGATCCTACATGCCTGATGAAAATTTGTCACTTTTAAATGTATGAAATACATTTTGTTCAATATTCTGAAATACAATAGGCATCCCGGGAAGGGTTTGCCGGGACAAAGGAGCAAAATACGGGACGATCCCGGGAAATACGGGACGTCTGGTCACGTCACCCTGTCCCTGGCGCCAACTCACGCATTGATTATTTATTTGTGCACATGCCCAACTGCAGGATCTGGCCCCATGCCCATGATGCCAGGGAGTAGCTACCGCCGGTACAGTACTGCATTGGCATTGCTCCTCGCTTGCAGCCTTAATATTAGCCTAAGTAAGAAGGCTAAGCCTTCGTTAGGCCTAACTTAGGCTGAGCCCCCACCCCAGGCCAGGCGGGCCCCGCTCAGCTCAGCCGTGCCAGCGATTGGGTGCTTATATAGTCCTGGGGCTCAGGGATTTTATTCAGCTGATCGGGTACGGTCCCAACATGTTGGCATGATATCAGTGGTCAAGAAAATGTGTTGCTGCCGGGTCATATCCTGTACGGAAGGCCCAGAGGACCCCATTTTTGTCGGCCATCTTGGATTTATCATGAAAATCATTTTTGCACAAACAATGGAAAAATATTAAATAAATATGCATTTCACAATTATTAAAATAGTAGAAATCGATTGCAATCGTTGCAGGATCTGGCCCCATGCCCATGATGCCAGGGAGTAGCTACCGCCGGTACGGTACTGCATTGGCATTGCTCCTCGCTTGCAGCCTTAATATTAGCCTAAGCCTTCGTTAGGCCTAACTTAGGCTGAGCCCCCACCCCAGGCCAGGCGGGCCCCGCTCAGCTCAGCCGTGCCAGCGATTGGGTGCTTATATAGTCCTGGGGCTCAGGGATTTTATTCAGCTGATCGGGTACGGTCCCAACATGTTGGCATGATATCAGTGGTCAAGAAAATGTGTTGCTGCCGGGTCATATCCTGTACGGAAGGCCCAGAGGACCCCATTTTTGTCGGCCATCTTGGATTTATCATGAAAATCATTTTTGCACAAACAATGGAAAAATATTAAATAAATATGCATTTCACAATTATTAAAATAGTAGAAATCGATTGCGATCGTTTTCTGGACAGTCCGGTTAATATTTTTTTTAAGATATAAGAATTAATTTATGCCAAAATTTCCATGTTTTTAGGCAAAGATTTGCATGTGCATTGATATCTTTCTGTTTTGTCATTAATATCAACAATTAATGCAAAATATCAGCATTCAACACGAAAGAGAATATATTAACGAGAACATTGATATACTTCATGACAGTATTAATGTCTTAACTTGCTTAGATATAGGGAAATTTCTCCAAATGTATTCCCCGATATTGCGATAAACTGACACCAAAAAGTAACCTCCGTCACTAGTCACACTAGTGATACCGACTTCAATGCACTCGCTGGCTTGCCTTTCAAAAGAGTACAATAGACTCAATCGGTCTTGCCTCGCCTTTGTTGGTGTGACTAGCACGAATAAATGCATGTAATGAGCGTCGCGATAGAAAAGTGTATTATTACATATATTGGTATGAGGGCAAAAGGCGTTTTTTACATATTAAAGCAACTTTTATGTTAATGAAACCGCTTGGAAAAGTTAGAGGCATTGCTCTGCATGTCGCAAGCCATTACATTTGGACACCTTAAAACATACTAACATAGTCCTGCCAGAGCCTGTCGAAGGTACCCCCACTCTTCTCCGAAGCTTGACTATTAAAATATCTTGCCTTTTGGAGCCCTCAATGTGCCAAAATTTTGCTTCGGTTAGGTAAAAAACAACTTTTATTTTCTTGAAATCACTTGGAGACAAAACAGTAGGCTTTTCTCTATCAGCTACATTTAAAGAAGAGAGGGCACAGCAAAGCCTACCCTCTCAGGGGGCTGCCCCAAGTCACTCAGCCCTTTTTCGTATGTTGCCCATTTGTTGGAAAATTCGTCATTTTGGAGCCACATTGATGAAAAAAGTATTTCTACTATGTAATGAAGCCAAAGTCCTTGGTTGCAAATAAAAACGGCAATGTCTAACCAATTTTATCACTTATATGTCGCCTATGAGGTCCATACATGTAATGTTATAGACCATAGGAACCACTTGGAGACAAAAGAGTAGACTTTCTTTCTTCTATCTGCTACATATAAAAGAATTGCTGGAAAATCGAAGCCACCCCCGTCAGTGGGTTGCCGAATACACCAACCCCTTTTTCCGTATTTTGCAAATTTATGGAAAAATCTGCAAATTTTGAGCTCCCACTGAGGCTAAAGGGTGTTTCTGCTAAAAAGCAATCCATTTTCATTGTCTTAAAACCACATGGAGACGAAAGAGTTGCCTTTCCTCTATCAGTTACATATAAAGAGGTGCTGGTAGTGCCTAGTGGTACAGCAAAGCCTACCCCCGTCAGGGGCTCCTGAAATTACCCACCCCTTTTCTGTATTTTACCTTTTTATTAGATATCTGTGAATTTGGAGCCCACATTGAGGCAAAAAGACTTTTCTTCTATATAGCAAATCACTTTCATTGTCTTATAACCACTTGTTTTGAAATCGGCCGTGAATAATACGTGTGAGGAAAAAGATACTGGCCCAAAATCACCAATTTTGAGGATAACCGGAGGATGGACACGGAGTGAAATACGGGTGTAAAGTAAGATATTAAGTCATTCATATCCCTCTTTATATTTTTTTTCTTTAATTTTTACGATAACCATGATTGCCATCCCACCTTTTATGACTCGGAATATCCAATCTAGTTCACTGTCCCGATGTTCGGGTAGGTGGAGCGTAGTGTAGCGGTAGTGAAGTGGAGTGGAGCCTGCACGAACATCGCCTGAGGTAGCCTACCCCAGTCAAGGGCTCCCGAAATTACCCAACCCATTTTATTAGAAAATCTGCAACTTTGGAGCCCACATTGAGGCACAAAGATGTTTCTCCTAAATAGCAAAACACTTTCCTTGTCTACTCTTAAAACCACTTGGATGCAAAAGAGCAGTATTTTCTCTTTCTACTATGTAACTGAAGTTATGCGACCAAAAGATTCGCCTGCAGCATGCTGGCAGTTTGTTCGCCACATGTTCGCAAGATTTGGTTGCTAACTTCAGTCCATATCAATATTACGGCGCACAGCGAATCCAAGCGATCCGCGAAGTGATGTCTGACTCGAACGACATCGAGATCAAAGCTGAGTGAAATACAGCTGTTCCCGATCGCGATATTTGGAGAAGAGGTGGGACCGTGGGTATATTGACCTCGAAATGTGACTGAGACAGTCTGAGACTGAGAGTGAGATACTTGCCATGACATTTGGCCTTGCCCTTGCCTTGGGAACAAGTATTGGTGATGAGGTATGCTGGTAATCGGCCGGTGCGAGATAGACCAAAAGCTTCAGTCTCTGTATTTTGGTTGTTCCGCTGAACTACGTTGGCTCCACTCACCATACATAGACTGAAGGGGATGGGGCCCCGTACCTACAGCCAACGTATAGTGAACTAGCGTTTTATAGATCGCGATTTAAAACTGTTTTTAAAGCAAAATTGAAAGTTTCATGGTTTCCATTATCAGGGAAATATAAATAACTTAAGTAATTGCATACCTTGGGCCGGAGTTATTGAAAAAAATCCTCTGGATGATTGAGAAATCTGTCATCTAAGACATTTTCACCTGACCTGACGGTTTTTCTTGCAAGTTGCCATCTTGAATGACGTCATTATCGTTATTAACTTAATGTCTCGAATCGATATATCGCGATTATAACTAGTATGGTAGTGGATCGTATTACCGAACACTTATCATGAATTCAATCATATCAAACACATTATTCTCATAAAATTCACCAAACTCTGAACATAAATACACAATTACCTACAAAATATGAATATGTAAAAATTTTGCCGAAATCGTTTTTCCTTTTTACGATATTAGCTTCTAATCGGACCCCTCTTCGCACGTGAAATATTTTGGTCACTTGAAAAAGGTATCGTATTACCGAACGTGTGTTTTCTATGGGAAAAGTTGAGGAAACAACAAAAACACTTATGAGCTATTTTGACCATATTTTATTATTGATAGAATATTAAGACTTTGAAAATGTATTTTTGATCATTTTTCATCAATTTCTATTCAAGTTCTCTTTGGAAGGATGTTGCAAAATTTTGAGCATATGAATTTATTTTCTGATGCGTATGATGCGTGCGTTCGGTAATACAAGGCCGGTCGGTAATACAATCACTCACTATACTAGTACTAGTATAACTAGTATCGTTTATCTTCGGTTTCGTTCGCATATGGAGCAGATCGTATAATATCGAAAGCAATATCGATATCACATTCGTGATTGTTGACGTTCGTTTGTAAATATTTTATAGTTTGGCTGCCATTTTGACCATTTTTATCGTGTTCAACCCAATTAAACATCGGTAAAGTATATTTTTCATGCCTTTTTCATCTATATCGTTTAAAGTATTTAAATGTTAAAATATCAAGTTTTAAAAGTTTGTTGTTTATACATCCTTAGATTGTAAATTCGATGTGTAAAATTACATCAAACTTTGGACTGTGAATTGACAAAAGGGAGGGAATGAGAACACATGCGAGCCCACACGTACACCCTACCGTCGGTAAATGGGGATTACAGTAAAATGTCAGAAATTGTTGAATAAATCCCCAGAAACGACGGTTATTCCTGTCTAGGTGCGAGACTGCATTAGCGCCCATGTTGGGACCATCAAACCTTATGTACCCGATCAGCTGAATAAACTCCCTGAGCCCCCGGACTATTATTATTAATGTAGCTGGGCAGTAACACTAACACCGCTGCGGCTGCTCGCCTTGCCCGGCGGCTGAGATGAGAGCGCCGGCGCCGGCTCGAGCAGCTCGATCGACCCCGCGCAGCCGGGGGGTACTCGATCTCGCGCCATAAATCATACCAAATGGCAAATCGAATATATCATATGACCAGGCAGTATACAAGTACGGCCGCATACTCACAATCACACAATAATGAAGATAGACATCCTAAATCATATATTTAAAAGTGCTGTTTTCTAGTCCATAAACTAGTCCAACCGCAACCAGCCGTACCGGCGATTCCCCTACCTGTACGCCAACGAACGTAGAGGGCATGCATGCAGCAGCAACACACAAGCGTGTTGCGTGGGGTCGATCGAGCTCGAAACATCCTTGAATGAGTCTGATTTTGTTTGGGTGGAAATTGAAATGGAAACAAAGCAAAATAAATCAATTTTTTTAAATAGGGGTAAAAGAAAAAAAAAAGAGAGAAAAATTAGGGGAAAAAAAAGTTCAGAAAAGAAAAAGAGAGAAGGAAAAAAAGAAAAAGAAAATAAATAAAGAAAACTTTTAAAGGAAAAAAGAATACAGAAAAAAGAATACAGAAAAAAGAAAGAAAAGAAAAGAAAAGAGGTACAAAAAATGAAAAAGGGACTAGACCAAAAAAGACAAAGAAAAAAGAAAGATAAAAAAAAAAAAAAAAAAAAAAAAAAAGAAGGGAAAAAGAAAAGAAAAGAAAATAATATAGAACAGGAAAAAGAATGAAGGGAAAGAATTAAGCTATTCATCCTTTCAAAGAAAAAAATAAGCTCCAAAAGCAGTGGCAAAAATAGTCATTTCTTGACTGGTTGCCAACCAAAAACAAACAAGAAGGAGGAGAAAGGAAAAAAATAAGAAAAATTAAATAAATGAGAAGAAGAAAGAAATTTGAAATAACTAAACAAATGAAAGAATCAATCAAATTCCTTTCAAAAGCTGTGTGAAAAATAAGTCAATAATTATCTGGTTGCCATCAAATCCAAAGAAAGAGGAATAGATATCTTCTATTATGTTGTTCATTTCCAGCTGGCGGTGCATATGGGATGATCAGTGGGATTAAAGGAGCCACCGTTATTGCCATTGGAACCAGGGCCAGGGGGTGGGGCGGCGAGCGGGTGCACCTTCTTAAAGGGATGGTCCGGGCTGAAAATACTTATCTTAATACATATAGAGTAGAATTCACTAAGCAAAATGCCGAAAATTTCATCAGAATCGGATAACAAATGATATAGTTATTGAAGTTTAAATTTTAGCAATATTTTGTGAAAACAGTCGTCATGAATATTCATTAGGTGGGTTGATGATGTCACATCCCCACTTTCCGTTTTTTTATAATTATTACATATAAAATCATATATTTTTCATTATTTCATACTTGTGTAAATAATATGTCTCCCTTATAATGAAATAAGTTGCAGCAATAAATGAAGAGTTTAGTTGCAAAAGGGCTTAGGTCCACTTTGGACCATTCCGAGAAAAATCATGTTTTTTATTCTCACTTACTGCAATATTCTTATGAGAAACTAAATTGTCATGATGTACTACCCTATCATGTGAACATAAAATTAGATATAAAAGAAATCTACCTGTCTTAAATTTTTTTCTATAAATATATCATTGTGGACCTAAGCCCTTTTGCAAGTAAACTTAAATGAATCCAATCTATTTTGATTAAAAAAAGTGATTTTTCTTTGCCACTTTTTTTCACGTTTTCATGTAAATTTCAAATTTTCTTTGTTTTCATCAAAGCGACTAAAAATTTAGAGGTTTTTAGACAAAAAGCAATAAAATTTATGAACAATGGACCTAACCCCTTTTGACAAATGAGCTCTTCAGAAGAGTTTGTTTGCAAAAGGGATTAGGTCCACTCGAAGAAAATCATTTTTTTAATTCTCCTACATTGCATATTCTTATGCGAAACTAAATTTTCAAGATTCCCTACCATGACAACATAAAATTGAGTATAAAAGAAATCTACCTTTATTCATATTTTTTTTAATATCCTTTTCCAAAAAAAAATTCGGTGTGGACCTAATCCCTTTTGCAACTAAACTGAAATGGACCTAACCCCTTTTGAAAAACAAGTGATTTTTCTTTGCCATTTTTGATCTCTTTTAAATAGGAATTTCAACTTTTCTTTGGTATCATTTTATAGAGCTACTAAAAATTTATACATTGAGACCAAAAAATCAAATTTGATGAAAAATTGACCTAACCCCTTTTGCAAGTGAGCTCTTCAAATATCTAATGCACTAAATCAGTTGTCAATCCAATTTTTCTAGTTCTTGGAGGAAAAAATTTAAATAAACCTTATTTCATATAATAAAATACAAAAGAACAAGAACACCATCAGTCCAGCTAATGAATATTCATGACGACTGTTTTCACAAAATATTGCTAAACTTTAAAATTCAATAACTTTATTTTGTTATCCGATTTTAATGAAATATTCGGCATTTTGCTTAGTGAATTCTACTCTATTGATTAAACTATAATTTCAGCCCGGACCATCCCTTTAAAGTTGACACAATATAGTAGCTCGTAGAATGCCTTCATTTTTTTTCCTTAAATTTTATTTATTTATTTATTTTCTTTGCTTCCTTGTATTTTTTTCCGGCATTGCCCCTGATCTCACCTATAAACAAAATTAGAATGCATCATCCGACAAACTTATCTTGTTCTTATCACAGAGATTCAAGATTCAAAACCTCTTTCAGCAAGATAGGTGCATGGGACGGTCAAAATATTTTCAAATCATTCGAGGTTGCGAATATTGTTTGATATTTTTCTTTTACATTTGTTTCACATAATATCAAGATCGTCTTATAATGATTTTAGATCAATTATCGATTATTATTATGATTATAGCTTTCTTAAAATGGGAGGGTGGGCTTTTGTACAAGCGACACCCCCCCCCCCCCCCTCCCGAAAGCGATAGGGGTATTGTCTTGATATATATACATACAAAATGAAGCTAATCCAAATCTAGAGGGCTGGTACATTTCAAAAGATAATTATTATTATTAGACCGATACAGTTTCCGCGTTCACCATATGCGGCATGAGAAGATAATAATATTATTATGAGAGCAACCCCTCGTCTTTTGATCAATATACGCGCCCCGCACGTGACCGTTCCACTAATGGATAAAGTAATCAGAACAAAAAAAATGAAGAATACTTTTTTTATAAGTTTTGATTAAAATGGGTTAATTGAATATAAACTGAATCAGTCAGGAGAAACCACTGTTCAGTGTTTATTAATTGCCATATAGGCTTAGGGGTGTCCAAAATAAAAGCCTATATGCCTAAAAAAAAAAATTTGAGTAGGCCTGTACAAAGAAATCACTCGGCCATTGTCAGCTGAGCCATGCATCAGCAAGAGTTTGACCAAATTTTCAAACCTATTAATTGGCTGGAATTCATAAACCATGCACTTATTCATCAATGCATTCCGTCAAAATAAGGTATCAATGATAGACTGATTTCATATTCATTTACTATAGCCCTCGAAATTTGGACTGTCTTCTCACTGACGTAGAGAGGGGATGGGGCCAGCTAGGGACCCCCCAAAAAAAATGAATAAAGGGAAAGCCTGAAGAAAAAGTTGAAATGAAAGGTGTGAAATTATATCACGTCAAAATCTATCATAATTTTGATTTGATTAATTTTTATTTGAATTTTGTATCAAAATGGTCAAAATTGTTTCTCACTCGCTTCGCTCACTTGTAGCGTGACTTTTAAGCTTGTTTTCTCATTTTATTCATATTTTTGTTGTTGTTGGGGTGGACGGACTTGGCCTTAAAGGGATGGTCCGGGCTGAAAGTATTTATATCTTAATACATAGAGTAGAATTCACTGAGCAAAATGCCGAAAGTTTCATCAAAATCGGATAACAAATAATAAAGTTATTGAAGTTTAAAGTTTAGCAATATTTTGTGAAAACAGTCGTCATGAATATTCATTAGGTGGGCTGATGATGTCACATCTCCACTTTCCGCTTTCTTATGTCATTACATAAAATCATATTTTTTTCATGATTTCATACTTGTGTGAATAATATGTCTCCCTTATAATAAAATAAGTTGCAGCAATAAATATATAATGCACTAAATCAGTTGTCAATCCAATTTTTCTAGTTCTTGGAGGAAAAAATTTGCATAAACCTAATTTCATATAATAAAATACAAAAGAACAAGTGGGGATGTGACATCATCAGCCCTCCTAATGAATATTTATGACAACTGTTTTCACAAAATATTGCTAAACTTTAAAATTCAATAACTTTGTTACTTGTTATCCGATTTTGATGAAATATATTCGGCATTTTGCTCAGTGAATTCTACTCTATTTATTAAACTATAAATACTTTCAGCCCGGACCATCCCTATAAGTGCAAATCAACTTATAATTCCAGAATAACAGTGACTGCGTGTACCATCTTTAAATTTACTTTGTCGACAATTAGCGATCGTACATATAGGCCTTTATAGAACGAGAATCTTAATTATCTATTGCTTACTGCAAGCACATTTTTAGAACATCCACAAGAATTTTGTTATTGGGGCACCCCTTTGCCCGCCCGCCCCTTTCCTTCGTTCCTAATTCCTATATCCTTGGATTGATGCGGGGGGGGGGGGCGTGTTCACCCTCACCACCCCACCCGTTAAGTGTGCCAGAGAAATTAATCCACTTCCTTTCATTTCCAAACTGTTAATGCTGAAAAACTTTGTAATTTTCCTCTGTCATGTAATGTTTTATTGAATTTGATGAAATCATAATCTAAATCTAAGCTAATTTAAATAAGCCACACTACATATCTTTATGCTCTTGAGCGCTCGCATGGGCGGAAATCCCAGGTGGACAGGGGGGACGCGTCCCCCTACTCAACATAGTAGGGGGGACACAATATCAAATGTCCCCTACTATTTTTGGTATTTAATGATGGAAAGAAATACATCATTGAAAATCGAAATAAAACATTTATTTTGGGCGAGATGACCTTACTTTTTGGCTTTTTGGGTGATAACCTTTTTTTGTTTTGTTTTGTTTGCTTGTCAAATTTTCCAGCCCCTGGTCCCCCTACCTTTGGGGAGAGATTTCCACCCTTGAGCGCTCGCTCATAATTCCTGAGATGATTGTAGATAATTATATGACCTTAACATGATTCAGTCAGGGGCTGAAATCTTCACAAATACAAATTACAAGAAAATGGCTAGGTAAAAAGTGCAAATTTGTCGTCAAAACTCGAATGAAAAAAGAGTAAATATAATATCGATTATAGATAAAACCAATTATTTTTTTTATACCGATTAACCCCCCCCCCTCCACCCCTAAAAGAAAACGATTTACATAGCTTCATAAAGGAAGCAACTTCTTGTAATTAGGACTTTAAACATTCACATTCTGTTTAATTTTTGTATCAATTATTTTGTACCCGTTTAGTAAAAATGTTTTCATCTCAGTATATGGAATTTCTGCAAACTCCCCCTTCTGCCAGCTGACACATTTTTTTTGTAAATCACTGCCCACGAAGAAATGGCACCCGTATATTATATCTTGTATGATAATTGTAAATATGGTATTGTCAAATCTTTATATACATGTACATGTAATATGTCTAGGTCTTATTTGCCCCTACGGGGCCAAAAGGCGTTCTTTCAATAAAGTTCAAAATGAAGTTAATGTTACGACCAATTTAAAAAAAAAGGATGATATAATTACACGGGGGTCTTTCACCTGGCAGAACCGGAGTACACGAGGCAAATCAAGTATTAAAATTATTTTCAGCTTACATAGCCTACCTTGCTTTGGGATATTTTCTAAAGTGTAGGCCTATGTTTCAGTTCTCATTGAAGATCATATTACTGGTAAATTGCCAATTCGTCTACTGCCAACTCGTCCACTCACCACATTGTCTACTTTCATTTAGTCTAATGCCATTTCGTCCATCAACAGTTTGTCTAAAAACCAAACTGGTCCAATCATCACCTCGTATAATCACCAGTTCGTCTATTTCGTCTCATAACCAGTTAAAACCAGTCTAAAAATCCATTTCATTTTCATTCATTTTGCACAATTAGCATTTCTAAAGTCCAATTAGACCAAAATTAATAGTCGGGCTAAAAGGCTAGTGGACCAACTGGTTATTATACGAAATGGTGAGTGGACAAATTGGCAATTAGATCATGTGGATATTGGACGAACTGATAATAGACCAAATGATAGTAGACGAGTTGGCAATTGGACGAATTGGCATTTGACCAATTGTAAATAGACCTTATCACAATAAAGTAGAAAACATTTTGAGGCAGAAAAACGTATACAGTCCTGTCACTCGGCCTCGTGGACTCTGTAGCCAATTACATCTTTTAAGATATATATGTTTTTCAAATGAATAAATTGTATAGGTCTCATTTTTTCGGAAGTATTTGCGGTCTGATCTGTCGATTTAATATAATCTTAGATTGCATTTGCAAAAAAAAAAGTAATGGTATTAATATAGCGAAGATCCTCATTCTGGCAAAGGGTATTTGCGTTCAAAAGGAGGGGTGGCTTTTGGGGGGCATTGGGAGTTACCCCCAACAAGTTTTCACGACTAAGAAAAAAAAAACAAGTAAAAGGAAAGGGTCAATATGATAATTTTCTGAATAATGTCTCAAATTCTATCCTTGATTTTTTTTTCTATTAGAAAATTATTTTTTTTGGCCAGCTCGCTCGATTTTACGCCATCTGCTCCTTCAATATTTTTGGTCCATTATACGCTATCGGCAAGGTGCCTACTGGCCTCAAATTTTAAAGGAATGGTATATTTCTCAAAATTTAATTATTATGGAAACAAATCCTACTTTCTAACAAAGGTTCCCTTTTTAGTTATTATTTCGTCACAAGTTATTGGAAATCTGTACATGTCAAAACTCTGTTTAAAATTGTTATAAATGATAACATCGTTTATTAATTTTACAGTATAAACAACAAAATTTAATGCTTAATATATAATCTTTAAAGTATGGAGCATAATTATTTAAACTTTTAAACAAAGCCTGAAAATTTAACAAAGTAAAAGGTGGCGTATAAAATTTGAACGGCGTTTTAACTTTCTATTTTTTTTAATGAAGTGGACTGGGTTTGATTTTTTCCTCATTCGCTCGATTTGCGTACTGGTATGGAAAATATTTCTAGAAACTACTGTCCATAGTGTATTATAATAGTTATCATTCAGTCGAGAAACATGTAGTTTTGCCCCCCCCCCCCCATCAACGCTTATACGAGAAAGTCATAAGGTATTCAAGGAAAATAAATTTTGTTTGACGAAAGTGCGATATTCAATACATAGTCTTTGGAAATTAGTGACCGAAAACCACAATTAAAGATAAATTATTTTCACATTGACTTACAAAGTGAATCGCTGTCAGGAGGATGGATATGCATACTCCTTTTTTACGAAGTATTCCTGCCATACTGCAAACAGGTTTCGTTTTCCCTCTTCCAATAATGAAGTCTTGTAAATTTCACACCGGAGATGAAACACAAATGGAAACTATTTGAGTGATGCACTAGCTCCACAAGTTGAAGTATATAATGCTGTACGCCAGAAAATATAGGGTTTTAATTAGTCATGACAGTGTCTGCTGCTTGTGTTTTCCCGAAGTGAAAAATTATAATATTGTCATGAGAGCAAAGAGCCGGAGCTATATATTATTGGCTGCATGGAGGCAAGATGTGAGAATGGAAGGAAGCATCGGACTAAAAGCTTTTATCGCGCCCGTCATCACGTACTTTCTACTATAGATTATTCAGAGTAATCTGTTTTTATTGGACCCCGAACGATCTCGTGAATATAGCGAAGTTGAGTATAGGTTATCATCTGTTTTGTAACTTATTTTGATCATGATCACTGCCTTCGTTAGTATACTGTATGTTCCTCTTGACAAAAAAAAATCGGTCTATTCATCATCTTTAATTCCCCGAGAATATACAGAGGTCCATAATGCAAAGGTCCTAAACAAAACTCATGAGCTTTGACATTGTATTGTAATCATATTTCTTTAATATATGGATTAAAAAACACACTCATGAAGAAAATATTTTAAATTCGTATAGAGACCGTCACTTTCAGGATACTAGTATCTGTTACTGAAAAATCACATATTGATAGTTGGGATTGTACGTAGGACAATACATTGAATAAAATCTCGACGGTGTTTTCTGGCCATCTTATTTATCTTCTCCCTCTTTTCGTAAGTTTTTGGGAATAACTATTTTCAGTGCTTGATATTTACAACATTATTGGGAACCTTCGATAACAAACTTGCTTTCCAAGAGGTTCCTATTTCATTTCATTATGTTGTCTTCGCCTTATAGTTTGTATTTCTTTTTTGTTGAAAAACTTGAAATGAAAGAAATTCTTACCATGCAAACAATCAATAACAAAACGAAACAAAGACCAAAGACCTTATATTCTGTTAAATTCAAATCATTACTAATCAATGCCTTCAACATTTTTTTTTTTCTTCATTTATTGCAGTTCCTTACTTGTACACATGTTAAATTTTATATGCATGGGTAAAGAAATAAACCCCTCAAAAAAAGTTTGGTAATCTGTGTTTGGCCATTAATTTCTCCCAATTCCCAATTTTACACAATGCATATTTGACATAATTTAAAAGATCATTTAATTCTCTTTGAAATGATACCATGCTTGTTATGATTTAAAAACAAGTCAGTCAAAAATGACTAGTTAATAGGGTCAGCTGGGAGCAACTGTTATTCTACTCATATTTGACTATTTTCTAGTCATATTTTACTAGAACAGAGTTATTTCTGACTAGAATATATGTCAGAAATGTGACTATCAGTGATTGCCATATCAGTTGCTCCCAGCTGACTACTGGTCTAGTCAATTTGACTGATCTGTTTTAAGAGGATTCAAAAGTGTTGGATACTGAATTGAAAAGCTGCAAAACGAGCAGAAATAGTCATGATCGAAGGGTCAATACAGAACATGACTCTTTTGTCTGTTTTAATCATGTTAATAGAGATGAAAATCCATTCTAATCAAGCCCCTGCTACTTTTTTATGTTTTGTTGTGGTTTATGTACGTGATGGTTCTGTGAGATAACATAATTTGAGTCGTGGTTTGAACTACCCATGCATGTTTGTAATGTTTGTAATGTGTTTGCTTCCATGTTAATGTTGATGTTAAGGTGCATGAAAACAATTAAAAGAAACCACTGAGAAACTCACTCATCACCACGGAAAAAAGAACAGTGACTTTCAATATTGTGTCATTTTGCAACTTTTGAATTTTGACCTTGCCCCACATTTCAAAGCACTGCACCTCCATGTAAACCATAATCATATCATGTAGGGTATCATTTTAAAGAAAATTAAATGATCTATTCATTGATATTAATTACAC
Organism: Lytechinus pictus; assembly: GCF_037042905.1. NCBI lineage: Eukaryota > Metazoa > Echinodermata > Echinoidea > Temnopleuroida > Toxopneustidae > Lytechinus > Lytechinus pictus. The sequence continues at coordinate 7,166,152 of NC_087261.1, forward strand.
ACTGATATTTACTAAAATCGAGGAGGAATTATCGATCAAACTCAGATTTCCAAACTTTTTTGAGGAGTTTATAATTATCAATAGCCGACACTGAACGGTTTTCAAAGTGGGGGGGGGGGGGGGAGGGGGCTGACCATGCAAAAAAATCACAATCATATGGTCATTTTTACGTTTTTGTATACACGGTTTTGGAAAAAAAAATGGGGGGGGGGGCTGAAGCCCCCCAGCCCCCCCCCCCCCCGCTTCCGCAGCCCCTGCTGACTGAAAACTATATACATGTCTGGGCATAGGCCTCGGCCTTATAGTTACTTGTTTATAACAAGAACTAAATTTCAATGTTTTGAAGTGTAAAACTTTTTTGACTTATTTGCGGGAGTCCCCCCAAAAAAACAACAACAAAAAACACCCAAATTATCGACATAAAAAGCCTAACCGCTTATTAAGATAAAAAGTAGTACAATAAAAAAAAATACCTATAAAACAGCCTTTTTCATTTCCGACAGCCATACCTCCGAAAATTATATAGGCTTATAATACAAAAAATGGACAGATATGTTTTTTTTTATTCCTAAAACAGTGGTTGCATTAGCGGGGAAGGGTGTGAATATTTAAACCCGCCTCCACAGCAAAAACTGTGGTGTTAACCGGTGTACATAGTGGACCACACCAGTTATTTTACATCGGTGTTGAATTGGTGGTGTTAGTTTCACACCTATAGGTGTCATTACAACACCTTTGGTTGTTACATTTACACGCTTTGGTGTTATTTTTAATCTCTAGGGTGTAATTTTAACACCTCGGGTGTGGTCCTCTATTAACACCAACTGGTGTCAGTTTTAACACCGCAGTTTTTACAGTGTTTCTCTAATGAATGAATAACATTCTAGGCCTATTTATGTAAACGAATTTTGAGAATTGCTTTATGTTCATAAAACAAATATAGGCCCCATTCTCTCCTATCAATGTAACCATATGTAACTATATGTCAGAGACAGCGTTATATAGAAAGATGGTAAATGCAAACTGCGATAAGGATTGTTTATCAATCCGTTTTAATTTTCTAACCCCCCCCCCCAAAAAAAAAATAATAATAAAGCCGCGAAACAAATCAACAACAATAACCAAAAAAGAGGTGCTTTACATTTTAAAACAATTTTTTTCCAGATTTGGAAATTTGCTCTCTTGCAGAAAAGGAACGGAATCTTATCTTTAAAGGCTCTAGGAAGTCACAGACCTTAAAGGTTAAGTCCACCCCTGATTTTTTTTTTATTTGAATAAAAAGAAAAAAATCAAACAAGTATAACACTAAAAATACATCGGATGTATAAGATAAGAAAGCGGTATAGATTTAAAATTTTCGCTCATTTTTCAAAAACAGTTATGCACATCTATAGTGACATGCAAATGAGACAGTCGATGATGTCCACCACTCACTATTTCTTTTTTGTTTTTTGTTTGAATGATAAAATATTTCATTTTTTGTCCAGATTTGACAATATAAGGACCAATTTGACAGAACCGGACCATATGCAAATTCCACAAGTTCTGGGAGGATTTAACCGTTCTTTCACTTGCCTGAAAATGATGAGAAAATTAGAATATTTCATCTTTCATAACAGAATACAAAAGAAATAGTGAGTGGATGATGTCACCAGTCTGCTCATTTGCATAATTATCCAGGATGTGCATATATATACTTAAGCGAAACTTTATAAAAATGCATAACTTTCTTATTTTACATCCGATTTAGATGAAATTGTCAGTATAATATGCTTGATGGATTTTTCTCTTCTTAATCAAATCAACTTTTTTGTTGGGGTGGACTTGTCCTTTAAGAGAGTAGCGCACCGTGTGTGTGGAATGACTTTTATTCAGTGTGTTTTAGAAATGTCTATGGGGCGTCGATGTGTAGGGTCTGATATTGCAGACTACCGTAACTGTAATTTTTTACAACGTGATTGCGCAAGCGAATATTGTCCTGCAGCTAGCTAGCTGCGCTGCATGCGCTGCATGCATATCATTTGGCTACCAGCGCTGCATATATATATATCGATCATCGGGCTGCGCTCCAGGCCAGCTGCATTGCATTCACACCTCCGCTCCGAAGCCCCAAGACCGAGCACGGATAAAAAGTTTCGGTATAGGCCTGAAGTTAGGCCTAGATCTAGCATTCTAGCGCTATCTTAAAGATGGCTGACGGTCAATTTGAGGACGCAGATGAAGCGGTATCGGTCGTACAAGTGTGAGTAAACTGGGGGAGAAAAGAATTGTCATGGTCCATGGACATGGTTGTATGGTAAGACCACCACATATCGACCACCTCTTTTGAAACCGACCACCTTGCGCGCGTTAAAATTATTGCGTATTACAAACGATACGCGCAGGAGAGTAGGCGCAGTGTCCATAGAAACGGTAAGAATCGATTTTACGAGAAAAAAAGAAGCAACAAACAGTAAAAATTTAGTAGAATTAATCAAAATTGTATTGACCATACCCAAAACCCGCTGAAAAACCAAGAAATCCGATAGGAAACGGCTTTAGAACAAATATCCGTCGTCAATCGTCGAATCATGCGTCGGAGCTCGCAGTGGAAGTAGTGAGGCGATCATTTAGCATGTTGACGTCATAGAACTGATTTGAAAGAGTAAAAATATTTCGCCACCGCGACAAGAATCGGCCGTAAACTTAGTGTACCGCGGGTGGTCGGTTTCAAAAGATGGGTGCAAATGAGCAAATGGAAAATCGTCGCATTCGTTGATCGTCGATATATACGCAAATTGAATCAGAGTCGCCGAGCGAAACATGGGAATCTGATCTGCTCAATTTTCTGCACAAATGAGACGAAAACTGGGTAAAATTGATGAATATTTTCGCAGATATGATGCTTAGAAGATTAGGTGGTCGATAAGGGGTAGTTCCAACCATATATGGTAAGACTACCACATATCGACCACCTCTTTTGAAACCGACCACCTTGCGCGCGTTAAAATGATTGCGTATTACAAACGATACGCGCGGGAGAGTAGGCGCAGTGTCCAAAGAAACGGTATGAATCGATTTTACGAGAAAAAAAAGAAGCAACAAAAAGTAAAAATTTAGTAGAATTAATCAAAATTGTATTGACCAAACCCAAACCCCGCTGAAAAACCAAGAAATCCGATAGGAAACGGCTTTAGAACAAATATCCGTCGTCAATCGTCGAATCATGTGCCGGAGCTCGCAGTGGAAGTAGTGTGACGATCATTTAGCATGTTGACATCATAGAACTGATTTGGAAGAGTAAAAATATTTCGCCACCGCGACAAGAATCGGCCGTAAACTTAGTGTATCGCGGGTGGTCGGTTTCAAAAGACGGGTGCAAATGAGCAAGTGTAAAATCGTCGTATTCGTTGTTCGTCAATATATATGCGGATTGAATCGGAGTTGCCGAGCGAAACATGGGAATCTGATCTGCTCAATTTTCTGCACAAATGAGACGAAAACTGGGTAAAATTGATGAATATTTTCGCAGATACGATGCTTAGAAGATTAGGTGGTCGATAAGGGGTACTTCCAACCATACCCAGTTGTTGTGTGTCCGGACAGGTTGTGTGTCCGGACGATCAATTTTAGAAAGTCATTTGGAAAAAATTACAAGCGAAGTTTCATCAAATTTTAGTACAAAATTTTAGAAAATATTATAGAGAACAAAATAGAAGATGATTACAACTATTGAATTAACATTTTTAGTGTAATCTTAAGACAAAAAAGTAGGCTTCAAAAATATAAAGTGTCCGGACACCCGATCCCCCATCCTACTAGTTGTAGGATGGGGGGTTGGGTGTCCGGACACGTAACAGAAATGAAGCCTTGTTTTTATCTCAGGAATAAACCAAAAATATAGGTTGAATAGTTTTTTTTCACCATCAATATTTGTTCTTTATAATATTTTCTTATATTCTGTGCTAAAAAGAATTAAAGACATTGCTTGTAAACTTGTCAAAATTGAGAGTAAAAGTCATGTGTCCGGACACCCAACCCGTCCGGACACACAACCACTGGGTATATGGTTGGAAGTACCCCTTATCGACCACCTAATCTTCTAAGCATCGTATCTGCGAAAATATTCATCAATTTTACCCAGTTTTCGTCTCATTTGTGCAGAAAATTGAGCAGATCAGATTCCCATGTTTCGCTCGGCGACTCCGATTCAATCCGCATATATATCGACGAACAACGAATACGACGATTTTACACTTGCTCATTTGCACCCGTCTTTTGAAACCGACCACCCGCGATACACTAAGTTTACGGCCGATTCTTGTCGCGGTGGCGAAATATTTTTACTCTTCCAAATCAGTTCTATGATGTCAACATGCTAAATGATCGTCACACTACTTCCACTGCATGCTCCGGCACATGATTAGCCGATTGACGACGGGTATTTGTTCTAAAGCCGTTTCCTATCGGATTTCTTGGTTTTTCAGCGGGGTTTGGGTTTGGTCAATACAATTTTGATTAATTTTACTAAATTTTTACTATATGTTGCTTCTTTTTTTCTCGTAAAATCGATTCATACCGTTTCTTTGGACACTGCGCCTACTCTCCCGCGCGTATCGTTTGTAATACGCAATCATTTTAACGCGCGCAAGGTGGTCGGTTTCAAAAGAGGTGGTCGATATGTGGTAGTCTTACCATACTTGTAGAGTGACTCAGTGTACCCCACAGTCTCGTCTCACTCACAGTCACAGATCTAGTCCCATTCGTTCACTTTGTTGTTTGATTTTGTTTTGATTCTGCTATCCCACTGCCACTGGCACTAGCCAGCTAGCGCCAGGATAGCCAGGCGGCTTCTTGAGAGTAAAAATCATTTACTAACGTAGGCTTACTCTCAATGAAGCCAGGGAGTCCTTCCTATTCATCTGCATGTAGGCCTACCGCAAAAAACCCTGAAACTTTCGCCCCCGAGATTTCTACTTTCCTTCTGTTGTAAAATAGAAATAGGGGGTCTGAAGCCACACTGAAAAGTGTCAGCATAAGACAGGCTGATTTAGGGGAAAATATGGCACATTTTTTTCGGGAAGTTCAGGCTACTAGAAAAATGTGATCTGAATTGATTATTAACTTGTGTTTGGCATGTATGGAAAGAGAAAATTCAGGGGCTTCTTTTGACAGTAAGGACAAGTTTATATGATCATTTGAAATAAGGATTTAGAGATAAATTGCAAACCCTTATTTTTGTGTGTGTTGAGATTGCCATTTCCCCATGCGTTTTCTATGGGAAAATGAAATTTCTGTTTTGCACAATTTTTTCACTTTGTCGCAATTTTTCATTGTGATCTGGTTTCCAAATCTTTATAAAAATCATACCATCAGAAAGAGCATAAAAAATCCTATTTGACTCTTTATGGACAAGTTTTTGGCATTAATAATAAATTGATAACAATTAACAGTTCTCGGAAGCTAAAAATTTGGATTTGTGTGTGTCCATTTCTTAACTACACAGTCTATGGCAGAGAAATGCTGAAAATTGACCTAATTTCATTCTTCTTTTTTGCAGCCAATAATCGGATTTTTTCAAAAATGTTACATTTCTGTCAGTCTGAAGGTCATTTCTCTTTAAATTCTCAAAGAAAATGTGATGTTTTCTTAAAATAAGAAAAATAATATTTTTCTCCAGACACCCTAATAGAAAGGTGTTGAGGGTTACAGATGATGTGATGGCACGAGTGGTTAATTAATTACAAGTACAACACTGACAAGGGTTAGGACTCACGAATATCACGAATGGGTTACTTCGACGGTACAAGACAGTGACAACAACTAATACTTACCTGACACTTGTACAGACGATTCCACACGGTAGATAAACACTAACAGGTATACTATATCAGCTTTCTTCTATTAAGACTTCTGATAACACTACAGGTTGACCATGACGCCGGGTGGGGATCACAGCTGCGTTGCTTGCGTCCACACTCGTTGGCGTCTCGGGGTCTTCTCTCTGTGGTGTCTGGATCCAATCTCTTAGCACCAGCTTGTGTACGTGCTGTGCAACGCACACACGTAGCAGGCGTAGGAGCATATCAAGGTTGCTCCAATCAGAGCGCTCCTCGCATACACACAGCACACACACAGACTTAATATACATGAACATAGATCGCTACATAGACTAATACACATACTAATACATATAGGGTACTACAGGGCTTATTATATTCACTCGCGTTCGTAATCACTCGCGTCGCGTTGGTAATCACACGCGTTTTTTATTTTTGGCGATTTTTTTTTCATGTCGGTGCGATTTTTTTTCTAACGGTGTCTTCAATGGGACAAACACGCTGGGAAAATAAAATGAAATTGATATTCGAGTTTCGTTTTAAGCCGGCAAGTGCCTTAAATAAGATGTACTCGACTACTGTTTTAACATAACAAACAAGCAAATCAGCCATGTGGCTCAACTAACTTAGAATAGATCCGGACTTCTACTGTGTCTTATATACGAGGACTCCGAGTCGGAACTTGCCATATCTGCCACATCGATATTACATCGTATCATTCCCATATGCGGACATGCCTGCATGCAATGGCCCCAAGGCGGCCGGACCCGGCCGCGGTCGGACACGACGTGCATCGGTAGCATGGAGCAAGCTAACGTGAGTCGAGCTGAGTTAGATCCCACGTTATATATGAGGCGCCGATTGCACCAATATTATATAGAACAATTATTTGTTATATAATCATTATTCATTAAATAATAACTATTATTTATATATAATTTACATTCTATTTGTAAATAATTACTATTATATAAAATAACATTTCTAATTATTTATATATAATTCCAAGTAATACTTCATTATTTGTAAATAATAATAGTTCGACATTCTATTATTTATAAATAATGATTATTTGTTTTTCACGCGACGCGAGTGATTATAAACTGCCTACTACAGGTACATGGCAAATTTACTACACTTCTAAAAGTAACTAACATCTAGCCATAAATCATGCACATCATGGGATAAAACTTCATTTCTACGCTCTCGTTGTTATTTTTAAGATGAATTCTTGTTTAAAAATAACAACGTTAAAAACAGGTTAGAAGTCCTGCACCCAAGTATTTTTATGATATTAGTGATTATTACATACCTTGTTAACATACCTTGTTGTGGGCGTAAAGTTTTACCTAAAAAACTTGTTTGCCCCTCTCCTCCTTCCAATTTCTTGATTTCATGAAGTCATTATAGTGGAAGATGAACTGGTACAGGTTATATGGCGATGTGTGGTTTCAGCAGGTAACGTTATTAATGGGAACATGGGCAAGTAAAGGATTGGTCAGGGTTAAACTTTTCCTTTTTGAGGTCCCAAGATTTCTCTAAGTTTGATTTGAAAGAGTTTATGGAAGTACTCTTCACAACTTGATTTGGCAGGTTATTCCACTCAGATACTACTCGGTGTGAGAAAGAATTTTGTCTTTTTCGAGTATTTGCTCTGGGTTTCTCAATCTTATATATGTGTCCTCTAGTTCTGGAGTCTTCATTGAATTTGAAGAATTTAGAAGTCTCTAGATCGTCAGTCCCTTGAGTTATTCGGAATACTTGGACAAGATCTGCTCTGTGACGTCGGTAAGATAATGAAGGTAACTTCAATTGGGCCAATCTTTCCGGGTAGCTCTTGACCTGTAAACTTGGAACGGCTTTTGTAGCTCTTCGTTGAACTCTCTCTCGAGATTCTCCTGATCCTTCTTCAAGTATGGATGCCAAATCTGTGAACAATACTCCAAAGCAGGTCGAACTATGGACTTATAAAGTAGTTTGAAGCTCTTAGGTTCAAGGAATGAGAAAGATCTCTTGATGATCCCCATCTTCTTATTTCCTGCTTTTGCTATCTGATCTATGTGTTGAGAAAAACTTAGCTGATCGTCGAAAATGACACCTAAGTCCTTTTCACTGTGGCTGACTTCGATGGTCGGGCCATCCAAACTTAACTTATAGTCATAGTGCAGGTTCTTTCTGCCATAGTGAAGGACTTTACATTTTCCTTTATTGAAGGGAAGTTGCCATAAGATTGCCCAACTTTGAATCCTCAGTAAATCAGCTTGAAGGATTTCCCATTCTTGATCGTTGTTAACTTCAGCAAATAATTTGGTATCGTCAGCAAATAACTTGATAACACTTGCTTGAGAAGCTAGGACATCTGGTAAATCATTTATGAAAATCAGAAATAGCTCCGGACCGATAACACTCCCTTGGGGAATTCCACTACCGACTCTAACAGAATTTGAGAAAACTCCATTAACAACCACCCGTTGCTCTCTGTTCTTTAACTCTAACTAGACCGGGCTTTTTTGGCTGTTCTGTGGCCGGGGGGGGGGGGGGTTGATTCAACCCCCCCCCTGAGATCTCGGCCGCCGATCGCGCGAGCGCCGCAAAAATTTGCACGCTGGTAGAGTGCGATGTAATCTACAAGGCTGTATGGTAAAATTTTCCAAAATAATGAGATTTTATTTTATATGAATTAATTATGCTAATTTATGCATAAATCATACTTTTTGCTTTTATTCACTAAATAAAGCTCCTAGAATGCTAATTTTTGGTAAAAATATTCTTTGTAGCTTTCTTAACAATCACAAATGAAAAAAACTTCGGTTTGAAAATCAATTTCTTATGTATTTTATTGTTTTATGAATTTCTTATGTATTTCTTTGTTTTTCAACCTTTTGTTTTTCTTTGTTTTTTTCACCAGATTTATTGCACAACCTTTTTGAAGCATGATTATGCTAAAATCAATTGATTTCAGCTGTTTAAAGCAAAAATAATCATATCTTTATGAATAAGATGAGAAAACTCAATTTGCATTGACTTTGTACACAAAATCACGTTTTGGAACAATTTTTGGTCTGACATGCACTTACGAAATGTTGCGTAATTTCGGAATCGCGTACCCGGGCGTCGCAAATTTGGTCTCAAAAGATGCGCAAGACTTGAAAGTATAAACTCTGTGAGTGGCGCGGTAAAAAAATTTCGCATGGCGAAATGATCGCAGAAAATGTTGAGGGGGGGTTGATTCAACCCCCCCCCCCCCCCGGTCAGTTTAGGGTTAAGAAGGATCTGATCCAGTTCAAGACACTACCTCTGATTCCATATGAATGAAGCTTAAGCAGAAGTCTTCGATGGGGGACGCTATCAAATGCTTTTTTGTAGTCCAAATAGATACAGTCAATTGATTTTCCTTTATCCAAATCCTTAGTCCATTCCTCAATAACTTCCAGAAGTTGAGTAGCACATGATTTGCCTTTTCTGAATCCATGTTGATGTGGGCATTTTCACGGTAACTGACATTACACAGCACAATGTTTTCACACCTTTCATTGTGTGTATCTCTAAAACAACAAATGATGGGAGTTTGCTTTTGATAGAGTTAATAAAGTGAACCTTGCTGTATACTCTGATACTAAGTTTTCCTATGTAACCACATTTTTTTACGCATCAGCAAGCAAAAATGTGTCGGTAACTGACATTACGCAAAAGGACATGCAATTTCAGGGTGTTCAGTGAAATTGAAATATCTCATGTCCCTGAGTAGATAGAATAATAATTTGAATATGTAAATATACCTCCGTTACTAGGTTAAGATGTGTCAAAATATTAAACAATTCGTTTTTGTTATTTGGGGGTTATGATAATTTTTCCACAACCATGCTGGTAACTGACATTACGGTAACTGACATTACACTTAATTTGCCATAGAGATAACACATGGAAGCCAAATGTGTGGAATCATTGCATTGTATCTTCTGTGCAGGGCTTCACATGAAAGTGAGCTTGATGTGGAAGTATACCCGAGTTTCTAGGAACATTTCAATGAAAAAACTTTTTCTTTTTCTTAGTTCCTTTCTTTGATTTGAACATTTTTATCATAACTTGTCGGTAACTGACAATACACATTAACATTTACCAGTGCTATATGATTTTCAAAGGCATAATTTTCTTGGTACTTATATGTAAGGCTTTTTATAATCATAAAAGTTTCATAATACTTCACATTTTTAATTATCAAAAGAAAAGAAATGTATGTTTTACTTACTCGGGGGGGGGGGGGGGGGGGTCATAGCAGCTACATGTTTTCCTATAGTAATTTAATATTGCATTGACTGTACACATGGATTTTTCTGACTATACACCCATAATATATTAATCAGTTTTATATTGACTTTTTAAACCTTTTCCTTCTCCAACCTCCCCCTCCCCTCAAAAAAGGCAAAATTAATAAGGGTCTCCTCCCCTAGGCTACACGTACCTCTCCCCCGAATCTCATGCAGCCATGTAGTTTTATTGATTTCTATTCTGGTCAGTGCAAGCAGTGCTTATTCATATCTGTCGGATTTCAATTCTCTTCATAATTTGTTTAATCATTTTCTTTGCTAATTTCTTTTTTAAGCTGTCAACAAAAAATAAACTCCAGCTTCTAAACTGAAACTGAACTATTTGTAAATTAGAAAAAAAAACAATTTTAGTAGATCCATGCAACATTGATCAGAACTGTCAAATATCACTTTTCATCTATACTTGTACACCAAAAACAAAATTGTATCACACATCCACACTACTAAAAGGTGTATAAAAACCAGGAATTTACTTTTAGCGAGGCAATGCTCAAAAGAATCCTAGAAACTAAAAAAGGGACCCTGGAAATCCCCTTCATCACAATGTTAAGCTTAAAAAATGTTGCAGATTTAGGCAATAGGTTGGGAAAAGTACCCCCTACCCCCCCCCCCCAAAAAAAAAAAAAAAAAAAAATTGTCTGATACAAACAATTAGGTACTTGGTAAGTGCATGTACAAAACAATTTCATAGTAATTTTTTTTTGCACGATGGGAATGCAACTTCCTTCATAATTTCAAATAGTATTCATTGTGAACTATACCTTTTAAAAGTGAATAGCAAGCTCCTTCTGGTGTGACTTTTAAAGTGAAAGACTTAAATAACAAGTATACAATATTTCTTCACCATAAAATTGACCACATATTTGCATTTCAATATTGGTAACCAACGTTTTATCATGGTAACTGACATTACATCTCGGTAACTGACATTACATTTTCCACTTGGTAACTGACATTACATATATTTAATGGTACCCTATGGCTTCATTGTTAATTGGTAATCTTTAATTTTGGTGTAGAAGGGAGGGGTGTTACCTAGAGAGGAAATCTACCAAGTTTCATATAATATATCCTCTTTTCCAGGAAATGAGAAAAAAAAGTTCATGTTTTCGGTAACTGACATTACATACCATATCACATACTTCATCAATGTTTTTTTATCAGATGAATGAATTACTGGTGTTTCTTTCTGTGGGATTTTAAAAAGTGTTATAATAGCAAGCTAAATCACAGGCGAAAACATCATGATCAAACCTGTTCTTTAAAAATCTGTCAAAACAAAATATGTATCAATATACTATTTTCAACACTAATTTGTATCCATACTTTGGCAGCCATTTTGAAATAATAAATGGCTGCCAGAGTCGGAAAAAAATTTTGTCTCAGAAACTTCAGGTCTTGTTTTATTAAAAAACATAAAGCATTTGACATGAATATCAACTTGATTTTTTTGCCTCTGTGTCCATCTGTGGTGAAAATGCCCATGTGAGCTATACAGCTGGTTTGTAACCATGTGATTAATAATCTTTTCACGAATAATCTGCTCCATAACTTTGCCAATTGTACTTGTTAAACTCACTGGTCTATAATTGTTGGGATTACGTTTATCTCCTCTTTTGAATAATGGAGTTACATTCGCCATCTTCCATGTTACAGGAACAGAACCACTCCTCAAGGATTCATTGAAGAGATCGGCAAGAGGTTGGGCTAATTCATCTGCAAGTTCTTTCAATATCCGATTTGGAATCTCGTCCGGCCCTGGAGACTTAGTTTTGTCCAGCATCAATAATCTTTCCAAAACCATATCTCTTGTAATGACAATATCATTAAGTGTAGAGTCAAAGGGTCTATCAGGAAATGGAGGAAGATTACTGGTATCTTCTTGCGTAAATATTGATGCAAAAAAGTCATTTAACACCTCAGCTTTATCAAAGTCATCATCCACAGTTGAGCCGTCTGGCCAAGTCAACTCTCCAAGACAGGATTTGGATTTTGTCTTATTTTGTACATATTGCCAAAAGCTTTTTGGATTTGTTTTGACCTCTGATGCAAGTTTATTTTCAAAGTTCTTTTTAGCCTGCTTGATAATACTTGTAGCTTTATTTCTGGCTTTATTGTAATCCAATCTATTAGAGATAGTTCTATTCTTCTGATAGCGATTCCATGCTTTGTGTTTCTCCTGAACTGCCTCACTTGCTTTCCTATCCAACCATGCAGACCTTCTACGTGATGGTTTGATCTTAGGAACAAAGAGGTCTGTCACTTCTCTCAAGGCCTGTACTATCTGTGCACATCTGGTGTTTACATCAGAGTTAGATGGTACTGCAAAACTGTTGTTATCCTTTACATAACTCTTCATTTCCTCATAATTGCCACAAAAGTATGCATAACGAGGACCTGGTTTAATTCTAACTGGGTACATCTCGATTTCGAAAGAAAGTACAAGATGGTCACTTTTTCCAAGTGGAGAACTCAAATTCCAGTATTCAATTATCTCTTCATGATTTGTAATTAACAAGTCCAACAAATTAGCCCGCTGGCCATTTCTCTGTCTTGTAGGTTCGGATACCAATTGTGTCAGAAATAAATCATCAAGCAATTCCAAGAACTGATCAGAAAAGTTTCTGCGACTTGTTGTTGAATTTCCTTCCCAGTCTATGTTTGGCAAATTAAAGTCACCAACAATAATGACATGAGTATGGTTGTATCGAGAGACAACTTCTTGAAGCTGGTTGAGAAGATTTTGATTATTTTCATCAGAACTATTTGGGCTTCTGTAAATGCATCCGATTAAAATCTTATCCCTAGCAGTTTCCAGAAGACACCACACACTTTCTTCAAATTCACATGAGATTGGCAAAAGTTCTTGAACTTGTAAGTGTTCGAGAACATAAATAGCTACTCCCCTCTTGTGTTTGCTTGGTAAAAAAAGTCGGTAGCCCGGCAAATTAAATTCAAATAGCTCAGTATCCGTTAGTGAGTTTTTGGGAAAGATCTCAGTCAATGCAATAATATCAGGTTTCTCTAAGTCAATTCGTATTTCCAATTCTTCCCGTTTGTTAAGAAGTGAGTCTACATTACTATACATGCATCTAAGGTGTTCTGGTGCTACATGTACATCAAAATGATCAGAAGAAACTGAAGATGTGGTATTTTGATAGTCTTTTCGATGTGTTTTAGTTTTCTTCTCGAAAGGATCTCGATTCGGTTTGGTTTTTATCAATTTCAGTGTTTTGTGTTTTTTTCACGAGTCTATCATTCTGTATCCTCCAGGTGGAGTCACCTGCCAACTGTCTTTTCTTCAGCTCCTTCACCAACTCTGCTCTTATTGACCGCTCCTTCTTCGTACGATCAGGCTGGATGTACACATCCTCCATTGATGATTCGTTTCTCAGTTGAATAGCACGCTTACATATGCTATCCCTGATGGAGCTACTGGGTAATTTTACTAATAGAGGACGTGGCTTAGAGTCTTGGCCAGGTTGACCGACTTTTCCAAGTCTTAAAGTCTTGAACTCACACTCGCAGTCAATTTTGAGAATATCAAATACTGAAGAAACTCTGGCGAGATCTTCATCTAATTTATCCTGCCTATCATCAGTTTCTTTTTCAGGTATGCCATGGATAATAACATTGCACCTTCTTTTGTCTTTCTCCTTTTCCTCGTCAAGGCATTCATTAACAATCAATTTCACTGAATCAGAGATACTGTATCCTGTGGTTCATGGCCATAGATTTTCATGTCTTCTCGTAAGTTCTTTAATTCAACATCAATTTTTGTGTACTGAATCTCAACTTCTTTCCAGTGATCAGCCATCACTTCAAGTTTCGACAATCTATCTCTTGTGTCACTTAAATTATTTTTGCATCTTTCTTCTACAATTTGGTCACATTTGATTGCTTCCATGGCTTTCTTTTCACATATCTTACAGAACCAATGTGCAGTTAAAACATTTCTAAAAAGTAAAAATTCATCCGGTGAGAGGGCGCAACATTTTGCACAAAACCATCCTTCGCATCTTTCACATTCTATACATGATTGGTTCTTGTTGAAGGGTTTTTTAAATTGTGCACAAGAATCAATATCTTCAGTTTTTGTCTCACCTGCATAGCAGAGTGAGACTATAGGCGCCGCTTTTCCGACGGCGGCGGCGGCGGCGACGGCGACGGCGGCGGCGACGGCGGCGGCGGCGTCAACACCAAATCTTAACCTGAGGTTAAGTTTTTGAAATGACAGCATAACTTAGAAAGTATATGGACCTAGTTCATGAAACTTGGCCATAAGGTTAATCAAGTATTACTGAACATCCTGCCTGAGTTTCATGTCACATGACCAAGGTCAAAGGTCATTTAGGGTCAATGAACTTAGACCATGTTGGGGGAATCAACATCAAAATCTTAACCTAAGGTTAAGTTTTTGAAATGTCATCATAACTTAGAAAATATATGGACCTAGTTCATGAAACTTATACATAAGGTTAATCAAGTATCACTGAACATCCTGCATGAGTTTCACGTCACATGACCAATGTCAAAGGTCATTTAGGGTCAATGAACTTTGGCCGAATTGGGGGTATCTGTTGAATTACCATCATAACTTTGAAAGTTTATGGATCTGATTCATGAAACTTGGACATAATAGTAATCAAGTATTACTGAACATCCTGTGCAAGTTTCAGGTCACATGATCAAGGTCAAAGGTCATTTAGGGTCAATGAACTTTGGCCTAATTGGGGTATTTGTTGAATTACAGCCATAAATTTGAAAGTGTGTTGGTCTAGTTCATAAAACTTGGACATAATAGTAATCAAGTATCACTGAACATCCTGTGCGAGTTTCAGGTTACATGATCAAGGTCAAAGGTCATGTAAGGTCAAAGAACTTTGGCCACGTTGGGGGTATTTGTTGAATTGCCATCATATCTCTATAAGTGTATTGGTCTAGTTCATAAAACGTGGAAATAAGAGTAACCAAGTATCACTGAACATCTTGTGCGAGTTATAGTAGTTTTCAAAATCAGCACTGCTGCTATATTGAATCGCGTGATGCAGGTGAGACGGCCAGAGGCATTCCACTTGTTTCTACATCAGTGTCCTTACGTCGTGACTTAGGTTTTAAAGTTTTTGATGGTTTTGTTACTTTCGTATTTCCTTTAGGATCACTTTGGGCATCCATATTGCAATATTCATTCACTGTACATCTACTCTTGACTAAGTTCAAGTTCACATGCAATAACGAAAGTATGGAATCGTATTCGTAAAAATCGTAGTGAACAGATGAAACGGTCACAGAACCACAGTTTCAAATGTCTAAAAATGTCATAAAACACACCTCATTGACGAAATATTGCAAATAAGTCTTTAATAAATATAAACAGTAAAATCGGCAATATAAATAAACTCACGACACCGCTTATCACACAACAGATGAAGGAAAATAACTTCGTCGACGTCAGTTCAAGTAGTGCTCGCCGCCATATTTAGGTACCGGAAGAGTGCTGCACACGAAATCCAGGTCCTATGTACCGGGGCCGGCTGGCCGGGTACGCACGTAGATCCCCGTTCACAGCGGGACGCAGTTACAAACGATGACCGACGAAGGAGAACAAATTTTCAATCCAAATCAATCCTCAATTTTCGTACATCAAAAACGATCAAAGTTTTTACTGGCTTGTAATATGACACCTAAGTCATCTATTTATTCAAATAGTATTAAAAATACGGATTTTAAAAGGATGAAAAATATATTAAAAACTTCCAAAATTAGAGCTGATAAAAATCACGTCCGCGTCAACCACACACACGCTGCTATTCTTACTCGAAATATGCGAGCTTTGTCCTCATTTGTTTATCATTTATTAAAAAATTGCCCATTAAATATAATAAACAACACAGAGTTTCACTTACAATGTACCATAGTGGGATGGAAGGACCTAACATTAAGGTATTAATTTTTCTTTGCTTGAAACCGCCTTCTCGAAATCATCGGATCTTATCGAAACTCGGTCAGTAATGAAATTGAATATTTGAGAACATTTTGTGAAAGTTTAATTGAATTTGGTTCGTAAAGCTAAGAGCCGGCGGAAATGAACTTCAATTTTGAGTGTTGTGAGGTGTTTGTGAATCTGACGCGACTGATCGAGCAGGGTTGTTTTGAGCGTATAGGAACAGCTGTGAGTGACGTCATCCCTGCTGCGATGGGCTCGAGATTAGTCTCGGTACTCAGACACAGTATGTTTCAGCCGTTGTATTTTTTTAAATTACGATTTGAGCTCTGTTAATTATGAAATTTAAATTGTTATTTTGAAAATAATTTTGTAGAATTCGTGCGAAATAAGTATTAAGAGCAAAACTGCAAGTAAACTTCAAGCATTTTGTTTGATAAGTAATTTTTTGTTAGAATGTGTCTGAATGTCTAGAATATGGTATTGTTAATGGAAGTCGTATTTTTGAATGGCACAGAAAGCTCCTTCCATGAATTTAATTTAGAAATAGGTTTCATGAATTTGATATCTGATTATGGACCTTTGTTATGGTGTTAATTATTATTTTGAAGATATTATGAAATAAGATAAGACAATAATGAGGCAATAGTGATGATGAGACGTTAATAATAATGAGAATAAATATTGAGACAATAATATTGTCCGGGGTAATTGTCGGGGTGGGGGGGTAATCATCCAGGGGTAGTCATATGCCAAATCAATCTGAGTACTTTAAGATTTAAATAAAAAGCTTGTACAATTCCCCATAAGCTATGTACATGTATTATATAAAGTGTGCCATTCCCAAAACAAAGAGAATAATAAGATTTTGCAATCGTCTTTTGTCCACAAAAAGCCCTGTTTTTGTATCACAAAGATGACAATAACTCGACTTCTAGATTTGAAAATTCCAACAGTTTTGTGAACAGATATTGAGCCTCATTGTGAGCATATCAAACATGCTGGAACAGCCTTTCTTAATTTTCACCTGGGCCCCGTTGCATAAAACTTTTGCCAGACTTATTTTTGCCATAGTTTTTCTATGGCAAAAAATGGGGGTGGGGGCTATGGGGGTGTCCCCCCTCCCGCGCAAAGCGCGGTAGTTATCGAAAATATCAATATCGACGAGCTTAGATTGCTGCTAAATGCACCACATTTTATGTCTATTTAATGCTTCTCCGGCCACACAGCCGTAACGGTTGCGCGAATTGCGATTGAAGCAGAAAGGCAATTACTGATAATTTAAAAATTGAAGTCAATCTCATTTTATACTTACAGTTTATAGATTATTTACATCGATAAATTAACTCCATAGTTTCCAATGTTCAGATCGATATCGCTACATCCTTAGAAA
Source organism: Lytechinus pictus (assembly GCF_037042905.1). NCBI lineage: Eukaryota > Metazoa > Echinodermata > Echinoidea > Temnopleuroida > Toxopneustidae > Lytechinus > Lytechinus pictus. Next base: position 7,183,636 of record NC_087261.1, read on the forward strand.
GTGCGATTAATTTTGTGAATGCGTGTTGTTTCTTATGTCAATGACCGACTGCATCTACGGACCGCATGCGTAGCCCGTGACGCGTGGTAGCGAGAACGTTGGGCCCCCCAAATTCTGATCTCGGCCGCCGTTCGCGCGATCGTGCCAAAATTTGGCACGCACATTCTTTGCCACATACAGTACAAGCCAGTATAAAAAGAATTCTGAAAATAATTATATTTTATTTGTTATGAATAAGATATGCAAATTTATTCGTGAAAAACATTATTTGCAAATTTAACACCCGATTTCACTTCAAATTTTCTCTTTTTTTCCAGATAAAGATGACATCTGAAATGTCATCTTTGTAAATAAAGGTCTCCATAAAGAATAATTGCGAAAGCCAATTTTTTCCTTATGTATTTCTTTGTTTTTTCATCTTTTGTTTTTCATTGTTTTTTTCAATGGGAATTATTACAGACCATTATTAACTAAATTAAACCCTGAAGTAATTAAGCAGACCAATTAGAAAAAAAAATTCACCCTTTTGTGAATATCAACTCCCCTAGACTTCGTACACAAAGTATAAAAATTAGCCATTTTCGGCATGACATTGTCTCATAAAAAGTCATGTGGCATCGCGATGCTATACCCGTAGGTCGCGAAATTGGTCTCAAAAGTTGAGATTACAAAGAAAAAAGTCATAAAATTTTGCGGTGCTACATGTATCTTTTCGCGTTTCAGAAATATCGCACGAAGCGTGAAAAAAGTCACAGAATTTTGCGATGCTTTTTTTTGCGTTTTAGAAATATTGCGGAAAGTGGGGGGGGGGGGGGGTGGCCATGATGCCCTCCAGTCCTTTTAGGGTTAATAGAAAAAAAAAACCATTTTTTTTCAATATTTGCTCACTTTCGTTAATGTCTGTATATGTTATGTTTATAGCTGGTTGTTTGTGAACAGTTTCTATAACCTTTCTCTTGTATGCTTATCTCATTTTAGGATGCACCCACTAAGAAATCAGGTGTCTCTTCCTACAGCTCAGATTGAGGAAGGAAATCTCACCCAAAAAGGTTTTAACTTATTCTGATTTTTCAAAGAGAAATAGTTAACAATCTTTGACAAGACTTCCATCATTATGTTCCCTCCATTGAACTTGAACTAAAAAAATTATGGTAAATGGAAAGGGTATGTACAGATATATGACATATATCTAAGAGATTTAGGAAAGAAAAGTTGGATACATACCAAAAAAAGGCATTTTTTGGTCTGCGTGGCATTATGTTCACGCATGGGAATAGTGTTTTTAATAGTCACTGCATCGGCACAGCAAAGCACAAATAGCACAGATGCTGTATATATCAATTTATCCAAGCTAGGAAGACAATATACATGTACAGTACTTTTTTTCAATAGATGCGGTATAAGGTATTCCAGCAATGTTTCGTGCAGGATTGAGTGTGTGTATTGAATTATTCCTGATCGCATCATTTTATTTAGTCAGAAAAATATATTCACTACACTCTTGGAGACTAGACTAGTCGCAATATCGGCATATAATTGCTGTGAAACCCATTGCTTTCAGCAATTCCTGCTTGCTCGGTGAGTTAGGCGACAGACTGGAGATACATCAGCTGTGATCGAGAGGTTCAAATCCAACTTGAAGTACATGTATTTGTACATGTAGAAAAGAAGAGGAAGAAATGGAGAACAAGAGAGGGGATGTTTGTTGTAGGAATTGTTTTAATTAGTGGAGGGGACATGATGGGAGTCTTTCCTAATTAATCTTTCTCATATTCTGTACTTAATATCAATTTAATCTATTTAGTTTCTCTTTTTCTTTTTCTTCTTTTTTTTTTGGGGGGAGCAAATTAGTTAATTCATGGTTAATGATGTTATTGTATGTACATGTAATTACAAGTGTCTCTTTTGCAGGAAAGCTATCCCGTGCTCTCCACTGATAAAATAAGAATCCACCTCGAAACCCAAACTCACTGGTTTCAGACCGCCTCGAAGTTCGCCGGTTCCAGGTATTCTCTGATCGGGAAATTTACCCCGGTGTGAAAGCAAACTACGCGTAATATCCCCGAAAGAAAATACCCGATAAATAGTAGGTACATGTACTTGGCGAAATTACGAGAACTTTCGCGGGGATTTTTCCAAGGTCGTGGGTATTTTGGCGGTCTGAAAGCAAATTACGGGAACTTTTAGCCCAGCGTGTCGTTGGGTGCGGCGCCGTGCATGGGTTGCTGCTGGGCTAGTGATTTTGAATTTCGCGCCTTGCTGCTTATCAGACCATACTGCGCATGCTCGTAACTTCAGGAACTTATCCCGAAGGGTATGTTTCAGGGCGGTGTGAATGCAGGAATAATTAATGGGTATTTTTCAGCCTAAAAAAGTTCTCGTAATTTAACGGGGATTCTTGTGATCGAGGCGGTTTGAAACCACCTACTGTCTTCTTTTTTTTTTTTACTTCCAGTAGGATTCAATTCTGATACTCCTTTTTTAGCCTTGGATTTATATGTATGTACTGTATGTAAGAGTTATGTTTAATATCAAAGGGAGCAGTTTCAAACTGAAAAGACACGGCAAGGAGAAGACTGCTCATTTGAGGAATTTTGTGACACACTCATTTTTTTTACATGGGGAAGGGCACCCAACAGACTCTCGCATAATATTGGCATGCGGTTGTATGTAATAGGCCTACATTTGGAGAAAATGATGGGTGGGATAGGGAAAGTGCACATGGGCGACATATGAGAATAATGCCACCCACTTTTTCCCTGAAATCTCTTAAGATACAGTATATTCTAATTTTGTTTTAGCATTTTATGAAAAAAAAATTATTGTCAAAATCACCCCTCCTTATTCGTCTACAATGTCCCCCATATGTTTTATACACAACCACAAATGAATATACAGTACATGTATGTGAAATATTGTTGGGCGCCCCTCCCAAGTGTTTCCTTGTATACGCGTTCTTTTGGCTTTCCAGTTTTCCCTTGTAGTGTCGTTGATATTTATAACTTGATTTTGCGACAAGTCTAGCATCAAAGCTACCTGTGGATTTATTTTTGTCTGACTAGATAAACCAATGCCATTGGCTATTGCATGCTCTAGATAACTTGATGGATTAATACAGGTTTAGAATATCAAAATACTTGCAAATTATGCTATTTTCAAAGAAAATAGAGGACCAAATAAATTAAATCAGAATTGCAGTTTGATTTTGTATCAATTCAAATGTTTTGCAGTTCAGAATTATAAACAAAAAGTCACTAACAGGCACAAATGACAAAATGTTAAACCCAAGCCTACTACATGTACATGTAATTGACTTACTATTATTATGATTTTTCTTTTTTTTTGTTAGCATTATTATTATTTACTGAATATGGTGATGCCGATAATGGTGCTGGTTTACGATGTTATAGTTATCATTTCCATTATTTGTTGTTGTCATTATCTTTTCATTTTCTCTATCGATTGATGAATTCCTAGTGCTTGAAGCATCTTTAGATGAGGCAGAATGGGATGAAGATGATGAAGGAGAAGATGATGATGACTATTATGACTGGGAAGATGAAAGCACAGGTTAGTGGACAAGATTGTAGTAAAAAATATGCATCTTTTTGTGCAAGTTTAATTTTATTGTTTGATCTTCTTCGACTCTTACTGTTTGCTTCCATGTATTGCTGTGAACTTGGCCAAGCAATTACATACATGTTCATGTTTTTATGGTGATACTGATGGTTAGTGATATTATTGACATCCCGATCATAATTTTCTGGTGATGTCACGATGGTCTGATGCTGTTGAAGATAAGTTCACGTTCATCTTCTTCTTTTCCTCCTCCCCACTGCTGTCTTTATCTTCTTTTTTTCCTGATAAATATATATACTTGTTCTGCTTCTGCTACATGTACATTCTTTATCGCTGTTGTAAAATAAAAACATGAAAAATATTCAATATCTTTCAGATTTTACAAAGAAGTTCAATGCTGTACGAGCGTGTAACCCTCAGGTAAAGTAAATACTGATATGAATACGCGTTTGGTACTGAAAATCGTATTGAAACAGCCTTAAAAACGGACATACATGTACTGAAGGTTTTTTACATGTACTCTGCGGAGTAAAATCACATGAATGACCAGAATGCTAGAGTGAAACAATGTATGTACTTGTATAATAGAACCAAATGACTTGTGACCATTGTCTCATGTTATTAGACTCTGATGAGTGCATGTCGAAAAGCTTCAGTATGACATATCCGTTTTTATGGCTACTATATGGGTTTGACCACTAGGGCCACATGTTATACATGTATGATATTGGGTGGCTCAGAATGGAATACCAGAAATCTACCAAGTGAGAGGGCCAATATTGTCCGAATACATGTAGTAGATGCCTGCTGATGTCCTATTAACCAATCATAAAGTGATTGAGTAAATCATGCCTGTTATCACAATAAGTTGTCTTTTATTTAAGTATCTTCCCCTCGTTTCGATTGTGTCATTCTTTACCCAATCTCCTCTATTCTTCGTGCTTCCAAAGATGTTTTCTGTTCTAGGGCCCTGTTGTATAAAAATGAACTTTGCCATCCAATACAATGCCTGGTTATGATGTTGAAAAATCTTAACAACCAATCAGAATAAAATGATTTATGGAAGTAACCATGATTAGACGGCTAAGTTTATACCATTATCACTTTCAGCCCCTAGATCTTGACATTCTTTGAATTTTTCACATTCACGTTGTGTTGTCATTCCTGGTGGGTGTTCCATAAAGCTGTTCATGACTTAATGTACAGCTGGGACATGTTCTTAGGTGCTAAGTCAGCTACAGAGGGATATACCATTTAGCACAAAAAAGGGTCACCAGTCGTGCGTTAAGTCATCATAACTTACAAACAACTACATGTATGTGAAACACCCATTTGCATATTCATTGACTTGCTTCTACCCATATTTCCTTATCGCACAGTCTAAACCCGGAATGAACCCAGCCAGCCACAAAGAGGCCTCTTCATTTCAGGTCAGTTTATTTTCTTTCTTTTTTTTTTGTGTTTTTTTTTTTGGCGGGGGGGTGGTAACTTTTGCTAGGAATGAGTTCCATGCTCCACCTTTCTCTGGTAATCCATACCTGCTGCGAGATTTGACTGTCCCTTTCATAGTCTTGTTTTTTTCTTTCCCAGCCCCATGAAAAGTCAATGCACCGATACGCCAGCAAGGTAACAGTTGATAAATACTCCGGTCCACGCTCTCTTTCCAACTCAGCCACCAACTCTCTAATGAAGACTAACAAGAAAGTGGAATCAGACAGGTATTCCAACCATTATAGAAAGACATAGGCTTACATGACAAAGGTCTTATTAAATATAAAAAAAGAACTGAACTTTTATTCATGTTTTATTTAATATTATTAATGAAAAAGCACCCACGAGAGAAAAAAAGTCAAATTCGTGCAGACAGTTTCAAGACATCTGTGACTGTAAAGTCATCATGTACTATCTCATTCGGAGATCAACTCATAATAATGTAAGGGATGAAATTAGGTGCTTGAATGTGGGGTTGTAATTTTTTAAGCAATCTGCTTTATTGTCAATCCTCCTGCTAACAAATCATTTTGTTTGGATTGATAGGTTAGCACAGTTTAGCTATGATTCATGCTTATGAAAAATGTGTTTTACGAGTGGTACGAATGCAGAAGAAAACAATAAATGAAATCAGAATTAAATTTGTTCTTATGTCTTTTTCAGAGTAAGAGTGAAAGATAAAGCTGATAGAGCTACAATGGAGCAGGTAAACCTTCAATATTCCAATTCATGATACATACCATGTCAGTCATTTTTCTTTCTTTTTGAATTGGGTTTAACTGTGAGACACCATAACTCAATGAGTCCTATACATGACTTAACTTGACTAGGGGTATAATGAAACTTGTGTGTAATATTAATTCATATTGTGTTCAAGACTTAACAAAAGTAATAACCATCTACTTTGCCCTGCATTGAATTCCACAGTGGATTTCCTGTTGCTGTATTGTTTACCTTTGCAGACTAGCTTAGAAGTCAGTTCAATCAAACGTTTTTAGGAATGGTGTTGTGTGAATTGCAAACAGACCCTGAAAATGGACTTTTGAGTTTCATCATAGCTAGATGGCCAAGATGGCTAGATGTTTTGAAGATTGTTATACATGTACCCCTGTTTAACAAAGTTTGATTTGGGTGCATAGGAATCAGCTTTATACAGTTGGACGATCTGATGTGTGGTCTATTGCAAACCTTGCAGATCGAACTACTTTCTCACTTTTTATCCAATGCTCACAAGCCTTAGCAGACATTTGGCTTGGATGGGAGATGTGCAGGACAGATTTTGTTAATGATTTTTGTGATACCATGCTTAGGTAATATGGCAATTAATCAGAAAAAGATTCATTTAGTTGTATTTCTCACATAAGGCCCCCATGATAAGATGGGGTATTAATCATTTTCATTAATATTTTTTAAATTCTTAAATCCTGTAGGTTCTCGACCCTAGAACTAGGATGATTGTGTTTAAGATGTTGAGTAGACATGTTATTAGTGAAATCAATGGATGTATCAGTACTGGAAAGGAAGCTAACGTCTACCATGCTACGACAAAACTAGGAGAACATAGAGCTATCAAGGTAGGTGGAATATGATTATGATAAGCCTTTCTTGTAATAGCAATGAATAATGATGATGATGATGACGTTGATAATAATTTCATTTGTATAGCACTTAATACTAAATGTTTCTAAAAATGCTCTACATTTTAATGATAATTAACCCGGTCATCGTATCCTTACATGCCTGCACATTATGTATGCACTATGTACCTTCTCCACTCCCTGGGGAGTATTCCAACAAGAGTTCCGAGATTTCATTGCTAGGAATAGGCTTTCGCATCCATCGGGTTCCCATTTATACCTGGGTGGAGAGAGGCTAAGTGTGAATTGACGCCTTGCCAAAGGACACTAGACGGTGGCGGGTTTCAAAGACACGACCCACAGAATACAAGACGAGAGTCAGAACAGGTATCCCACCACACTTCAACCCCAAACTTACAATAAGTCACCCAAAATAAGTTTGGAGAATTTATTGAGTTTGAAAAAACAGTAGATCTTAAGCTTTGAAATGATATATAGCCTGTCTTAATTCATAACAGTAAACCGCACAGGTACTTGATTGAATGTATAAGAAATTCTGAGAGAGTTCCAAAGAATAAAAGAAGGAAACAAGGTTTGAAATTTGATGTTCACTGAAGCAAAGGATATGCATACGTAACTGCAATCTCAGTGAAATTATAGAAACTGCATCAAGAAGAAGAATTACTCTTTCAAATCGTCTAATTATATAAACTATATAGTTTGAAGTAGTTTCCAGCAAAAACAAGCATTCGTCCAAGATATATATACCAGAAAAATATCCTGGATTGAGTATTTAACGAAAAAGAAAATTAAACCAAATTATTCAAAATTTTGGTTGTGATATTTTGATGTTTATTTATTTATCTATTTTCTTTTTCTTTTTAGATCTATAAGACATCGATTCTGACGTTCAAAGATCGAGATAAGTATGTGACCGGAGAGTTTCGTTTCCGACACGGCTACTGCAAGAGCAATCCTCGCAAGATGGTACGAACGTGGGCAGAGAAAGAGATGCGCAATCTCCTCAGGTCAGTTGAAATAAGAAAAAATTATTTACCTGTTTTATAAAAACTCCAATCTCGTCCAGAAGATACTTGTATTGTCTGCAGGCTGTCAAAATCTTATATCTCAAATTCAGAAAAATTGACGTCAGCTCTGAAAAAGCTGTATTTTAGAATCATGAGATTTGGGGGCAACATTATATTTTATAAAAACAATCTTCTAGTTCCTGTTGAGAACCCATTTCTTGGTAAAAGAAGATTGCAACCAATGTCATAACACTAGCATACATGTAGACCTTTTTTGAGCCATCCTCAAATTTGTTAAAGGAGAATGAAACCTTTAGAACAAGATAGCTTGTATGATAACAGAAAAATCAAAGAAACAGATCAACAAAAGTTTGAGAAAAATCGGACAAATAATGGGAAGGTTATGAGCATTTGAATATTGTGATCACTAATGCTATGGAGATCCTCAAATCGGCAATGCGACAAAGATGTGTGATGTCACTTATGAACAACTCTCCCCATTACTCTAGTATATATTTCACTTAAATTGCGTCTTATATCACATCTATCAGTAGATCATGTGTTCTTTCTATAGGAGGGCATGTAATACAGATTTTTAATGTACATCATGGATAAAGAGTTTGTCAGAAAAAAAAGACATTTTGGGGGTATTTTATAGTCCATCAAAGGGAAAGTTGTTCACATGTGACATCACACATCTTTGTCGCATTGCCAAAGGGAGTATTTCCATAGCATTAGTGATTGCAATATTCAAATGCTCGTAACTTTCTCATTGTTTATCCGATTTTTCTCAAACTTTCGTTAATCTGTTTCTGTGATTTTCCTGTTTCGACACAAGCCTACTTATTCCAAAGGTTTCATTCCCCTTTAAATTTTTCGATACATGATTTTTACCTTCCCACTTACAATATGGTTTCATTATTTGGGAATCGCAAAACACTGCACTCATCTATCCACATGTTTTGGCCACTTAAAGATAAATTTGAACTTATTTCCAAGACTTTCAACATATGAATAGACTGATGATTATGCATTCACAAAATTAACAGTTTAGAAAACTGTTTGGGCCTTACATGTATGTACAGTGTTAGTCGACCTGCTCTGTGGGAAGATGTTATAGATTGCCAATGTACGCATAGAGAAAGACACTTAACTTCCAAGTAGATCTAGATTTCATCGCAACTGAAGATAATTAGTTGTTGTTGATCCTTCAATTTTGAGAATACATGTCATTAGGATTTGTGATATTGGTTCTATCTTTTTTACAGGTTACATAACGCTGGAGTAACTTGCCCTGAACCTCATGTTCTTAGAAGCCATGTTCTAGTGATGGATTTTATTGGGACCGATGGATGGTAAGTAATGATAAGATTTACTCATCCCTCCCTCGCTTTCTCCTTCCCCATGTTTTATTTCCTCTTTCTCATGTCTTTTCTGCATTCTGCTCTTCTACATGTATGTTTCTAGTCTCTCTCTTTATCTTTGTCCATTTCTCTATAACTCTGCATCCCTTCTCATTCTCTACCCCTTCCTCTGTCCACCCCCCCCCCTCTTTCTCTCACTCTCTGACTTTTTCTTATACTCTTTGATTTTACTCTTTTCCCCCGTTCTCTCTCTCTCTTTGCATCTCCATGTTCCTCCTATCAATCCATCACTCTCCATATTGGACATAGCTCTGGTATAAGTAGTTCTGTATTACATGTAATGGGCTCACTATTGCACATACATGTAGTAGCTGTAGTACATGTATAGCAGTAGCAGTAATGGTAGTAGCAGAAGTGGCAGCAGCAGCAGCAATAGAAGATGTAATGGTAGTCCTACCCAGAGAATAATTTCAATTATTTAGAACCTTCTTTTAGCACAAGGCTATTCTGTCGTATTGTCCATTGCTGCGAATGCTTGTTGAAATCATGTACTCAGTAATCTGTGCTGTTTATTTTCGTTGACCAGGCCGGCTCCGTTATTGAAGGACGTGAATCTAAGTGAAGGGAAAGCGAGGGAGCTCTACTTAGAATGTATTCAACAGGTCCGCAAGATATACCAACAAGCCAAACTTGTCCATGCTGATCTCAGTGAATTCAACATGCTGTAAGTGTATCATATTGGAGAGTGGTACGGCCGTCTTGGCAAATTTATTGAGTTTGTTATTAAGATTGTATAGAGAAATTAAATTCTTTATTAAATGGAGATGATCATGATAAATGGGGGTGTTTGTTGTTGTTGATTTAGTTTTTGATGATGGTGATGAGAGTTAAGTAGGTTGCATCAAAATCCATTTTAAAACACCTTTTCAGTAATTAACATTATAATTTTTAATAAACACTCTTTTTTTAGTATCAATTCTCTAATTTCATTGAATAAAGGTTTCAAAGTATGTTTACTAACTCATGTAGGATTATGATATCATTGGCATCTGGACTCATTCATTGCAGCCATGACTTACTTTGGCGCAAATCAAAGTTGACATCATAGTAAAAATACATCTTGATTATCCAAGCGTTAAGACATACCACATAGCAGAGGCGTCGATCATGGGGGGGCAGGGGGGGCAACCGCCCCACCAATGAAAATATTGGGGGGGGGCAAACATATCGTTTTGCCCCCCCAATAATTCCGCATGTGCAAAAAATAAAATAAGATTGTAATGTTACACAGAAATCAGAAAGCGAGATTGAGATACACAACTCGTTCTTCATCTAAAATCGTGCTCAAAATGTCCGGTGTTCAGATTAGAATATAAAAAAATTTCAGCTCGCGCTTCGCGCTCGCATCATTTCTGTAGCAAAAACCCATACTTTTCATGATTGAATAGGTGAATAGAATGTCCCGTTTTCAGTTCTATACCTAAAAAGAACTCCCACTTCGATTTGCAATTATCTTTTTTTGGATATATTTCTTGTTCTTTATTAAAAACGTCAATTAAACTCTCTTTTTTTAAGATCAAAATATCAAAATTTTCAGCTCGCGCTTCGCGCTCGCATATATTATTTTTTAATTTTTTAAAAAATTTAATTTGTTGGTGAGATGTGTGTGCGTGTGTGTGTGTGTGTGTGTGTATATATATATATATATATATATATATAATCTCTATATATATATATATATATAATCTATATATATATACATATAGGCATATGTGTGTGTGTGTGTGTGTGTTTGAGTCTGTTTGTTTTGTGTGATCGAGCGCCTTTGGAAAGTTGATTCATGATTTTGCCCCCCAATCTGAAAAATGGATCGACGCCCCTGCCACATAGATGTGGTATCCGATAAGTTGGGAGAAGATACTCTTTCAGGCCATTCATGTATATAATTATTATGTGTTCATGAAATATACCACATATATATTGTATCCTATAATTTGGGAGAAGAAACTCTTTCAGGCCATTCATGTATATAATTATTATGTGTTCATGAAATATACCACATATATATGTGTTCATGAAATATACCACATATATATTGTATCCTATAATTTGGGAGAAGATACTCTTTCAGGCCATTCATGTATATAATTATTATGTGTTCATGAAATATACCACATATATATTGTATCCTATAATTTGGGAGAAGATACTCTTTCAGGCCATTCATGTATATAATTATTATGTGTTCATGAAATATACCACATATATATTGTATCCTATAATTTGGGAGAAGATACCCTTTCAGGCCATTCATGTATATAATTATTATGTGTTCATGAAATATACCACATATATATTGTATCCTATAATTTGGGAGAAGATACTCTTTCAGGCCATTCATGTATATAATTATTATGTGTTCATGAAATATACCACATATATATTGTATCCTATAATTTGGGAGAAGATACTCTTTCAGGCCATTCATGTATATAATTATTATGTGTTCATGAAATATACCACATATATATTGTATCCTATAATTTGGGAGAAGATACTCTTTCAGGCCATTCATGTATATAATTATTATGTGTTCATGAAATATACCACAGTTATATTGTATCCTATAATTTGGGAGAAGATACTCTTTCAGGCCATTCATGTATATAATTATTATGTGTTCATGAAATATTTTTTCCTTAATTTGGGGATTTGTGAGGTGTCAATTTTTGTACGCACACGGTCTATCTGACAAGGCTTAAAGTGAATTTAGACAATCTCACCATCGTATTATGTTTCTCTTGACAGGTATTGTGCAGACAAGCTGTATATCATAGATGTATCTCAATCTGTCGAGCATGACCATCCCAGTGCCTTGGAATTCCTTCGCAAAGATTGCACCAATGTCACCGGTAATTATATTATAAACAAAAATAATATAATCGCTAGAGGGTATTCATTTGTCTCGCAATCTACTATGGTCAACAAGGATTAGTATAAATAGAGTACGTTTTCAGATAATTTTCGTCACTTGATAAAGAGTTGCAGCGGCACTCGAAAGCTTGTGAACTTGTAAGCTAGTGAACACTTTTTGCGAGAGTGATCACGAATTTCCTAGAAAGCCAGTGAACACTTTTTGCGAGAGTGATCACAAATTTCCTTGTTGACCATAGTAGATTGCGAGACAAATGAATACCCTCTAGCGATTATTTCAATCCGCAATAATGAACCTATTTAGTATTATTGAACGAACATATGGGCGCCCCGCCCTAAAGTTGACTCGAAGATACGAACGATGTAGTAAGAAGATAGTTCGATTTTCCAACCACTTGACCTTTCTTGTGCGTTGCATTAAAGCGTCAGTGGTTCCCAAAGACCTGCGGGTCAAGCCTCCTATGAACACCAAAGGAGCAAGAAAGGTAGCAGAAACGGCCGCCCTCCGTTTTCTGAAAGAACGCATCTTTCTCACTAGATGCACGATTGATTCGGCTAAGACGGAATACGAAACTTTAAAAGCCGATATCAAAGAGACTATGCAAGCCCAACATAGTACAGACATTCTGAAGGTTAATGAAAATATCTACGCAGATGTTTTCGCTAAATGCAAGAAAAGGCAACAGGCTAAATTTGAAAAGTTGATACAACCCAAATCGAAGAAGGTCACCGCCTCATTAGCGAATGAGGATAAATGGTTTGTTAATCTATCCTCGAGACAGATCACCTCCACCGAGGAGCAATTGCTTAAGAAAGGCCTCGCCTTTGCCGTGTCGCCCCCAAAATTGCCCATTACCGAGATTGTAGCTAAGGTTGAAACCGTGGTCAAGTATATTGATCCAGTTTCGGCCGATGCCGCACGAAAAGATGTAGATTCCATTCTACAGAGAGCACGTTCTCCGAAACCGAATACCACAAGAGAGATGCGTGATGCTCTTAAAACACTCAAGAGTGATGATAGCATCACAATTCTCCCTGCGGATAAGGGTAGGGCCACAATCATTTTAGATAGTACCGCCTACGAAGACAAAATGACCGAGCTTCTGAGCTCTGGTCCGTATAAAATGCTAAAGAAAGACCCCACAGATCGAATGTGTCGCAAACTGACCAGTACGTTACTGGCACTAAAGAAAGACAAAGTTCTAGATGAGGCTACATACAAAAAGATAAAGCCCACACAGAAACAGCCACCTAGAATATACATGTACGGGTTGCCCAAAATACACAAACCCGGGATACCTCTCAGACCAATAGTATCATGCATAGGTTCATTTGCCTATAACCTATCAAAGTACCTGGCGGACATCCTGTCCCCTCTCACTAACTGCTCAGAACACACGGTTTCCAACTCCAGTGAATTCGCTGAATTCACATCGGAGCAGACAGTTAACGAACAGGAATCCATGATCTCTTTTGATGTAGTCTCCCTCTTCACTAACGTACCGATAGAGGGCGCATGCAGTACGGCCCTGCAACGCATGCAATCCGATCCCACATTATCAGAACGTACCACACTTATGCCCGAACAGATAGCCGAACTCCTGGAGTTCGTCCTCAGATCCACATATTTTCTGTACAGAGGCTCTTTCTATGAGCAAACAGAAGGAGCAGCAATGGGTAGCCCAGTCTCAGCGGTTGTGGCTAACCTATATATGGAAGGTTTTGAACAGAACGCTTTGCCCAAGTGTCCTTCCACATGCCACCCTCGGGTGTGGAAGAGATACGTCGATGACACTTTCATAATCGTAAACAGATCCGAAACAGACAGCCTACTCTCATACATGAATAGCCAGCAACCGTCCATCCAGTTCACTCTGGAGACTGAGCAAGGAGGGAAATTAGCATTCCTTGACACGCTAGTCCAAAGACACGAGGGCGGGAAACTCTCCACCTCTGTCTACCGCAAGCCCACTCATACAGACCAATACATACCATATGATTCTCATCACGACAAATCGGTCAAGAAGGGTCTTGTTAAATGCCTGTTCGACAGAGCAGCACGTATCATAACTCACCCACCTGAACTCCCGAAAGAAAGAGCACACATACGTGGCGCCTTGTACAGCAACGGCTACCCACGCCGTTTTATCAAGAACACTTTCAAGAAAAAACAACCACCAAGGGATCAGAAGGTTTTCAAGACTTGCACAGTCTTGCCATACATAGATGGCCTCTCACAACAACTTAAACGCCGATTAGAAGGTCACGGTATCCGAACGGTTTTCCGCTCGGACACCACCTTACACAAACAGCTTGTACACCCCAAAGACCCTATCCCTGATCACAGACGTGATGGCGTAGTATACAACATTCCTTGCCAGGGATGTGACGGGTCTTACATCGGAGAAACAGCCCGACCGATAGTTGAACGCATTTCTGAACACAAGCGCGATGTTCGGTTACAGCGAACCGACACATCCGCGGTGGCAGAACATGCTTGGGAGAAGCAACACCACCCAGATTGGGAGGGTGTACATTGCATTGCCAAAGAGAGACATTGGTATACACGCAGGATTAAGGAGGCTATTAGTATACGTCTTTGTCCTAACAACTTCAACAGAGACAGCGGGATCGACATCCCCGACTTCTGGATGCGAACCATCCGACAGCACAATACCCCCTTACCTGGCAGTGCACGCCGACCCGATCGTTCCTGGCCCCGAACGAGGGACCGCTCAGCTAGTCAGCCCCCGCCCACGGGAAACTAGCGAGCCCGCCAATTTTGTCTAATTTGCATATTGCCGACCCACGGCGTATTTGCATATACCCCCGGCTTATTTGCATATACGGATTACCGGCCGCACCGACGCAACGGATCAATGCCCACCTATTGTTCTCGCGTTCGTGCGTACGGTCCTGGAGATTAGTATAAATAGAGTACGTTTTCAGATAATTTTCGTCACTTGATAAAGAGTTGCAGCGGCACTCGAAAGCTCGTGAACTTGTAAGCTAGTGAACACTTTTTGCGAAAGTGATCACGAATTTCCTAGAAAGCCAGTGAACACTTTTTGCGAGAGTGATCACGAATTTCCTTGTTGACCATAGTAGATTGCAAGACAAATGAATACCCTCTAGCGATTATTTCAATCCGCAATAATGAACCTATTTAGTAAAAATAATGTAGAACATAACATTTCCAGACCTGCCAACCAGTACGTTTTAGGCGTATTTAGTACGTTTTTGCAACCAAAATACGGCAGTACGTTTTTTCTTTAAAAAATATGTTTTTTTTTACAAAATCGTAATTTATTGAGAAAAATCATCTCTATATGTCTCTATTTCATAAAACGTACACAAATATGGTTATTAGATTAATGTAATTTCAGGTAATTTTTTTTTTTCAATCATTTTGTTAAAACCAGGGTGAAGGTATACACATCTTTCAATTTTTTTTTAATCTGCAAGAGCAGTGCGCATTTTAGCTTGCATGCAGCTTGAGCGCCGCGATGAGCAAGTGTGCCAAGCATTTTATTATGAAATACACTTTTTTGGGGAAAAATACATTTTTTTAATCACAGAATACAGTTTTTCATTCCCAGAGGTTGGCAGGTCTGCATTTCAATGAATGGGACATCTTTCAAGGTAATCACACCTCATCTCCAGCCTGTTGATTATATCCTGTTGTCCAAAGTGTATGAATACCAATGACTCTTTGTAATTTTTCGGCTGAGAGTGAGGTATGATTACCTTGAAGCATGGCCTGTTCATTGAAGTGTTAGGTTCTATTTATTATGTTTGTCTTCAAGTTGATATCCTGTCAATCTTTTGGTAATTATATTATCTCTCTTTGCTTCTGTTGGTGTTATATTGTGACATTTTATCGTAAATTGACAAATGGTCTATACCCACTTAATCTGATTTTTAATTTTTGTCACATCTCACAAGGTCTAATCGTGTTTCTCTACAACCGCATTGTCTACTTCTTATTTGATCTACTTAGATTCCTTTTTCCACTGTGTGTACATGTAGGTTTAGTTGGGCTTTTTGATATGATGAACTGTGCCCGAAACAGTTCTCATTGATATACATCATTGTTCTACACACTACACTCTCAACAGAATAAAGAAAGACAAGTTTGTGCATGGAATTATGTTTCCTGATCCTTGTCGCCGTCTTTCTGAAAGCCATACACTCAAACACTATATAATTTTTTTTAATGTATATTATCTTTTATTGGTGTTTAATGACCACTGGTCTTGTGATTTATGGTCAAGTTGATCGTCAGGTTTCTTTCAAAATGGTGGTGTATAATTGACTGTACTTTTTTACGACTTCCTTTTAACCTTTTATTCAGAGTACTTCAAAAGAAATGGCGTGTGCACAATGACAATGAGAGAACTCTTTGAATTTGTGACTGATCCTAATATCAACGATGACAACATAGAGCAATATCTAGATAAGGTAATTTCATGAAGACATTTTATCCAGTGCCTTTCAGCCAATCAGAATCAAGGAAAGTTGTCGGATCTGACAACTTGTCGGACCAAATAGTTGATGAAATGCACCTTGGGTATTGGGGGAGCATCAAGGAGATCTGAGATAGGAGTTTTATTGATGGTTGCCTTGACAACAGCACACCATAATTTTATGTTACAGATAATTTGGTATTAATTGCTCGTTGATGGCCACTTAAGAACTGTTATGAAAATGTATGGGCCCCATCTTTCAAAGAGTTACAATTGATATTGTAAAATGGCCAGGACCTTTTCAAGGTGTTAACATTTTCTTGATACGCACCATATTTCACTTTAGAATTAGAGTGTGTTGGAAGAATTGCTATTCCCAAATGATCAGAAATACATTTTGTTGTTGTTGTTGGTAGTCACTGGTAATGGATGCAGAAATGCATGTATTGGACTACACACAAGTGTGACTGATTGATCGAATGAACAAATTAATGCATTATTAAATGAATGAGTGGATGTATTGATATATGGGTGGATGAATAATGAATAGTTTAATGAATGAGTGAATGAATTATTGAATGAATGAATGAATTATTGAATGAATGAGTGGATGTATTGTATGGACAGATGAATAGATGAATGAATGAGTGAATAAATGAATGAAAGAATGAATGGATGTATTGATATATGGACCAATGAATAATGAAAAGTTGAATGCATTAGTTAATTAATTTGATGAAAAAAATAAATCAGCAATGAATTAATAGTCGAATCTGTTGCTAGTAAATAAATTTCATTCATCTCACACAGGCCATGGAGATTGCATCAAGCAAGTCCTCTGAAGAGGTCTCGGCACAGGATGAAGTGAATGAGGAGGTGAGAAGCATGGTCTATACTAGAAACATGATACTAGTATTCTTATAGACTAGCAACATGATAGTCTATATCAAGGCACCAAGGTTTGCTTTGCAAACTCTTCACTCAAGGGAAAGTGGTCTGGAAATGCAGCCTAAGGTCCCTGCTAATGACTTGATTATGCAAGGTCCTTTTGAAGTTAAAACAGCAAGTTGTGTTTGTGTTAGTCTTGTGTGAAGACCCATGTGCTGACAAAAAGTTACAGTCAGGGTCTGTGCCTGCAGACTAATGGCCCCCTAATACGTTCAGGTATTACCACACTTGTGCTGTCAATCATGAATTGTGATCAGTAACATTATTAAGACATCACTATGATTGCAACAGGCAGGTTTTTTATTGAATGCAAATTTTAACCAAGTAGGCCTATTCAATGTTGTTGAGAGTGATTATCCTGAACAAGGCAGTTTTAAGTACAGTACGAACATGTGCAAGTTACATGTAATTGAAATAAAATTCCAAAACCATTGATTTAGAACACTTAAAAGGATTTCAACATCATTCGACTCAGAAAGTGGATTGCCTGTTCTGGTCTGAAATGATTCTTCTATTAAATTAGGTGATTATTCAACTTATGGAAGATAGATTTGTGCATAGTCTACTTACATAATATTGAATAGCCTTGAGGGGAACATCAAATATATTGCCCGCAACAGAATCATATTGGCCCAAGTCTTTAGACAAGGGCAATGTTGTTCTTTTAAGGGCAATATATTTTATTTTAGCCAGTCAATGTTTTTGTTGTAATCCAAATCAGACATCTAGAGCAAAAATCTTGAAAATGGAGATATTTCTTTTAAGAATAGGGTTCTATGTTGCCATTTTTATATCAGGATAGGTTCTGCACTTTACCATTATGACGTACTTGTAATTTTAAGATCTCGGGACTCATATCCAGCGCCCGGATCCAGCGTTGTTTTTATTATGGCGTATATTGTTGCTGCGCAGATCATTATGAAGCATATCTCTTCTTACGCATCCTCAAGTGCCTGGATGTGAGACGGAAAATGCAAAGGTATATTTTGTGTCATCTCTGCATTCAAAGTCAATACGCGCATAGAGACTGAGCAAAATACAAATGGTATACCTATCCCTTCCCGATATACAGAAAATCTAGGGCAATATGACTTTGTAAATTACCAGCGTCTGATTCGGGTAATGATGTATTATATTTCTTTGTTTATTCAGGTGTTTCGACAAGCATTCATTCCTCAGAAACTTGAGCAGGTCAATCACTATATGAAGGAAATAATCAAGGCACAAGAAAACAAGGAACATGAGGTAAGGGTAACCTTTAATTTCATTTCTTTTTTCTTGTAGCTCACATTTGCTGCTTGAAGAAAACTTTGATTATTACAGGGTTTATTTCCTATTCATACCCATTCTTTTACCATTGGACCTTTGTCAGTTGATTTGTTTCTATTCCTGCATGCGAATTCTTCATTTCTATAATCGTCTTCATGGCTAGTTTTGAGTATCATTTTTTCCCTTGGCTGCCTTTAAGGTTAGAATTGGATTTTTTGTTTTTGTTTGCTTTCTTATGCTTACAATAGACTTGCAAATAAGTCAAAATTCTTCCATCACATACATGTACATGTATAATTTTGCCTGACTGAAGGCTGAATTTGAACAAAGAGAGATGATACGCAGGAATTATGGGTTATATATGGGGCCCATAGGCTACCGTGTCATGCTAAGACTTGATAAAAATTGTAGAATTGTTGAACTTATGTTGTCGGTTAGTATTCATTCAAGTCAGCATTAATTTGCAATATATTTTACTCTTTGGAATCCTTCATATGTGTACTGGTGTAAAGTTATAAGGAGTTTACACTGAAGTATTATTGTACTTAGTATGAAACATTCATGTACATCCTTTGATGTAATACTCAACACATTTAGCATAAAAATTGACCTGGTAAACTTTTCTGACTTGTTGGTAATGTTATACTGAATCTGATTGTATTCAAAGCTTCATGGATGTTACGTTTCATATTAATAATAATGATAAGAAAAGTTATAGAGCGCAGCTAGATATCCACTTGATGTTATATCATATCAAGTGGATAGCTAGCTGCACTCTTTAACTTTTTTTATCATTATAGATAAAATCTGAAAATTATTTTACTTTTTTTGAGTCAAGGAAAAATCAGGGAATTTGATAAAAAATACCTCAAATCAGGGAAAAATGCCTCAAATGAGGGAAAAATCAGAATTTTGATCAGCCCAAAAGTCGAAAGCCCGGTAGTCAGTCAGACTCTGTTATATTTTGTTGCATATCAAAACAACATCTATTGAATGACTGCGGTATTAGTTTTACAGTATTGTTTTTTATACTGAAATGACACGTAATTCACTGCAACAACCTAGAAAACTTGCGAAACTGGGAATGGGTTTAAAGGACAAGTCCACCCCAACAAAAAGTTGATTTGAATAAAAATAGAAAAATCCAACAAGCATAACACCGAAAATTTCATCAAAATCGGATGTAAAATAAGAAAGTTATGACATTTTAAAGTTTCGCTTAATTTCACATAACAGTTATATGCACATCCTGTTCGGTATGCAAATGAGGAGACTGATGACATCATCCACTCACTATTTCTTTTGTATTTTATTATATGAAATATTCTAATTTTCTCCTCATTGTCAAGTGAAACAATGATTAATTCCTCCCTGAACATGTGGAACTAACATTGTTTAATACTATATGGTTCAGTCAAGTTGGTCCTTATTGTCAAATCTGTAAAGATTGAAATATTGTATAATTCAAACAATAAAAAACAAAAGAAATAGTGAGTGATAGACATCATCGACCATCTCATTTGCATGTCACTGAGTTGTACATGTACTTGTCACTTTTTGTGAAAAATAAGCAAAACTTAAAAATGTTAGAACTTTCTTATTTAACATCCGATTTTGATGAAATTTTGAGCATTATGCTAGTTTGATTTTTCTCTATTTATTCAAATCAACCGTTTTCTGGGGTGGACTTGACCTTTGAATAATTATCAGGGAATTTTTAAAATTCATCAGGGGAAAATTGGGGAATTTTGATTCCTTGAAAAGCTGGGAACACTGGATGTAACAGAGCTCATAATAAAACTTCTCTACTCTTTATTCACACACAGGATTTGTTTAATAGATGTGCTAGGAATTTTTTTTAGGGGGGGTGTGCATAGTCTACTCTTTGTCTACTGAGTGATAATTACTCAGCATGCATAGTTTCATAGAAAAAAAATGTTTATAGGGAAGAATAATTTAAAATCTTAGCATTGACACTTTTTTTTTAAATTCCCAATATTATCAATCAATGTTGCAGTATCTGTAGCAGTATTTGGTTTCTATGTTTACAAGCATTTATGTATGAAAATATGATTTCTCTAGTCATGGGGAAAATACACTTTTTTTGTACAACAGTTCAGTTGATATCGATTGTGATGATTACAGAAAGTATTTGACACAGGGCTTAAATTGTTTGATTTTGTTTACTTTCTTGTCTAGATGTATTATAAGACGATTACAGGACTCAAACAAGACCTGAGTGGTGTACAAGAGGTATGGTCAAATGCTTGCTATCATGAACTTATTCATCATGTATGACTTTTCTTTTATGTGCCAATACCTTGACTGTACTGGAATCATGTAGCATTGAGCGGAGATAGAAACTGTTTTTAGAGTGTACTTATATTTCTACTCGGGGAGCATTTTATGTTATAAAATGTGGAGCATGGCAAGAAACTTTACTTTCAATTGCAAATCAAGCTCATCTGAGCTTGTACAGAGTTGCACTCGGTAAAGCGAGGTGATGCGAGCTAAAGCGTGGTAAATTGAGGGGTAACGCTGCATTAGCCTATTTGTAAGCTGCTGGCTGTTGCTCGTTGTCGCTCATCCTTCCTTGCTCACAATTACGCGTTGCCACTCATCTACGTTCGTATAAATTTTGGTTGCATTCTGTTGCGGATGTTTGAAAAAACTTAAAATTACCAAACTGGTAGGTGTTTCATAAAGCTGCCCATGAAGCTACGCACAACTTTACGGACGACTGGAACATGTTCTAATGTTCTAAATGAATAACATAGGGATGTATCATCTAGCACAAGAAGGGGTCACCAGTCGTGCGTAAAGTCATTCGTATTTAACGAACAGCTTTGTTGAAACACCCACCTGGAATGCAAGTCTGCATTATCGCTGATGTGGTTTACGGTACACCATGTGTAGTGTCATAGAAACAGTGGATAGAAGAAGAGAAGAAATGGATAGGCGAGAAAGTGGAGATTTGAGAGTAGAGTATTCTTTCTTGTAAGTAGTCCTGAAAAGGACTGTAAACCAGGAAAGATTGAAGAGTTGAGAACAGCTTGAGTAGTGGAGCCGATGAGGAGATGCTGGCTTGAGTAGGCGAGTAGAGATGGTGAGTAGTAGAGAGACTCGACGTTTCGGGCAGGTTGACTGTCCGTCTTCAGGAGTGAGTGTTCGCTTGGCGTGCGGCGGTACTTATGACGTTCGTGCGGACGTGGGGGAAAGCGCTGGGCCGGCGGTCACGGCGGGCTGTCGTCTACTCAAGCCAGCATCTCCTCATCGGCTCCACTACTCAAGCTGTTCTCAACTCTTCAATCTTTCCTGGTTTACAGTCCTTTTCAGGACTACTTACAAGAAAGAATACTCTACTCTCAAATCTCCACTTTCTCGCCTATCCATTTCTTCTCTTCTTCTATCCACTGTTTCTATGACACTACACATGGTGTACCGTAAACCACATCAGCGATTGTACATACCACCATGCAAACCTTCAAACAACATCTGACTCAGCTCTACGGGGAGCCTACTCAACGCACCGCCAGGCAACTTCAGCGCGACGTAGTCAAATCAGCTAAGCTTACCAACCACCTCACCTTCCTTAAACGCTGCCGTGACTCCGATATCATCCCGCCAGGACTTCAACTTAAGTCTTCTGTTGACACCCCGAAAGCCAGACGCATCCTGCACCAAGCCAGCCTAGACCTCACTCGCGAACGCATCTCACGCACCCGACACCAACTCCACGATCTCAACTCAAGCATCGCTTCTACTCAAACTCAACTCAGCCGACGACTCAAGCCAGACGACCTAGACAAAGTCCAAGCATTCAACAACTACACATCTCGCAAAGCCTTCCAGTCCACCAAACTGAAGCAAATCAATAAGTTCGACCGACTCCACTCCCGCAAGCCCACACAAGCCAATCAACAACCTCCGACCGAAACAACCAAGGACACCGTAATCAACCTTAGCCGACACCAACTTACCCAAGCCGAACACAAAGTACTCTCACTCGGACTCAACTTCGCCGTAGCTCCCAAGAAGATCCCTTTCTCCGACATAGTACAGCAAGTTGAACCCAAACTCCGGTTTCTCTCCAAAGCAGCCGCCAACGAAATTAGACTCAAAGTGACCAATGCCCTCTCCGACGCCAAGCCACCTAAACCAAACCTCTCGAAAGAAGAACACTCTGCCATCCAGGACCTCCGACGTAACCAATCCATCCACATCCTTCAAGCTGACAAGGGCAACGCCACCGTTGTTATGGACCAAGACGTATACGATGACAAGATCGAAGACATTCTCCAGGACAAGGACACCTACTCCAAACTCAAAAGAGACCCAACTCCGGCCAACGAAAGAAGAATCAACCAACAACTGCTAACTCTTCACCGATCCGACGCACTACCCAAGGCACTCTACTTCCAACTCAGATCTTCTTCAGCCAAATCACCAATCCTATTCGGACAACCCAAGATACACAAGCCTAACACTCCCCTCCGTCCTATCATCTCCACCCGTGGGTCACCCTGCTACAACACAGCACGCCACCTGGCCAACATTCTTCAACCACTCGTAGGCCAAACCCAGCACCATGTCACCAACTCCAAGCACTTCATTGACGTCGTCTCCAAGACCAAGATCCAGCCATCCGACACACTCGTCAGCTTTGATGTCGTCTCCCTCTTCACCAGCGTACCTGTAGACCAAGCATGTGACATCATCAAGCAACGCCTGATCACCGACCAAGACCTCGCATCGAGAACCACTCTCACACCAGACCAGATCCATGACCTCCTCCTCACCTGTCTCAACTCCAACTCCTTCAAATGGCGCAACAACTACTACAAACAACTACAAGGAGCAGCCATGGGTTCACCTCTCTCACCAATCATCGCTAACATCTTCATGGAACATTTCGAGCACCAAGCACTTAAGACTGCGGACAAAACTCCTTCACTCTGGCTCCGCTACGTTGACGACACCTTTGTCATCTGGCCGCACAGCACACCCGACCTTCACCAGTTTCTCAACCACCTCAACCACCAGCACCCCAGCATCAAATTCACCATGGAGACCCAGCACGACAACTCAATTCCCTTTCTAGACGTCCTCATCACCAAGACACCATCCGGATTTCCATCTCATCAAGTATACCGAAAACCCACCCACACAGACCGCTACCTCAATTTCCGCTCACACCACCACCCATCCGTCCACCAATCAGTCGCCGACACTCTCGTCAGACGAGCCCACCAACTCAGCGATAAGACCCACTTACAACAGGAACTCAAGCACGTGACCAATGCACTCACCACCATCAACCATTACCCCAGGAGAAGGATCAACACTCATCCGTCCAACCGCCAACCCAGCACCAACAGCGACAGCACCCAAACCAAACCTATCGCCACCATAGCACTTCCCTACATTGGCAAGGCTTCACACCGATTACAACGCATCCTTCACTCTGCCAACATCCTCGTCAGACACCAATCCTCTCGAAAACTACACTCCATTCTGCACTCTCACAAGGACAAGCACCCATCCAACAAGCAACCAGGCGTTTACAGGATCCCCTGCGACTGTGGCAAAGTCTACATCGGAGAAACCGGCCGAGACTTCGACACCAGACTAAAGGAACATAAGACCCACCACCGACGCAGCGACTGGGACCGATCTGCCATTGTCAAACACGCACAACAGGAAAATCACCGCATAGACTGGGACAATAGCCATCTAATCACCAACATCCGGCACTGGAATACCAGAAGGGTCAGGGAAGCCATTGAGATACATCAACACCACACTGTGCCTCAAGACCCTGGCCTCCACATCAACAGCATCTGGCACCCAATCCTACGTCACCACCCAACTTCCAACCAATCCACAACCAACTCCAACAAGCCACCAACCACCGTCACCTCACTAAGCCCTCCTACCAAACACAGCAGTCTGATCGAATCACCAACTCAACCAGCGATTTCGCCAACACACACACCGCCGCCACCGACTTCGCCAACACACACACCGCCGCCACCGACACCTCGCTACAACCTCCGCCGACGACCCAACACCTCATCCGCACACCAGGCCACCCACTCAATCCCGCCGAAGCCTACCCGACGAGTCCGCCGACCAACACGCACAGATCGCCATAACTGATGTACCTACCACGCCGACACACACACACGCCGCCGTAACTCACCCCATTGTCTACACACCGCGTCCGCATACCACACCAACTCGTTTCCCGCCAAAACCGCCGACCCACGCACAGAGCGCCACCTACGACGACAGCCCGCCGTGACCGCCGGCCCAGCGCTTTCCCCCACGTCCGCACGAACGTCATAAGTACCGCCGCACGCCAAGCGAACACTCACTCCTGAAGACGGACAGTCAACCTGCCCGAAACGTCGAGTCTCTCTACTACTCACCATCTCTACTCGCCTACTCAAGCCAGCATCTCCTCATCGGCTCCACTACTCAAGCTGTTCTCAACTCTTCAATCTTTCCTGGTTTACAGTCCTTTTCAGGACTACTTACAAGAAAGAATACTCTACTCTCAAATCTCCACTTTCTCGCCTATCCATTTCTTCTCTTCTTCTATCCACTGTTTCTATGACACTACACATGGTGTACCGTAAACCACATCAGCGATTGTACATACCACCATGCAAACCTTCAAACAACATCCAAGTCTGCATTAGTTTGCAGTTTGGCCTTATGTTAGCTTGTGTTGAATTGAATTGAGTTTATTTCCGTTAAAAACAAATAGTACATATGAAATGATACATGTGAAATTGATAAATGAAAACGGGAGGATGGACCTACTCGGCAGCATCAATCATGGTGCTGCTGGTCTACCGAGGGGTCCTCATATAACTTAAAGGAAAATCACACAAATATAAACTATACACAGAATCAAAGATAACATACCAAATCAATAAGAAAGCAAACTAATTGGTCATAACACCCAGTCTCCACCCTCCCCCTACGTGAACACACCCTACAATTCAATGTAATAGTAAATGAAAAAAACAGAGAATAATGTACAGTCAGACCCAATTTAAGGACGTTCCACAGTTATGTTTGTGCGCATTATGATCTGCGCATAGTTTACACTCTGCGCGCTGACCTCACAATGGATGAACGGGTGATTAATTAGCTCTGGATATGAGCTGATTTTTCTCATCATCTGCACTCTAACTGCAGATCCGATGCATTACCTTATGAAGCTAAAAAATGAAATTATTCCATGGACCATTTTAAAAAACATCTCTACAATTTCAAAAAACTTTACTCTGCAGTGCTGCCAAGAATCACGAATAAGTCCCCGAGTTTGAATAAATGGTAGAGTGGTTTTGATTTATTCTTCACATAGATACAAAGCATTCGGCACATTTTTTGTGTTTTAATAAGCACATTTGCTCTAATAAAAATGCTGATAGTTTAAAAACAAGCACATGAACCCCCATTTTTAAATGTTTGTACCTCTTAGGTATACCTTCCTCTACAACTTTGCAAATTTTGGTGAAAATGACATGGATTTTGAATAAAGTGCAGCATTCATTGTACTTTTGTAGTATGTTATTGAAATTTCACATTTGTTTAGATTGGGTTTTTGTTATCTTTTACACCATTTTAAGAACTGACAGTGCTGTTAGACTTAAAACTGCAAACAAATAGCACTATAAATAGATTCTCCATTCTAACGATACAAGTATTAACTCTCTTGCGAAATTTGATGACTTTTTCATGTATTTTGACTGAGTAATAGAGGTTTAAACTCATTGTAGTAATCTTGCGAGGTCTAAAAATGCCAAATTCTTTTGAATGCGCAATTCTTAACAATATCAATTTGGGTGAACTTTGAAGCTTTATAGCAAAAAATCAAGCATATGGACCTATGTTAATTTTTGCATATTTCGAATATTAAGGTTCTAAAGTATCTATGTGCAAAGTTTGGCGAAAATGACATGGATTTCACTTTAACTGTGGAACGTCCTTAAGATGTGGTAATTAACTACGTTTTTAAAAGAACTATAAGAAGTAGAACATTTAGCATCACGTGGCAAGTCATTGAAATATGATGTACCTCTGTATGAAAACATTCTTCCGGGTATTCAGTCCGTGGTTTTGGATGAGACAGATTTTTATCAGAACGGAGACAATATTTATGAGATGAAAACTGAAATATATTATGCAAGTAAGGTGCACTAAGACCATTCATACTCTTATAAACCGTTGAAAGAGTATGTTTTATATGCCTTGATTTTAGTGATTCCCAGTTTCAGAGTTGTTTCGCCTTTGGCTGCAACTGTCTTTGGGCAAAATGCAGGTGTGAGCCAATCTTTAGAGTTTAGTATAGACATTTGATGTGAATTTTATTGCAAAGAATATTGGTCAAAGCAATCTTCAAGCCCCTCTTATCAAATTCACACTAATAATACTCTCTCTATTCAGGATCCTGCCTTACTTGAAGATAGGCTGGCAGATGAGAAAGTAGAAACAGAGGAGGAGGAGGATATGGAGGAAGGAGAAGAGGAGGAGGAAAGCGGAGAAGAGATGGAAGAGGAAAAGAATGCAGAACGCCAACATCACAGACCGAGAGATGAATCACCAACATCAAAGAGAGTAAGAGGGCATTTCATCTCGGCTTTCGTAGAAAGGTTTACGGGCATTTTAGCAAGGTTGCTGCATGTTGATAATGCTGATGATGTTGATAATGGTGGTGATGATGCTGTTGATGATGATGATGTTGATCTTGATGATAATGATAATGCTGTTGTTGATGATGATGGTGATCATGATGATGGTGCTGACCGAAATGATAATGATGGTAACGATCAAGATGGTGATGCTGAACAAAGAGAATGACTTTCACTAATGAGGAAAATCCAGACGGCAGCATCATTCTACAGTTTCACCAATGAAAACAACTGAAGACCGGTTTGAGTTATTGCATTGAATTGAATGGCATACCATTGGTTGGGTTTCAGGTTTGTTAGTGTGACTGTGGTCTGAATCAGATTTTGTTGAGGTTTCGTGGTGTAGTGGTTCTGTCACTTGACTCTTAAAGTGTCGAGGGTTCGAATCCCACTTGGCGCTAATGTCCTTTGGCAAGGCACTTATCCACGTTTGTCACTCTCCACCCAAGTGTTAAATGGGTTCCCGGTAGGATGTGAACGTAAGTGTGATTAGATTTGCCTGTGTGCAGCGATAAACCGTTGCCTGGCCAGGATACTCCCCAGGGAGTGGAGATGGTACTCTTTATGTGTAGAGCAGTGATGGATCCTATGCCCGGGGTAATAATAATTACAATGAATATTTTTGTTTATGTTATCATTGTATATATTTTAAAACAAAATGTTCATGCCAAATGAATGAAGTTTGTTAATAAATTCAAATTCAATGTAAAGCGCTTAGAATCCAACGTATGAAGCGTATTATAAATAAATTGTTTTATTATTATTAATTACCATACAGAAAGTATGATTTGTTAGTGTTGTTTGTAACTTTGTTATGTTCTTCTTTTGCAGGAGAGGAAGAAGGCAATCAAGGAAGAGAAGAGAGAGAACAGGAAAAACAAGATCCCTAAGCATGTGAAGAAGAGAAAGGAGAAGATAGCCAAGGTTCACAGAGGCACCAAGAAATGACGACCCTTCAAGACCATTCTATCGTAAAAACATGAACCCTTTTAATATCATTGACACTTCATATTTTCATCAGATGTTTGGATCCCATGGCATCAGTCTACAGCAAGATCCTCATCTGCATTTGCTCCTGTCTACTCAAGTCCTAAAAGGTCGCTTTAAGTTTTGTGTTGGCGTTGAGAACGTCAAAAGTTTGCCGAGTTGAGCTCTTACACTAAGCCAGGTTCAGTTCTTCGGCAAGACATTCATTCCAGTAAGAAAAAGTTGCTCATCATGTATTGTGTCGGCATTGCGAGCATTAGGAAAGCTGTCGAGTTGAGCTCTTATACACCAAGCAGAGTTCATAAAGACGATCATGTTCACAGTATTGATTCTTATCAATACACATCAGTCCTGTAGAGCTGCAGTTCATCAGGGGGGGGGGGGGGGGTGTTTTGCAAAGAGTTAAGTATGACTTAGAGTCGCACTTAAAAGCTTAGTTGCATGCGGTATGAAAGGGATGACCACATTGGTCAGATCGTGCCAAGAAGACATGCGCTACTGCGTATTGATTAATGTGATTGCATGTTTCGTATCATGTACGCGACGGCATTTAACCCTACATGTAACTCTCCCGGGGTATTTTGATTCTTGTCCTTCCGGGGGGGGGGGGGGGGGGGGGGGGGGGGGGTGGGGCCATTATGGCCCCCCCTTAAGATCTCGGCCGCCGATCGCGCGAGCGACGCAAAAATTTGCACGCTGGTAGTGTGCGATGTAATCTACAAGGCTGTATGGTAAAATTTTCCAAAATAATGAGATTTTATTTTATATGAATTAATTATGCAAATTTATGCATAAATCATACTTTTTGCTCTAATTCACTAAATAAAGCTTCTAGAATGCTAATTTTTGGTAAAAATATTCTTTGTAGCATTCTTAACAATCGCAATTAAAAAAAACTTCAGTTTGGAAATTAATTTCTTATGTATTTTATTGTTTTATGAATTTCTTATGTATTTCCTTGTTTTTTTACTTTTTGTTTTTTATTGTTTTTTCAATGGAAATTGTTCCAGACTTAATTCTGATCATAAACAAGGCAAAATTAATTAAGTTTAATCAGTAAAAGTAGAAATAATGATACATTTATGAATTTTGGCTAAATACACAATTTGCATTGGATTTGTAAATGAAATCACGTTTATGAGCAATTTTGGGTCTGACATGCACTTACATAATGTTGCGTAATGTCGTAACCGTGTACTCGGGCGTCACAAATTTGGGCTCAAAATTTGCGCGAGACTTGAAAGTAAAAAGTCAGTGAGCGGCGAGGTCAAAAAATTTTGCGCAGCAGATATATCGCGAAAATTGTCGAGGGGGGGGGGCCATAATGGCCCCCCCCGGGAGAATTAGGGTTAAGAGCGACTATAAGTCATACTCAAATCTTTGTGAAACACTCCCCTGGTAAATTAAGGGTATTAGGTACCGTAGTCAAATCTCAACGATTAATGTGAGATTTGGTCGAATGGCACTTGCATTTCATTGCACAGAATGCAAAATATAATATCATGTAAAGAATCAAGCGAGCTAATTTTGTTATCCCTTTTATTGTCATGTTTTTATGAACATTCTAAAAAAGAAAGACATCTTTTGCTCGGTAAGTAGGGAAAGCTTAAATTATCTCATGCCACTTAAAACTCTTAAACCTGTTCAAATTTATAAACAGCAAAATTCAGGAAAAGCTTAATTTTTTCAATAGGAAATATTGTGAATTTTTATTTACACAATATCTGATATCCAGAATGTATGGAATGTCCTAAAATGTTATCAACATATTCATTGTATGGCTGTTGTTATGAGTAGTGCATTGATAATACCAGGGGGGCATATTTAATAACCAAGTATTGAATTCTGGCTAAGAATCCTGCATTGATTGTGTAGTTAGTGTAGCATTTCATAAACATTTATGTCCGACAAGTTGTCAGATCTGAAAACTTCCCTTGATTTTGATTGGCTAAAAAGCAATGTTACTATGGCAACTATTGGGGATAAAACTGGAGTACATGTAATTGGATAAAAGTCTGACAATTCCTACTGTATCTGACATTTACTCTTAATAGTAACATTGCTTCTCAGTCAAATCAAAATCAAGGAAAGTTGTCGGGTTCAACAACTTGTCAGATGATAAATATTAATGAATCACTCGAGGGGGGGGAGAGGTTTCATGAAAGTTGTCATCACTGACAGTCTATTTCCGACACGTTACTTCTCAGAGCCAATCAAAAACCCTATGATAGAAAACAACATAATATATTTATATCAATATTAAATAAGTTTTCATAAGTAGACAAGTACATAAATTGATCTGTTGTATTTTTTTCACCATTTTCGTTTAAGTGATGATTTTTTTGTTCTCAGTTCGAAACTCAACTTTAAAGGAAAGGAGGGGAGAGGGACAAGAGGGTAAAATGGGAAACAAGAAAGGACATACATGTGAGGTAGAGAGAGAGAGAGAGAGAGTAGGGATAGAAAGGTGTGATAGGAGATGATAATCAGATAAGAGGAAGATTAAGAAAGGAGGGGTGTGATTACAGAGAGGTGTGATTAGAGAGAAAGGGAACAAAGTGTAAATAGATAGAGAAGATGAAAATCTTTTTGTTTAATGCACTGTGAAAGGCAGTTCAGTGTCACGCTTTGATATGAACTATTTTTAGGATTTGACTAAAAGTGAGTAAAAGGGGCATTTATTTATCATTAATTTGTAATGTAAAACAATTTATCTAAAACTCAACAAAGTTATAAAAATACACTTCCAAGTCTGGAAATCATATTTACACGTTTATTAATTTTCAGACACAATAATGTTCCAATGACAGTAAAATGGGAGATTATGTTCAAATTGGACTGTTTAAGAAAAGGCATGATTTCACAATACCATCCCCTTTCCTAAAATTAGTTTCACATAATAAAAAATGTGTTGCTTTGAGCATTACAAAGATTTGATCTCATATTGACAGTTTAATCATATTTGACAATGACAAATAAATACATAAATTGGTGGAAAATAAATTATGAATGAGAAGTATTTGTTATCGTTTCCTAGATGAGTTTCTTGATTTCGTCATAGAGTACAAGCACCAGAGCACCTCCGGTACCACGGAGAACGTTTGAGAAGGCTCCCTTGAAGAAAGCCCGCGGGCCCTCCTGTCGAGCGATCTTCTTCCAGCAATCAATGGTGCTCTTGTAGAGGATCTCCTTGCGGCCGCTCTGCATCATCATTCGCCTTCGAACCTGCAAATGACAATAGGGATGTTGGCATCGGCTACATGTATGTGACGAATGCTGCAACGCGCCTGCCAATGTGTGCACTTGCCCCTGATATCTGAAAAACCTTCATTCTATATTCTCTCATACACTTATTGTCATTATTGTCATTAAATCCCCCCCCCTTTGTGAAAATATATCCGCTTTCTGTGCCCCCACCCCCCTCCACCTCATTTCATATTAAGATGAAATTAGTCCATTGTATGTGATTTATATATAGTATTTTATTTTGCTTGTTTTGGTAAATGAAGTGTTTATCTTTTTGGCATGTCAAAGTATTGTTATCAATGCCCTCCTCCTCCTCCCCCCCCCCCCTCCCCTCACCAGTCTCAATAGTTATGAATTTCTGAATTCCACCCTTGTGGCAGCAGATATTACAAAATGGGTATGCGAAATATATTGCCATTGCAATATTTTGTAGCCCTCTCCCAAGAACGAGTCGAGCTAGAAGCAACAAAACCCTAGGTGAAGTCCTATGTTTTACTTACGGTATCAAATGGATACGAGGTGACGCCCGACAGAGTGGTGACAACCTGGGCGATCATCCACGAAAGGAAGAAGTTCTGATATTCCTTGGGTACCATGCCCTTTACAGTATCATATGTACCAAAGTAAGCAGCACGGTAGATGATGATGCCTTGAACAGACACACCGAAACCTCGATACAGGCCGCCAAACCCATCCGCCCTGGATGAGGAGGAAAAGAGAGAGAACAGATTAATCAGCAAGCATATATCTTTAACGTGTCAGTCACGACCCAGTTGAAGTAATAGGCACGGCCAGAAATTCCCTTGTACCAAATGATAAAATCAGAAGCCACGTCAGGACGAGAGTTTGTGAAGTGCATAATTATCCTTCATCTATTCTACATCTATTTCTCAAATTATACCTTATCAAGGCTGCTAATTTAAGTTGAAATTATTTCTAAAACCTGATATGCATTACTTTTAACTTGTTTTTCATGTGTTCCATTTGTTTATTTTATTTATTTATATACTTTAAGTAATAAATTCATTTATTCGTTCATTCATTCATATACTTACTTCATATGCATTTTTTATTTCATTTGTTCATAATTATCACCATCGTTATACGGAAGAACAAGGCCTATGTATTTCTGTAGCAATACCGGTCATTCCTTCGAATTATGACCTCATTATACTTACTTGACAATTTTCTTCAAACAGTCTCCGAGGCCGTTGAACTCCCTGCCGCCTCCGCTCTTTCCGACGTCGGCCGCGAGACGCGTACGAGCGAAGTCAAGAGGATAAACGAAACAGAGAGACGTCGCACCTGCGGCTCCACCGGATGCCAGATTTCCTGCAAAGTATCGCCAGAAGTTCTCGTTTTTGTTGACTCCACTGAGGAAGAGCTGCTTGTACTTGTCCTTGAAGGCGAAGTTTAGAGCCTGGGTTGGGAAGTATCTGATGACATTGGCGAGATTTCCTCTCCAGAGGGATAGTGTCCCCTGCTCTTTGGTGACTCGAACGAAACAGTCGACGATGCCCTTGTATTGTTTGTCGGCGGCAATCTGCTTGGAGACAGCTTGGACCTAGACGATTGAAACAAGAGATCATTTGAACAAGTTTTGCTTCAAGATGTGGGTCTTATTGTCATGGCAAACATAGACTACCTCTACATTCATGATTTCAATGAAATAATTGTTCTGTATGACAATGCCAACCAAAACTCTCAAACCGATTTCTTAATGTCTTCAAATTGATGGTTAATCTTAATTCCCAGACATGGGATCCTGATCTGCTTAATTTTCTGCACGAATGAGTCGAAAACTGATGAATATTTTTACAGATATGATGCTTAGAAAAAAGGTGGTAGAGGGTAGTTCCAACCATACTGGTGATGTCTGGAAGCCATCGGGTAATAAAGCATAGGCCTACATTGAAAAGTGGACAATTTTGTTCTGTCGATTTAAAAAAGAATCTTAGAATGCTTTACGAAACCCAATTTAGACTAGGCCTAGAGCCTCCTCCTCCCTTTCCCCTTCTCCTCATTCATCACCATCATCATATCACTACCACCACCTCCATCTTCTTCCTCTTTTCTTTAATCTTCTATTTACGTCCTCGTTTTCCTTCGCCTCCTCCTTACATTCCTTTTCTTTTAACTTTTTTTAAGCTACTCACTCACCTGCAAAAGCAGTTTGACTCTTTCGATAGGTGCCACTGCCGTCTTTGAAACAGCCGCCGACACTCCTCCAGCCAGCAAATCCTTGCCAAATCCTACAGCGTCAAAGCTCTTCTGTGCCATGATGTTAACTCAGATGCCTAATTCCAACAAAGAGAGGTGTTTATTTGATAACTTTTCCCTTATTCACATGTTCTGTAACATTTATTTTGATGTTCCCCCTTGTTCCCGTGTGAAGATTAAAAAAGAGCGGGAGCTGAGAAAAGAATTCAAACAAAATATGCGTGCATAATGGGTCGCTATGGAGTCGCTAGGCGTTGCTTGCATGCCGCGCATCGAGGAATTTCCAGCTTATTGCGCATAATATGAAAGAAAGCCACAGTGCGCATTTAAAATCGTTACGTCAGACAGACGCAAGGAGCAAAAAATCTTTGCGCGGCCTATCTAGGTGGGGTCACTGACCGATAGGTCATATTTATTGCATCATGTGACCAAGGATTTATCTCTGGGGCGATTTCGTAAATGCTAGCCCCTTGTTATAATAAATCGTGGAGGCCAGCCAAAACATGACAACATAAATTTTAAAAGAAAGGCATTCGCCTGATTAAGGTCGAAATTTCACGGACGGTCAAGTGTGTGGGAGTGTCATTTTTTATTGTTTGGGTCTTTCAAAGTTTTGCTCACTGAAAAAAAATAGGGGCATATCCTTTTTTTTTCAAACGCGATTTAAGAGGATGACACGACCATTTAAAATTGTACATAAACGGACGGGAATTGGTTCCATTTCGGAGTGCCGACAATTTTCCTGATTGATACTCTCACCCTCCTGCTAAAATATGTATTTTTTCTTCATGAGAAACCCTTTTCAAGTATTTTTTTTACCCACCACCCGCACACACACATAAGACCACATTTCAAGCACAATCGTTCTGTATCCTTTTTTTTCAGACGCTATGCCGTCGTGAAAAATAAAATCTATTTAACAGATTCTTTGTACACCATTATCTGTTTAACATGTAATGAATTCAGTGCCCAACACTCTTTACTTACGTTCTAATTTCTTTTCTTAATTTCATCCAAGTGCATAGGGACATGCGTAGCTATGTGTTATGCGCTATAAAAGAATTGAATATTATTATTATTATCATTATCGTGAATCAATGCCATCAAATCGAATATAAAAAAAGTGTCTTTTTTCTGGATAATTCCATAGTGACATCACTCTGAGTCAAATATATTTTCGCAAACTTACCATGTTTGGACTTGATAAACCAATCTTTCATCGATTTGGTATCCCTCATCTGAATTCATTGCATCTCGTTCGACCATAATAATTATCTCCATGGTTCCAGCAAATGAGAGAAAGTGTTCCCTTTAGATCAGCCATATTGCTGGCTGTTCATACTCTCCAATCATTATGCAAAAGCTTATGTCGATGTCACTCCTGCCGTTTTAAGAAAATAAGTAAATTTATGTGTTTTCAAGAATTTCGAATGTTAATAATCAGAGGCGGGGGAACGTCAGGGTCATGCAATGAAAGTGGAGGGGCACTTATCAGTTGTTTGGTAGACAAAAGGTGCCCCTCCACTTTCTACGTCCGAGCCTGATGTTCCGCCGCCTCTGTTAATGATTATAATTGCAAAAGTCGTGTTAAATGGAACTTTTGGATTTATTTCATACGCAGTAACCATAAACACGATAAAAAGCTCCATCGATCATTGTAGTCCCCAGATTAAGGCACGATTTTCAACCATTGTAAATACCCCCCCCCCTCCTTCGGTGAACAATACACTCGTTTTCATTTGCCATTCATTTTATTTTTATTTTTCGTTTTCATAGTTTTAGGAAGCCCTGCATAGCTAGCTCGAGTCAGAAGATGTAAATGGCATGTCTGATTGGTTGAAAGTCGGGTGACGTATAATGTGTCGTCAGGCAAAGGACCAGTTATCGACTTCACCAGCTATAGCATTTTGTTAGCGGGCAGATTAATTGGATCTTCTAAGTCTAGCACAAAGAGATATATCTCTACGGCCTAGCACGACTGCCTTTGTTTCTTAACGTAGGCCTATACTTCATATAATTCTCGAATTCTTATACAGGGGCCGCGGAATCGGGGGAGGGGGTGGGGGCTATAGGTGGGCTTCAGCCCCCACTTTAAAAACCGTTCCAAGATCCCTGTTATAAATAGCATGAATAGTGTAAAAACATAATAATCATGAAAATGAGTTCACCCCTCCCCCATGAATTTTGAATACATTTTGTACACAAATTTTTACGAAATTCACCAAAGCAAAGTATGCACGAAATCCTACAATTTCATTTCTCGATTTTTTTTATGCGTCACGTCCCCCCCCCCCCACCCGCCAGCAAAAAAATTACGTGTACGGCCATGATGATTTCGGTATACTTTTAAGCTAATGCGGGTTGACCTTATTTGTAAGCTTTATCGCCGCTTGAAATTCACTTGCATGGGCAACATAATGTTAAAATGCATGTTTGACACAGTATTAGAACGGTAAATTGCCAGTTCGTTTATTGCCAACTTCTCCACTCATCACATGGTCTATCTTCACTTAGTCCTATGCCATTCCGCCCATAAAAATTTCGTCTAACAACCATTTGGTCCAATAATCATTCGGTCCAATCATCACTTCGTCTAATCACCTTTTCGTTTCATAACCAGGTTGGCACTTGACCAATAAATAAACCGACAGAAAATAGCACCGAGCAGCACTTTGACAGGTGTCTTCGGTTATGTATGTATTAATCTACATAATTATTATTATGTTTTTTTTTTCAGATGGAATTTGAAACTGCTCATCTTATTCTATCTTCTTTATATCACAATCAAAATATAGACCTAGGACGGTTTCTTACATTTAGACACGGTTCTCTAATTGGGAATTTTCGGTATTGCGTGACGGTAATATTTCTGTGATACCATTATGACTTCATCCTTATAGTCTGTACTCTGCACTATATTGAGAAGAACGATATTCAATTTAAGTTATTTCATTTTCAACAGAACGAAGTAAAGTGGTCGAAATGATTACAATGAACTTATACAGACAATTATATATTACAATTCTTACCCAAGAAACAACCCCCCCCCCTCCCCAAGAAAAAAAAGGCATCGGTCAATTTGCGATACATGAAATAATTACACCTGCTAATCAATACACACCTGCCTGAATTCATAATTTTCCAGATTATAGGGTTATACATTTTTATGTTGATAGAACGACACCAACGTCAAAAGAATAATTCCGAGTAAAATTTCCCCGAGGATCACTCTCGATGATAGGTCCCTGTGTGAAATTACGACACCAACGTTTCATCTTCGGAAAAACGGAATATATTCCCTGCTCACTCTGATGATAATGGCTGGAGCACGACACCAACTTTGGAAATGAGAAAATATTCCTTGACTTGACTTTGGTATCCCTGTGACATCGGATGAGCGTGGGTTCAATATGGTTGGTGATATCTTATGATTACTGGACTCTGGCCCCTATTATCGAGATTAGACCTATTGTTGTGGTTTAATGTGTTTGTGCCAATGGGAAATGACATTATGATCAATTGCAAGATCTTTTTGAAGGTAAATATATGATAAGAGTTTTCCAAATATTAACACGACTGAGTAAACTTTTGGGGGTGTGTACGAGGTTGGAACTTACGTTTGCTTTTGAAAATCCTATGTGAAAGGGAAATTCACACAAAAAGCAACACTAATTATGAAGAAGACGAATATTTGCCAATTTTATTGGAAAATACATCATGTTGAGATAAGGCAATCGGATATATAAATCTATTATCTGATTAAATTTTCTTCAGGAGTTCAATGTTAAATCAAAATGATGCAGAAAGAAAATTTCACACACACACACACACAGACACAAAATTACCTTCCTCTCTTTCCTCCTCCTTTTGTTCTGGTATTTCTCTTCTCATTTTCTTCTTCTTTTCCTTCTTATATTTCTTCTAGTTTTTTTTCTTTTCTTCTTCTTTCCTTCAATCTTCTTATTCTTCTTCTTCTCCTTCTTCTTCTTCTTTTCTTCAACAGTTCCATCTTCTTCTTACTGCTTCTTCTTCATATATTATTGAAAATCATGCTGACTACTACGTTATGCATGACTTAAAGGGATGGTCCGGGCTGAAAGTATTTATAGCTTAATAAATAGGGTAGAATTCGCTGAGCAAAATGCCGAAAATTTCATCAAAATCGGATAACAAATAAATAAAGTTAGTGAAGTTTAAAGTTTAGCAATATTTTGTGAAAACAGTCGTCATGAATATTCAGGTGGGCTGATGATGTCACATCCCCACTTTCCGTTTTCTTATGGCATTACACAAAATCATAATTTTTTTCATTATTTCATACTTGTGTGAATAATATGTCTCCCTCATAATGAAATAAGTTGCAGCAATAAATATCTAATGCACTAAATCAGTTTTCAATCCAATTTTTCTAGTTCTTGGAGGAAAATTTTTGAATAAATCTAATTTCATATAATAAAATACAAAAGAACAACATTTTGCTTAGTGAATTCTACTCTATGTATTAAGATATAAATATTTTTAGCCCGGACCATCGCTTTAAGCACAGAAAAGTCCAGACTCTTTAATCAATGTGATCAATAACAGGGAATTCCAAGTACATCCCGATGAATCAATATTTGTTTTTGGTTCTGTACTTTGGCCATAAGTTTGCATTGTCCTGAGAAGCATATCGTTTTGACTCTGAGACATGTCCAACCAGAGTTAAAAAGAAAACATTCAGTAAAAATACTGTTTATTGAAAGCAATTCAGCGCATTGGAACATTGCAGAAACTGGAAATAAATACATGAAATACAATGACATTTTATTTATCAATACTCGTATGACACACGCCGACAGGAGGGGGGGAGGGCGACCATCGGTTATAAAAAAAAAATAAGCGTTCAAACATGAAACAATATGAAAGGAGAGAGAAAGGGCCGGGGAAGTATAACAATATAACAAAGAGCGAGATCGTAGCTCTATGGTATAACTAAACGATATATTATCACTGTTAACCTTAAAATAAAAGAAGTTCCTGCAGCAGAGCATCGAGAACACCTGTAATCTTACCAGATTGCGTAATCTTACAGAAAATTGGTATCTCTAGTAGGTCCATGGGTGTATGGAATCTTACAAATTTCTGAATAAAACACCCTTTTCCCCTTTTTAAACAGACCTTTTCTGTTAAATTGCAGAAAAATTCCTGTTTTATGAATTTACAGAATGATTCTGTTATTGCTTTCTGCAAAATCTTCTCTTTTTTCTGTAAAATCACGTTTTTTTATAACAATGTGTATATTTTTTTTAATTTGAGAAACAAGATTACGTTAACGTGTTCTCTCGTGGACTTGTCCCGTATCCTGGCATGACCCCAACAACTACATTGACATGATTGAGGAAGTTTGGGGTGAAATATTGACAGTTTGTCGACGAACTTTTCCTTTCTCTTACCGTGAGTGCTGAATATTCGAATGATCACAACACCATGCAAATATTCATTTTATCTACATAAAGCCATTTTGTATTTTTTTTTTCTGTCGTTAAATGTTGATATCCTTATAATAATATTAATACTAATACTAATGATAACAGTAATGATTCTTATCATTAATTATTGTTATTATTATTATTATAATAGTAGTAGTATAGTGGTAATAGTAGAAGTAATAGTAGTAGTATTAGTATTAGTAGTAGTAGTAGTAGTAGTAGTAGTAGTAGTAGTAGTATTAGATGTAGTAATAGTAGTAGTAGTAGTAGTAGTAGTAGTAGTAGTAGTAGTAGTAGTAGTAGAAGATGTAGTAGTAGTAGTAGTAGTAGTAGTAGTAGTAGTAGATGTAGTAGTAGTAGTAGTATAGTAGTAGTAGTAGTAGTAGCATAGATTATTTTATGATGTATCCTTATTTTGTTACAAAAAACAGATACATCAGCTTTCAGCTGTAACCATGAATATTTTTCAATGAAAATACTTGAAATTGCTGGGGATATGATACATTAGTGATACAGCAGAAAAGGACAAAAAGTAGAAATAGGAGTGCACTCTAAATAAATATTGGGTACAAATGCTCCATGAGGGTAATTATTGTGTCCAACCAACATTGGGCATTTCTTTTGGGCATTTTTATTCATCCAGTGTGATGAAAATTTTGCCCATTCTAAAGTAATTGCTACACCTTACTGGACAATATGCTTCCCGCATTGGGTAAAATATTGCCCAATCTAGGTTGGACACATAATTACCCTCGTGCTTGTTAATATTTTACCCAATATTTTTTACAGTGTGAGAGAGATAGAAAAAGAATAGGTGGGCTTATACATGTATATATATTCGAGAGTTCTACTTCCGAGCATGGAGCAATAGCTCCATGTTCCGAGTATTAAAACATTTTTCTTGATATATTCAAATGCAGACGGCGAATTTATCACCATTCAAATTACTATTTACCAATCTAAGCCGAAAACAAAATAAATATGTAAATATATCATAAATATGTAGGTGAAAGAATATTTGCGAGTTGCTAGATGACATTTACTGAGTAACTGGGCCAAATGAATGGAAAACAAATAACCTTGTTTGCCATCAACAAACAATGAAACTTGCGAAGTGGTTAAAAGAAGTGCTGAATTGACTAGAATTTATAACAACATCGGTCAAATTTTAAATCTTGAACACTGAAGTTGTACTCTAAAAATGAAAGCACGAATTGAATAGGTCTGCGTCAGAAAGAATGGATGCACAAGTATATATATATATTTTTTATCGTTGGATCAACAAATCCTTATAGATTCGCCACTTTTATGAAAGCCGTTATTGTCTGTGTCATCATGACGATAATGTACTGATGATGATTATGATGATGATGATAATGGTGATGATGGTGATGATGATGATGACGACCATAATGATGATGGTGATGGTGATAATGATAATGATGATGATGACGATGATGATGATAATGATGATGATGATGCTGATAATAATCACAGCGATATATAACATTATTGTCACTGCTTTTGCTGCATGCTGGAACTAATAGAAATAAACACTCAAAATCAATACGATAGCTGAGATTTCAAATGAATCCAAATCGGATATGGTTTAAGTGACCATAATTTTATTAAAATCGCAAATTTGTGAATCTCTAATTACTAACCATATATCAGCCTTTCGGGATTATTACTATTTCCATGATTAGGAGCTATCTTTAAAGTCAATATCATTTTTCTCAGTACCTTTAAAATTTGCATACAATATACAGTCTTATTTGCTATATGCCTATACACAAGCTACATATCGCCTGTAAGGTCTCCTCTTGTTATATCTTCATGATTGATTGTTTTGTAAAGCAAAGTTCAAGTTCTTCTCCGTGTATAGCGGTATTACAATAAAACCACGTTATGTGAAATATTTTTTTTGCAGATTTGAAATATGCCTATATATATATATATGTATAGATTTATATATATATATATATAGGCATGAAAGTTTCAACCTTGTTTCTCTTAATATTACTCCAACACGTGGAATATCTACCGAATATATAATATATATATATATATATCTTATCTTAATAGCCACCGAGCAAACAATAACTATTTCTTTGCTAGAGGTTTAAAAACAATGTAAAGTAGGTTGCAGTCCCGTTCCGTGTTCATAATAAATATGTCTATCCATCAGGTCCATTAATAATAATAATAATATTACATAACATTAATTTTTATAAGGCGCTTACTATTGGTGTTTCTAAGCGCACTGTGTTCTGTTTATGGTTTGTACTTGGGTAAAAAAAAAAAGAATTTTGCATTCATTTTAAGCATAATTCAAAAGCCTGGCTCATTTACAATTAAATATATTGGATTTAATGACTGCATATCAGAGAGCGATAAACAAAATTTAGGCCTCTGTGCCATTTTTTCCTGCCCTATATACTTGACATTTCTACCAAACTACAAATTATTCAGCTATTGATCGGGATGCACCGGAAGTACCAACAAAAATCCATTTTTTTTTAGAGCTCAATGGCGACTTTAATTTTCTAGTTTAATAAATA
This sequence comes from Lytechinus pictus, assembly GCF_037042905.1. Lineage (NCBI taxonomy): Eukaryota > Metazoa > Echinodermata > Echinoidea > Temnopleuroida > Toxopneustidae > Lytechinus > Lytechinus pictus. Next base: position 7,225,479 of record NC_087261.1, read on the forward strand.
AAGATGACAATAACGGAAACAAGATCATGCCCAATAATTCATAATGTGTGTGTGAATAAAATAGAAAATTGAAAGAAAAATCATTAAAATTGTATTGTGAAGGGGGAAAATATTTAAAAGAAATGACTGCCGAAACCCGGGACAGTTCAGAACTCATGCGAGTTCTCCGGGTGGTTTCGAACCAGGGACCTTTAGATCTTCAGTCTAACGCTCTCCCAACTGAGCTATTTCGGCAGATGAACGGGTAAGCGTACTTTTACAAGTCGTTAATAACATGACGGGTGTCTGCAATGCTTGAGAATAAGATTAAAAAGGCCGCGAAGCAAATATATATCATGACACCGTACTATCCTCAAATTGACGAGAATCCTACCTACATGACCGACATTTTGTTTATTTATTTACTAATATGTTAAGTAATAAATTAATTTATGGATGTATGTATTTTTATTCATCATTCATTTATGTTGTATTCATTACAAATGGTAAAGCACAGCAAAAACTGTGGTGTTAACCGGTGTACATAGAGGACCACACCATTTATTTTACACCGATGTTAAATTGGTGGTGTTAGTATTACACCTATAGGTGTTATTACAACACCTTTGGTTGTTACATTTACACTCTTTGGTGTTATGTTCAATCTCTAGGGTGTGATTTTAACACCTCGTGGTGTGGTCCTCTATTAACACCAACTGGTGTCAGTTTTAACACCGCAGTGTTTACAGTGAGGAAGCTCGAGGGTACTAGTCCGGTTCAGTTAAAAACAACTTTGCAAAGGAGCCCTTCACCTTATTCATATAACTCCTTAACTCATGTAAACTAAATTTACGCTCATTCGTCATTAAACATGAAATAATAATTATATTTCCTTTTTTCCATTTCTGCATGTATTTTTGATATGAAAACATGAACATTCGCAACTGTTTAGTTGTCAAACTAAATTATGATACGAGTTTTTTGTGTTTGTAAGGGAATTTGAACGGCCACGAAAAAGACCTAAACAAACAAACAAAATGACTGCCGAAACCCGGGACAGTTCAGAACTCATGCGAGTTCTCCGGGTATTTCGAACCAGGGACCTTTCAGTCTAAGCAAGGTTTCCACTTTGGCGAGTTGGAGTTGCGAGTCATACGCGAGCTGCGCGAGCTCTAACTCGCCTTAGCTCGCACAAGCTCGCGTGAAATTTACATTTTTCCCTGGAATTTGCTTGAGTGACAAACGACTCAACATCGAGTTCACTACGCTCGTTGTACGAGTGAACCGAGCGCGAAACGAGTCAGGCCGAGCTTAGTATGAGTTGCGGTGACCTTTATACGACTTAAAGCGAGCTATGAACGAGTTATAAAGATTTTGTTACGAGTGATAAGAGTTTCATACGACCTAGGGGTGGGAAATGCACATTTTTGGCACTCAAAGATGGATGCCGGCGGAGGGGGCGTCAACACCAAATCTTAACCGAAGGTTAAGTTTTTGAAATGGCATCATAACTGAGAAAGTATTTGGACCTAGTTCATGAAACTTGACCATAAGGTTTATCAAGCATTACAAAATATTCTTTTCGAGTTTCAGGTCACAAGACCAAGGTCAGAGGTCATTTATGGTCAATGAACGTAGACCATGTTTAGGGAATCAACATCAAAGTCTTAACCTACGGTTAAGTTTTTGAAATGTCATCATAACTTAGAAAATATATGAACCTAGTTCATGAAACATGGACATAAGGTTATTAAAGTATATAAACATCCTGCTTGAGTTTCAAGTCACATGACTAAGGTCAATTAGGGTCAATGGACTTTGGCCAATTGGGGTATTTGTTAAATTAACATTATAACTTTGAAAGTTTATGAATCTGATTCATGAAACTTGAACATAAGAGTAATCAGGTATCACTAAACATCCTGTGCGGATATCAGGTCACATGTCCAAGGTCAAAGGTCAATGAACTTTAGTGATGTTCGGGTGATCTGTTGAATTACCATCATAACTTTAAAAGTTTATAGATCTGATTCATGAATCTTAGATATAAGAGTAATCAAGTATTCCTGAACATCCTGTGCGAGTTTCAGGTCACATGACTAAGGTCAAAGGTCATTTATGGTCAATAAACTTTGGCCATGTTGGGGGTATTTGTTGAATTACCATCATAACTTTGAAAGCTTATGGATATGATTCATCAACTTGGATATTAGAGTAGTCAAGTATCACCGAACATTTCATGTCAGTTTCAGGTCACATGACCAAAGTCAAAGGTCATTTAAGGTTATTGAACTTTGGCCATTTTGGAGATTAATACTATATTACTGTCATAACTTTCAAAGTTTAGATACAGTTTATAAAATGTGGATATAGGGGTAATCTAGTATCACTGACAAGTCTTAGGTCAAATGATAAAGGTCAAATGTTATTTATTGTAAATGAACGTAGTATTGTATCAATGTATGAATGGTGTTTTTGTGAATAATTATTTTACAATAGTTTTCAGAGTCAGCACTACTTCTATATTGGATAGCGTGATGCAGAGGCGCTCCACTTGGACCTTAATTGTCCAGTTTGATGTCTTGTTTTTTTACCTTGGCTCTGCTCGTCATTGACCTCCTCTTCCGTTTCAATTGTCTCTTCCTGCACTTCTTCTACCCTTGTTTGAATGTCATCTTCTTTCGCTGTTTCCCTATCTGAATGGCCACAACTCTTGGATCTTTTGGATCGAGGCATATTTCTCTCCTTATTTGTTGAAAGTTGTAATAATGCAGTGGAAACAGCCTTTTTAAAAGTACGTGTACATTGCGTGGGTCAGTTAAAATGTGCTCTCACTTTAAAATAACTCCTCAAAAAAAGTTTGGAAATCCGACTTTAATCAAAACTCCCTCCTCAGTTTTAGTAAATATCAATTGTTATTAATATCAATGAATAGATCATTTAAGTGTCTTTAAATGATACCCTACATGATATGATTATGGTTCACATGGAGGTGCAGTGCCTTGAAATGTAGGGCAAGGTCAAAAATCAAAATTAAGTTGCAAAGAGACACAGTATTGAAAGTCACTGTTCCTTTGATGAGTGAGTATTTTAAGCGGTTTCTTTTGAGTTTGATCGGTAATCCCGCCTCGGTTTTAGTAAATATCAAGTTGAATTAATATCAATGAATAGATCATTTAAGTGTCTTTAAATGATACCCTACATGATATGATTATGGCTCACATGGAGGTGCAGTGCCTTGAAATGCGGGGCAAGGTCAAAATTCAAAATTTGCAAAATGACACAATATTGAAAGTCACTGTTCTTTTCTTCCATGATGATGAGTGAGATTCTCAGCAATTGTTTTCATGCACCTTAATATCAACATTCAAATGGAATCAAACACACCTCTGCACAAGCAAACACACAACAAACAAACATAAACCACAACAAAACATTATGAAATGAAAAAGCAGGGGTTTGATTTGAATGGATTTTCATCTTTATTGACACAGACAAAAACATCATGTTCTGTATTGACCCTTCATGATTACTTATGCTCGTTTTGCAGCTTTTTACTTGAGACCTCATCCAACACTTATTAATTTTGTTCTTTTTTTGATGGCATGATCATAACAAGCATGGGATCATTTAAAAGAGAATCAAATGATCTTTTGAAAGATATCAAATATGCATTGTGTAAAATTCGGAGTCGGGATAAATTAATGGCCAAACTCAGATTTCCAAACTTTTTTGCTCGTTTTGCAGCTTTTCAATTCAGACTTTATCCAACACTTTTGAATCCTGCTCTTTTCGTGATGGCATGATCATAACAAGCATGGTATCATTGTAAAGGAAATTGAATGACCTTTTAAATGATGTCAAATGTGCAATGTGTAAATTTTGGAGTTGGGAGAAATTAATGGCCAAACTCAGATTTCAAACTTTTTTTGAGGGGTTTATATGTGGGGAAAATATAGATCACTGGACATTTATCATTCAGCTGGCATGCCTCTGAGCTATTGCAACGCACTCGGAATAAACTCATACGAAACTCGCTGTAACTCGGGGTGCTCGATCTAAAGTCGCGCTAATCTCGTGGGCACCTCCATTTGACTCGTAAAACGATCGCAATGCTCGTATATCGCTCTTGAAAACTCGGAACGCACTCGCGTATACTCAGATGTGGCGAGTTATTACGAGTTATTGTGAGTTTATCTCGAGCTTCTTACGAGTTATTGCGAGTGCTGCGAGTATATAACGAGTTTAGGTGAGTTCAGCACGAGTTACAGCGAGTTAGCAAAATTTTTGAACATGTTCAAAAATTTTGAAACAGCTCACGACTTCAAGGAGAGTTGTCCCGAGCTTGAACGAGCTCCGCCGAGCTCTGCCGAGTTGTCGCGAGTTATCCCGAGTTTCATGGTGAGCTTTATGCGAGTTATCGCGAGTGCCTCATTTTGGCAACTCGCTATAACTCGCCATAACTCGCGATGTTAACTCGCCAAAGTGGAAACCTTGCTTTCGGCAGATGACGGGGAAGCGTACTTCTACAAGTCGTTCATAACATGACGGGTGTCTGCAATGCTTGAGAATAAGATTAAAAAGGCCGCAAAGCAAATATATATCATGACACCGTACTATCCTCAAATTGACGAGAATCCTACCTACATGACCGACATTTTGTTTATTTATTTACTAATATGTTAAGTAATACATTAATTTATGGATGTATGTATTTTTATTCATCATTCATTTATTTTTTATTCATTACAAATAGTAAAGCACAGCAAAAACTGTGGTGTTAACCGGTGTACATAGAGGACCACACCAGTTATTTTACACCGGTGTAATATTGGTGGTGTTAGTATTACACCTATAGGTGTTATTACAACACCTTTGGTTGTTACATTTACACTCTTTGGTGTTATGTTCAATCTCTAGGGTGTGATTTTAACACCTCGGGGTGTGGTCCTCTATTAACACCAACTGGTGTCAGTTTTAACACCGCAGTGTTTACAGTGAGGAAGTTCGAGGGTACTAGTCCGGTTCAGTTAAAAACAACTTTGCAAAGGAGCCCTTCACCTTATTCATATAACTCCTAACTCATGTAAACTAAATTTACGCTCATTATTCATTAAACATGAAATAATAATTATATTTCCTTTTTTCCATTTCTGCATGTATTTTTGATATGAAAACATGAACATGCGCAACTGTTTAGTTGTCAAACTAAATTATGATACGAGTTTTTTGTGTTTGTAAGGGAATTTGAACGGCCACGAAAAAGACCTAAACAAACAAACAAAATGACTGCCGAAACCCGGGACAGTTCAGAACTCATGCGAGTTCTCCGGGTGGTTTCGAACCAGGGACCTTTAGATCTTCAGTCTAACGCTCTCCCAACTGAGCTATTTCGGCAGATGATCAGTGAACATGGTTAAGCGTACTTCGGCTAATGATTCATAATAGGACGGGTGTCTGCAATGCTTGTGAATAAGATTAAAAAGGCCATGGTAAGCAAATATCATGACAACAAGTATAATGGGCTATCCTCAAATTGGCGAGAATCCTACCTACATGACCGAAATTCATTTATTCATTTACTAAAATTTTATTGATAAGTTTTATGGATGTATGTATGTGTTTTTTATTCATTCATTTATTTATGTTTTATTCATTACAAATGGTAAAGGAAGGCGGAGGGTAGTCCGGTTCAGTTAAACAAATTGCAAAGGAGCCAACTTATTATTGAATTATTCATATAACTCATTAAATCATTTTAACTAAATTTACACTCATTGGTCTTCAACCATGAGAGAATAATTATATATCATGATCCCCTATATATCTGCATGTATTTTTAATATGAAAACATGAACATGCGCAACTGTTTGGTTGTTAAACTAATAAAATTATGATACGATTCTTTTTGTGTTTATAAGTTCAACGGCCACGAAAAAAAACGTAAATGGAAAAAAAAATGACTGCCGAAACCCGGGACAGTTCAGAACTCGTGCGAGTTCTCCGGGTGGTTTCGAACCAGGGACCTTTAGATCTTCAGTCTAACGCTCTCCCAACTGAGCTATTTCGGCAGATGAACGGTGAAGCGTAATTCGGCTAATGGTTCATAATAGGACGGGTGTCCGCAATGCTTGAGAATAAGATTAAAAAGGCCATGGTAAGCAAATCATGTATACCACCAGGTGGGTGTTTCATAAAGCTGTTCGTAAGTTAAGAGCGACTTTAAGAACGACTGGTGATCCTTTCTTGTGGTAAATGGTATATTCATTGGCGATGGTTTAGCGCGTATATAAGAAAGGATCACCAGTCGTTCTTAAAGTCGCTCTTAGCTTACAAACAGCTTTATGAAACGGCCCCCAGGTGGGTGTTTCGCTGTTCGTAAGTTAAGAGCGACTTTAAGAACGACTGGTGATCATTTCTTGTGGTAAATAGTATATACCAAAATGTACATTGGCGATGGTTTAGCGCGTAAGAAAGGATCACCAGTCGTTCTTAAATTCGCTCTTAACTTACAAACAGCTTTATGAAACGGCCCCCTGGTATAAAGGGATTAGATATCCTCTAATTGGCGAGAATCCTACCTACATGACCATGTTGACCGAAATATATTTATTTATTTGCTAAAATGTTAATTGAAAAATGTATATCCTTGGGTGTATGTATGTATTATTTATTCATTATGTATTTATGTATTATTCATTACACATGGTAAATGAAGGTGGAGGGTGGTCCGGTTCAGTTAAAAAAATTGCAAAGGAGCCCTCCACCTTATTATTGATTTATTCATATAACTCATTAAATCATGTTAACTAAATTTACACTCATTAGTCTTCAACCATGAAAGAATAATTATATATCATGATCCCATATCTGCATGTATTTTTAATATGAAAACTTGAACATGCGCAACTGTTTGGTTGTTAAACTAATAAAATTATGATACGACTTATTTTTTTTTGGTGTTTATAAGTTCAACAGCCACGAAAAAAAACGTAAATGGAAAAAAAATGACTGCCGAAACCCGGGACAGTTCAGAACTCGTGCGAGTTCTCCGGGTGGTTTCGAACCAGGGACCTTTAGATCTTCAGTCTAACGCTCTCCCAACTGAGCTATTTCGGCAGATGAACGGTGAAGCGTAATTCGGCTAATGGTTCATAATAGGACGGGTGTCCGCAATGCTTGAGAATAAGATTAAAAAGGCCATGGTAAGCAAATATATCATGTATACCACCGAGTATAAAGGGATTAGATATCCTCAAAATATTGGCGAAAATCCTACCTACATGACCATGATGACCGAAATTCATTTATCTATTTATTTGCTAAAATGTTAATTGAAAAATGTATATCCTTGGGTGTATGTATGTATTATTTATTCATTATGTATTTATGTTTTATTAATTACAAATGGTACAGGAAGGTGGACGGTAGTCCGGTTCAGTTAAACAAATTGCAAAGGAGCCCTCCACCTTATTATTGATTTATTCATATAACTCATTAAATCACGTTAACTAAATGTACGCTCATTAGACTTCAACCATGAAAGAATAATTTATATATTATGATCCCATATCTGCATGTATTTTTAATATGAAAACATGAACATGGGCAACTGTTTAGTTGTTGAACTAATAAAATTATGATACGATTATTTTTTGTTTATAAGTTCAACGGCCACGAAAAAAACGTAAATGGGGGGGGGGGGGGGGGAATAACAAACAAAATGACTGCCGAAACCCGGGACATTTCAGAACTCGTGCGAGTCATGGAAAGCAGCAAATTTATGTTTTATTAATTACAAATGGTAAATGAAGGTGGAGGATGGTACGGTTCAGTTAAAAAAATTGCAAAGGAGCCCTCCACCTTATTATTGATTTATTCATATAACTCATTAAATCATGTTAACTAAAACATGAACATGCGCAACTGTTTGGTTGTTACACTAATAAAATTATGATACGATTTTTTTGTGTTTATAAGTTCAACGGCCACGAAAAAAACGTTAATGGGGGAAAAAAAATTACTGCCGAAACCCGGGACAGTTCAGAACTCGTGCGAGTTCTCCGGGTGGTTTCGAACCAGGGACCTTTAGATCTTCAGTCTAACGCTCTCCCAACTGAGCTATTTCGGCAGTTGAACGGTGATGCGTACTTCGGCAAATGGTTCATAATAGGACGGGTGTCTGCGATGCTTGAGAATAAGATTATATAAAAAGGCCATGGTAAGCAAATATATCATGTATACCACCAGGTATAAAGGGCTATCCTAAAATTGACGAGAATCCTACCTACATGACATGATGACCGAAATTCATTTATCTATTTATTTGCTAAAATGTTAATTGAAAAATGTATATTCGTGGGTGTATGTATGTATTATTTATTCATTATTTATTTATGTTATATTAATTACAAACGGTAAAGGGAGGTGGAGGGTAGTATAATCTGTAAAAAAATTGCTAAGGAGCCCTCCACGTTATTATTGATGTTTTCATAACTCATTAATATTAACTCATATTAATTTAATTGACACGCATTAATCATTAACCATTAATTATATTTTCACGATCCCCTCTCTGCATGTATTTTAAAAATGAAAACGAGAACACAAATACGTGCAACTGTTAAGTTCTTAAACTAAATTATGATCCGAGTTTTTAGTGTTTGTAAGGGAAGTTCAACAGCCACGAACAAACCTAAGTATCAAAAATAAACAAAGAAACAAATTACTGCCGAAACCCGGGACAGTTCAGAACTCGTGCGAGTTTTATGGGTGGTTTCGAATCAGGGTCCTTTAGATCTTCAGTCTAACCAACGAAAAGGGACATGTTGATGACTGTTTGTAATACCCATGACGATGATACATATACGATACGATATATGATAATGATAACTATCTTCCTATTATTCCTAAGCGTGAGATGAAACTTGTGGAAATTTCATTCTGAAAAAGGGCCAATTTAGTTATTGGGAATTCATGAGAATATTAATTTATTATTTATTAATGATATGCTTAATGAGAGAGCGGAATTTGTCGATTATTAAGGCTTGAAAATTGGAACTTTTAAGCATTTTGTAATTATGAATAGGACGCATGGGTTAACACATTTTTTGCGAGTGCAAATCGCTAGCCGATTTTTAAACTGCAAAATGGGATTTTAAATAGCTTGTTAAAGAATTGATATACGGGGGTGCTGCGTATATGCTATATACACGATAGGCCCCCTGAAAATCTAGGGGGCGGGGCGTTTCATGAAAGGACTTGTCGGACATTTTATCCGTCAAATCAATCTCATTTTATCAAAAAGTTACCATAGAAACAATGCTTCTCAGCCAATCAAAATCAGGGAAAGATGTCAAATCTGACAATGTGTCGGATGAAAATGTTATGCTCTCTAGGTTGGTGCGCTAAAAAGTTGAAATTTGAACAAAATCATCTTCATTTTGAAGCGAGAACCTTTTTTTTTGCTTGTCAATGTTTTTTTCTCACAAATCACCTTCATTGTTAAGCTAGAACTTTTTTGGAGGGCTTGTCAATTTTTGTATTTTTCAAAACCAGCACCCTCTCTTCAAAATCACTCTCAGTGCTCTGTTTAGGAAAGAGATAATTATATGCATGGGTTTTTGTTTTAATTTAATTTATTCAGGCATATCTATAGAGAAACGACATGCACGGATTTCTTTTTAAAAAATATAGTGAATCATGACACAAATTATTAATGTTTCACTCTATAGGGCCTGTAGGCATATTACACAAAATGCAATTTTGCATAATTCAAAAAGTAATATCGAGAAGAAAAAAAAATGAAAACGATGGAATCTCTCTGTTCCGTCTACTAACAAAATGAAGCAACTCTGTGGAATGAATGTCGTAAGCCCCTATGGTAAAATAAGATGAATGTTTTATGTGGAAAAAAAATATAGAGTTACTTGCTTTTGGAACTGAGAAATTGAGGGCTTTGCGACACTACTTCCTTTAGTATAATGTAGAGGAAATATCCCAAATCAAGAAAAAAATATGGTTGCTTCCTTATGTCATTGGGCGGCCAATCAAGGCAATGCGAGGTGGCTGCAATTCTTATGGTGCGATGGATGTACCTGAACTCCATAATTCATTCATGTAGAGTAATGGGAAACTTTAAATGCTCGTCATGATTATGGTGATGTGAAAAAAAAAAAAAAAAAAGACTGCCGAAACCCGGGACAGTTCAGAACTCGTGCGAGTCCTCCGGGTGGTTTCGAACCAGGGACCTTTAGATCTTCAGTCTAACGCTCTCCCAACTGAGCTATTTCGGCAGATGCTTTTAACGGAGGTTAATAATCTATAGATTCGCTCTACGAACGCGCGCCCACGTGGGGCACTCGTCTGTGTGTATTGTCTATGGACATAACAATGGTACTTCAGCGTTTAACGTACGTTTTAAGTTAGTCTATTTTACAGTCCCATTTATCAAGCGATGTGCGTGTCGGCCGTCTATAAGCTATCCGGGTCGTCTATATATATATATATATATATATATATATATATATATATATATATATATATATATATATATTTTCCAAAAAGGGTAGATAGCTCTGGGGAACCTTGATTTAAGCTACGCCTACCATTGTTCTCTCCATCTATTTCTTTCACACAATATTTAAATAAAAGAGTTGCCAACTGAGCTGTAGTACATGTATAACTTCACACATTTATATATATATATATATATATATATATAGCCAACCAGAGACTACTCGACTCCCGTGTACGTACAGGCTAAACATGCGTTCATTTTTTTTTTATAGAATCTCGGGTAAAGGTAAAGGGCCTAGTAAGTACACAACGAGTATAATCGTAGATTTCCACCGAGTGCATGCAAATGCCCAAAATGCCTTATCAGTCAAATTCATGTCTGTTTCTTGTGTTTTCAGTTCTGATCATCTAAATCAGAATAAAGTGAAAATCATTGACATTTTAGAGTTCTAATTGTTGATCTTAATTGAAGAAGTGAAATCAGAGAACGGGAATAAAATGAATCAACACAATGTCAATGGGTCTTTGAAAATAGACTAACATCTGACTTCTCTAGGCTGTATTTTCAGCCCCCTTTCTGAAACTTGTATCGTTGCACAAAATATTCATGATTACGGTAGACTTATAATTTTCAATATGACAAAACGAGTTGTTCAATTGGCTTAACTAAGCTATTAAAAACACTACAAATCTTGTTTTAAATAGGTAACTTATCGCAACTAGTTTGAGAATGTTCCATTTGACTTAATTTTCATGGGTAATTTTAGTTCCCATCTTATTGCTCCCATGTCCAGAGCTGATAGAAGAATGAATTACTATCAAATGTGGCGTTTTCATGAAATTGCTTATTCCTCGGGGGGGGGGGGGGGGGGGGGGAGGGGCGCCCCGGGATCTACGCCCATGGTTAGTACACCAATTCAATATTCAAGAATATTATTCCATGTCCATCAACATCAACAAAATCACAAAAAGCTAAACAAAATAATTATTCAGATGGGTATTTTACAAAATAATTTATAAGCCTACATCGAAATCGTTCAAAAATAAGTTATGTATGGAAATGAAGGGGGTCACTATTATGAAATGAAATAGGCCTTAAGCAAATCTGGTAGAATGTTGTTCTCCTGCTAGTAATTTTCAGTCTTACATTAAACAAAAAAAGGCAAAATAAGAGGCAAATATACAAAAGGCTCAATGATATAAGGATAATAATTACGCCTTGATATAAATTATTTTCATGCAATAAGTTACAACTGAAAACGGATATAACACAATATAATTTATGTTTTGATTATTTGGCCAGCATTAAAATTCATCCAAAATAAAAATTACATAATTATCTGAAACATTTAGCCCACTTCCAAATGTTTAGGGAGGCATTTCAAACAGTCATTTATACAACATTATTTTTTTCTCATCAACGAGACTTCAAATCGTAAGCACGCCTTCAACACGGAACTTATTTTGTGAATATCACATTTCTTTGATAATTTTGGGGACACAACCAGAGCTGGCGTGAGACTGTTTTTATATCAGATCATAGATGGGTGTTATAGACCTTCATTTTGCTTTTAAAGCTTCGAAAAGCAGCCTATCACATTGTCAACCCTTCCTTTCAACTGCAAAGAGCAAATTGTAGTGTACGGTTCAAAACGCCCCCTTTGTGCAAATATCATGGAATAGAAGGACATGGTGGACTGTTTATCTTCTTTCTGCTAGAATTTCTTTTCTTTTCCTATTTTTTTCCAAGGGTAGCAATCATCGAATTCGATGATTAAAATGGCACGATTTCTCATCAAGTTACATCGAGTGGTGGCGCTATCTCCGTCTGTGAACATGATGGCCTTTATAAAGCCCTCAGTAGACGGAGCGATTGTCCAGTCGTAGGTCGAGTATTGATCAGGAAAAAAACGTCGTCTGCTAGAGATCGGTTGTCTGCCCACGCCCGCCCGCTCGTAGGTCGAGTATTGATAAGCGAACACGTCGTCTGCTAGAGACCGGTTGTCTGCCCACTTCTCCCTTCATCAATTGGTAAGATCACATTTGTTTTTACTATAATTATGCAAGATGTGGTATAGCATCGTTCTTTTCTTGTGACAAATAAATTATTTCATTCCGCTCACAACCAGATAACCTAAATTTTATTGCAAGTAATACGATTTTTTTTCTACTCGGTAAATGCATTTTTGCATTACTATCACAGCATTATTTTGATGATCACAGCACGGTTTGGAGTAAATAACACTGTTGACAGGGGTCTGTAAACTACTTTTTTTTTTTTGGGGGGGGTGCGTAATATGCATAAAATCACATATTTTATGGTAATTTAGTTTCGCGGCCCTATTGGGGGTGTGATAAAGGCTGCTGAACGGAGTTCAAATACGAGCTGAGGGAGAGAGAGAGGGAGAGAGAGAGAGAGAGAGAGAGGGGGGGGGGAGAGGGGGGGGGGGAGAGGGGGGGGGGGGGAGAGGGGGTCAGAATGAAAGTGGAGGAATAGTACCAGCAAGCACGAATTACAATACCCAATAAGGAGTATATATAGTAAAATTCAGCCAAATAATTGAAGCATATTTTTATTTCTATTTGAATATGTTGAAAGGACTTTGCTATGATTCACTGCATGAAGCCATTTAGTCAAGGTTTCATATCAGGCTTCTTTTGATATGTTTGAGTTGATTGTTAAAAGGCTATTATAGCTGAAAATCTTTCCAGTGGGCTATGATTATATGAGTGCATTATGCATATAATACTTAAATCTTTCCACCGTAGCTGCCACATATGGTTTATACCTTTTTAATATTTCAACATTCTTTCTGTATTAAGTCGAGTAATGAAATCCTAAAAGGCATGGTAAGGGCGTAAACATGGCGAGGACTTATTGACCTCACTGTAATAATCGGTGGAGGGATTACTAATAAAATTGGAGAAAAGGGGTAAGAGATTGGGGAAAGAGAGGAAAAGCGAGATCAGGAATAATGGAAAGAGAGATGATAAGAGATAGAGGGGGGGGGGGTATGAACGGCGATTGATTTTTTTGACCTTTTTTTACTTAATCATGTTGAAACTTTGAACCGGGGGATACAGGAAATTCAAACAAACTTCGAGAATGACCTATTATAATGAGTAAAATTATTTATCAATTATTGATAATGCCAATCATCAAGTTATGAACACAATGGGCTTATCATATTGAAATCTAGGATTAAGACGGGAGTGGCGCTGTCGCTATTCAGAGGGGTGGGTGAGCATTCGAGGAGAAAATTGGTGTACCAAAATAGGAAGAAGGAGTATCAAATCGAAACTGGGCCGTGTATCAATATTACGCATGTTATTAATTGCAAAATAAAATGACTTCACCCTGAAATCGTCTGCCCCCGTCTCCCCTGCATATGAAGCAATTTTGAAACTAAATTGCTAAACCTGCTGAACTCGGATGTATAAAAATGATGTGGGAATGACCAATGCACGTAAAAAGAAGAGAAATAAAAGTTAGTCAGAGTGAAAAGATTGCAAGCTTGTCATATCTATTCTCTTATCTGTTGTATTTTGTTAAGTCTGAGAGTTACTTCACTAAGTATATACATTCGTCACGGAAGAGCCTATAATGTGAAGGGGAAAACATAGAAGACAATTACTCGTCAAATTCACTTCAGTTCATCGATTAGAGAACATTAATTGTTGTTGCCATTTACCCGAGAAGACAATATGAGACATGATGATACAAAATGAGACAAGTTTTGGTAGACTTCTCGGGATGAAATCCACTACCTGGCGCCCATAATCATGATAATCGTATCTTGTTGATTTCACCGTCCACGTTTCAGGGATTCGCTGGGGGAAACTCGCATGTAGACAAAAGATAGAATATGACCAAAGTACGGTCAAATCGATTTAAGCTTTTGTGAAACAATTTTCGGTTGACTAGACGTATTTGACTAGAGGTATTATGACTTTGCCACAACATCCCATATTTTTCAATTCAACTGTTTGCGTCAATAAACACATCGATGTTGAACACAAGTGTGTGTCTTCGAATAAAAGGGATAAGTTTCGATAAATTATGAGGAAGTGACTTACCATACAAAGCCCTATACAGTGCGTATAAAAAAAAACGGGACAGATTTGAAAAGTCTATCAAATTTTTGTTTCAAATAATGATGTCTATATTTTAGTGTTAATAGATGCTCTAAGGTCTTATCTTTGAAATGCAATTTAAAAAAATAAATTTTATTCATGCTTGAGCGAACACATGACGTTTTTGTTGGGGGTTCAAAAAGAGGCTTGCGCCAGAATTGCAGAATATGTGTAATACAGTGATCATAATTTTTGCTAATCAGGAGACTTCCTCTTGACCTTTTCATTATCTGTGCCACAATTTTCAAATTATGCTGTCAAATTTCATTTACAAAGTTATTTTTTTAATTGAATTATTTTGTTTTTTCATTTAAACTTCTCTTACATTTTAATTTTCCTTCATAAGTAACTGAGGAAAGAATATTTTTTTTGTCAACCCAAGCAAGAAGATTTGAATTATTAATTGGGAAAACTTGTGATTATTCAAATCGTTTTATTATGTGAAACAAATTATGTTGTGTACCTTTAAAATACATGAATCTATTTTTCAATGGGTCATTAATTCCTTGACCAAGTTTAATTGCTTGACAGGAAACACAGGAAGGGATTCATGTCTTTCAATGACCATGATGTATTGAGTGAATTTTGAAGGAGCTAGATATGGCAGATCGAGTAAAATGTATTAAAAAGTTGTGAGCGAGCGAAGTGAGCACGCAAATATTTCCACTTTTTTAAATTACAATATCAAAGTTTGTGATAGATTTTGACATAATATTCAGAAAATAATATCATATTTTACTTTCTATCTTTCCTTTTATTTCCTGTCCACTTTTTTCTTGGTCATGATTTTTTTAATTAAGGGGGGGGGGGGGAGCAACCCGAGCGCCCGCCCATCTGTGTGGCTTTGTTCAAAAGGAACCATAACCTTTGTAGCACATAATGAAAGGATTTGAATAAAAAAATCCATGCTCTCCCATAATTCGGTTGTAAAGAAAAATTTTAGCTTGAAGAAGGAATATTCAAAGCTAACAGAGAGCATATTAAAAAGAAATAACAGAATAATTCAAGCAAATAAATAGATCTGAAAATGAATTTTGACCGCATGATTTGAAAATTATGGCAAAGATAATGAAAAGGTTAAGAGGAAGTCTGCTAATTAGAAAGAAGTCCGATCATCATATTACTCATATTCTGCAATTCTGGCGCAAGCCTATTTTTGAACCCCCAACAAAAACGTCCCGTGTTCGCTCAAGCATGAACGAAACTAATTTTTTTTAATAGCATTTGAAAGACAAGACCTTAGAGCACCTATTAACACCAAAATATAGACATAATAATTTGAAACTAAAATTTTATAGACTTTTCAAATCTGTCCCGTTTTTTTTATACGCACTGTATAGCAATAGGCCTACGCTCTTGCGTTCCCCGTTGAATGTTACGTCCATTTCAATTTGAATTTGGTGGAGCATTTTGCAAAATGTAAACGTTGAAAGCTTTCTTTGAAAAAAGAATCCACCGGCCATCACCCCGAGGGAGCATTTCATGAAAGGAATAATATTGTAATGTAATTATTATTATTATAATTATTGTATCTCAGTTGTAAGAAATTATTTGTCGGACGACAAATTTTGATGAAATTCATATAGATTCGGATGGGATTCCCAATTTTCGAGAACGTATAGATTCCTTCTGACACAGGAGAAGTAAGAAATGTTTCGTTTAAACATAAGTCATACCAGGGACATCCATGGCATTGTGTTGATAAACTGCACCCATTGACCCGTATTCTGTTCAAGTCCAATTCAACTAAGTCAATGGTCTAATTCTGTGCTAAATGGGAAGCCAAAATGTCCACATTCTGTTTATAATTATATTTCATATTTCATATGTTTACATCTTCTATCGCAATTATTTAATGAAGAAAACTATTTCATTTCATTATTTCCAGGAAGTTTTGAATGATTTGAGTGACAAATGAGTTGATAGATTTGAATCTGCACCGGTACTGTTTGAGATATGCATGAGTTATGATTTGCTATCCATAAACCCAAGTTCAAAATACGGGTCATTGCCTCTAAATTCGATAAAACATTTTAAGGCAATGGTTGCTTTATTTGATTTGATGCCATTGAACATTACGAGAAGTCAACTGGCTACAAAAATGTGTCCTTTTATATCGAAAGTGTATCTTCGTTAATGGTGCATGGTACATAAAACTGTTGCGTCATGTCATTTAAGCAATATAATAAACCACTTGATATCGTTGTATCTAACATTCGATTTTTTTTCTTTCCATCTAGAAACAAGCGTCATCATGACTGTCGAGGTGTACCTCAAGGATATGGGCTACCTCCTAGAAGGCCCTCACTGGGATGACGTCAACAATAAGCTCTATTACGTCGACATCTTCGGTAACGCCATCCATCGATACGATGTCGCCTCGCAGAAGGATGAGAAGGTCGATATAGGTAAGGAAACCAAAATTGACGGGGATAATGATTGAGCTACCTACTGTTAAAGGTCAAGTCCACCCCAGAAAAATGTTGATTTGAATAAATAAAGAAAAATCAAACTAGCATAACGTTGAAAATTTCATCAAAATCGGATGTAAAATAAGGAATCCGAGTGTGTAAATAATTGCAACTGTTGGTGCTGATGCTGATGGCGATATATTTTGATGGTAAAGATTTATTAGTTTAGTAATACACCTAATTAATTAACATTATTGCAGAATCTAACTACTAGTACACGGCTTTTCGCGGTCCTGTAGTATACACAAACTCACTATATATGATGGTTACGATGATAATGACAATATAGAACAGAATGACGACGAAAGTTGTGATGACCACAATAATCACAATAACTACGAAGATAGTCTTAAAATGGTGTTAGACATTTCACACTAAGTTCAAATTTAAGTTGATTTCTGTTTATTTCATTTTATTTATCATTTTTTTAAAACTGTTCTTTTACCTTAAACAATATTATAGGTGAGAGCGTAGGGGCCTCTGTCCCGACTCGCAGCGGGAAGACTCTGGTTGCTGCCAAGCATAAGATGGGCTATTGTGATTGGCGAACGGGTAACTTCGAGACCGTTGCTATGGTGGACGAAGACCAGCCGACGACGAGATTTAACGACGGAAAGTGCGACCCCGCTGGTAGATTATGGGCAGGTAATTAGTGTGAGACGATTCTTCATGCTTGCTTTACCCGAACGATCCGAACATTGTTAAATAAATATTCAAGAACGATGCACAAGTATGATTAAAAAAAAAAGGATGTTAGGGGTTCCAATCTCGATGAGTCGTTAGGACGCCTTCTCTTTTAGTATAAATTGAAAGTAATAAATCCCTAAAACATGGGAAACTCACCCTGATAATAAATTGACTATTCAAAATTCAAATTGTTTTATTTCGTTTTCAACAGAACAAAGTAAAATGATCGTATATGATAACAATGACATTTGCAAATGAAAGTTATACAAACAATACAAATTGATGTTAATATATGGCATTTTCTCCATAAGTAAAACAAGTTATCATAAACATTATAACGATCTGAGAAAATGGAGGGATCAACTAAAAGCTAAATTTTTTTATTAAACGGAGGAAAATTTGTAAAACATCTTTATTTGTCGAGAAGTTTGTCATGCAATAATTATCATAAACATTATAACGATCTGAGAAAATGGAGGGATCAACTAAAAGCTAAAATTTTTGATTAAACGGAGGAAAATTTGTAAAACATCTTTATTTGTCGAGAAGTTTGTCATGCAATAATTATTTTTGTGACCTTGCCACAGGTACAATGGGAGCAGAGGAAGTACTGGCTGGTGTTGAGAAAGGAAAGGGCTCCCTCTTTTGTCTTCATTCTAACATGAAGGTCACAAAACATGTTGATAATGTAAGTTCGAAATAAAGTGATTTAAAATCCATTGCTCAGTCTCACCAACATCGATCAAAAGTCTTCGTTTGCACCCCCTAATTACGTCAGTGGTCACAACTAAATAACCACAAGGCCTATTCTTCTATCCACCCTTTCACACGGTAACAACAATCATAATTTGAATGATGATTCCAGTGAAAAAATAAGGCTAATGACGAATTTTTAGCATGTGTGAAACCAAACTACAAAATGATTAGAATCACGAACGCTAAATAATCACGAATTAAAAATCTACTCCGGAGGTGCATTTCATTTAAGTTTCACTCAAATTAGGGTACGAGTTTTGCGTGTAAATGGCTTAATTGACCTCCAAATATTTTTTGGGGGCGGAGCTTACGTGACCTTTTAAGCACTTCCGTAGTTAATACGATTGTCATGCACTAATGGTAGTTTGTATTTGCGATGCAGTGCTTGACAAGTCACCAAGGACACATATCGCCTTCGCTCAGGAATTCGAATTCAAATCACAGTTTTCGAGTGAGCGTGTGAAAGGTCTGATGATTCTAAAGACGAATTGTAATCATCATTTCAATGATGATTCAAGATTCACGTGTGAAAAGACCCTATATCTTCTTCCTCCGCTTTGACTTGGGATTGTCAGCAAAATGTTTCAAGACGAGATAGCATTTCACACAGGGAGAAATCGAAGTCTTTATTTTACTAGTTTGTTTGTTTTATTTTTTCAAATTATGATTTTAGTTTGTTCTATTTATTTTATGGTAATTAGTTACTTTTGGGTGGGGGAGGGCTATAAACCTGTAGGTCTTGGGGTTGGGAAAGCTTTTGAGGTAAAATGATTGTTTATTGAAATAAGTCTTGACCAGCCTTTCTCATTCGATCCAGTTATCTGGTTATTTAAAATTTGTATTTTATCAAACTTGAATTGACGACGAGAACTTGTATCTGCCCCTCCGTCACCTGGCCACAATCACCATCCAATGTGCATATTATACAAAATTTATTTCGATGTTCTTATTCTTTTAATAAATCAATATTGTTTCCTTTATCATCCTTATTATAAAGATCGACATTTCTAATGGTATGGCGTGGACGGCTGACCGAAAAACCTTGTACTACATTGATACGCTAAGACATGGCGTCGATGCTTTCGACTATAACAACGAAACAGCTGAAATTGGTAAGAGTTTTATCGAATTTATTTTAATGCCATAATCTTTTTTAATACACGTTTTATGAAATTCATAACCTTGAAAGTATAGCATATTTACAACGATTCCGTATACAGTATATTCGATAGGCCTACAATAACCGGGAAATGTATTTTGTCTGTTCTATTGGAATGGGGATGGGAGGGGGGGGGGGATAGGCATTTCCAAGGGGCCGAAGCGGCTGCAGCCCTCCTATTGGCGAAAGCTGCTGGATCCGCCCCCGGAAAAAATCCGGATATCCAATCAGACTGCGAGATTGCAGGCATTGGTAATAATTAAGTTCTTGACAGGGACCGCGGAACGGTTTTGAAAGTGGGGGGGGGGGGGGGAGGGGGTGGAATACCATGCAAAAAAAATAATTAGATGGTCATTTCTACGTTTTTTACACGGTTTTGGAAAAAAAAGCCCCCGCAGCCCCCCGTTTCCGCGCCCCTGCTTGAGAATATATAACGTTATATTCAATTTGTAAGCAATCTAATCGGTTAATTTCCAATTCGTCTAATGCCAATTCGTCCAATTGCCAACTCGTCTACTATCAATTGGTCTGCCAACAGTTCATCGGCATTATCCACATGGTCTAATTGCCATTTCGTCCAATCACCATTTCGTCTAATAGCCAGTTGGTCTAATAGCCATTTGGTCCAATTGGACTAAGTGTTATTTGTGCAAAATGAATGAAAATGAAATGGATTTAGACCAACTGGTTTTGAGACGAAATGGTCTTAGACGAAATGGCGATTAGACGAAGTGATGATTGGACCAAATGGTTATTAGACCAAAGGGTTGCCAGACGAAATGTTGATGGACGGAATGGCATTAGACTCAAATGAAAGTAGACTATTAGCATGATTAGGTGAGTGGACGAGTTGGCAGTAGACGGATTGGCAACTTACCATCTAATTATTGTAGTCGATTATTGTAGTCGGTGGTTATTACAAAATGATTTTCGTTTCAAATTTCGCTGAAACCAGCCCTCTGACCGGAATCATGTATTTCTATCGTTAAAAATAATCATACAATACACTCCAACATATACATAAAATAAAGCATAATAATGTATTCTAAGATTTGTTTTATATTTTGTATTGAATTTTATTGCCCTGCATTTTCTCGTTAAAGACAAGTGTCCTGTGCGTATTGTATTCCTTTAATTTGCAGATTTGCAAATAAAGTGATTAACTCGCGTTGATATCATCTCCTGTTGTCATAGGTAACCGTCGTCAAGTTGTGAAAGTTCCGGACGAAGAGGGCCTCCCTGACGGTATGTGTATTGATAGCGAGGATATGCTGTGGGTTGCACTCTTCAATGGTGACGTCATTAATAGATACAACCCCAAAACAGGTAATGACATAATACAATCAAAACTTTGAAAAACAAGAAATCCAATCAAAAACCGCGATAGTGAATTTTATAAAATGTCTTAATAACATTTACCCCCCTCTATCTTTTCTGAGGAATCAATTGTCAAAGTCTCAGATTAATATAGACCATCCTCGATGATGATAAGGATTTCTTATCATTGTAAATATCAATTATTGCATCATTAAGGTAGTATTCAATATTATTTTTATGACAACCTTTATCATGTCGATAATATTAAGTTTATTCACAGATTACACAATAATGATATACAGATTTGGATTTAACTGACAACATTCAGTTTGGTAAAAAGAAAAATATGGATCACTTTTGTTGCCAAAAATTGAAGTAGTTAGGCTACCTGACCTCGGGAAGCGGGGTGCTGCGTATGTTATCCATCATAGGCAGCACCCCCTGGAAACTCAACCAAAATCACCTTCATTATGGACTGAAAACCTTTAACCCCCTTTTTTGCTTGTCAAATTTTTCACGACCCAAATCACCTACATTTTGGAATGAAAACTTTTTTTGGGGGCTTGTCCTTTTTTCTAAACCGGTACCCCTCTTGAAAAATTGTTCCCATGGCTACACCAGTTGGTTACTTGAGTACTAAGAGGATTGAGGGGGGGGGGTATATTTCTATTATTTATTACAATGAAAACCACTTTCTTTTTTTTAATCAAGGTGAAAAGTTGCAAACGATCCGCTTCCCGACCACGAACATCACTAGCTGCTGCTGGGGAGGACGCAACCTGGATGAACTCTACGTCACCAGCGCCAAACATTTCCTCACCGACGAACAAAAGAGAACACAACCATTGGCTGGATCTGTCTTTCGGGTCACCGGCCTCGGGGTCAAAGGGGTCAAGTGTGAACCTTTTAATGATAGTTAGACTCATCGAGAATTCCATTGTCTAGATATTCAGCATCACTTTGCAATTTGTTCTTCATTGTCGCATTATGTATGAGAAAATTAACTTTGTTATAGTAAAAGAAATGTGATAAGGACAATATTTAATAGTACCCAAGGTAACGCAATATACAGTGCGCCCCACAAAAAGGGAAACCCGTTTTCAGAGATAGGTTTCACAATTATCAATTATGTTTTTACTATAAATTTGATACTCATGGCAAGAGTGGAATCAAATCTCGAATTTGAAACCAACTGCTAAGCAAATCGTTCACGCATGGCAGACCACAAACAATAAATATTGAGGCATAATTTGCGCAGGAACTCGCGTGTTCCAATCCCACCGCAGCACTAGTGCCCTTTGGCAAGGCGTTTATCTACATTTGCCACTCTCGACCCAGGTGTAGAAAATGGGTACCCGCGGTAGGAAGGAATTCCTTGAATGCTCGATGCGCCCGATCAGGGTAGCCGTGCTAAAGCCGGGGTATAATATGGACAGTGCTTACTCAAGTGTTAAATTATGTCAAAGCGCTATATAAATGTTGCACATTATTATTATTAACAGTCTTCATTAGTGCAGTCCTGTAGTATAGACCCACTAGAATGATAACATACAAATTTACTACTCATTACACTAATCATATATCTTACCAAGTAACAAGTAGTTTTCCTCTTTTCCAATGAAGTTTCTCTGCCAAAAATTAAAAATATTTTAAAACTAGCTATTGAAAACAAATTCAATGGAAGACACTATTTGTCAGTTCGCTCCCCCTTTAAAGTGCCTTTAAGCATATCAGCGTAATTGATATCATAGTATCTCACAAATTCATCTGTTTGTATAATAATGTATGGATGTCTTGTAAATATGCAGCAATAAATCATTATGATCTTGGAGTGAAAAATCAATGAATAGACATTTATTTTGCGTAGTAGTTGAATTATGATGGCGCTCTTTAATCTCTCTAGATTTAATTATGAGAGGTGCCGTGGCCGAGTGGTCTAAGGCGCCTGGCTATACATGGAAAGTCCGGGGTTCGATCCCCGGCCGCGGCACCAATGCCCTTGAGCAAGGCATTTAATCTACAATGCTCTTTTATCCTGCTTTCAAATAAATGGAAATGCTATATGCATTATTGGTAACAAGATGTGCACTTGCTTAAATTTTTTTTTATAGAATTAAGTATATTATTTTTAGTTCAAGAAAACAAGGAATATTGCCAACCGTACAGAAAGTGACATATTTGGTTAAAGAATATAGAGATACGGAATATCAAATGGCGTTTAAAAAGGGGAAGCTGTGGTTGCACTTAAAGTTGAATTAAGAAGACGATTCCAAATATTGAAATATTTACATTAATAGCAACCTTACAACCCCCCAAACACTAAGAGGTGATTCGACCCCTCATTATCTTTTTTCAAAATAATGAATTTGAACGATTTATCCCTACCCATTTTCCAAAACAGCACACTAAGAGATAATACTTGTTGTGGCCGTATGCTCATGATTGACAACACTCAAAATCTGAAGAACAGAAAGTGGATGTAAAAAAAAGCCCTAGCTCATTGTGAAAAGCAATTCATAATTATGAATATTAACAGTATAATGCACCCAAAATCCAAAAGTTCATAGCGAAATATTATATCATCATTGGCGTCTGAGCTTACAATCAGAGCAAAGAGTCCTGTAATTGTTCAGTTTATCCTAGATTGAGAATTGCAATTAAGTAATTGCAGTAGACACGGTAGAGCAAGGCATTGATATTCCAACAAGTAAAGTCATAGAAGCAATTCGGTAGTGTGCCTGTGACAAGAGGAATCTCTTGTCACAGGCATACTGGTATCATTTTAGAGCAATATCGAGTAATGTATATTGACAATGTACATGGTATTTTGTTACAAATTGATTGATTGATTGATTTTATTTGGCAAGTCACCGTAACATATATACAGTAGCATAAAACAACAGGCTAGCACAGGATGACCCACGAAAGCTCGAAAGCTTATTTCCAGTGGGGTCCTCGACATACAGAATTAAGATAATAAAATGGTAAAATTATACTATTTACATATTAAAAATGAAGAAAAAAGATCAGAATTTACTATTACCAATAAATAAGATATATAGATAATATATACAAGAATATAACGAAGAAGAAGAAGGAAAGAAGGAGGAGGGGGAATAGAAGTATATAGAAAGGGGAGGAGGAGGAGAAGGAGACGGAAGAAAAGGATGAGGAAGAAAAAAATAATAAGGAGAAGAACAACAGCAAAAACGGCGACAACAATAACAACACGAAGAGGAGAATAGAAGGAAGAGATAAAAGAAAAAGAAAGAATAGAAGAACAATACTACCTACCCTTTCTGGAAAGCAAAAGTTGAAATGGCTGTTTCTTGTATTATAGTTATGTTATTCGGTAACTATAGATTAAAGTTTGATCCAATGTAATGATTCGATCTATTGTGATAGATTTTATGCACAATAGTTATTTTTTCCATAAAAAAATATTTTTTCCAAAAAGTTATTTTTTCCATAAAAATTTAAAGATGGCCGTCATAATTGCAAATTTTGAATGGTCATCTGCAATGAAAACGTATAAATTCATTCGCTAGACACGTTATTTTTTTAGGTTATATATTTTTTTAATGGTTAAAATGTAATGATACACCAAAAACCGGCTATTTCTGACTCAACTTTTTTTGAACCGTCTGTTAAAATAAATGTGAAGGTAATTATAATCCACTTTGTCAGACTATACTTATATCATGGAGCTATAAAACACAGATATCTCCATATATGTTTATATGAACTTCTCTCTTCCAGTGGGTTGAAAATTTTACTTACACGACTAGGCCAATTTATTTGGTGTAGCAGCTAGGTTCTGTCAACCATTGGAACAATTCCTTTCCAGGTCTAACTGTCAAAACTCATAGCTCTACCTGCTCGCATTATATATATATATATTTATATTCATTCTAAAAACTACTTAAAATCCCCTTTTCATATTAGTTTATAACAATTTTTGACTCGCGTTTCGCGTGCGCATTGATAGTTAAAAATATTAATTAACGCATCCTGTTCAGGATTGTAAAAGGTGCTTAAAACATGTAAAATATCCCATTTTCAGGCCTGAACATATATTTAAAGAGCGCACTCTCATCGGGCCAATTAATTAATGAGATATATATCATTTTCATGAATTCCTACGAATAGTCCTAAATCGGAATATCAAATAGTTTCAGATAGCATTGCACTTCGAGATCGCATCATTGAAAAGGTGTAATCTTTTTTCCTGTTAAATGTCCCCCTTTTCAGATCGGAATATCAAAATTTCTCAGCTGCGTGTTCGCATATACTTATCCTTTATCATGACTTCGGAGGGAAATGTAGAGAAAGTTATTTTTCCGCTCCTCCCTATTGGCTATTGTTTGAAAACTTCAAATAAATTCAATTTCATGTAACAGAAAAAAGAAGGTATACATGTAGGAACATAACATCATGAGCCAACCTATATATTATGACGGCGTACGTAAATCTGTTTTCACAATGCTACATTAAAATCAATAACTTTTTTATTATCAGATTATGCCACAGCGTTTTGCGAAGTAAAATATTCTTTTCACTTGATTTATTAACATAGAGCATACAGCTATTACATGCATAGAGTTATTTATTTTCAGCCCGGAGTATGGTCGGTGTCCAGTGTTTACAGTGTTTAAATTACGCTGAAATGATACTTTCACGCAAAAGTGAACTTAGCATCCGCCCGGAACGTCATTCCTCAGTATTTCCGCAAGACTCTAAGCTGGTATGCCAAAAAATGACAAATTTTACTATCCAAAGTATATACATATACTTATACATGTAATTACATGTATGTACATAATGTAGGGTATGTTCAATTTTTTCATTCAAAATGAGCATATTGTAAAATGCACATTGCCTCCTTTCGATTAACATGATATGAGATATTTTCCATCTTACTTGAATTTTTTTTAAATATTTGTGGCATTATGACATTTACTATACATTCGATGGATAAACGAATTCAAATCGAAGAATTTAAGTTGTGTAAAAAAACTTCAAACTATTGATATTTTTCACAAACTTTTATTTTGAGGAAATCGCGGTTTTTTGTGTTTCACTGTGTCATATATGTGTGTGTAATATTCAAATTTGAAATGAGCATTTATGAGACTTATAGTTTTGAAATCCAAACAAAAAGAATCGCATACCAAATATAATAAAAAATTTAAACATATTCCGTCAAAATATCAAAATGTGTGATTTTCGACATTCTTTCGGATTTTACGATAAAAATGACACTTTCACGCAAAAGTACGCTTGGCATCCGGCCGTACGTTATTTCATTTGGCCAAAAAAAAAAAAGGGGGGGGGGGGGTGAGAGAAAAAGGGAGAAAGGAAGAGAAACATAATAGTTGGGGTCTTGAGGTGGGACTATTATCACTGCTGGTTCGTATTCCTTTTAAGAGGTGAAACAAGGACGTGAATAGCGTAGAGAGCTATTACACAAATTGAAGATGAAAAAAAAAAAACTGTGCAAGTAATACACGCATGACTGAACATTGGTGCACTGTTCATAACAAAATAATATAGGCCCTATTGAAAGCTCCTTGCTCATATCTTGCAGATACAATACTGCAATTGCAACCGATTGTGTTGGGACTTTGACCTACGATATCGTGATTTATTCCCCATTCACCCGATCTAATCATCTGTAACAACTCACCTTAGACATTACCCATATCCAGGCGAGGGATGTGCGCACGTATACACCCTCTCACACATCTTGATTCATTTCAGCTGTATTGAGGGTGTATTATTTTCATAATCGCACGTTCTTGCCGATAATTGCGATCAATACAACCAGAGCCTTAGTTGAAGGGAAACAACATCCACAAGCGATCGAAGAAGCGTAAGTAAACACAGATATAGAATGGCACTGGCTTTACAATTTTCATATTTAAATGTTACTGTATTGGTGATGCTCATTGTCACTCACAAGCTATTACTAGCATGACTAGAGTGACATTTGCTCCAGCGCCAACTGCTCCGATGGAAAATCTGCACGTTAACCCATAAAACTTAACCTCCAAAACTGAATGAACCATAGTCTTTTCGTTAGATTATTCTGAACCAAAAACTATATCACAATCATACCTATAACCCTAGATATGGCCTCTGAGGTATAAAGACTGCAGCAATTGTCGCAGGAGAAAATGCCATTATCAATTACTCTCACCATCACAAACCGGATCTTAATTTTAAAATAATTGCACGAGCGCCTTCGTCGTTGACCTCCCAGCAAATTTAAAACACTCATTCAATTTCTCCTCATTTTCTTGTCCCCTGGCCTACCCCAAAACAAACTCCCGATTGTGCTCTGATTTGCGAAGGTAGGTCGGGGAAGGGCGGGTCCAGTCGGATTGGACACAATAGTTTTAGAGGCCGACTTTTGTCCATTGATAAATGTTTTAGCGGGAGGGGGGAGGGATCATTGCATCATAAAATGTTATTATCCATGACAGCTATTTTTCATGTAATATTGTTTTTCATGTAATATGAAAGGAAATGGGCCAACTATTGAACCCTGTGTCACACCAAAGTCACGACATTTATTTCATTTTGGTCTAGCAGAATAGGCCAACCATACTTTGACCAGTGTACATTGTGACATCATGGCTGTTGAGGTTGTTCAGAAGGATACGGGATACCTATTGGAAGGACCTCATTGGGACGACGTCACCAATACCCTTCTGTATGTTGATATCTTTAACAAGTTCGTTCATTCTTACAACACCGTGACAAAGGAAGCTAAAAAGGTCGAAGTCCGTAAGTATGATTTGATCATAATTGTAGGGACCAATGATCCCATAAATTGTCAAACACTAATTATTTTAGTAAAGCTATTGGAAAAGTGTGAATATTTTCGATGGTAAGCCCAGAATGGATCATAATCAGATAATATACTTGCCATTGATAAGTATGTTCAAGTATTCTTAAATAGCTATTCTTAAATAATAAACGTCCTTCTTTTTCAACGTGCAATGGTGCCGCCTATGCCAGGAGTGTTACAACATTGGACTTGGACATATCGCATGATCACGTGAAATTCATAATGGGGTCACGAGATACAATTTTCAAGGTTATAGGAAGGCAAAGGTCGAATATTCGATAATGATGATTTATATCCATAAACACTATGAAGCCTGCTTTCTGAACTCGGGTATAAACTTTGGTCTAAAATTGTAGTTTAACTCGAGATATTATAAAGAAATGTGTCATAAATCAATAAATCATATTGAGTTTGAGGGTCTATCATTGATTTCACCCATGCAGTGGCGTACTGAGCCAAAAATGTTGAGGGAGCCAGATATGGTGGATATCGAGCAAAATTTATAAAATGTTGCGAGCGAAGCGAGCAAGCAAAAATGTTTACATTTTTATTTGACAATAATACAATATTTCACCTTCTCTCTTTCCCTTTCCTTCCTTTTTTCTTGGTCGAGAAAAAAAAATCTAGAGGGGGTTATATCTAGATAAATGGCGCTAACTACATGTCCATTCCAGAATAGCTCTGGTCCATTCTTATCATCATCAATATAATGATGAAATATGAAACATTACACGCATAATTGCTGGGTGTTTCCATAAGAAACTGTATATTGCAGTGTCGTACAGATTGGGGTTAGGGGGGGGGGTGGGGGCTCTTCCCCCTAAAAAATTACGACCAAGAAAAAATGAGACAAGGAGAGAAAAGGACAGAGAGAAGGGTGAAGTATGATACTATTTTCTGAATATCATGTACAAATCTATCACAAAATTGGGTTTTTGGAAAATAAGTTGTCAAAATTTTGCTCGCTCGCATCTTTTTATAAATTCTACGCCATACGCCATATCTTGCTCCCTCAACATTTTGGTACATTGCGCAACTAGTAGGCCAATATTGTTGTTTAATTTATAATTTTGAATATTCTCCTGTTAATAATCATGATAATAATTACAATTTGACACCCGATTCATCCAGATGATGCCGTAGGGGCAATTGTGACCACAACCAGTGGAAGAACTATGGCGTGTGTTGGACGAGAGGTGGGCTACATCAACTGGGATGCCGGAAAATTCGAAACATTTTGTGAAATAGATCTAAAAAAGGGAACCAGATTCAATGACTGCAAGTGCGATCCAGCAGGAAGATTCTATTTAGGTAATTTGATAAAGTATTGATCTATCCATTTCTTCAACTAAACTTGGTACAGCCAGAAGAATTAGGAAAATATTATCGGACATTAAAGGTGCACCTTATAGCGCTTAGTGCTTGTTGTTAAAGCAAAGACTTCCGAGGAAAAGTACGGACTATTTTACAGAATCATATTATAACGATGAGAATGGGCTTAATCTATATTAAACAACAGTTAGTAATATTGTTATTTCTAATAGAAATTGTTGGAGTTAAACGGCGTTCCAGGCGCGTATCCATGAGTTTGCACCCCGTAGTGCCGGACCTAATTTTGGTACCCCTGTGAACTTTTCGGAAAATGGCGCCCCCACCCACCAGGCAATCATAGATACCTTAAACTGTTGAATGCAATTTGAATTATGTTATTTCATAATCACGAGAAAAGAAGGCAATCGATGACCACTTTTTTCCAAACGTGTTAATTAAAATAAAATATCCATGAATATGTTGTAATACCACTTTCTGAAAAGAATAAATGCGACCAAAACCATAGAATTTAAGGACTTTTGGGTTTCTATTTAGTTTAGCTTTTCATAAGAGTCGTCAGGTGGCGGGCCCTTCTAAAATTGTATGTGCGGGAGCTGTAATTTCTTTACCAGGGGCGGATCCAGTTTTCGCCAACGGGGGGGGGGGGGGGGGTATTTTCATCTATAATATGTGTCCCGATTGGACATTCTAAGCAACTTTGCAACCGTGAACATGATTAGTATATTGACGCTATAGCTGAACATTTTTGCTATTCTGACCTCAAATTTGGAAAATCTATAAGCACTTTTAGTAATCAAGAATAGGATTATCTCAACATTTTGTGCGAGCGCAAAGCGCGAGCTGACAGTTTGTTAATTTCCGACCCGAAACTGGACTTCTAAGCACTTTTTGTAACCATGAACACGATGGGTATATATCTAAATAATTGATGCAAGCGCGAAGCGCGAGCTGAAATTTTAAATATTCTAACCTAAAATTTGGACATTATAAGCACTATTGGTAATCATGAACAGGATGGGTATCTAACAAATCATTTTATGCGAGCGCGATGGCGAGCTTAAAATTTGTTGATTTTCCGATCCAAGGTTGGGCATTCCAAGCATTTAATCTAACCATGAACAGGATCGTCACTTTATTTATCTCAACATTTTATGCGAGCGCAAAGCGCGAGCTGACAATTATTGAATTTCCGACCCAAAAGTGGACATTCTCAGCACTTTTTGTAACCATGAACAGGATGGGTAGCTATTTAAACAATTGCGCGAGCGCGAGCTGAAAAAATGATATTCTGACCTAACATTTGGATATTCTAAGCACTCTTGGTAATCATGAACAGGATGGTCATCTCATTTAGCAATTGATGCGAGCGCGAAGCGCGAGCTGAACATTTTTATATTCTGCCTTAAAATTTCGACATCATAAGCACTTTCTGTAATTATGAGCATCTAATTAAGTGCGATATTCTTACCCAAAACTTCTCATTCAAAGCACATTTTGTGACCATGAACAGGATGAGTATCTATTTAAACAATTGATGCGAGCTCGAAGCGCGAGCTGAAAATTTTCTATATTCTGATTTCAAATTTGGACATTTGAGTAAGTATTTTTGGTAGTCATGAACAGGACGAGTGTCTAACAAAACATTTTATGCTAGCGCGAAGCGCGAGCTGAAAATTTATGATCTTCCGACCCAAAGTTGGACATTGTACATGTTGTACGCACTTTATCCAACCATGAACAGGATTGTCACCTTCCTAAACAATTGATCCGAGCGCGAAGAGCGAGATGATTTTTTTTATATTCTGACCTAAAATTTTGACTTTCTAAAGACTTTTGGTAATCATGAACAGGATGGGCATCCAACTAAGCATTAATTTTGATGCGAGCAAACATGAGTTTGGCGTCCCCATGTGAAACATGAATTTGGCGCCCCTATGTCGAGCATCAATTCCGCGCCCCTCGGTCGGACTTCAATTCGGCGCCCCCTAGGTTGAACATCAATCCGACGCACCCCTAGGTTTAACATCAATTCGTCGGCCCTATGTCGAACTTCAATTCGGCACCCCCTAGGTCGAACATAAATTCGGCGCCACTTAGTAAAACATAATTTCGGCGCCCTTCCCTAGGTAAGACATCGATTCGGCCCGCCTATGTCGAACATCAATTGGGCGCCCCTAGGTACACTAAAAATTGGGCGCCCCTAGGTACACTAAAAATTCGGCGCCCCCTAGGTTGAACATAACTTCGGCGCCCCTAGGTCGAGCATCAATTCGGCGCCCCTAAGTAAAACATAAATTCGGCGCCCCTTCCCTCTTAATTTTTCCTTTTCCCTTTCTTTCCCTTTTTTTCTTTTCTTCTTTCCCTCCCTTTTTTTCCCTTCCCCTCTCTTTTCTTTCTCTTTTTTGGCGCCCCCTTTTTCGCCTACCCGGGAGGCCAGGGCCCCGAAAGCCACCCCCCGAATTCGCGCAATCATTCTACAAGAAAATGATTTCATGATAGTGGCATAAGGTTATGGGCTTACTTGCGCCGACGATATTAGTAGTATAGGAGCCTGTTAGGAGTGGTCATGGTGGTGGTGATGGTGGATTTTGGTTATATTTTGAACATAGAAGTAGCATGAATTTGAATAGTGGTGACACATAATAGAGGCATTGATCATTGAGACAATAACGATTATTTATATCCATTTCCCTTCATTTGAATTTTGATCCGTTCTCCCTCTTTTTCGCCTGCTTTTCCTTTACTTAAAGGAACGATGGCTGTCCAAGATCCGTCGACAAGCTCGGAAGAAACCAAAAAAGGACAGGGCTCCCTCTTTTGTTTGAGTCCCGACAAAACAGTCCGAGAGTTTGTGCAGAATGTACGCAGGTTTTCTTTTGTTTTGTTTGGAGGGGGGGGGGGGGGTAATCGTACAGTTAATTTGACGATCCTTTTATGGTTTTTGTTAATTGCAATTGTGCAAAATTTGAGAAAAAATGTGTAATATTTCGACTCCAATGGTTCAGATACCACAGCGTGTTCTGTATATTTACAGGCGATATATTTTTTGTTCAATTTTCTCGTGTTTTACTTTCCTTCGGTATTAAAAAAATATTGTCATGCTTTTACTTGAGAAAACAAGGGGATGGCACTTCAAAAATGTCAGAATCCCTATTAATACTATACCAGGGTAAGAAGGATGAATTAGGGAGAAAGGTCATTATAATTGCATTGCCTGATAGAAATGATTCAAAGCTTACCTACCATTTGTAACATTTTTCTACTCATCCATAAATTACAGGTTGACATTTCAAATGGCATGGCGTGGACAAATGACCACAAAACTATGTATTACATCGATTCGCTGACGTACGGCGTGGATGCTTTTGATTATAACATCGAAACCGGTGAAATTGGTAGGAATTATCCCATATTCTCTTACAAACCAAAACGAAATCTTTAATGATAATTATAGTCAAACGTTTGTCTGGATCTAGATCTGGATCTGGGTTCCGTATCACAAAGCTTAGCAATGATCTTAGAACAATTTTCTACGATTGATTCCATTGACTACAATGTACAATCAATCGTGAAAATCAAGCGTACGATCAATCGCTAACCTTTGTGTTACGGGACCCTGGATGTATACGATGGCACAGCGCCTCACTGGGCATGAACGCATCGTTTTATTAAAAGGTCAAGTCCACCCCAGAAAACAGTTGATTTAAATAAATAGAGAAAAACAAACATGAATAACGCTAAAAACTTCATCGAAATCGGATGTAAAATAAGAAAATAATGACATTTTTAAGTTTCGCTTATTTTTCACAAAACAATTCTATGCTCAACTCAGTAATATTCAAATGAGAGAGTCGATGATGTCACTCACTCACTATTTCTTTTGTTTTCTTTATTGTTTGAATTATACAATATTTCAATTTTTACGAATTTGACAATTAGGACTTCCTTGCCTAAACCACAAAATGTTAAAATAATGTAAATCCACGTGTTCAGGGAAGTATGAAACTTCGTTTCACATGATAATGACGAGAAAATAAAAATATTTCATATTTCATGTAATAAAATACAAAAGAAATAGTTAGTGGGTGATGTCATCGGTTCCCCCATTTGCATATCGTACAGGATGTGCATATAACTCTTTTTTTTTAACTAAGCGAAACTTTAAAATATTTAACTTTCTCATTTTACATCCGATTTTGATGAAACTTTCCGTGTCATGCTTGTTTGTATTTTCTCTTTCTATTCAAATCAGCTTTTTGTTGGGGTGGACTTGTCCTTCAAACACATTAGGTCGCTTGCCTTTGTACACTTTAACCCTAAAATGGCCGGGGGGGGGGGGTTGAATCACCCCCCCTCAACATTTTCTGCGATCATTCCGCTGCGCCACTCGCAGAGTTTATACTTTTAAGTCTCGCGCATCTTTTGAGACCAAATTTACGACGCCCGGGTACGCGGTTCCGAAATTATGCAACATTTTGTAAGTGCATGTCAGACCAAAAATTGTTCCAAAACGTGATTTTGTGTACAAAGTCAATGCAAATTGAGTTTTCTCATCTTATTCATAAAGATATGATTATTTTTACTTTAAACAGCTGAAAGCAATTGATTTTAGCATAATAATGCTTAAAAAAGATTGTGCAATAAATCTGGTGAAAAAAACAAAGAAAAACAAAAGGTTGGAAAACAGAGAAATACATAAGAAATTCATAAAACAATAAAATACATAAGAAATTTATTTCCAAACCGAAGTTTTTTTCAATTGCCATTGTTAAGAATGCTACAAAGAATATTTTTACCAAAAATTAGCATTCTAGGAGCTTTATTTAGTGAATTAGAGCAAAAAGTATGATTTATGCATAAATTACATGTAGCATAATTAATTCATATAAAATAAAATCTCATTATTTTGGAAAATTTTACATTACATCGCACACTAGCGTGCAAATTTTTGCAGCGCTCGCGCGATCGGCGGCCGAGATCTCAGGGGGGGGGGGGGGGGGGGGTTGAATCAACCCCCCCCCCCCCCGGCCACAGAACAGCCAAAAAAGCCCGGCCTAGTTAGGGTTAAGAAAAGAAGGGAAATGAACAAGAACGATGCCCTGGGTTATGAATTTCCTTTAATTATAGATAAGTGACTTCAAAGAGGATACAAAGTTTCCACAGGATATTTTGTTTAGGTTGCTACTGAAAGCTTTTAATAGATGTCCACCCCTATTTCGACTCAGGAGAAATATCATTATTGAACTTTTTGGTTGGTCGGCAAGAAAAAAAAATTATGAAGGGGTCAAAAATAGTGAAATTATCACGTTACGAAAATTATGTTCAAAAGGGTTGGGGTCTTGTTTTGCTCATTCGCTTTGATTCGCTCGCTCACGACTTTTCTGGGAATTGCACCTCTTCGAAACTTTTGCCTCATTCGTTTGTTATTATAATAACAAAGTATAGTACTTTATCTTAATATTTTTAAGTAGGTCCCAATTAAGGAAAACACGCATATACCATCAACCAGAGAAGGTTCACAAAGAGATCATAAACAACAGTTCTATTGATAAATGCCCCTGAACATTCGAAATTTAGTTCAGTTTATTTCCATCATTCACATAATATACAACCATTTTACATTGGTTGACATGGGTATAACATATCATGAAATGGAATAAATGGTTCTTGAGACAAATAGGAGTTTATTCACAATGAGAATTAAAACCAGTGAAGAATGGGGGGGGGGGGGGGGCTAAGTTGAAAGCATAACTTGTGAGTTATAGTCATCTGCAGAGCTCTTCCGAATTGATCCTATTCTTCTTTATCTTCTTCAAATTCCTTATGAAACCTCACAGCAAACAGACGACAGGCAATCAGCGTTCCAAAGTCAGACGGTGTACCGGATGGTATGTGTATTGACGATGAGGGTATGCTATGGGTCGCCTTGTTTGATGGATGGGCTGTTAACAGATATAACCCCAAAACAGGTTAGTAGATTAATAAGAATGAGCTTCTTAAAAGTATTTATTTATTTATTTATTTATTTGTTATGCAACCCATGGCCCCCATTCCTTCGGCAAGAAATTGATCTACATTGTGCTGCACTCAACGGAAGTGAGGTGAATGGGTACCCTGCAGGATTAATTCCTTGAATGCACCAAGCGCCATTAGCAGCTAGAGCGAAGAGCTAGAGTAATATATAGTGCACCATTGAATAGGCAACTAGATAATGTTATTAACATATATAATGCTATATCATTATCATTATTATTGTTTTAGTATTATTATCATTTAATTATTATTTCATTATTGATTTAATCAAGGTGGCATTTTCAGTTATGTAAACTGATTTCCTCAAGGGTCTAGAGATTGAAAAAGATCAATGTATTCAATAATACGAACAATGCATCAAATTACTCACGGGCAGAGCCTATGCAAAACAAATAATTCTTTTTATTTAAAATCTGATGTGCGTTTTTAATGTATCTGTAGTTTATTTATTTTTGTTGTGTACATAATTTGGGAGGATCATTTCCAACAAGCGATTTATGTGCTTTTTATGATACTACCACCAAAGATATTTGTATTACCTAGTATGTTTTTATATTATGTATGAATTTTAAAAAATCTTTAAGTGGAAATAAATGAATTGAATTATTAAACTATTTTTGGATCTGTTATAACACTCATATACAAAGGGATTACTGACTTGTTTGCTTATTGTGAATTTGTTTGCCTACTGTGAAGTGGTTTCCTTTTTTATTTTATTTTTGCTTGTCAATAGAAGTTCCCAATCGAACTCGTTAAAAGAATTAAACATTTGATTTGCCCTGATTCTATTACCCCTCTTCACCATCTGGATTCTATTTGAATGATTCCCGCTTAACATGCTTAAAAACTCGTTGATCAATTTTTGCTGATACGTGTCATTGATATAAATTCGTACTAGAATTTACCAATTTGAAATTCCCACAATTGTTTTTATCTTCCTTTCCAGGCGAAAAACTTCGGTCCATCAAATTTCCAACCAAGAACATCACAAGCTGTTGCTGGGGCGGGGCCAATCGCGATGAACTTTACGTGACGTGTGCAAAACACTTTCTCAAACCGGATGAACTCAAGGAACAAGATACTGCTGGTTCCATCTTCCGGGTTACTGACCTAGGGGTCAAAGGGGTCAAGTGTGACGTATTCAAAGACAATTAGTGGTGATGTTTTATTCCAAAAAAGTGGGAACCAATTATTTTTCTATTTCTCGTCTTGTAAACATATCATTGATTTAACTTTGAGTCTTGCCCGTTATTCTAATATAATGCCATTTTTGTAAAGATACATGCACCATTCTATGCGGAAGAAATATCGGAGCGTTGCTAATTCGTGACGGTTGATATAATAAATTTGAATTGTTTGGTGAAAAAGACACCATAATTCTTGATTGGAACGTAAAATAATGTCTCGCTTAAATATTTTGTATTCAGTTTAAACAACATGTGCCACTTTTTTTTATCATTGATGTCAATTATCATAGTTACCATTACTTGCCATAGCAATGTTCAATAAGAAATCATTACTCCGTGATTATGATTTATATTTATAATGACAATGTCCATGAACAGCGTAACGTGTGCTGCTCATTTTATAATATTTTTCATTTCGTCTATTTTTTTTCGATTTTTTTTTCAGCTGGAATCTATGACAATCTTGTTTGCCCTGCATTTAATAATAACGATAATAATATTTTACAGTTATTGTATAGCGCATATCACATGAATGATGTCTCTATGCGCTTCCAAAGGACTTGGATATTATTACACCAGCTGTAGCTTGGCAGCCGTAATTAGTAAGATTACAGCGCACACGCATTTCAAGGAATAAATTCGTGCCAGGTACCCGTTCACCTCAACTGGGTTGAGTGCAGCACAATGTGGACAAATTTCTTGCCGAAGGAAATTACGCCATGGCTGGGATTCGAACCCACGACCCTCTGTTTCAAAGTCCGGAGATTAATCCACTGGGCCACAACGCTCCATGTTCTTCCAGCCGGCAGGGGCGTCCCATAATGTTTGAGAGACAGGCCAAAGATGCCTTAAAGTGACGTCATATTTTTTTTTCTAATTATAGAGGTATCATAGAGTCACACATCCTAGAACTCTTATACATTTTGAATTCTTTCTTCCCTTTTTGCCCTCTTCCCCCCTCCTTTCATGCTTTTTTTTCACTACGTGAAATATCATCGTGATTATAGGGGGAGGTGGTCGCCCACGGCACCCCTCCCCCTGGTACCGACTACATGTCTTTTGATATTATGAGTTAAACATTCTGTTGCCACTTATGTTCTGTTTCTAAGATAAAATCGTATTAAAAACAAATACGCACGCAACATTGTTTTATGACTTATTGACGTGGATAGTATAACAGGGCCCCGTCTTACAAAGAGTCACGACTGATCCAATCAATCTCAACTCTATGGAAATCCATCCATACCATACTTTTTTCCTGCAGGAAATTTGCACAATGTCGTCTCTAAACTTAAAGGACAAGTCCACCCCAACAAAAAGTTGATTTGAAAAAAAGGGAAAAAATCCAACAAGCAAAACACTGAAAATTTCATCAAAATTGGATGTAAAATAAGAAAGTTATGACATTTCAAAGTTTCGCTTAATTTCACAAAACAGTTGTATGCACATCCTGGTCGGTATGCAAATTGGCAGACTGATGACGTCACCCACTCACTATTTCTTTTGTATTTTATTATATGAAATATGAAATATTCTTATTTTCTCCTCCTTGTCAAGTGAAACAAAGTTTTATTTCTCCCTGAACATGTAGAATTACCATTATTTTAACAGTGTATGGTTAAGTTAAGTTGGTCCTTTCTTGTCAAATCTGTAAAAATTGAAATATTGTATAATTCAAACAATAAAAAACAAAAGAAATAGTGAGTGATGGACATCATTGACTCTCTCATTTGCATATTGCTGAGTTGTGCATTTAACTGTTTAGTGAAATATAAGCGAAACTTAAAAATGTCATAACTTTCTTATTTTACATCCGATTTCGATGAAATTTGCAGCATATGTTTGTTTGATTTTTCTCTATCGACTCAAATCAACAATTTTCTGGGGTGGACTTGACCTTTAAAGAACATTTAATTCTCAAAGAAATGATGAATGTATGGACATACTTCATATCTAGGAATTATTTTGAACAAATTTGCATTTTAGATGTTGACGTTGCTGGCCGTCCATAGTTATGGTTGATCGGATCAATCGCAACTCTTTGTAAGACGGGGCCCAGTAATCAAACGAGAAAGGAGGAAGACTGAGAGAATCAGAGAGAGCCAGATAGAGACAAAAAAGAAACTATGGAAGCTTAAAAATGGCCACCCAGACGATCAAAAAATGTCGTCTCGTCATGTCTACATCTCTTAGGGAAAAATATGAGATGATAAGGTCTTAGATCTCGTCATGTCTTTACATCTTGTGGGGAGAGATGATCAGATGACAATATCGTGGATCTCGTCATGTCTACATCCAGTGAAAGAGATGATCAGGGGAGCGTTTCATCAATATTTTCATCCAACAAGTTGTCAGATCTGACATCTTTCCATGATTTTGATTGGCTGAGAGGCACTGTCCCTATGGTAACTGTCGGATAAAATGGGACTTGTCGGATAAAACGTCCGACAAGTCCTTTCATGAAACGCCCCCCCCCCCTGGTGATAAGATCTTTGATCTGCATGAGATCTCGTCATCTCATCATCTCTCCCACAAGATGTCCCTATTGACTGAGACTCATTTCCTCATGGTGGAGAGGATACCCACCTCAGTAATCAAATATTTCGAGTGCGTAGCGCGAGCTGAGTTTTATATTCAGCCCTTTTTGTGACCCTGAACAAGATACCTATCTCACTTAACAGACTTCTAACACGCGCACATTGTTTTTGTAAATTACCGTAAAACGGGATGTTTTAATTCAGCCGCATTTAAACTCTTTGGACAGGACACGTATCTCACTGTAAACAGACAACGAGCAATGTTGCGTCCCCGTTCGAACTTGAAATTGCATGGCACCCCCTTTGTTTAAGGTCAATTTGGGGCCCTCGGTTGAACATAAATTTGGCGCCCCCATGTGGAATATGACTTTGCCCCCCCCCCCCCCTCTTAATAACATGGATTTGTCGCCTCTGGTCAAACATCGAATTGGCGCTTTCCTAGTTCGAACATCAATTCGGCACTCCCCTATAGTTCGAACATCATTTCGGCGCCCCCTAGTTCGAACATCAATTTGGTGCCCCCTAATTCGAGCATCCAATCGGCGCCCCCTATACTTCGAACAACAATTTGGCGCCCCCTAGTTCAAACATCAATCTGGCGCCCCTATTTTGAACATCAATTTTCGCCCCTATTTTGAACATCAACTCGGCACTCCCCTAGTTCTAATATCATTTCGGCGCCCCCTAGTTCAAACATCCATTTGGCGCCCCTGGGTCGAACATCAATTCGGCGCCCGTCACTAGTTCAACATCAATTGGGTGCCCAGGCCCCACTAGTTTCATACATAAATTTGGCGCCCCCTATTTTGAACAACAATTCGTCGCCCCTCCCTAGTTCAACATCAATTCGGTGCCCCCTACTACAAACATCAATTTGGCGTCCCCCTAGTTCGAACATCAATTCGGCGCCCTCTAGTTCAAACATCAATCTGGCGCCCCAATTTTGAACATCAATTTTGTGCCCCTGTTTTGAACATGAAATCGGCTCCCCTTCCTAGTTCAAACATCAATTTGGCGCCCCGGCGCCCCCTAGTTCGGACATCAATTCGGCGCCCCCTAGTTCGAGCATCGATTTGGTGCCCCCTAATTCGAGCATCAATTTGGCGCCCCTAGTTCAAACATCAATTTGGCGCCCCCTAGTTCGAACATCAGTTCGGCGCCCCTCCCTAGTTCAACATCAATTCGGCACCCCCTAGTTCGAACATCAATCTGGCGCCCCTTTTCCCACTCCTTTTTTTTTCTTTTTATTTTCCTCCCCCTTCCTTTTTCCTCTTCCCTCTTTTTCTTTCTCTCTTCCTTTCCCCTCTTCCTCTCTCTATTTTTCTTCTTTTCCCCTCTTCCCCCTCTCGCTCTTTTTCTTCTCTTCCTTGCCCCTCTTCCCCTCTCTTTTCTTCCCCCTTTCCTATCTTTTTTCTTCTCTTTCTTTTTACCTCTCTCTTTTTGCTTTTCTTCTTTTATCCCCTATTTTCTCTCTCCATTTCTCCCTCTCTCCCTCTTTTTTTTAAATTTTCTTCCTCCCCTCTTCCTCACTCTCTCTTTCTTCTCTTCCTTTCACCTTCATCCTCTCCTTTTCTTCTCTTCTTTCCCCCATTTCCCTCTTTTTTTCTCTTCCTTTCTCCCTCTCTCTTTCTTCTTTTCTTCCCCCTCTTGCTCTCTCTTTTCTCCTTCTTCCTCTCTCTTTTTTGTCTTCTCTTCCTTCCCCGTCTTCCTATCTCTTTTTTTCATTTCTTCCTTTTCCTTCTTTCTCTCTCTCTTTTTTCTTATCTTCTTTCCTCCTTTTCCTTTCTTTTTTTTCTTCTCTTCTTTCCCCTTTCCCCCTTTCTTTTTTCTTCTCTTCGTTTTCACCTCTTCCTCCCTTTTTTTTTGAGCGGGGGGGGGGGGGGGAGGCCATCGACCCCCATGGATCCGCACCTGGGGGCCAATCAAATGTATTGCTGTACACAATAATGCTTGACAAAAATTATGTCCAAACACCCCTTAAAAGAGTTTTTCTCAGTGCGCAAAATAAGCACCTAAACAGGTTTTTCACAGGCTTCATTGACACAAGTTGTCGCCAGAATATGACCCCTAAAGAAGTTTGGAAAATTTCACGACCGTTTCCCCGTTACCCAGGGTCGTTGCTTGCAATCGGGAAGAACCCGAACCCTTTTCAGAAACGAGGAGTAAAAAGCCCCGGAGAAAAAGCTTGGGGGAAAAAGTACCCTAAACAAGTTTGGCTAGTCTTAAAAAAAAAAGGTTTGGAAAAAACATGGATCCTACTAGTAGGATCCATGGAAAAACATACTCTAAATATGTTTGACCCCGCGATTGATCATTGACCAGTCTTTGGAACCCAAAATTCTTGTGTAAACCTGTCAACCTCGTACTTTGAAACCCAGTGTTGCTGTGTAAACCTTGTATTTACCTCAGTCAGATATTTAATCTGTACTCTGAATGAGTTGTACTCTCATGCATTAAAGTGGATCGATAGAGTCAAGAAAATCTAAATCTAAAATCTAACTCGCAAAGCGTAAATCAAGAGGGAAGTTTCCTTATCTGTTGATACCGGTCCTGGCTATTATAGTCAACACTCCGTGTATCCTCTCTACGTCCCCGTGGGTTTGCTGTTTTTGATGCAACTGTCAGTGAGTATTTTCAGACATCGTTTTTTTTTAAGTCGGCATGCGATATTCAATTCCTAAGGTTCCTCTTTTATCATTTCATTTTCATTACTTTACATCTAACAGGCTCTACCTTTTTACACTGGCCAGCACTGCTAACAAAGCGAACGAAGGGGTTGTTTGACTGAACGTAGGTTAATAATGTAATCGAAGTGAACAGTTCGTGAATATGACCATTTCATTTTATTTTTTGTAATATCAACGATTAAAATAACGCTCTCTCTATGTAACAAGTGCTTGGCAACATTGCATAACAGTTGATATCATTGTAAATATGCCATCCAAAAGTAACAATGGTCAAGACCCCCCCCCCCAAAAAAAAAAAAGTCAAGGATTTTATTCAAGTTACCACTGGATGGCAACATGACGCGGCACCCTGGATTGTGAAAATAATCGAACATTTTTGGGGGTCTTAATTTCCGATTAAAAACAAAAAACAAAATCTTATTAGCAGAAATTTCCCCCATACGTCTTGTCGCAGATAACAGGACTTCCAATCATCTGAAGATCAGATATTCTTGTGACGTCATGGCTATCGAAGTTGTTCAGAAGGATATGGGGGAGCTTTTGGAAGGCCCCCATTGGGATGACGTCACAAATACACTTCTTTACGTTGATATCACTAAAAAGCTCATTCACAGCTACAACCCGGTAACGAAGGAGGCCAAAGAGGTTGCTGTCCGTGAGTATTTATCTTTAATTCACACAAAATTACCCTTTCTGCTTTTTTTTCAATTTCTTATTGATGGCAGTCCGACAAAGTATTTCACAGTCCGTCAGTTTGTAGCAGGCTTCTTTGAGGTGATTGTATTTGTAGTATTGTATATAATAAAAAAAAAAACAGGTGAAAGAAACAGTTGAAATTTGAGACAGGTATATAATTATTATTAT
Source organism: Lytechinus pictus (assembly GCF_037042905.1). Classification (NCBI taxonomy): domain Eukaryota; kingdom Metazoa; phylum Echinodermata; class Echinoidea; order Temnopleuroida; family Toxopneustidae; genus Lytechinus; species Lytechinus pictus. Next base: position 7,267,993 of record NC_087261.1, read on the forward strand.
TATATATATATATTTTTTTTTGGGGGGGAGGGATTAACCTGATAATGATCATATATATCTAAAACTTGGAATATTGAAGATATACAGCTGTGTCATGTCCAGTCTTATAAAGTAACATGTAGAAATCATTTTGTTTCACTGATCTCTTCAACCCTTTTGCACCCTAAAACTTATAATGTGTGCGTTTCATAAACAAAACTTTCTAGAAGTCTTTTAGCATGTTTGGTGAAAATCCAAGGTAACCATGTTTAAGTCATGACACACACACACACACATAAATTAAATTAAGTCAACATGTTTATGACATTAAGGAATTATATACTTTTTTCGTAACGATTGTAACGCAGATTCCGAAATCGGGGCAGCTGTCCCCACATCTAGCGGGAGGACTCTGGCGAGTGTTGGGAGAGAGGTGGGCTACGTCGATTGGGAGACCGGGAAATTCGAAACATTTTGTGAAATCGATATAAAAAAGAGTGCACGGTTCAATGATTGTAAGTGCGACCCGTCGGGAAGATTCTGGGTAGGTAAGTAAAAGGTAATATAATGGTCGTTGATCAATAGTAATTACGATAGAAAACTGAAAAAAAAATGGTCAAACAAATTTCACAATAATTTTCAATTTATAATAGTTAAGGCGACTACAGAGTCTGCAAAACTGGGCAGCACGTATTATTCACAAAGTTGACCGTAGGCATGATGCTATTCAGGGCATTACACTGGTTACCAGTTACACAAAGAATATTATTTAAGATTCTCTTGTATGTATATAAATCATTTCATGATCATGTACCAATGTATATCAAGGGGGCACTTCAGATTCACAATCCTAAACGAGAAGGTTTGCGTTCAGGTGGAGATCATTTTCGACTAACCTATCAGGCAACCCGGAGCAAGGCCGGTGAACGTAGTTTTACTGTTGCTGCGGCAAAAGAATGGAACAAGCTTCTCTTCATAGATTTAAGAAACAGTTGAAAACGTACTTGTATCCAGGATAGATGTAGCTTTTAAATGTTGTAAATTGATCTACAGTGTAAACGCTATGATATAGTGTACTATGTATAGCGTTCCTAAATGCCTTATTATATATATGCCTTATTAGATTATCCAAGGAGGGAATGTGGGGGGGGGGGGCTATCAAGTATGGTGTTTATAAAGTATAGGTTCGTCTTCCTTGTAATTAAAACTCGATGCGTGCTTGATGTTTTTAGGCCGGTTGTCGGACTATAGCAAGAAATGAGACGAAGAGACCTTGATATCAATGAAAACATCCTTTGAGCGGTGTCTAGTTCTTTTGTTGTTGTTAAATGTTGGACTCTCGTGTTTACATAGTCCACGTCCTGGACGATTTTTATTGATTGGGCAAACCAAAGGGGCAAACCTATCGGACCGTACCGATACCCCCACGCGCTCACATAACCAACACACACACGCCCTCCACTGATTCACTTACCCCCAGTGATTCGCCTAACCCAGTGATTCACCTAACCCACAAATTCACTTTCCCCGATGTTTCGTCAGGTGGTGTGTGTATGCGTGTTCTGGGGATGTAGTGTGTTATGTGTTTGGTAGTCGTATCGTACCAAATAACAACAGTCCAGGAGGTGGACTAGTGTTTACACCGATGTAAACCCCGGTTTTTTTTCATGGCCGTACGCAATTTTTCCGGGGGGGGGGGCAAGACACGTAAAATTTTTTGAAGAAACTAAAAAAATGTATATATATATATATATATATATATTCTTATACAATTTTTGTTATGCTGTCTTTTCATTTTATCTGACCGACATGTAGGATCGATGGACAAGGAAACGGTTGCGGACTGTCCCGAAGAATATAAAGGACAGGGCTCCCTCTATTGTGTACATCCTAACAAGACAGTCCGTGAATGTGTACAGAATGTAAGTTTCTCATTATTAGCAATTCACAGGAAATACAAAAGAATAAATATAATCGCTTTTGAGAAGTATATGTTCAAAAGACTATAGTTTTAAGATAGGGGAGAGAACCAAACATTTATCACCCCATTGGGACAATGTCGGTTCGTTGGTTTCAATAGGGATTTTTGCAATCACTACGCATATGCTTTCTGTAACGTAGAGAATCTATTGTCAGAATCTCTTCATGGCAAAACAGCCATTGTCGAATATTGGTGAATCAAAACAGCAATGTCGTACTGGACTATAGACAAACGACATATTTTTAATTTTTCGTCAGATCCGAATCTTAGGACGATTTGCTGTCCCGGTTCACTACACACACCTCTCAGCTGTCTTTCTGATTTGCACTTTCAATTATATTCACTATGTTGTACAGTCTGTCCCCGTTGCATTTGCGAAAACTCGATAATGTCATGTAAGAACCTTTACGTGATGTAACAACTCTCCTTTGTTATATGTCTGTATACCACTTGATGTTCCTGAATGATCAGCTATTAAGGTGGGTGTGCATCAAGGGTCTGTACTGTCGCCGTGGATATTTACCATGTTAACAATACTTGGGACTGAATGGTTACGGAGAGCGGAAGAGAAGGTTTGATAAGAGATATGTATGTATATTCATTTTGATTCTTATGCATGAGTCAGCTATATAAAGCGAAGAGTTTTGTCAGTGGGACAAAGTGATTAAGAATATTAAGAGTGGGATATGGAAAGACAATTATGGTGGTGGTGGATAGGAAAGTGTTGATTGACCTATATGTGGCATGTTTGGACAGAAAATTGATATTATTGTACTTTTATGAAGGAAAATACGACAGTTAATGTTAATGTTTCCCCTTTTATCATACAATACCGTGTGTCATTAAAAATAAAGGTCTTTATATATGTAACACATGTTTTCATATCTTTCTTAATAATCGATTTGTTTTGGACATTCTAAAACATTTGTTCTCCAAAACCACAGGTTGACATTTCAAATCGTATGGCGTGGACGAATGATCACAAAACTATGTATTACATCGATTCGCTAACCTACGGTGTGGATGCCTTTGATTATTACATCGAAACCGGTGAAATTGGTACGAATGTTTGGACACTGACCTATGTAGCATCTACTCACTAGCTTCCAGATCGAGGGATTCCATTTATTCCATTAACGAAAGAATTATCCCGTATGGAAGGTTATTTTTTTAATAAAAAGAGAAATCAGACAAGCAAATGGATAGAGTTTGAACAGTATCTGACAAAGAACTCGGAGTTGTAAGAAGTTGTAATCACTATGCCTATATCAGGATATCCATTGATCATAATCCGCTAATCTTTCTCAGGATTCACATCAGAACAATGCAAACGTTGAAAAAATCGCTCGAATATTTAATATGATTTTTTTGCATGATTATAACGTTCGTTATTTTCAATGAGAATTTAGCTCGGAGAGCTTTGAAAAATGAAGGTATTCTCATTTCTCTTCTAAATTCACAAAAATTTCATTTCAAACTGACAGGAAACAGACGTCAGGTGATTGGTTTCCCCAAAGGAGGTAGTTTTCCCGATGGAATGTGTATTGATGAAGAGGGTATGTTATGGATAGCCATATTCGGCGGTTGGTCGGTTCATCGATTCAATCCAAAAACAGGTGAGAAGATGGGATGATGATTTTGGTAATACTGACGAGTTTTCGAAACGCTACGCAGAACGCTTTATAAACATAAAAATGTGTTGTTAAATGCCCATCATGACAAAAAGTAACCGAGAAGTCTTTGTCGAAAATAGGTGAATCATATAATCGTGGATTTCGGACAAACAACATAATAAAATAATTATTTGCAATTTTTCGTCAGCTCCGAGACTTAGGATAAACGGTTGTTCAGGTTTCGACAAAGTCCTCCCAGCTGTTCATTGTCATTTGATGGGCATTTTCGATACATTAAGTGTGTACCAAAATTCATTCCGCGTGGCGGTGCGAAAACTCGTCATCAATACAATATTCAGGGACATGATTTTCTTTGTAATTTATTCTAGTTATTTAGAGGTCATTAAACCGTATATAGTAGTCATACCTATACAAAATTGTTTTATATATCATGTACTGTTGGAAGTTTAATTTCATTTTCTTTTCACCGCAGGCGAAAAACTTCATACCATCAAATTCCTGACGAAGAATATAACAAGCTGCTGTTGGGGCGGGGCAAATCGTGACGAACTTTACGTGACGTGTGCAAAGGTTTTCCTCAGTGAAGAAGAATTGAAGGAACAGGATACTGCTGGATCCCTCTTCCGGGTCACAGGTCTCGGGGTCAAAGGGGTCAAGTGTGACGTATTCAATGATAATTAGGGATGACCTTATTAATTCCTATTTATTCATATAGAATATATATTTTTGTTGCCGGAGGGGAGAGGGTTGGGATTGATCGCTGCATTCCTGTAACGGACTCGTGGATGATAATGAGATGCACATATCGGTTCAAGTAATACTTGCTTCTTATCTGCACGCTAATCTGAATATAAGAACAATAGTTGTTTTGATTCGAGAAGATAACTTTACGAATTATATGGCAGTTCGTATACTCTTAGATCTGTAGATAACTATTAGTTACTATACTTGTTCATAGAATATACATGTGGTACAAAAGCTGTCAATAAATATAATTGAATTAGAAACATTATTCTATTTTAAATGGACAAGCATTTTGACTGCAATTTATTGGTGCTTATCAGATTTCCGTGTTTTCCCACTTGCCTATTAGTACTATAGTATTCTTACTGTATATAATATGATAACACATGGGTGTTCTCATTAATGCCTACATTTTTCATTATAAAGATCAGTGGAAGTTTGAATAATTACTCCGTAGCATACGTTCATTTTTTACGAAATAAGATCAATCCATTTTCGATATTACACTGAGCTTCCCGCTTCCCACTTATAGTTTCCCACGATGTTCGTGGAAGGTAATTATATTCGTCCTTCATTATTTTTTTCTTCATTTTTTTAATCTATCGTTTTTTAACTAAAAATGTGACGTTTGCAATTTTGCATTGTGCTTGGCTAAGGGTTTCAACCTATGTTATTTCACATTTCTATTCGCAAAAACAATATAATAAAAAGGATACATTTCAATATATCAAAGTGGAACTACATTTATTTTCCAACCTTAATTGTCTAATTTAGATTTCAGTTATGCACGATATAGGCCTCTTATTCCCCCCCCCCAACATTTTATTCAAGCTGAGCATTTGAAAGGTTTTTGATATTATGTGAAAATCCCCGTCGTCGAAATCATCATCATCATCAATATCATCATCATCATCATCATCATCATCATCATCGTCACAACCACCACCACCACCACAACCACCATCATCTTCAAACGTAATATATTATAGCTCCAACAGGTATGTGGCGCTGTGCAATATCATTATCAATATCGTCTAATCATGTGACAATATATTCCACCGTACACCAACCACGTACCGCCACAAGTTTACAAGATCGTATCTCACCACGTCGCGACGTAATAAGGATGGTCTTTTTGTCAAGATAATAAACTCTTGCCATCTCATCAAGTCGATGGCACTTTAACATATTTAAAGCTTCAGTGGGTATGAATTTGATTGAACGTGCTAGTATTTATCTGCATCACCATCCATTTTTTTCTAAATCGAGATCCCATGAAAAGTTTATTCAAGAATTCTACATCTAAGTTAGATAATTGAATGAAATAAAAACAAATTAGGATTGGCCCTAACTTTTATTACTTTGGCCTATTTGTGTAGACTCTGTATTGTGTTATATTGATCTTGGTTAATCAATACCAAGACGTAGTAGGAATAAAGAGTCTAAAACATTAAAGTTATGTAAACGAACTAGTTTGTTTATTGCAATTTTCAAATTTATCATTATAAGAACGCACATACAAATACACGAGAAGATACATCTAGATCATCTGTTCAACTGCTGCAGTCTTGTGAATTTAAACATTGACAAGATAAATATCCGTATGTGTCTGTTCTGGGACCCGTTGCAGAAAGAGTTGAAATCAAACGCAACTCTAAAAATCACGCGCAACTTGATTTTCAACCAATGAACAGCGCGCATTTTTGACTTGCGATTGATTTTTTGACTTGACTTGACTTGCCCGTTGCAGAAAGAGTTGCGTTTAAACATGTAATAGTATTAATAATATTCCGCATTTATATAGCGCTTAACACATCGGAACGACGTCTCTGAGAGCTTTATAGATGATTATTACCCCGGTCATCGGATCCTTGCATGCCCGCTTACAATGTATGCACCTTTTCCACTCCCTGGGGAGCATTCCAACAAGGGTTCCAAGACTCAATTGTTAGGCATACTACATAGGCTTCCGCATCCTACCGGGTACCAATTTAACACCTGAGTGGAGATTGGCAAATTGTGGATTGACGCCTTGTTGCCAAAGGACGCTAGGCCATGGTGGGATTCGAACACACGACCCTCTGATTACAAGGCGAGCGTACAACTAAACTCGGGAATGTAGAACATACCCATGGTGAAGATTGGTTTAGCATCAGCAAGGCTTTGTCTTATAAACAGTTGAGATGTCCCTGTCACCCGGAACAATCATTATCAGCTTCTCGAATGTTCATTCGAAATGTTATATAAATTATAACAAGAAAAATTAAATAATAAATGCATTGTATTGATCAATCAGTGAACTCCTTTTCATGCTTACAAAATTCTAATATTCTCAATATCAAGACTTTGGAAGACGGGTCGCAAGTAAATATGAGGTGGGTCCAGGAGTTAAAGTTCGCTATTCTACATCAGAAGATCTTCTGCTTAGCCTGATCTTCAATGTAAACTGAAATATAAATGTCACTCTATAGTCGTATTAACCACCTAGAAGTCAGCTATATACATTCGGGGCATGTTATATAACCGAAAGCTACAGGTTTAAAAAATTAGGCTAAGCAGAACTTTTTTGATATAGACAAACGTTATTCTCTGCCTCGCTTGAAGACCCCAATAGGCTGAGGCTATGAGTCGTTGACGTTTCTATTTGACGATGCAGTCGCCAGCAATAAGCTTCTTCATCAACCACTCAGCGAAATGATGGCAGTTGTTTGTGAATAGGTGATACGCTCCATGAATCGGTCCAAAGTCCCTGGCCATCTTTTCTGCCTGGTCCAAGGTGCAGTTGCTTCCTCTCTGCAAGCTCCAGATGGCAGGACAGACGTGAGGGTCACGCCCGATGGTGGCTTCTCCGTAGTCGTAGACCACGCTGGCACCCCACTCGAAGGTCTTGCCCCGGAAGTAAACGAAGGAGTGGTCGAACTTGTAGGGGTTGACCTTGCCGGTGGGTAGTTTCATACTCTGTGCGATTTGGTTGGCGTAGTTAGACGGTAAGTTGCGGAGAGGATTGGCTGTCGGTTGTTCAGGAGCTTTGTCAGGTTTTGTAGGAAGACCGCATGTGAAGTCGACGAATTCTATGGCTCCAAGCCAAACATCTGCCATAGGTTCTGTGCATTAAATAATTAAGGGAAATTTTGAGGGTCGATGTCAAGTTACACAGTATTCATGGAAATTAATCCAAGTGGTTTGTGGCTAGATTATAATTTAATACATAATGTAATAGTCACACGAAGGGAAGGCATTTGGCTGCACGAAATGGATTTCTAAAATACAGACGTAAAACATAACCGAAACGCAAATAGAACTGCGATTTGAATATAGCGAGAGATTCTTGAATGTAACTTTTTACCGTGCGTGAATCATCACTACTATCCTTAGTTTTACACTATGACTTACTTTTCAATTAAAAATCAAGTCAGGCATGAGTGAGTATAAACATCAAATACACAAAATATTAAATGAACACCGAAATGATGATTTTACCCATGCTTGTAGTTTTAAATTCAAACCTATGACCCATTCCTATATACTATCAATTTTTTCACTTTAAATCTGTAGCACTAGGAGAACGATACCCGTCTATGGTAATTCAATGGGATTTGAATTGGGAGACGACCTGAAGATGAAGCAACTTTCTTTTTAGTGAATAGAGGTATCCCAATCAAGCATTTCCATAGAAGTTACATTAATGACAAAGTTACAATAGTTGTAAACCATGTAAACGGACCCCACGTGTTCATAATTTGAATTCCGACGTCACATAATAGAATGCATCTCAAGGTCTTGTTACACTCGAACGACGGAGGGAAAATTTAGAACCGTTTGAGCACCCTGAAAATAGGATTGGTCAAAATAACTAATGCATTGGTGAATATATGTGCCCAACAATCAATTTATTGTTTAGAATCTACCATGCTTTTGACTTTGACCATTCTCATTGATCATGAAGATTTCCAACAATGCAATATTGGCTACTTTGACCAATCACTCTGAAGAGTGTAAAAAGGGAACACATTGGGGTGAAACATTTATAAAGACATGTTTCACTCTGTGTGAATGTATCAAGGGCGTAGGCTGGGTTGAGCATGGGGAGGTGCACATCTTGGGGAGGTGGAACTAAAGTTTGCAAAATCAGCTGTTGAAAGCAAAAGAAGGGGTACGAATTTCGTTTTGCTTGCAAGTGTCGGAACGCCTCTGCCTCAGTGGGAGGGTGCTCGTGCACCCAGTCCAGCCTACGCCCTTTATCAATGGCAAAATAAAATACTCACCGGTTAGGATGCCATGGAAGGGTTTATTCGGTTTTTTCGAGCCTGTACTGGACGCACCACACGCAAAACAAAGAGATATCATCAGAGACAAACAACTCAAATTAAGCAATATTTTCCAGCCCATGGTGTATGATTTAGAAATCCAAAGAACTAGTGTTTATCCAGAACCAATAATCATGATAATGACGTTTGAACCTTTAACTCAAAGATAAGCAGAGATCCCAAATCATTCGATTATCATATAATCATGCAGGCAAATCGTTCAAACTGTCATATCGCCAAGTTCAAAGATTGACATTAATCCGCAGAAAAGTGGTTTAGTTCTGCCTTTCCGTTACCGCGGAAAACTTTTCCAAATAATGTTCTCTCTGCCACTGTACGTGTAGGTCAAAATTATATCACTACATGTAGTACATAGAGGAGGTAGCCAATTAAACATCTAAACTTAACCAAAGCTAGTTTTCCGATGATAGTGGATATTTGTGATTATGGCGGGGTCTCACAGGGGGACGTGAAAATCATCTCCTATTTGGTTTCTGTAAAAAGTTGAAGCTATGTAGGAGAGTGCGTTCCCCGTCCGCCCCCGTGATTGATCAGAGCCCATGTCTGTGACTAAGGAATGATTCACGAATGAACATGGTGAAGGGGAAATACTGAACATGACGTCATAACTGCCCCCTGTGTTCATAGTTTGGCAACGAAAAAACAACAAAAAACAGCAAAAAAGAGTACAGGTTAATTCTAAAAATAAGCTTATTGATTAGTCGGTGTGTTCAAGGGCACACATGGATAATTTGGACTTCCATTCACTCACGTGTTTAATCACAGCTCATCACAAACATCATTAAAAATCAACCCCTCTAAAGATTTCATTTTAATTCACTGTTATTAATAATCACAACATGCCGTACAACAAAATTTGGTACGTTAATCGGGAACTGTTGATGTGAGTTGCGAGGATGCCCAGAGGATGCAGAGAATATACAGCGGACGATTAACGGATGATAATGGACATGGGACGTTTGTTGCTCGTATAATATGTTGCGGATTTACATCGTACACGGCGGAAAGTTCATCCGTTTTAAACATTTTGTGCGGCTCAAAACTTTTTGCGCGGAAGAAATCAAGTGGACAATATGCTAGATGGATAGAGCATATAAAACACGTATGCAATGAGTACACAACGGATGCATAGCGTTTTTCCAACCGATGGCAAGATTAATTTACGTTTTACATCCTCTTTGCTTCCGTAAGTGCATGTTGGACCGAGCCTCAAGCTCATAGGGTTTTAAACACGAAGTATACACTTTCCAAGGATGTAGATGAAACATTAAAGGACAGTCCGATGTACAATAAGAAAGTTATGATATTTTGAAGTTTTGCTTAATTTCACAAAACAGTTATATGCACATTCTGGTCGGTAAGCAAATGAGCAGACTGATGACGTCACCCATTCACTGTTTCTTTTGTGTTTTATTAAATGAAATATGAAAAACTCTCATTTTCTCCTCATTGTCATGTGAAACAAATTGTTATTCCTCCCTCAACAGTTTTTTAATAGTTTATGGTTATAAAGTAAAAAGGTCCTTATTGTCAAATCTGTAAAAATTGAAATATTGTATAAATTCAAACAATAAAAAAAACAAAAGAAAAGCGAGTGAGGGACATCAGCGACTCTCTCATTTACATATCACTGAGTTAAGCATCTTAGCAGTCAGGTAAAACACCTCGGTATAACATAACATAACTGTTTTGTGAAAAATAAGCGAAACTTAAAAATGTCATAAATTTCTTTTTTTACATCCGATTTCGATGAAATTTCCAGCGTTATGCTTGTTTGAACTTTCTCTATTGATTCAAATCAACAATTTTCTGGGGTGGACTTGACCTTCAAGTAAATTTTCATATTAATTCAGTTTTGAATCATGTGATATTCATTAAGCACGAGTATTAGATTTGTTGAGGGCAGTATTGCTAAACCTGATGGAATATTTTCCCCCCGATATTTGATGCATTTCGACAGGGGCGACTTTGTTAAAGCGTAAATCGTAGACGAAGGAAGAGATAGAGGGAGATAGACTGATAGAGAGAGAGAGAGAGAGAGTTGATTACTGTATGTATTGGATTTGTTCACCTCGCAGTTTATGACCTCTGTTTCTTTCCACCAGTATATCTACACAATACCTCATTCACGGATTGGTGCCCATTATGAATATCATTTTTTTTTCCAACGCGCGACTTGACTATATGAACGTGGCAGTCTATCATACTGGATAAACCTAAAGCAAATCTACTTATTAAACATGGCGTACTGTGGGGCGCACGTTAAACACACATGAGTGCGGTAACGTTCAGCACTATGCTACTGAAGGAAGACATTGCGTGTGTTTTTATTAGCATTCGCGTTATGTTTTTGGACTGATATTCTGATCTGCGTCACACGATGGGGTGAATGATGATGACTTTGTTGGAAAGGCTCTAAGGAGGAGGAGGCTTCAGACACTCGATTGGTATATTTGGAGCTGGTTTAAAACAGATTTACTCGACAACATAAACACCCGATGGGAGATCGTCAAAATGGGACTTGAAGACTACAAGTTCTGTATTGGGTTGGTGCTATTACTCTCCTTATCGTCAATCGCGACGATGTTTACGGCGATGTACCATTTAAGTGACCTTAAAGAGATAAGAGCGAAGAAGAATTCTGCATTGGGCATCCGACAGATACTCAGCTCCAGGAAAGCAGCTCGAAAAGAAAGGAATCCTTCATCGTTTGGTTTGGGGGAAGCCTCAATATTTTCGGACAAGTATAGTCCACCTGAGGGAGATGACGCTTTTCGGAATCTCAGTATTATATCATTTAGATATGACACACTGTCTGCTCGTAGAGGTCTAACTCACAGTATTGCTAATGTAGAAGACGATGTTCTGACGTTCGATACATATGACATTTTAAAACCACTATCGAATGTAACCATTGAAGAAAGCAGCTTGGTTCACAAAATCCAACAAAAACAGAGAAACGCTGACTTTAACTGTGTCATCAGGATTGCCAAGTATTGTTCCTCTCGTTGTGATTATATAGTTAAAGGTAAACATTCGAGGGAATGGACGCCATTCAGATGTGAACTCAGTGAGTTCTGTAGGTTTGAGACTCGTTTTATAGGTAACCTCACCAAGGAGGTTATGAAGACCATCGATGTTGTTTTCTTTATACCCGGATTTCGGGATGTTCGTCTCAAGCAAGTGATGGCTGCAAGACCACCAGGACAACTCTGGGTCCTCTGCGCCAAAGAGAGTCCTCAGCATGACCCAGATTATGCTCCTCGAGGTCTAACAGGAAACCCTTTCAATCTCACCATGACGTATGTCAGGGACAGTGATATTTACTTCCCATACGCCACCGTGCGGAAGCTTGGGAAGCCAAATGAAAATCCGCCAGATATTCCAAAGAAAACCAAGCTGATAGCTTGGATGGCATCCAACTGCAAACCATATTATTGGAAACGAACTGAACTGGCGAAGGCGATACAAAGGAATATCTCAGTGGATATGTACGGCAAGTGCGGTACGGGAAGACTTGCCCATGATAAAGCCATCGAGACGCTCAAGCAATATAAATTCTATTTCGCGTTTGAAAATAGTGAATGCCGGGATTACATCACGGAGAAGGTGTGGAAGAATTGCCTTTCTCAGGGGATCGTACCCATCGTCTACGGATCAACGCGCGAAGGCTACGAGAAGTCACTCCCAAGGAATTCCTTCATCTCTGTGGATGATTTCAGTAACATGAGCGAATTTGTAGATTACATTCACGCACTAGATAAAGACGACGCGCGTTACATGAAATATTTCGACTGGAGAAGGGACGGCGAGGTGCAGTTTCACTCTCCATCTGCGTTCAGAGGTAGTAGACCTGAACTGAATTTTTGTTACCTCGTCAAAAAACTAATATACGTCTTTGTACATCCAGAGAACACTTGGCAGAAAAGAAATCCAGATTTTGCTTCTTGGTGGCGGGGGCAGTGTGCCGATCATTCTGTTGAGAAAATCGTTTTGGGATTCAATACCCATCGGTCAACAGAAGAACAGGCAATCATCGATGCATCTATGAGGCGCGGAGACATAGAAATGTAGTTGGCGTCTTTAAATTATATGAAAAGCCATAATATAATAGAACAGCTTTTGTATAGTGCATTACACCTTACAAAGGTGTCAATGCGCTTTAGGAAAAAAAAAGAAAAGATGAGGGAAAGCTGCTGGTAATGTTTTGATAATATTCTTTTCAGTTAAATAAATACGTTTTCAATGCAGATTTAAATTGCCCAATTGTATCAACTTGCCTTAAATTGTGTGGGATACTATTCCAGAGTTCCGGCGCTGCATGCGCAAACCCCCGTTCGCCATAAAACTGTGTCTTAACAACAGGTGCGTTATATAAATCCATATAAAGTTATCTAAGATTTCGAACAGGTTCATATTTTACAAGTAACTCTGACAGATAAGATGGAGCCATTTGTCGAAAACATTGGAAAGAGAGTAGTAAGATCTTGAACTTGATTACGTGACCTGACAGGCAACCAATGCAAGGATCTTAATACAGATGATACATATTCATATCTTTTTGTTCTAGTAACAATCCTAGCAGCCGAGTTTTTAATGACCTGAAGTTTCTGGAGTTGAGTGTCTGGTACTCCATACAATAGACTATTGCAGTAGTCTAAGTGACACATGACAAAAGCATGCACCAGCCTTTCAGAGGTATCTTTATCAACATACGGTCGAATTTTCCCAATCTTACGCAATGCATATGACGCAGATCGACATTTAGATTTTATGTAATTTTGCATAGTGAAGTGATCATCAAATAGGACACCAAGATTTCTTGCTGTCTTAACAGGAACAACCTCTACACCCTCAATTTCAAAAGGGCGCAAAGGTACATTGGGTCAAAATCGAGATTTTATATGCATAACCTCTGTTTTCCTACTATTCAACTTTAGGCCACTCAATCTTGACCACTCTTTAATTTCCTTGATACAACTCTGCACTCTAGCAATCAGATCTTCTATATCCGATGATTCCGATGATTTACATGTCATATACATCCGAGTATCGTCTGCATAAAAAACATTCTAGAAAATCCGTAAGAATCAATAATATCTTCTAAAGGTGATGTATACATGGTAAAAACTAAGGGTTCGATAACAGACCCTTGGGGCACACCTTGAAGAGAAGTTTCTGAGTCATTGCCCGGCAAAGCCTTTGAAGAATGTGTACAAGAGAATTTATCAATTTTCTGGCACAATTCACGAGAACTGCAAACAGACAGCTGGTCTCTGTGATACATTAACTTAGCAGTTTCCAGAGCCTTCTTATATTCAGCACATTTAGTCTTGAAAATCTGTCGATGAATTACTTGGCCAGAATTCGATGATGAGAAAGTGTGACGTTCCAGCCTTCGAAGTTCCTGCTTCGCACGACGGAGCTCATCATTACACCATGGGGAGTTTGGTCGACATCTTACTGTGTGAGATAGAAGAGGAGCATGTTTGTCCAAGAGAGTACTGAGAACAGATTCATACTGAAGTATCAGATCATCAACACTATCAGCAGGGTCCAGATACAATTCAGACTGTCTTAGGTCCTCACGAAACGACTCAACATCAGTTTGACGCAATTTACGCATCTTCACTTCCATATATGACGGTTCAGGTTGGCTAATCATCAAGGTACACTTGCTTCTCATTGGCATGAATTCGTGATGTTAGGAGGATTGTCGTAGGCATGGCTAACATTGGTTTGAAAATCTTTATTGCTATTCATTATTCTTTCCAGATTAGGCCTATATTCAATAGGCCTATCACCATATGAAAATTTCATGAAAACCATTTCTTGCATAAAAAAAACTTGCGTTGTTTCTTGTTTTCGATTTGTAAATTTAGCTCCGGTTGATGGGTCTTTTAATTTAGTAGATGAATTAATATGGTATGATGTGGTTATGGGGACAGTTGCAAAAAGTTACTATTATGGTACTTTTGCAATCCAATGGTAACTACCAAGGTAACGGTTATCAATAACCAATCAAAATCAATGATTCCATGCAAGTAACCATTGCATGGCAAGGTTACTATTATGGTAACTTTTATGCAACAGGGCCTTGGTATTCTGTGTTACTCTTTAGAAGGAAACACAGGGTAAAACAAGTTACGACGGGAAATTTGCTAGAAATAAGAAACGAAAAGATATTCTGAATTTTAGTTTAAACCGAAGCTTAATACACCACTGATCTGAGGGTCCCTTTTGTCATTTTTAATAAAAAGACTGGCAATAGTTATGATGCAATATAGTACTGTTGTGTAGCGCATGAGTTTTCATTACTCATACTTTTCTCAAAATGTCACTTGGATCAGGGTTGAAATCAATTGGTCATAATAACACAATTCACCCTTTCAAAATATTCATGAGATAATTTGAGATTAAATAGAGAAAATACAGGAAAGCTCACTTTGCAAATAAGATAAAAATTTGATGTACAATAGGGAGTTATGACATTTATTTATTCATTCATTTTTTTACAAATGTATTCACACAACAGTGATCTACATATCATTGGCGGTAATGTAGATCACGCAGATGAAGGAAACTTTCAAAGTGTCATATTTTTTTAGAACGATTTTGATAAAAAATATTAATGAACATTTTACATTTTATTATGTTATGCAGGACCTGCTTGGAGAATAGTTTTCGGAAATTAATTTGTTACCTTGGGTAAAAATAAATGAATTGAATAAACGACAAATATGGCATTGTTATCATCTATTTAAATCATGTTGTTTTGTCGACGGACTTCACCATACCGAGTGTTGATTAGAATGTATAGAGGGGGAGTTGGGGATGGGGGTGGGGAGAATAAGAGAGGCGAGAGAGAGAGAGAGAGGGGGGGGGAGGGATGATTGCGTGTTACCATAGTTATTGCAATGTCATAATGATTGATTTCCTCCATTGATATTATTTTGCTGTTGGATTTCTCAATAAAACGTCTATTCTCATGATTAAACCCGGGATAACCTAAGACAAAACAAAAAAGTCCCCCCCCCCAAAAAAAAAAATACTCACCAATTTTCATGATATTAAAGGTCAAGTCCACCCCAGAAAAAAAATTATTTGAATGAATACAGAAAAATCAAACTAGCATGACGCTGAAAATTTTATCAAAATCGAATGTAAAAATTAAAAAAAAGTTATGTCATTTTAAATTTTCGCTTATTTTTCACAAAAAAGATATTTGCACAACTCCGTGAAATGCAAATGAGACACTCGATGATGATCCTCACTCACTAATTATTTTGCTTTTTATTGTTTGAATATTTCATTTTCATAGATTTGTCAATACGGACCAACTTGACTGAACCATTGCTAACTCTACATGTTCAGGGAGGAATTAATCTTTGTTTCACTTGACAATGAGTAGGAAATTTTCATATTTCATGAGTGGATGACGTCATGAGTCTCCTCATTAATTTTGCAAACCGACCAGGATGTACATATACCTTTTTTGTGAAACTTTAAAATGTCATGATTTTCTTATTTGACATCCAATTTTCATGAAATTTCCAGTGTTATGCTTGTTGGGTTTTTTTTTCTTTGTATACAAATCAACTTTTGTTGGGGTGGACGTGTCCTTTAAAGCTTTGCAAAAAAAAATTACGCTCATTCAAAATCAAGAGTAAATCCTAACGTCATGCGTATTTTCTTTGAGTAAATGCAAATTTGTAGTTGGCTACCAGCCAGCGGCGTAACAGGGGTCGGTGGCCAGGGGGGGGGGGGCAAGAGCCAAAAATTTCCCGGTCATATCATGAAACAGGCAATGGCGTCATAAGGCAAAAATTTTGAGGGGGCGATATGGCGTATCGGGCATATATATATATATATATATAGGCGAGCGAGCGAAGCGAGCAAGCAAAAATTTTAGACATTTTTATTGCAAAAATCCAATTTTGTGATAGATTTTGACATAATGTTAAAAAGATGATATCATATTCACCCTCCTCTCTTTCCTTTTTTCTCTCTTTTTTTGTACGCCACGGTGAACAGGATTTTTGTTATGCTTTTTGTGAGCATCAGGGCGAAGCTCTATATGCTCGAGGGGGCCGGGTATGGCGCTCCTGGCAAGAAGTAGCTAAATATAGGTCCCGAGCGAGCGAAGCGAGCGAGATAAAAAATCACCTTTTCATGAGAATCTATAACATGAAAATAGATTTTAACGTGATATTCAGAAAAATATAATACACTTTCCTTTCTTTCCTTATTTTTTTTTGTTTGGTTGTAGAATTTTGGGGGGCCATGGTCCAAACTCATCCATATAACAGTGCTTTATGGGTGGGGTCCAGGGCAGAGCCCCGGAACCTCTTGATATCAAAGCCATTTTAAACCTTACAGATGGCCACTTATTTTAATCAAATTGCGTGTATATTTATATAGCTTTAACACAACACATAAATTAAATGCAGTTGTGTATCGTAATCATCCAAATATTGTGAGAGGCACACCATAG
Organism: Lytechinus pictus; assembly: GCF_037042905.1. Taxonomy (NCBI): domain Eukaryota; kingdom Metazoa; phylum Echinodermata; class Echinoidea; order Temnopleuroida; family Toxopneustidae; genus Lytechinus; species Lytechinus pictus. The sequence continues at coordinate 7,285,153 of NC_087261.1, forward strand.
CAAATGTGGGAAATTTTGTAAAAAGTCGCCAGCGAGCGAAGCGAGCTAGAAAAAAAAATGGCCTGTTAAAATGAAATTCTAATTATGTGATAGATATTTACATCATTATAGCAAATATCATGTCCTATATTTTTTTTCATTCATCTCATTTCGCTGCCTCCTTTATTTTCTTTTATTTCCCCTTGGCTGTGGAACCACCCCCGGTACGCCAGTGCTTCAACGTAAAGCCTAATGCAGGAAGGGTCCATATAGGAGCCCGTTATAGAACCCATTAAAGGTTACAGATGAAGAGCCCCCACTGCACGGGGTCTTGACTCTTGGACAGAGCCTTTGGAGATTAAGCAAGTTTATGATAGACTTTCATACGACATTATGCTATATACCATCCATTTTTCTTCCCGCTCGGCTCTCAATCCTCGGCAGCCCGGTAGTATACGTTATCTTGTCCCTATTCTTTATTTTCCAATTTAGATTTTGGCTAATTCCATTCTGCCTTTTATTTCCCGCTTTTGTTTGCCTTTTTGTCATCTTTAATTTACTTCCCTGTCTTACTATTCATGCTAATGTATTTGTATATCGGGGCGAATAGTTCTTTCTCACTTGTTCATTTTTCCTTCCTTTTCCCGTCTGTTACGCCACTGCTACCAGCCCCAGTATATTCTATTTTTAGTAGGACGCTTGATTTAAAATTGAACATAATTTCTTGCGACGCCCTCTATGGAATGCAAAGTTAGTATCGATATGGTTGGATTGAATCTTGAATAAAATATTTGGGAAATAGGTAACGTGAAATTATGGTAATGCGATTTACGATACGCATATTGGTGAGCGTGTTGGCAATGATTGAGTTTGTTTTTTTTTTGTTTTTTTTTTCAGGATTTTTTTTCTCCTCCCTATCATCCCGTCATTGCATTCAAAACATGGAATTCAAATTTTACTTTTACCTTTTACATATCAGTACTCTGTATTCTCATTTTGCAACATATTATGTGATCTTTTATCTTCTTGTTATTCTTCTACAACTTTTTTTCTTCTTGTTCATTGTCTTCTTCTCAATCTTCTTTTTCTTCTTTTTTTCTCCTCCTCCTTCCTCTCCCCATTCTCCTTCTCCCTCTTCTTTTCTTCTTCTTCTTCTACTCCATCTTCTTCTTCTCCTCCTCCTTCTTCCCCTTCTCCTTCTCCTCCTTATACTTTTTCTTCTTATTTTCCTTTTTCTTTTTCTTCTTCTTTTTCTTCTTCTTTTTCTTTTTCTTTCTCTTCTTTGTTTTAATTATGGGTGTGTTTTACATTACTCTTTTATCGTAAATAATATGTATGGTTTAATACGCAGTAGTATGTTATTTATTGCACATAGTCTGTGATATTATGTGTACTTTTTAATTATGTAAATAATTCCACTGCTTTGAGACTGTACATTTTTGATATTGTATATCCAAGTGCAATTCAGTCTTTGTTACTGCGATGCATGATATAATAAATACCATACCACCACCATTTGTTTATAACTTGAATATCTATCCGTGTATATGAATATCCATGAGAACCTATGACCATGAAGCTATAAAACACAGACCATGCGGTATTTCTTGACTTTGGATTGACATCGGGCCTGGATAGCTACGAAAATGTATCGCCAGACGCATGCGTGCGTGTGTGCGGGTGTGTGTGAGAGAGGGTGTGTGTGTGTAGGTGTCGTGGCCGAGTGGTCTAAGGCGCCTGACTTTACTTTGAAAGTCCGGGGTTCGATCCTCGGCCGCGGCACCTATGCACGTGAGCAAAGCATTATCCTGCATTCAACTTTATAGTCGTGTTAACCACCTAGAAGTCAGCTATATACATTCGGGGCACGTTATAAAACCGAAAGCTACAGGTTTATAAAATTAGGCTAAGTAGATCTATTTTGATATAGACAAACGTTATCCTCTGCCTCGCTTGAAGACGCCAATAGGCTGAGGCTATGAGTCGTTGACGTTTCTATTTGACGATGCAGTCGCCAGCAATAAGCTTCTTCATCAACCACTCAGCGAAATGATGGCAGTTGTTTGTGAATAGGTGATACGCTCCATGAATCGGTCCAAAGTCCCTGGCCATCTTTTCTGCCTGGTCCAAGGTGCAGTTGCTTCCTCTCTGCAAGCTCCAGATGGCAGGACAAACGTGAGGGTCACGCCCGATGGTGGCTTCTCCGTAGTCGTAGACCACGCTGGCACCCCACTCGAAGGTCTTGCACCGGAAGTAAACGAAGGAGTGGTCGAACTTGTAGGGGTTGACCTTGCCGGTGGGTAGTTTCATACTCTGTGCGATTTGGTTGGCGTAGTTAGACGGTAAGTTGCGGAGAGGATTGGCTGTCGGTTGTTCAGGAGCTTTGTCAGGTTTTGTAGGAAGACCGCATGTGAAGTCGACGAATTCTATGGCTCCAAGCCAAACATCTGCCATAGGTTCTGTGCATTAAATAATTAAGGGAAATTTTGAGGGTCGATGTCAAGTTACACAGTATTCATGGAAATTAATCCAAGTGGTTTGTGGCTAGATTATAATTTAATACATAATGTAATAGTCACACGAAGGGAAGGCATTTGGCTGCACGAAATGGATTTCTAAAATACAGACGTAAAACATAACCGAAACGCAAATAGAACTGCGATTTGAATATAGCGAGAGATTCTTGAATGTAACTTTTTACCGTGCGTGAATCATCACTACTATCCTTAGTTTTACACTATGACTTACTTTTCAATTAAAAATCAAGTCAGGCATGAGTGAGTATAAACATCAAATACACAAAATATTAAATGAACACCGAAATGATAGTTTTACCCATGCTTGAAGTTTTAAATTCAAACCTATGACCCATTCCTATACTATCAATTTTTTCACTTTAAATCTGTAGCACTAGGAGAACGATACCCGTCTATGGTAATTCAATGGGATTTGAATTGGGAGATGACCTGAAGATGAAGCAACTTTCTTTTTAGTTAATAAAGGTATCCCAATCAAGCATTTCCATATAAGTTACATTAATGACAAAGTTACAATAGTTGTAAACAACGTAAACGGACCCCCGTGTTCATAATTTGAACTCCGACGTCACAGAATAGAATGCATCTCAAGGTCTTGTTACACTCGAACGACGGAGGGAAACTTTAGAACCGTTTGAGCACCCTGAAAATAGGATTGGTCAAAATAACTAATGCATTGGTGAATATATGTGCCCAACAATCAATTTATTGTTTAGAATCTACCATGCTTTTGATTGATATAGATCATTCTCATTGATCATGAAGATTTCCAACAATGCAATATTGGCTACTTTGACCAATCACTCTGAAGAGTGTAAAAAGGGAACACATTGGGGTGAAACATTTATAAAGACATGTTTCGCTCTGTGAATGTATCAAGGGCGTAGGCTGGGTTGAGCATGGGGAGGTGCACATCTTGGGGAGGTGGAACTAAAGTTTGCAAAATCAGCTGTTGAAAGCAAAAGAAGGGGTACGAATTTCGTTTTGCTTGCAAGTGTCGGAACGCCTCTGCCTCAGTGGGTGGTTGCTCGTGCACCCAGTCCAGCCTACGCCCTTGTATATCAATGGCAAATAAAATACTCACCGGTTAGGATGCCATGGAAGGGTTTATTCGGTTTTTTCGAGCCTGTACTGGACGCACCACACGCAAAACAAAGAGATATCATCAGAGACAAACAACTCAAATTAAGCAATATTTTCCAGCCCATGGTGCATGATTTAGAAATCCAAAGAACTGGTGTTTATCCAGAACCAATAATCATGATAATGACGTTTGAACCTTTAACTCAAAGATAAGAAGAGATCCCAAATCATTCGATTATCATATAATCATGCAGGCATATCGTTCAAACTGTCATATCGCCAAGTTCAAAGATTGACATTGATCCGCAGAAAAGTGGTTTAGTTCTGACTTTCCTTTACCGCGGAAAACTTTTCCAAATAATGTTCTCTCTGCTACTGTACGTGTAGGTCAAAACGATATCACTACATGTAGTACATAGAGGAGGTAACCAATTAAACATCTAAACTTATACAAGATAGTATTCCGATGATAGTGGATATTTGTGATTATGGCGGGGACTAACAGGGGGACGTGAAAATCATCTCCTATTTGGTTTCTGTAAAAAGTTGAAGCTAGTAGTAGTAGTAGTAGTAGTAAGTAGTAGTAAAATGGTATTTATTAGCAAAAACAACACATCGCAGCCCAAAGGCTGAATTACATGAAGTTTACAATTGTAATGATACAAATTTGATTACACATTATTTTCACAATTCAATTACATAATAATATAAAATAACTGCATCTTCAGACTAAGTACAACTTTTAACAGACTAAGGGTTGAAAGAATGGCACAAAGAAAGAGAGCAAGAGAGAAAGAAACATAGAAATGAAGGAGAGGGCTGAAATATATGGGATAAGAGAAAGGAAAACGGGGAGAGAGAAAGAGAGTAAGAGAATGAGAGATGTTCAGAAAGGATAAATCATGGGGTGGAGAAGTGGAAGACCTGAATGAGTTGACAGAAAGAAGAAATGGGAAGAAAGATACAAAGTGGGAATAGGTAAGACAACAAAGAAAGAAAAAGTTTAACAGAGAACAGTAAGCTTGGTGATCGGAGAAAGGTAACGGAAATGAAAGAAATAAAGAAGAAATTCAAGCATACATGTGTGTAGGAAAACAAAATATACCAAAAAATGTAATAATTGCATTTCATATAATATGTAAAACGTTTGCGTTATAACTCGAATTCACAATATCAAAATAACATAATGTCTTGCAAAGTAACATTAGAAGCACAGACAATATGATGGAGAACAGTTACAGGTCAAAAATGAGTGTAAAGATAAAAAGATAGAGAGAGAGGGGGGAGAGAGAGAGAGGGGGAAGACAAAGCATAAGAATATAATTAAAAATCAAGAAACAAAAGTGGACTTGGATTAATTAATGGCCTGCTCGTCTAACTGGAAAACATGTGAAGGCACACAAATAAACATTGTAAATCACACAAACATAGGATTGTAAATTAAAAAGGATCATGAGAAGTATGATAATTTTGGTAAATTCATTCGGTCAAGGTAGAAAAATCATACAAAACAAAACGAACGTAACAAACCATATATTGAAATTACATTTTAATCTCGGCATATGGTGGGCTAAAACTGAAGTACATTATTACTTTATTATATTTAATGGAATTGTTTTGCTTAGGTTTCATTTAGTAGATCGATAAGATAGGGCAGGGAACTATTACGATAGCGGTTTGTTTTGCATTTAAATTGTTGGAATTTGGGGGTGTTTCTTAACGTCATGTAAACTTTCTTTTTAGGTGGTAACCAAGTGCAACAATGGGTGTTTTCTATCAGGGATTTGGCTAATTCGGTGCATAATTTTTTTCTTCTATATTCCAAGGTATCAAGGTTACAAATTCGGCAAGTATCGGCATATGTAGTATATAATGATCCAAGCATAATTCTACAGAATCGTTTTTGAATTCGTTCGAGGTCAGTGACTTGTTTTTTAGTGAGAGATCCATTGAAGACAGGTACACAGTATTCCATGATTGGGCGAATATACCCCACAAGCTAAATAGGAAAGTGCGTTCCCCGTCCGCCCCGGCCCGTGAGTGATTAGAGCCCGTGTCTGTGACTCAGGAATGATTCACGAATGAACATGGTGAAGGGGAAATACTGAACATGACGTCATAACTGCCCCCTGTGTTCATAGTTTGGCAACGAAAAAAAAACTACAAAAAACAGCAAAAAAGAGTACAGGTTAATTCTAAAAATAAGCTAGATGATTAGTCGGTGTGTTCAAGGGCACACATGAGTAATTTGGACTTCCATTCACTCACGTGTTAAATCACAGCTCATCACAAACATCATTAAAAATCAACCCCTCTATAGATTTCATTTTAATTCACTATTATTAATAATCACAACATGCCGTACAACAAAATTTGGTACGTTAATCGGGAACTTGTCTTAAATATTTGAATGGGGGGTCTATACAAGGTACACAATACAAATGCAATGGGAATGTTTACAAAGAAATAGTATAGATGATCATTGACAAAAAAGTGATGACAGCTCCGAATGGGTTACCGGGGTTTTGAATACTTTATTCACGAGATGCATACGCTCACATCCTTTTTATTTCCGTGCTACTAACGATGTATAGACGTTCCACGTACTTTATCTTTCCACTCTCTTTCCGTTGTTTAACTTCAGTTGATGTGAGTTGCGAAGATGCCCAGAGGATGCAGAGAATATACAGCGGACGTTTAACGGATGATAATGGACATGGGACGTTTGCGGGACGTTTGTTGCTCGTATAATATGTTGCGGATTTACATCGTACACGGCGGAAAGTTCATCCGTTTTAAAAATGTTGCGCGGCTCAAAACTTTTTGCGCGGATGAAATCAAGTGGACAATATGCTAGATGGATAGAGCATATAAAACACGTATGCAATGAGTACACAACGGATGCATCGAAAGAACAAACAAGTCGACAGACAAGGCGTACAATTTGAACTCTTTATTCAACACGACCCGCGGCAGGTAGGAGATGCTACCGAAGTGCTTACAAAGCACGCAAAACAGTAAAAACACTTCAACAAGCCAAAGCGACAACAAGGTGGCGCTATTACATAAAATAAGCAACACGCAATTAATGACGAGATCACTTTCCCTCCTTCACTCCCTCTGGGGGGTATGATATAACATAGATTGCGGTGAATCAGATAAACCAAAAATTAAAGCCTGTAAGAGTGAGTTATAGCCGGTACAAGCATGCATGGGGTAGTCATTACCACAATATTGTAAGGGAATATGACATAAGTGAAAAACGGTTTGTCCATGACAAGTACACCACCTATAAAGCAGGTGAAGAAGGGAATGCTTCACACAACATGTGCGTCTAAAACACAAGCAAAAATTAAGTATGGATGACGGAAAGGCATCAATAACCGTCATACTGGAAAATTCCGCGAGAACCATCTGTCACATCTTGAGCGTAAGTCCAGCAAAGTAGACGTCACATATAAACGGGGCAAATTAGGGAGGGGGAGGGGGTTCGATAAGTCACAAATAAAGTCCTCAAAACGAGCTGGCATGCGTCGACGACGCTGGGGGCGTTGCAGCACAGGGGGGCTATTGGGTGGCGAGGAGGGAGCGCCGTCACACAAAGGGGTCGACAAAACAGGAGGGACCGGGGGAGGGGGATCCGGCTGGGTGGCATCAGGTGAAGAAGCAGTGATAACCTCATCATCGTCGCTCTGTTGGGGATCCACGGGGTCCGATTGAGGCTGGGCAGGGAAACCAGGCACCTTCAGACAGTCTGATGTTTTCACACGATAAGATGAGTCACGGAGCTGGGAGCCAACAAACTTCCTGATATTGCACCATGCACCGTCAACAGAGCCGACAAGGTAGCGAGGGCGCACCTGAGACTTGGTGCGATCACCACGAAGATAGACAAGGTCGCCGACCTCAATACCAACATCACCCGGAAGGAGGCCGGACGGGGCCTTTGCACGTACACTGTGGGGGTGGTTAGCCATACGCCGGTGATGCTGGCTGGCGATGAGTTCTTTGTCAGAAATGGGAATCTGGGCATGGGAGAACTGGTCGCGTTGAGTCCATATCTCACGCGCTGACAGGCCTCGCGAACGAAGACGGCTGTTTAGGCGGGGCGTGGTCAGAGACAACGTCAAAGGAGAGAGGGGCTCGTCGCGAGGAGTATGGCGGAGCAGCTCGTCCTGAAGCTCGCGTATGGCCTTCTCAGCAACCGGGTTCTTATTGGCATTCTTGGGGCGGCCGAGCTCGATGGATATGCCAAGCGAAGCAAGCTGGTGGTCATCACGTAAGGAGGAAAAACCAGGGGCAGGATCAGTTCGAACGACAGCATGGGGGCCATCGAGTGGATGAAGCTCAACACATAGACGAATCAGAGCTTCACAAAGAGTATCCCGGCGCTCATCAGCAATGAGGCAAGTAGCAGTGTATGCGGATACAGATTCACGGAGCACAAGGATCAACCGCTTTGCCCGCTTTAGAACATTTGCTGCGAAGTTAACAGCGACAACTTCAGGGGGATCACCAGAGGACTGAGCAGCCATTGTAGAGGGAGCAATGCGGAGAGAAGCACACTGGTGGCATCGATCAGTGACCTGCTTGATGGCGTGATCCATATCCAGGGCGAAGAAGTGCCTGTTGACAACGGATTTGAGCTGACTCTGTGTTGGGTGATCAAGTTGGAGGTGAATGGATGTGAGGATACCAGCAAGGACGTTTCGAGGCACGATAATGCATTCACGTGGGGAAAGGAGGGGAACTTCTCTACGCACCACAATGAGACCATCACGTGATATTGTGGCAACGCGAAGATACCGCTTGACATCCTTGATGTCAGTCAACTTCTTGGATGGACGCGTCCCCTGATGGAGGTGGGCATGTGTGCGTCGAAGATCAGAACATTCAGCCTGGATGCTGTGCCAGGCAGACCGTGACGTGAAGGGGAGTTTCTCTCGGCCAGCAAGGACTTCACTCGGTGTGATCCGATGGACGACGGAATCTTCAGTTGTGTGGATGAACAAGCAAATCTGACACGAGGGATCAGCACAAGGAGCAGCATTACAACTAGCAAAGTCAGATGGGATGTTAACAGCACCAGCCAGGTGCTGGATGGAACACTGATACCTACTGACATTGGAGAGGAAGATATACACCCGAAGACTTGCAGAGAACACACCACGACACAACTTTTCAAAGGCTTGGATACAGGGTTTGCTATCTGTGAGAATACATGAGTGGTGACGGGATTGAACCAAATATGGGCCGAAATGAGTGAAAGCAGCCGAGATAGACAGGGCTTCGACTTCACAGGGTAACCATGTGATCTGCCGCCCGCGCAGTTTTGCACTGTAAAACCCAGCCAGATGAGGCTTGCCAGCCCTGGTAACGTACATCGTAGAGCCAATTCCATGGTTCCGGACAGCGCCATCCGTGACGATCCAAATCTGATCAGATGGATGGGGGAGTGTAATGGTACGAGGAGAGGAAAGGGCATCTCGACAAGCTTGGAAGGCATCGCGTAAGTCATCAGACCAGTCAATGCGGTCAGAAGAAGAACGGCCAGCAACAATAGCATCTAAGGGGCTGAGCAACACAGCACAATGAGGAACAACTCGTGAAATCATCTTGTAGGCACCAATGAATGATCTCAAACCCTTGACAGTCTTGGGTAGGTCGCAACAGGCCAGGGCCGCGACACGGTGTGGGCTAAAGCAAAGAGTGCCCTGAGACCAGATCCAACCAAGAACGCCAGTTGATTTCGGGCAAACGACTGTCTTCTTAGGTGAAAGGCGGAGTCCAGCAGAACGGAGAGCATGTAAGACACGAGTCCAATTATCCAAGAGCTCATTGGGGGTTCCCCCCCCCCAAAGAACAAGTCATCGGCCAATTTGACAACCACACCTTCATGTAACAAATCACCAAGGACACGGCACATCAGCTCCTCAAGGGCTGTTTCTGATCCAGGCATTCCCATTGCTGACCTAGTGTATACCCTTACTCCGCGAAATGGGGTTGCCACGCCACAATATTTCATTGAGGCCTTTGCAAGGGGGATCAGATAAAAGGCACTGATAAGGTCTGAGGTAATAAGGTACCTCCATTGACCAATATAGCGAAGGGTTGAGTCAACGTCAGGTAAAAGGGATGGTTGTGGTTTGGAGTAACGTCCAACATCGGCAAAGGCTGTTACGAGTCTAAAACCACCATTGGGTTTCTTTACCAAGAAAGAAGGATTGAGGTACTCTACAGTAATGCCCACATCCTCTGGGCGGGCAAACACACCGACTTGTTCAAACTCATCGAATTTGTTTTGAAGTTCAACGAGGGATGGGCGGGCAGGCATACATGGGCAAGCGGCCCTTCCGCTGAGGAGGCTGGACCGGACCCATGTTCACCACCGCTTCAAATGGACCAGCAGAACCATTGTAACCCTTGAACGCAGGATCGAACACGTCATCAAACTCAGAATGGAGCATGGCAAAGTCCTGTCGTAAGCTAGGAGAGAGGATGCTATCCGGATCTAATGAGATAGAATCGGAGTGATTAATAACTCTAGGCACGGAGGACCGTGGCTTGACCGGCTCAGGTACAAGTGGGCCAGATTTAGTTGACTCATTAACATACACGGGCCTAACTTGACAAAAATGCTCGTTCTTGCGGAGAAGACGAGGCTCATCAGAGAGATTTGGAATACGAACTTTGCCTGCTACACTCGATATGATACAGGGATCAGGCCATGACTGGCGAGCGCTGGAAGGAACTTTCGAACTGACAACACGGGGTTCGAGGGCAACAGTCTCATGGGATAACAACTCAACAGGAAGTGTCAATTCAACAAAATCACCAGGCCATAGGACGGTGGACTGCGGAGGGGCACGAAGGACATGTGCCCGACGAACAGCATGTGACTTCTTTTTAGACAAGGGCTTAGAGCCATAAGTAATCACTAAGTCATCACCGATGCATATTTGGCGTTTGGCAGGCCGAACAGAGACATCATTGAGTTCCATAAAGGGAGTCCCAGCGAGAACTTCAACATCTAACTCATGAACAACAAGACCCTCAAAAACAAGTTGCCGAGATTCACGTGAGAAGGTGAGGCATGTTTCTCCTACTACTTCCAAGGGAGACACACCATCCGCCTGATGTGCAGACTGCGAACTAGGTTTTATTTCACCGCCAAGGGCTTGCACAGTTGCGGCACGAATCATGTTACCTGTGGCACCACTGTCCACCGTAATACGGGTGGTATGGTGCCCCAAAAATGCATCAAAATACGGAGACTGGCGAATCTGTACTCGCATGGCAGAAGTTTGAGAATGCTGAGGATTCTCATCTGTGGGGCTGACAGCCGATGGAGCTCGTTCAGGCTCCCCGGAATCACTGTTGTCGTCAAAGTTCTCGTCTTCAAAGATATTGGCGACTTGTCGGGCTTTGGCTATGAAGCGACGATCTTGTTCTGGCAAATATGTACACTCGCTAAGGTAATGAGTATCGGGCCGGCGAGCCTCGCGGCAAAGAGGGCAGTATTTGTGAGGACATGATTATCAGAATACTGTGGTTTCGTAGTGTGGCGTGGTTGAGCCTGAGTGGGAAACTTGCTCATGCGTCCCTTCCGCTGAGGGAAAGAGGCATTAGCACGCATAGCACGAGAGTTTTCGGTGGAGTGAATCTCATCGAGCAGGCTGTTGAGGGCTTGAGAAATCTCTGGCTTGAGAGATGAGAGAGATCGAGCGCGTAGCTCAGTGCCATACCTCTGCTTTACCAGATGAGGGAGATCAGCATGGATCAATTGTAACCATTGGAGGACTATGGAATTCTCAAGTGTAGGAGTCAACTCTTCATCTTCAGAAATCACTTCACCATGGTGAGATATACCACCATTAACCTTAAGGAGATTATCATCAACGAAGGCAAGGATCCTTTGATACAAATCCTCCGGGCGTTCATCCGCCTCTAGCTTAATATCGCAAAAATCAAGGAAGTGGGCACCACTGCTTTGAAAGCCATAATGTAGCCTGATTTTGCCCCAAATATCACCTAGTGAACTAGAATCACGAATGATAGAATTGCGCGATATTATCGGGCAGTAATTCGCAATTTGCCCAAGAATTAGCTCCAACATGCTCGCTTTCTGTTGGGCGGACCTCCTGGTCTCTGACGGCTCGGAAAGTGGGTCACTAGACATACCACGTAGTGGGTCATGTTTGGTTTTGTTGTGCCACGTGAAATCGGCACCTAAGAATATAGCAAAATTGGGATCGAGAGTGAGGATGTAAATCAAATTCTGCTTCCAATTCTCAAAAGATGTAACGGATTCGTTTTTGGTGAGACACCATTGTTTGGGTGCTCTGGGGGTAGCCATAGTTTTAGTGACACGTAACTGGATAGATGGGACTATGATAGATCTACCGTACCGTTAATCGTTATGCCGAGCCGTGTTTGTGAGTGAAAGTTAGTACACTTACCCCAACAAGCTACAGCTGGATGCCTGACTGCTAGGAAAGCACGAAGACCGTTTGGGCAGTGAAAAGGCTAGGATCCGTTTCCAAAGCTGCCACCACGAAAGAACAAACAAGTCGACAGACAAGGCGTACAATTTGAACTCTTTATTCAACACGACCCGCGGCAGGTATGCTACCGAAGTGCTTACAAAGCACGCAAAACAGTAAAAACACTTCAACAAGCCAAAGCGACAACAAGGTGGCGCTATTACATAAAATAAGCAACACACAATTAATGGCGCATAGCGTTTTTCCAACCGATGGCAAGATTAATTTACGTTTTACATCCTCTTTGCTTCCGTAAGTGCATGTTGGACCGAGCCTCAAGCTAATAGGGTTTTAAACACGAAGTATACACTTTCCAAGGATGTAGATGAAACATTAAAGGACAGTCGGATGTACAATAAGAAAGTTATGATATTTTGAAGTTTTGCTTAATTTCACAAAACAGTTATATGCACATTCTGGTCGGTAAGCAAATGAGCAGACTGATGACTTCACCCATTCACTATTTCTTTTGTGTTTTATTAAATGAAATATGAAAAACTCTCATTTTTTCCTCATTGTCATGTGAAAGAAATTGTTATTCCTCCCTCAACATGTGGAATAACAGTTTTTTAATAGTTTATGGTTATAAAGTAAAAAGGTCATTATTGTCAAATCTGTAAAAATTGAAATATTGTATAATTCAAACAATAAAAAAAACAAAAGAAATAGCGAATGAGGGACATCATCGACTCTCTCATTTACATATCACTGAGTTATGCATCTTAGCAGTCAGGTAAAAAACTTCGGTATAACATAACATAACATAACTGTTTTGTGAAAAATAAGCGAAACTTAAAAATGTCATAAATTTCTTTTTTACATCCGATTTCGAGGAAATTTCCAGCGTTATGCTTGTTTGAACTTTAATTCTCTATCGATTCAAATCAACAATTTTCTGGGGTGGACTTGACCTTCAAGTAAATTTTCATATTAATTCAGTTTTTAATCATGTGTTATTCATTAAGCACGAGTATTAGATTTGTGAGGGCAGTTGATGGAATATTTTTTCCCAATATTTGATGCATTTCGACAGGGGCGAATTTGTTAAAGCGTTAATCGTAGACGAAGGAAGAGATAGAGGGAGATAGAGAGAGAGAGAAAGAGATTCTGAGAAAGAGATGAATTGATTACTTTATATAATGGATTTGTTCACCTCGCAGTTTATGACCTCTGTTTCTTTCCTCCAGTATATTAACACAATACCTCTTCCACGGATTGGTACCCATTATGAATATCATTTTTTTTTCCAAAGCGCGACATGACTATATGAACGTGGCAGTCTATCATACTGGATAAACCTAAAGCAAATCTACTTATTAAACATGGCGTACTGTGGGGCGCACGTTAAACAGAAATGATTCCTGTAACGTTCAGCACTATGCTACTGAAGGAAGACATTGCGTGTGTTTTTATTAGCATTCGCGTTTATGTTTTTGGACTGATATTCTGATCTGCGTCACACGATGGGGTGAATGATGATGACAAGACTTTGTTGGAAAGGCTCTAAGGAGGAGGAGGAGGAGGCTTCAGGCACTCGATTGGTATATTTGGAGCTGGCTTAAAACAGATTTACTCGACATCATAAACACCCGATGGGAGATCGTCAATATGGGACTTGAAAACTACAAATTCTGTATTGGGTTGCTGCTATTACTCTGCCTATCGTCAATCGCGACGATGTTTACGGCGATGTACCATTTAAGTGACCTTAAAGAGATAAGAGCGAAGAAGAATTCTGCATTGGGCATCCGACAGATACTCAGCTCCAGGCAAGCAGCTCGAATTGAAAGGAATCCGTCATCGTCTGGTTTGGGGGAAGCCTCAATATCCTCGGACAAGAATAGAGGTTCACCTGAGGGAGATGACGCTTTTCGGAATCTCAGTATTATATCATTTAGATATGACACACTGTCTGCTCGTAGAGGTCTAACTCACAGCATTGCTAATGTGGAAGACGATGTTCTGACGTTCGATACATATGACATTTTAAAACCACTATCGAATGTAACCATTGAAGAAAGCAGCTTGGTTCACAAAATCCAACAAAAACAGAGAAACGCTGACTTTAACTGTGTCATCAGGATTGCCAAGTATTGTTCCTCTCGTTGTGATTATCTAGTTAAAGGTAAACATTCGAGGGAATGGACGCCATTCAGATGTGAACTCAGTGAGTTCTGTAGGTTTGAGACTCGTTTTATAGGTAACCTCACCAAGGAGGTTATGAAGACCATCGATGTTGTTTTCTTTATACCCGGATATCGGGATGTTCGTCTGAAGCAAGTGATGGCTGCAAGATCACCAGGACAACTCTGGGTCCTCTGCGCCAAAGAGAGTCCTCAGCATGACCCAGATTATGCTCCTCGAGGTCTAACAGGAAACCCTTTCAATCTCACCATGACGTATGTCAGGGACAGTGACATTTACTTCCCATACGCCACCGTGCGGACGCTTGGGAAGCCAAATGAACATCCGCCAGATATTCCAAAGAAAACCAAGCTGATAGCTTGGATGGCATCCAACTGCAAACCATATTATTGGAAACGAACTGAACTAGTGAAAGCGATTCAAGGGAATATCTCGGTGGATATGTACGGCAAGTGCGGTACGGGAAGACTTGCCCATGATAAAACCATCGAGACCCTCAAGCAATATAAATTCTATATCGCGTTTGAAAATAGCGAATGCCGGGATTACATCACGGAGAAGGTGTGGAAAAATTGCCTTTTACAGGGAATCGTACCGATCGTCTACGGATCAACGCGCGAAGGCTACGAGAAGTCACTCCCAAGGAATTCCTTCATCTCCGTAGAGGATTTCAGTAACATGAGCGAATTTGTAGATTACATTCACGCACTGGATAAAGACGACGCGCGTTACATGAAATATTTCGACTGGAGGAGGGACGGCACGGTGCAGTTTCACTCTCCATCTGCGTTCAGAGGTAGCAGACCGGAACTAAATTTCTGTTACCTCGTCAAAAAACTTCTCCACGTCTTCGTACATCCAGAGAACACTTGGCAGAAAAGAAATCCAGATTTTGCATCTTGGTGGCGAGGGCAATGTGCCGATTATTCTATTAAGAAAATCGTTCTGGGATTCAATACCCATCGGTCAAGAGAAGAACAGGCAATCATCAATGCATCTAAGAGACGTGGTGACATAGAAAATGTAGTTGGTGTAATTAATTGATATAAAAAGCCATAGAAGATGTTATAATGCTAGAAAGATCTAGTTAGAGTTCTACCTTGAATATATAGGTCTAAGTACATCATGCGATTATTTGAGAATTCGTTTGACATGTTGGAAATAACGACAGTTCATGATAAGACAGTCCGCGAAATTCGAACTTATAATTGATGCGCGATGAGATACAGGGCCGTATCAACACCTCTGGTTTAACTGGAAGGGACAGGAATATTGAACTTGCCAATATCCGATACTGGCCTACAAGAGAACCCCTCTTTTTATATTACATGATTCTAATTAATGCAGTAGCTGTATTGTAATGGGAATATCTTAATTAGTTTCTTAAGTGATTCGGAAATGATGTTTAAACAGACTGTGATGCAGAAATTTGGAATAAAAAATATATATTATGTTCTAACTGCTAAAGAACCAAAGAAATTCAAAACAAATTTTTGAGAATATCCTTAGAGGGATGCTCCGGGCTGAAAATATTTATCTCTCAATAAATAGAGAAAAATTCACAAAACAAAATGCTGAAAATTTCATTAAAATTGGATAACAAATAACGAAGTTATTGAATTTGATAGATTTGCATTATTCTGGTGAACAGTTCTAGGCACGTCTTCATTGTTCTTTGCATTTTATTAAATGAAATTAGGTTTGTGTAATTTATTTACCACGAACCAAAACAATTGGATTGACAATTGATTAAGTGCATTAGTTGTTTCTTGCTGCAACTTATTTCATCATAATGGAGATACATCATTTACACATGTATGAAAAAAAAATGAATTGATTATGATATCATGTAATAACATAAGGAAAAGAAAGTGGGGGTATGACATCATCGGCCCATCTAATGAATATTCATGAAGACATGCCTAGAATTGTTTCACCGGAATAATGCAAATCTTTAAAATTCAATAACCTCGTTATTCATTATCCGATTTTGAGGAAATTTTCATCATTTTGCTTTGTGAATTTTACTCTATTTATTGAGATACAAATATCTTCAGCCCGGAGCATCCCTTTAACTATAAAATACTTTCAGACCCTTATCAAAGAGAAATGTAAAATTCAATTTTTTTGACATAACAGGAAAATACATAGTTTTATGCATTTCTATACGCTAAACGATTTAAGTATTTTACATTTGCTTCTCAATTGGCCAGAATTCGTGATGTCATGCCGTGTTAGGAGGATTGTGGTAAGCATGACTAAAATTGGTTTGTGCGTTGAAAATCTTGATTGTTATTCATTATTCTTTCCAGATTATGCCTATATTCAATCGGCCTATTACCAAATGAAGATTTCATGAAAATCATTTCCTGCATAAAACTGGCATTATTGTGCTTGGTAGCTTTGTTGTCTATTTCTAAATGTAGCTCCAGTTGTTCGGTCTTCTAATTTAGTAGATGAATTAATATTGTATGATGTGGTTATGGGGCCCGTTGCATAAAAGTCACTATTGTGTTAACTTTGCCATCCAATGGTAACTACTATACCATGGTAACGATGATCAACAACCAATCAAAATCAAGGATTCAATGCAGGTTACCATTGCATGGCAAGGTTACCATAATGGTTGCTTTTTTGCAACAGGGCCCTGGTATTCTTTGTTACTTTTTAGAAGGAAACAGGGTAAAATAAGTTGGATAAAGACGACGCGCGTTACATGAAATATTTCGACTGGAGGAGGGACGGCACGGTGCAGTTTCACTCTCCATCTGCGTTCAGAGATAGCAGACCGGAACTGCATTTCTGTTACCTCGTCAAAAAACTACTCCACGTCTTCGTACATCCAGAGAACACTTGGCAGAAAAGAAATCCAGATTTTGCATCTTGGTGGCGAGGGCAATGTGCCGATTATTCTATTAAGAAAATCGTTCTGGGATTCAATACCCATCGGTCAAGAGAAGAACAGGCAATCATCAATGCATCTAAGAGACGTGGTGACATAGAAATGTAGTTGGTGTAATTAATTGATATAAAAAGCCATAGAAGATGTTATAATGCTAGAAAGATCTAGTTAGAGTTCTACCTTGAATATATAGGTCTAAGTACATCATGCGATTATTTGAGAATTCGTTTGACATGTTGGAAATAACGACAGTTTATGATAAGACAGTCCGCGAAATTCGAACTTATAATTGATGCGCGATGAGATACAGGGCCGTATCAACACCTCTGGTTTAACTGGAAGGGACAGGAATAGTGAACTTGCCAATATCCGATACTGGCCTACAAGAGAACCCCTCTTTTTATATTACAAGATTCTAATTAATGCAGTAGCTGTATTGTAATGGGAATATCTTAATTAGTTTCTTAAGTGATTCGGAAATGATGTTTAAACAGACTGTGATGCAGAAATTTGGAATAAAAAATATATATTATGTTCTAACTGATAAAGAACCAAAGAAATTCAAAACAAATTTTTGAGAATATCCTTAGAGGGATGCTCCGGGCTGAAAATATTTATCTCTCAATAAATAGAGAAAAATTCACAAAGCAAAATGCTGAAAATTTCATTAAAATTGGATAACAAATAACGAAGTTATTGAATTTGATAGATTTGTATTATTCTGGTGAACAGTTCTAGGCACGTCTTCATTGTTCTTTGCATTTTATTAAATGAAATTAGGTTTGTGTAATTCATTTACCACGAACCAAAACAATTGGATTGACAATTGATTAAGTGCATTAGTTGTTTCTTGCTGCAACTTATTTCATCATAATGGAGATACATCCTTTACACATGTATGAAAAAAATGAATTGATTATGATATCATGTAATAACATAAGGAAAAGAAAGTGGGGGTATGACATCATCGGCCCATCTAATGAATATTCATGAAGACATGCCTAGAATTGTTTCACCGGAATAATGCAAATCTTTAAAATTCAATAACCTCGTTATTCATTATCCGATTTTGAGGAAATTTTCATCATTTTGCTTTGTGAATTTTACTCTATTTATTGAGATACAAATATCTTCAGCCCGGAGCATCCCTTTAACTATAAAATACTTTCAGACCCTTATCAAAGAGAAATGTGAAATTGGCCGATCATGTAAAATTCATTTTTTTTGACATAACAGGAAAATACATAGTTTTATGCATTTCTATACGCTAAACGATTTAAGTATTTTACATTTGCTTCTCAATTGGCCAGAATTCGTGATGTCATGCCGTGTTAGGAGGATTGTGGTAAGCATGACTAAAATTGGTTTGTGCGTTGAAAATCTTGATTGTTATTCATTATTCTTTCCAGATTATGCCTATATTCAATCGGCCTATTACCAAATGAAGATTTCATGAAAATCATTTCCTGCATAAAACTGGCATTATTGTGCTTGGTAGCTTTGTTGTCTATTTCTAAATGTAGCTCCAGTTGTTCGGTCTTCTAATTTAGTAGATGAATTAATATTGTATGATGTGGTTATGGGGCCCGTTGCATAAAAGTCACTATTGTGTTAACTTTGCCATCCAATGGTAACTACTATACCATGGTAACGATGATCAACAACCAATCAAAATCAAGGATTCAATGCAGGTTACCATTGCATGGCAAGGTTACCATAATGGTTGCTTTTTTGCAACAGGGCCCTGGTATTCTTTGTTACTTTTTAGAAGGAAACAGGGTAAAATAAGGTGCGATGGAAATTTTGCTTGAAATAAGAAAGAAAGATATTCTTACTTTTAGTATAAACCGAAGCTTAATACGCCACTGGTCTGAGGGTCCCTTTTGTCATTTTTAATAAAAAAGACTGGCAATAGTTATGATGCAATATAGTACTGAACGTGTAGCGCATGAGTTTTCATTTCTCAGTCTTTTCTCAAAATGTCACCTGGATCAGGCTTGAAATCAATTGGTCATAATAACCCAATTCACCCTTTCAAAATATTCATGAGATTAAATACAGAAAATACAAGAAAGCTCACATTGCAAATAAGATAAAAATCGGATAAATAAAGATTTATGACATTCTATTTTTTTTTATTTTTTTTTTTACAAATGTATTCACACAACAGTGATCTACATATCATTGGCGGTAATGTAGATTACGCAGATGAAGGAAACTTTAAAAGTGTCATAATATTCTAGAACGATTTTGATATTTGATATTAATGAGCATTTTGAGTTTTCTTATGTTATTCAGGAAATTAATTTGTTACCCTGGGTAAAATATGACATTATTATCACTAAATCTATTTAAATCAGTTTGTTTTGTCGACGGACGTGGTCATACAGAGTGTTGATTAGAATGTATAGAGGGGCAGTTGGGGTGGGGAGAATAAGAGAGACGAGAGAGAGAGAGAGAGAGAGAGCGTGATAAAGAGGGGGGGGGGGAGGGATAGAGGGATGATTGCGTGTTACCATATGTATTACATAATGTAAATTATTTCCTCAATTAATATCATTTTGTTGTTGGATTTCTCAATAAAACGCCTATACTATATTCTAATGGTGAAACCCGGGATAACATAAGACGAAACAAAAGAGCCACCCCCCAAAAAAGTCCTAACCAATTTTTATGATATTAAAGGTCAAGTCCACCCCAGAAAAAAAAGTTGAATAAATAGAAAAAAATCAAGCTAGTATAACATTGAAAATTTTATCAAAATCGAATGTAAAAAAAAGTTATGACATTTTAAAGTTTCGCTTATTTTTCACAAAACAGTTATTTGCACAATTCAGTAAAATGTAAATGAGACACTCGATGACGACCCTCCCCCACTAATCATTTTGCTTTTTATTGTTTGAATATTTCATTTTTTTATAGATTTGGCAATACGGACCAACTTGACTGACAATGAGTAGAGAATTTTCAAATTTCATATAATAAAATACAAATATTAAAAAAATAGAGAGTGGATGACTTGCATACCGACCAGGATGTGTGTGTGTACGTCTCTGAGCTGTGTGTTTATTGCAGAAAATGGCGCAAATTTTGCAATTCGAAAGAAGAAATTAATGATATTGCTTTTTTTGTCTCTTTTTCTTTTCTATATTTTGATGGTGAAATATGGGGAATCTTTCTAAAATATAATTTCCATAGGAGAATTTTGCTTGCCCGATTCGGGCAAGCAGTTTTTGTCTTTGCTTCAAAACACTTGCCCGACTCTAACTTTTACTTGCCCCGGGCAATCGGGCAAGCGCTTATGTCGCACCCTGCTCTAAGGTGCATTTCCCTTTTCAACATATCCAGTGGAATGTTTTACCTGTCATTTTTTTTATTTGATTAAAATGTATTTCCTAAACACCTTCACAGGAGAAAACGGCGAATATTTGTCATTCAAAATCATTTTTTGGGAGGGCTAATTTGAGATGTCATAGGGATGTTGAAGGGTTGCATCGACTATATCGATCTTGTACGAGCTTTATATAATCATGATGATAAAAGAAGAAGAAAAAATTGAAATAAACAACGTTTCATTACGAAGTTACCTCCTGGCGATTCCGTTGAACTTATATTAGGCTCAGTCGTTGACACTGTTGGTGGTGACGAAATGATATCTGAGTCATTTGTTATCATCTGCCCTTCTGTCGATATCATCATCGAAGTGTTTTCAGCGTCACTTGTCGTATCGGACACTGTCATCGTCGAAGTCGTAGATATCGTTGCATTGTCCGAGACATTGAACATGGTTGTTGGCAATGTCGTCGATGATGAGATATTGTCTGTTGTAAAGACCATGGTCGATGACGTCACATTCTCTGTAGTATTCGACATCGTTGCGGACACCGGGTCAGTAGTCGTTGAATTATCGGCAGTAACCATCGATTTTGTTGAATTCATCTTTGTTGAGCCCAATCCACTCGAAGAAGTTGGCGAACCGGTATCAGATTCTGAAGTTTTAAATAGATATTCTTTCATTACGTACGATTTTGGTATAACACATGAGAGTGTCGCTCGGAAGAAGGGGGTATGGGCGCTGCGGGGGGGGGGGGGGGGGGGCGGGCGGGCGGGCTTCTAAGTAATTAATTCAAAGGGTCGTAAATAGACTTGAAATTGTGAGAATTCAACATAATTAAAAAAAAAACGGGTTTCCTGCACCATTTTCGTAAAGAGTATGAGATGAGATAGAGTCACCCTTAGTTGTTGTTGTTTTTGTTGATGTGTGTGTGGGCGTTTCATGTGTGATAAGCATCATAGGTCATGCACCGCTTTTAAGCCGTTCACAGTAAGAAACTGAAAGTCATGCCCAGCTTTGGTCAACATCCACAATACCGAGTATCGAGGGTTTTTATTCATCGAAAGTTAAAGATCGATACGTTGCAAAAGTAACATCAAAATCGTATTAGGAATGTGTGCAATGGAGGGTACAAAATTGAAAATTCGATAAAAAGGCCACTGCAGACCCTACAGGGCGATTCCATACATGTCGTAAGGGACATTTTGTCAACAATTTCTAGTCTCTTAGCTGATTGCTGGAGCAATAAAAAACTATTTTTGGTCAATAATAAAGTTAAAGTGGGTATAGTCATGTGAAAAACGGATTACCAACAAAAAATATTTGATTATGGCTGAATTAATATGGCATATCACTTAAAGACCTTAGCTCTCTTCAACTCCTTCAAAATAAAGCAGCAAAGCTTATACACTGTAAATCAAAGTATAACCATGTCTCTCCTCTTTGATCTCAATTGGCTCCATGTTAATGATCGTATCAAACATAAGACCTTAACTCTAACTTCATGAACTTATAAATGTGTTAACAATCAAGCCCCAACATATTCACCTGACCTTCTCTTTGCACACACATCCAAATACAACACATGCCCGGTACCTCGTACTGCTAAACAATTAGGTGATAGGGCCTTTACTACCGTTGCCCCTAAAACATGGAACTCCTTGCCGCCTTCACTAAAGACTTCCCCAACACTTTCCTCATTTAAGAAATGTCTAAAAACTTACCATTCTAATTTTTCTGTACGGTTTCCATATAATGTTCATAATTTTGCAGTTATTATTCTTATGTTTCACACTCCCTATTTGTGTTCTGTTATTCTTTCTTTTGTTAATGCGCTTTGTATCTGATGAAAAGGCGCTATATAAATGAAGTGTATTATTATTATATCATTAAGGGCGAAAATATTGTGTGTCGTACGGGACTCAGAAATGTCCCGTAAGACACGCAACATTTTCACCTCTAATTCACCCATGGACAGCATATTTTTGTTGGTTGTCATTTTTTCATATGTCTTCCCAGTTGCTTTATAATTACCACAAAACAAATTGAAGTTCTTCGTTTGTTTGGACAATAGGTTGAAAAATGTTGCGAAAATAGCTGATTTTTCTAGCATGGAATCGCCCTATTGTAATAGCTCGAATACGGGGGGGGGGGGGAGTAGTCATTGACCATGTAAATGCATTCCTGAAAAAAATGCAATTGTGTTCATTGTTGAATCAGGCCAACCCTGGAAAAAAGGCAACCTTTACCAATTCAAAGGTGTCTCTTTTGTTTGGGAAAATTCCCACGACAGTGTAATATACATTATTCTCTCGTTATCGTACTTCCTCTTTGTAATCGTCGACATACTTGCATGGATCGCTATTGTTGACAAAACCATAATTTCAGAAGAAAATGCAAATAAGAGGTTGGAACATTTAATGTACCATTTTGAGGCAAATTCTATGCTAAAGTAAAAAGAAATACTACCAAAAATGATTTATTTAAATCGTTAAAAAATATAAATTCCAGTCTTGTAATATTGCAAACATTTTTTAGGGGGAATTTTGATAAAATGCAATATTTTGCAGGCCCCGTTCCAGAAGGGTTTTTTTTTTTAAGGTAGGGGGCATGGAAAAGGAGGAAAAGGGCAAACATCAGAAGTCATCAAAGTAGGAAGATACATTGTAAGTGCCAACTGCCAATGTGTTTTCACTAATACTTCCTTTCTACTGGAAATTGCACTCTTTTCAATATCTCGGGAGACAAATTATTCATTTTTTAGATATTAGGAGTGGTTTTTTTAATCGTCATAACATCTTTAAATCATAAGTAAAAAAAAAAAATTGAAAAAGAATATGTACATTTTGGTCACCAACTTGTTAAATTTATATTTTTCGGTATCACCTTAAAGGGGAAGTTCATTCTGACAAAAAAAGTTCATTGTAAAAATAGAAGAAAAAATAATAAAAAATAATGCCAAAGGTTTGAGAAAAATCCATGAAAGAATTTAAAACGTTTGTAGAATTTTAATTATTTGATTTGTGACGTCATATGCGAGCAGTTTTGCTACACATCGAATAGTAAAAGAAATCAATGAAATGTCATTTTCTTAGAAAATTGAAAATGTTTTTTGCTGTACCTTCAGTATATCAATAGACAAACCGTGACACCTGTTCCTAAAAAGAAACCAAAAATAGTCTCTACAAACCATTAAAGAATTGAAATGCATATGCATTTTATATTCCATAACGCATCAGACAGCTGCTTGTTTATGACGTCACAAATCCAAAACTTGAAATTCTAATATTTATTTAACCTTTAATAGATTTTCCTCAAATCTTTTCCAATATTTTTTATTACCTTTTCTGCTATTTCTACAACAACTGTTCTTCGGGGTGAACTTCCACTTTAATTCTGTCATAATCACAAACACGTTCAATTTATATAAGAGCTGACGCAGCAGGCAAAAAACATGATTATAGAAGATGTGAAAACATTGTGATCAAAATACAAATTGGTTGAATAGACACATGGAATTATTTGAACCAGTGTTTCCACTTTGAAGGAAATTTCCCGAAATCCGGATCATTTTCAGGTAATTTTCATTTTCGGGGAAATGAACAAATTCTAGGAAATTCCGGGAAATCAGAAAATTACAATTAAACTACAATTAAACGTAGCAACTTTCAATATTCATGTTAAAAAATATGTTCGCCTTATACGTAGCTCGAAATTTTCTGCTCGCACTCCGCGCTCACATTTTATAATTTTGTTGCTATTTTTAATTAAAAAGTGCATTTAACAAAAAATGTTAAATTCCTTGATTTTGGTCACTTGGACCAAGTTTTGGCTCGCTTTGTTATTGCCAGATTTTTTTTTTTTTAATAAAGTTTTAAAATTCCGGGAAATGTCTATGAATTTCAGGTAATTTGAGATTCTTTTTCGAGAAGTTTGTTTCGGATCTGTTGAAACACTGATTTGAACACGATGTATTTGATCTTATCTCTTGCTGAATTCGTTGGACTTTATCATACTTTTTCATTTTGTCATTGTCTAATTATACATGCTACATGCAGGCGTAAAACATAGGAAATTGCGTGTAAGATTTTTGTTTTATTATTATCATAAGCGTCCATCCAGATTCCAGCAAACCGAATTGATATTTTATTTAGAATCTAGGATTCGCTCTTATTTTATAAACGTTCACTTAGTTGAACATTGAGGTGTCCAGAAACCAATGAACAGGCCTACCCAGCAGTATGAAATAAATAAAATATCATAAATAATAGACAAAATAATAAATAAAGACAAACAAACCCAACTCTCCTCACACTTCTACAGATACATGCGCTTAAAAAAAATTAGTGATCAAAAGATAGCTAGTTTGTGTTAAAAAAAAAACAATACGAACATGTAACATGACTAGGGAGGATTTGCAAGAAAATATTTGCAATAATCTGCAAATTTTCAAGTTATAAGTCAAATTTAACTGAAGCAAATCAATTAATAAAATATTTATTGATGCAAGAAGCAGACCAGGGCCCCGTCTTACAAAAACTTACGATTGATCCGATCAATCTCAAATATATGGAAATCTATCATTGTTTTTTTTAGGAACTTCATTCAATTTTCATTGAAAACAACAAGAAGCATTCCGATTTGTCAAGAAAACAGTGAATGTGTGAATATACGTCATTTATGTAAAATATTTTGAACCAACAAGTATTTTAGATATTGATGCTGTTGGCTTTCCATAGTTACGATTGATCAAATCAATCGCAACTCTTTGTAAGACGGGATTCAACATTTCAAGTGCAAATTTACAATTAATTGTAAGACTTAATATGGTTGATTTTAGGACCAATAATTGACCTGTAATCGATTGCAAATTTCTTGCGAAACCCCATATGAGTTAAAAATTAATTGGAATAAAAGAAACTGCACATTACCAGTTGTTGATGGCAACATCGTGGTAGTATTCATGTCCACTGTGGCCATGGTGGGGGATGTTGTATTGTCGGGTTATGTAGCATTACTGTTTATTGTGGTCATGATGGAAGTAGGGGTTGTGACATTCATGGTAACACCTGTTGTAGAACTCCCTGAATCTGTGGTAGCGGTGGTATCGGAATCCGTTGCGTTATTTGTTGCGGTGAACTCTGCGTCAGTGGTTGATGTAGGAGTTGTATCATTCATGGTACCATCTGTTGTAGAACTCCCTGAATCTGTGGTAGTGGTATCCGTTGCGTTATATGTTGTGAAGGACCCAGCGTCAGTGGTATTCGATGTTGTCATGATTTGGGTAGATGTTGTCGAGGAGTCTGTGGATGAAGACTCCATGCCAGACGTTGGGATAGGAGACATTGTTTCTGTTGTGTCGACAGTAGCCTCCATTGTTGATGGAGAAGTGTTAGTACCACTTGTAGGCATGTCAGTTGTGGTTGTTGCCGCAATATCCAACGAAGAATATGATACGATTAAAACTAGGACAGCCACCCGCCTTGCAATCCGGCAGCTAACCATGGTGGTGGACTTTCCTCAATCTATAAAGCAATCAAAGATTTTAAAACAATGAACTAAGTTGTATTTTTTTTTAATAACATAACGATTTAAGAAGGCTGCAAAGGTTGCCACTATAAGTTCAGCTTTACTGCGTGGCAACCCCGGAAAACAATATCAAATTATATTTAATAATGCTGTCTTAAAGTAAGAGTGCAGATGTATACAACCGCGTAGCCAGGATTTCATTTTGGAGGGGGCGGTAAATGGACGCGAAGCGTGCCAACACTTACAGAGCGCGCGAAGCGCGCTCCCTAGGGGGTGGGTGCAGGGAGAAGCTTTTGGTGTTTTGGTGTTTCAAAAATTAAAATGAAAAGGAGCCGTCTCTCTTGTCTCTAGTACCTATATCAGCTCCAATTCAGTTGATTATATTGTGATTTTGAACCTTGTTTTCATGAACCTTGTATTAAAAAAAGATTGTGAACGCACAAAAAATGAATACAATGGAGGAAATTAAAATAATAATAACCCCGCGCAGAGCAACGAAACTCTGAAATTTCAAAGGGCGGACGTTTCATCAAATGCAGATATCTCCAATACCCCATCGGCTCTGATTTAATTAATTTTCTAAGATTATTGAACTTCATTACACGGAAAATAGTGCGCAAAAAGTTGAAACTTCTGTGATTTATTGAAATTATATAAAAAAAAGGATGCCTAATTTCTTTGAATTATCCTGAAGCGCTTCATTTTGAATTATAAAGAAACTTAAAAGACATTCAAAATTTCAAACTGAGGGCGAAAAACAGGACATGAGATGAATGCGCAGGGACATGAAGTTTAATAGAATTTGAAAAAAAATATTGTACTTTTTTATTTAATACGACACAAATTTTATACCTTCCTCTTTTTAAATTAGGAACCTGTTTGCCCCAAAATGATGGTTGTTTAGTAATGAGCTGAAAAGCGGAAGAAGTTGCCTTTATGGAGGTGACGGCAGAAATTGATATAAAGATTTTACCCGCTCGGAGCCGACCCGACCAGAAGTTGCGCGATCAATAAAAAAAAAGATAACTTTATATACTTCGGCCTAACCTTACTCTAATTCTATGTCCTAATGTATACATTTGAACTTTAACTGGCAAGAAAAACATATTGCTGAGGTGGAAAAACAGGGTTAGAGAAAGGTTGGGGGAAACAATGGAGATCTTCAATATTGTCATTAACCGCGCGCAGCGCGGAAGCAAAACTCATATATAAATTTAGAGCAAGAGTGAAGAAGTTTCTCTTTTGATAAAAAAAATAAAGAATAAAAAGAAAAAAACACAAAGCTACCTTTCTTCCCTTTCCTCCCTTCCCTTTTCCTTTTCTCCTCTCTTTTTTTCCCTTCGTTTTTTTTTTTTTTTTTTGGGGGGGGGACGTTTGGGGGGGGGCGACCGCTCCCACCGCCCCCCTGGCTACGCGCCTGGATGTATAATGGGGGGGGGGGGCAATAACAATAATAATAACAATAACATCCAATAATAATAATATTAATAACGTTAGAAATTGATAATAATAACAGTGATGGTAATAATAATCCACCAAATCCACTCTGTAGTGTGCTAATGAAAAGACACATAGAATCGAAGTACCATTATCCATTGCTCATGGTTAGTTTCATATACAAAATAAGAAAATAAATTATATGGAGGCTTTGTCAACATGGTTTCCCAAGTTGTAAAATATTATTATTATTATTATTTATTCGGCAAATAATATTCAAAAATTTATTTCAATGTAAACAATACAAAATAAGAAATATCAACCAGTGGAACGCCAGGGACAGAAAAAGTTAACTTAATTACTGTGGCATGAAGCCTCCTGTCCCGATTCCAATGGTTGATTTACAATATATATTAATAACTAAACAATAATGAAATACTCATAATTATAAAGGGGTGTAGCATGCGATTAATATTATACAAATATATCAGGCTTTGAGAAAGTATAGTGGGAATTATTTATCCGAGGTTGGACTGGCAATTACTATTTTTCTCAAGGGGCGAAGCCCCGAGGGAAAAATAGTTACATTGCCAGTCCAACCGAGGATTAATAATTCCCACTATGCTTTCGAAAGAAACGCCTGATATATTTGTTTTATATCCCTCTTTAACTTGTGGGCCTATAGTCCTTGCCGATGTTTAACCGATCTAGGCCAAATCTAACGTTGTTGGACCTCGCACTCAAAATAAATACGTGCAGTCAAAATTTATGCTCTAAAATTTAGTATCGGATCTTGACTCACCTTGTTAGGTATGTTAATTCCATATTAAAGGATCCTGTATGAATAGCCTTTGGAATAAGATTTTCTGCATTGTAATCTAGACCCAATTCCACTGTTGTTTTTCAGATTGTCGGTACGATAATTTGGGCGAGAGCTTGTATTTTACTTTATTTACTTTTTGCGAATGATCGATATCTGGGTCAAGTCAGGGGGCATGCGCAATTCAAAGTTGAGAGAAAATATCGAGCATGAGCATGCGCAGTTCTGCCCATGAAAGTATATCGAAAAATATACGGAGCTACAAGAAAACTATACGGAGCTAATTTCAGCGATGTGTTTTCCTATTGAAATTATACTTTGTCACATGATCACGAATTGACCAATCGTTTATCTAGAATACTCATGAATATTCATAAGAGGGATATAATAAAATAGATAAATAAATTTAGTTACTTGTAACTGAAAATGAGTGGAAATGACAGGGAAAGAGAATAAAGAAAGTTGAATGAAGGTGACAAAAAGAAAGGAAAGGAGAGAGTGGAGAGAGAGAGAGAGGGGTGGGAAAGGAAAAGAAAAAGTGACACAGGCAAAGGAATTGTGAACGCACCCAAAATGGTACAATAATACTTAAAATACTTAAAATAAGACTTATAAGAACTACGCATATAAATTTATCATTTGATAACAATTGATGGGGTTATGACTTTAAAAAGAATATTATAACAAAATGCACGAATAGAGAGAAAAAAACATATCGCTTACTTACCTACTACGAAGATTGTGTTGGAAGAATCATGCTAATCAACCTCTTAGTGTTAAACCTGCTTGAAAGTGAGATATTGGATTACTGATAAAGGGAAGAAGACAGTAGAAAAATAAACTTCAGAAACTGCCATTGATCTCAGAAACATGTGATCCCATAATGAGAAGATGAATTCAGCTTCCTCCTTGAAACAAGTCAATGTTTTAAATTGCTGCAACAGGTAGCTAACAAAACATTATGAGGAAATGGACAAGAATTTATTCAGCGCCAGTCTACCATTACAATTCTTTACAGAGTCACGATTTATTATTGTTGAAAACGGCTTTTTGTTTCAAAATTTTTCCTATTGAGTGTTTTCAATGGTTGACATTGTGGCGCTCTTTATGGCACACGATATTCAGTATTTGTCAAGTATGTGTTCCTTGTGCAGTTATTTTTTGTCTGCATGCATGTTCCTTTACATGAACTTATTTTTACCCAAAATGGAATTTCAGAATTAGGGGGGGGGGGGATTTATTTTGAGAGCGCATCTATTTACCCCCCCCCCCCCACACACACACACCAAACGCTATTTAAAGCACCCGAATTGTTGGCTTAGGGTTCATTTATTGAATTAAATCTTAAAGATTTTACCCGACGTTTTTAGAGGGATCTTTATTTTATTTTATTCATTTTTTTTTGCTATTCACGAATGAAAAGTGACAAAATTAATGCAGAAAAATGTCTTGCCAAAGAAAAATAGGTCCTCGGTGGGATTCGATCACACAAACCGACTCCATTATACACTCGGCAAAAAAAGTTCTTGGACACTTATAAAAGTTAAAATATTCCATATAAATATTTGATTAAAGGTAAATTATTGTATGTCAACATGACCAGACAATATTCCTCTTCCAGTATGACATGACATTTTCATGTGAACAGTCATGCATGGGTGGTTAAACGCTTTAAACAATAGCAATGTCAGAAAAAGAAAATTCCAAGAAATGCTCAGTCAGTGCATGGCTGGTTACAGGCATTGAACAATAGCAATGTCAGTAAAAGAAAATTGCAAGAAGACGATCAGTCATTCTTTCAGTTGTGATAGTTTGTGTGGCATTAATATCCATTAAACGATAAAAGCAAACTTAAAGTCAAATACCACTCTAAAAGTGAAGAGAAAGCTATCCACCTTAGATGCATCACTATTCCACTGGAATTTTAAGTCAAAGTTAGTCGATTAAAAAAATGTCAAATTTCAGTATCTTGGCATAAGCAAAATAAAAGTATCCTTATCCTCCTATCTTCTGCAGGGGTGGTGGGCCTAGGTCGACCACTCCTAGGGCGGTCTGTAACTTCATCAGTAGCCAAATACCGCTGGTTCAAATTTAAAATTGGTGAAACCTGGAAATATCGAGCCACTTGTCTAAATGACTGCCCAGACTGCAACATTCCTATTGCTCTTGCACGCTCTTGGTTGGAAAGCTTCATCTTGAAAGTGAATGTCCAAAGGATCCATCTCATTATGCATCTCATGATGCATCCCTAAGCATTTAATTCAAATGATAACTACCTGTTGAAGTTGTTGAATGTATGCCTACAGGATGGCCATGATCATTAGCATTTGAATGGTCCATTTCTTACAATTTTCTTTTACTGACATTGCTATTGTTTAAAGCATTTAATCACCCATGCATGACTGTTCACATGAAAATGTCATGTCATAATGGAAGAGGAATATTGTTTGGTCATGTTGACATACAATAATTTGCCTTTAATCAAATATCTATATGGAATATTTAAACTTTTATAAGTGTCCAATAATTTTTTTTGCCGAGTGTACAAAAAAATATATTTCTATTGGTAGGTTGGAGTCGGTTTTCTTTGAGGGACCGGAGCATACTTGTTTTGTTTACACCGCAACTGTAAAGACGTATACCAAGATGGCTGAGAAGGACGCCAAGAAGGCTCCTAAGAAGAAACCAGCGACCCATCCGCCTGCTGCTGAGATGGTTATGACAGCAATCAGCGAATTGAAGGAGCGGAATGGATCTTCGCTCCAGGCATTCAAGAAGTACATCGAGCAGAACTTTGATGTCCAGATGGACCGACAGCTCATTTTCATCAAGAGGGCTCTGAAGGCTGGTGTGGTGAAGGGCAAACTTACGCAGACAAAGGGTGAAGGTGCTCCGGGGTCATTCAAATTGAATGTGCAAGCAGCCAAGGCACAAGCAGCGGAGAAGGCCAAGAAGGAGAAAGAGAGGGCCAAACAGCAAGCACAGCGGGAGAAGACAAAGGCGAAATCTGCAGCCCAGAAGGAGAAGAAGGAGAAGGCAGCCGCCGCTAAGAAGGCAAAGGCAGCACCAAAGAAAGTGAAGAAGCCTGCAAAGAAGACTAAGACCACTGAGAAGAAAGAAAAGAAAAAGACACCAAAGAAGAAAGTCCCTGCCAAGAAGTCGACACCCAAGAAGGCGACCAAGAAGGCAGTAACCAAGGAGCCAAAGGCTTCGAACCCCAAGAAACCCCAAGAAAAAATATATATATTTACAAAATCTAGAAATTATTGCAACTTTCACGATTGTTGTGAGACCTACCCCTGGGACCACTTATTTCACAGTTACTAGGATACAAATGGGGGTTGCATTGCATCCAAAAGTTCAATGACTGAAATAAAGAAAAAATAGAAAAATATCACAAAGGAAATGGAAGGGAAAGGGTAAAATGTAATATTTTTTTTTTTCTTTGTTATGTTAGATTTTCGTTTTTAAGGTTGTATGCATTTTTTCTTGCATGCTCCACTAGCTCGCGGCAATTTTTTGGGGGTGTTTTGTTTTGTTTTGTTTTTACCCATACGCCATGTTCTGCCCCTCTCTTTTTTTCTCATTATGCGACGATTAACAACTCTGGACTTAATCATTGACGAACAGGACATTAAGACATGTTTATTGAATTCGTATATTTTTCAAGATGGGTTAAATAGAGTAAATAACAAAACTATCATTAATCAACCTCAATCGCGAAGGGAATGCTTCTTGGGTGATAGTACATGTTGCAGGAAGAATACAATTATTCACGCCATCTACGTCAGTCTCGATTGTGAAAAAAGTTTCTGAAGCATAATTCACATTGTCTGAATAAAAACTTGAATGATTTATTATGAAAAATCAAGTGACGAATACTTATCTATAGCTTGATGCCATGGGATCGCTGATGTTAGCACGTAAATGTGTGCTACGATACGGAAGGGGGCAAATTAAGAGCATCGCGCCCTCTCTCTCCCTTGTTCTCTCTTTTAATCACACACACTAATAAGCCCCAGAAGCGGATCTAGAGGGGGGGTTGGGGGGGTTGCAACCCCCCCCCCAAAAAAAAAAATCCGGGGACCATTTTTTTAAATCTGATCTTTTTTTTTAAACTTGTAATGCAAGAAAACGTCATTTTCACACACAGATTTTCAAAAATTATCCCTACTGTGGGAGGGGGGACACCCCCCTCCCACACCCTCCCCCCTCGCTCGCTCCGCTCGCTTGGACTCGGTCGCTACGCTCCCTCGCATACCACCCCAACCCCCCCTTTATAAAAAGCTGGATCCGCCCCTGAGCCCTCACATGCGCATCTTCACACACCCCCTCTAACACATACCCACCCTATCCTAACACACCTTTCTTTTAACAAACAAGTACACTAGTAAGCAATAATGCGTACGTACATCATTTTGATGCAATTGAATGCAGGATAAAAGAACATTAATTGTCGATTAAATGCTTTGCTCATAGGTGCCGCGGCCGAGGATCGAACCCCGGACTTTCAAAGTAAAATCAGGCGCCTTAGACCACTCGGCCACGACACCTACACAAACACCCTCTCTCATACACACCTGCACGCATGCGCCTGGCGATATATTTTCGTAGCGATGCAGGCCCGATGTCAATCCGAAGTAAAGAAATACAGTGTGGTCATAGGTTTTCATGGATATTCATATACACAGATACACATACAAGTTATAATAAACAAATTTGAAATCCATTGAATGCAATTGACGGGATGATAGGGAGAAAAAATCCTGAAAACAAACATACTCAATCATTGCCAAAACGCTCACCAGTATGCCTATTGTAAATCACATACCCTACTTTCACGTTATGTGTTTCCCAAATATTTTATTCAAGATTTCATCCAACCGCATCGACATAAACTTTGCATTCCATATAGAGGGCGTCGCAAGAAATTATGTTCAATTGTAAGTCAAGCGTAAGTCCGACTAAAATAGAATATATTGGGGCTGTTAGGAGAATCCTATGTTGAGATTGAACGCAAACCAACCACAAATTTGCATTTACTCAAAGAAAATACGCTTGACATTGGGACTTAATCTTGAATTTAAATGAGCGTAAGTTTCTTGCAAAGCTTTAAAGGACAAGTCCTCCCAAACAAAATATTGATTTGAATACAAAGAAAAAATCTAACAAGCAAAACACAAAATTGCATCTCAAATAAGAAAGTCATGACACTTTAAAGTTTCACAATACAGTTACATGCACACACACACCCGTACACACATAAACCCTCTCTCACATACATGCATATGTACATCTTACATGATAATTTTTTTTTTTGTAATGACATACCTCTGGGTGGTACCTGCTGCCATCGTGTACATAAATTCCGGAATGACTTAGGAGCCCTTAGGAGTCCATAAAAGTATGATGAATGCAGCTGAAAGTAAGTAAACCACTGTCTGATGAACTAGTTAAACGAAGGACTTCTAAGGTTCAGGTACGTAGGTAAAAATACCTCTTGGAGAAAAAACAATAATGTATATTCGTTTGCAAAGTATACTGCATATTGATCACAAATGGCATTGGATTTCGATCAGGATATTGCACTTGTATTTGTTTCAACTTGAAGATGATATTTTGATTACTTATGTCTTTATGAGCATGGGCGGAAATCTGTCCCGAAAGGTAGGGGGGACAACAGGGGCTGATCCAGCCTTCGCAAATAAGGGGGGGGGGGCGAAAACATTTTCAGCCATATGTTAATCCCCGATCGGCCGCTCGAAGGTAATTTTTGTCTGTTTCATTGAAGGAGTAGTCCTCATGGTAACTTTTTAGCTTTATCCTTATAAATATATGATATCATTGTCCTTATTTATATAATGCGAGCGCGAAGCGCGAGCAATTTTTTTGGGGAAAATTTATGTATTTTTTTCCTAAAATCTGAACATTCTGGGCAATGTTTGTTATCCTGAAAAAGATGTATATACAACTTAATATTTACTACGACCGCGAAGTGCGAGCAGAGGTTAACTGATGGAAAAGGTACCTGTTAAAGACTGCTTGCAATTAGCCATGAAGACGTTACATATTTCAACAATCAAATAATGCGAGCGCGAAGCGCGAGCTGAAATTTTTTGAAATTTTTACCTAAAGACTGGAAATTCTAAGCACTTTTTGTAACTTAAACATATAATAGGTATATAAATAAACAATTGATGCAAACGCGAAGCGCGAGCGGAAATTTTTGAGATTTAGACCTAAGAACGAGACATTCTATTCATGTTTTGTAAATCATGAAAAGGATGAGTAATTGGGGTCTTTCTTAAACCCGGTCCTTACATTAATAAAGCGAGTGCGAAATGCAGCCAGAAAATGTTCATATACGTTTAATTTGAATTGATCGAAAAGGTACTTGTTAAGGACTGCTTGCACTTAGTCATGAAGACGTAACATATTTCAACAATCAATGCTAGCGCGAATCGCGAGCTGAAAATTTTTGACATTTTTTCAAAAAGAATCGAAAATTTTAATCAATTTTTGTAATCGTGAACAGGGTAGCTATATAACTAAACAATTGATGTAAGCGAAGCTTGCGCAGAAAAATTCGAGACTTAGACCTAAAAACGGGACACTCTACTCATGTTGTGTAAATCATGAAAAGGATGAGTAATAGGGGATCTTTCTACATTAATAATGCGAGCACAAAGCGCGAGCAGAAAATTTTCGATATTGTGATCTGAAACTGGATAATGATTTAAATAGAGAACAAATTGAATATCTGAATAAACATGAGCGTGTTTCAGATTTAGACTTAGAATCTCGGCATTTTACACATCTATCAGCGAGCGCGAAGCGCGAGCTTAAACTATTTGATATTCCGATCTGAAAAAAAGAGTCAATTTCAACTATATATTTCAAGCACTTTGTAGGAAAATTGTGAGGTGGATATGAATCACACTTAATAAAGAGCTGATATTTTTCATTATTATTTGAGTTTTGACATAGGACCGGGACATCCTTAGGACAAGTCGTAAGAAAATGATGACTATCTTCCTATTCCTCTTACTGAGATGAAACAAAAGGGACAATTTAATCATTAAATTTATATCTTATTTATTAATGCATAATGCGGGCGAGAAATCTGATGATATTATGGCCTGAAAACTGGACATATCAAGCACTTTTGTAATTAGGAATAGAATGCATCAGTTAAAATATTTTTAACCATCAATGCGAGCGCAAATCGCGGGCCACAATCTTTGATAAACTGTCATGAAAATCAATATTGAGACATACATAAATCGCCAATTAAAATACGAGTAGCACTATCTGCTACGTTTTGACAATCAGACTTGAAAAGGGATATTTTCAAACTAAATGGAATACATAAAAATAATAGGTACTGAATAAATCGAATTTTGCGAGCGCTCAGTGCGAGTTGAAAATGTCAATATTCAGACCATAAAGCTGTAACTTTTAAAATCCGTTTGTAAATCACACAAAATAATGAAAGTTTGATTTCCGAGGTGAAACGTATAATGTGTATTGAAAAATCACCTAACAGGCAATGCGAGCGCGAAGCGCGAGCGAAAATTTTATATAGTGACATGAAAGATTCTTTTTATTTTCCAAGTTTTCCCCTCATCTTATTTTATTCACTCTGGAAAATTTGACAAGCAAAAAAAACAAAGGTTTTCACCCAAAATGTAAGGTCATTTAGTCCAAAATACATGTATTATTTCGAATGTGAATGATGCATTTTCTCCATCATAAAAGACCAAAAATAGTAGGGGGGACATTTGATATTGTGTCCCCCCTACTATTTTTGGTAGGGGGGACACGTCCCCCCTGTCCCCCCTGGGATTTCCGCCCATGCTTATGAGTCAGAGTTCTTCCTGGTGTAGGCTGTATTGAAAGCACTTAGCTTTAGCCACGCGAGAATCGTCAAAGCGTTTTCTTTTTTAATGATCGTCTGGGGAATTAAAGGTAGTTATTATCTAAAGGTGTCATAAAATTTATACTTTGATGAGGCACTCATCGGCTCGCAAATACGAGGTTTTGGTTTCGAATAGCAACCCAACGCGAGCGAGTTTTTTTTTGGTACCACACCCATACTTCCAGGGGTAAATAGAACACAAATTGAAAGAATTGGAGGAGGAGAAGAAGAAGAAGAAAAAGAAGAAGAAGAAGAAGAAGAAGGAAGAAGAAGAAGACGAAGGAGAAGAAGACCAAGAAGAAGAAGGAGAAGAAGACAAAGAGGAAGAAGGAGAAAAAGAAGAAGAAGAAGAAGAAGAAGAAGAAGAAGAAGAAGGAAGAAGAAGAAGACATAGAAGAAGACCAAGAAGAAGGTGACGACGCCGATAGAAGAAATGTAAGGAAAAGGAAAAGATCGTGAAGTTTGAAAGAGCACGATAATTATTATCGAAGGATAGGAGAGGAGAAATGAATAGATGAGAAAAAATATTTGTAAATAATTTCATTTACCCATCGTAAAATTATGCCAATGATAGCTTTACTTTATCATGATTATGAAAATGAGATGTAAGAGATGCTCGTTCATCATACACAAGCCGTCATCGTCCACGTCTAATGTCCATGCAAGCCTACAATTAGCATGCTTCGTGCCAATTGATTTTTTTTAAATCACGATTATCAGTCATGATCATGTCGTTGGCTTGCACATTTGACTCGACTGGGAATTGAACCTATAACTCTCCCGTTCATGTGTAGCATGCTCGTCCAGCGTACTTCTCGTACACTCTATCTTTATAATGTTATATAATATGGAGAACGAAGGCGAAACAAAAATGTCAAAATTAAATAAGGAAAAGGGCGCGAAGGATATAAAGAATGACTGTGATGATGTTGATGACGGAGAGGAAAGGAAACCAAAAAGCAACACGTATAGAAGAAACAGTACGATAGTATGAGGAGGAAATGATAGAATTATCATCATTTCAATGTTATCTGCATTCCCATGATATGTTGTGTAGAACTTGAACATCACACTCAAGAAAGGTACTTGAATTTAAATAACGCATTGTGTTTGAAAGTAAGCCATTCCAATCACACGAAGGCCAGCACTGCAGAAGGAAAACTCCTGGACATGTTTGTTGGGTGTGATAATTTATTTTTCATGGTAGGGGTGTTTCACAGTATTTTCGTCTTGATTTAACTCCCTTATCATATTGAAGTGGAATTCGAGCATGTTTTCAAATTAATTTTCAAGAGAACAAGAATATAGACGCAAAATTCAATGGTATGAAGGGGGGGGGGGGGGGTTGTAACCGTAACCTGAAAGTCATTTAAGAGTATGCCCTGAGTCTCTCAATGTTAAATGGCCGATAATTCTGGTCTCTAACATGGCTTATATGAACTGTGCATCCTTACATAGATCACATTTAAACTATGGGTCTTTTAACACTTTCACTCCAAAAAAGGTAAATTCCACTCATTTCAAAAGGACCCCGCTTCAATAGTCGGGAGCTTGATTAAGGACCAGATTTAGCTCTTTTAAATTTATAGAGGAAAATGTTATTAAACGAATTGCAAAATTAGATCCCCAAGCTTTCAATTTCGTTCACTTATCAAACAGATTAAAGGGAAATAACAAAAATACAACATGTAATTTTTAAGCATCATTTTGATTCGTATGCTTTTTTTGTCTTTGAAAAAAGCAAACTCGAAATAAATGTATATAGGTACAATATGTATGATCGTAAGATGCTTTTATACCATCGTTACAAATTTCCCCAAAAGTGTGCTTCTGTTAATTGGGCGCGCGTCAGTCCTTCTTGCTTTCACAAATATATATACACACACACACACACATATATATATATATATATATATATATATATATATATATATATATATATATATATATATATATATATATGTGTGTGTGTGTGAAGTTATACATGTACTACAGCTTTGGCAACTCTTTTATTTGAATATTGTGTGAAAGAAATGGATGAAGAGAACAATGGTAGGCGTAGCTTAAATCAAGGTTCCCCAGAGCTATCTACCCTTTTGGAAAAATTGGTGATGCCGAAAAAATGTCTCTGCCGGGAATCGAACCCGGGCCCCCAGCTTTGAACGCCGGTGCCTTAACCACTAGACCACACAGACGGGTTAGTGGCTAGGGCGACCCCGATCCGATTGACCGTCAGATAGACAGATTTTCGACACCATACCAATTATAATTTCCTTTGTCGGGTGAAGGTGGGTTTTGAACAATGACAAGCCGCCATCTGTCTATCTGACGGTCAATCGGATCGGGGTCGCCCTAGCCACTAACCCGTCTCTGTGGTCTAGTGGTTAAGGCACCGGCGTTCAAAGCTGGGGGCCCGGGTTCGATTCCCGGCAGAGACATTTTTTCGGCATCACCAATTTTTCCAAAAGGGTAGATAGCTCTGGGGAACCTTGATTTAAGCTACGCCTACCATTGTTCTCTTCATCCATTTCTTTCACACAATATTCAAAAGAAAAGAGTTGCCAAAGCTGTAGTACATGTATAACTTCACACATTTGTATACTTTCTCCCATACGTGTACTGTATCAAAGCAATAGCTTTGATCCAGCTGAGGCATGGCGGCTTGTCATTGTTCAAAACCCACCTTCACCCGACAAAGGAAATTATAATTGGTATGGTGTCGAAAATCTGTCTATCTGACGGTCAATCGGATCGGGGTCGCCCTAGCCACTAACCCGTCTCTGTGGTCTAGTGGTTAAGGCACCGGCGTTCAAAGTAGATGGTGATCCCCATTCACTATGAACAAAATAATTCACGACTTTGTGCATAACTAAAACGTTTATTTTCCTTCTGATTAGATACAACCACCAAAAGCAAGATCAGGGACCGCACTATCACCCTTGCTCCATTTCTCAATGTTTGGTTTTCAAAAGGGCTAGGTCCAAAAAGATAAATTCTTTGAAAATTACTTTAAAGATATGAAGATTGCATGGTATAGATTATTATTAGACTCAATTTTACAAGCATTTTTTAATGGTCTCAAGGAATCTAACCCCTTTTGCAAACTAAAATGGATCTAACCCTGTTTGCAAATAAGGATAAGTTATTTTGCCATTTCTAACGGTTGATGTGAATTTCAACATTTTATTGGAATCATCCTGTAGAGCTATACTCAAATTAAAAAATGAATAAATAAATTTGCTGGAATGGATCGGACCCTATTGCAAATTAACTCTTCAAATTTGGTGAATATTTACAATTTTCGTGCATAACTTTGAAAATAATATGTATTCACTCGCGGGTGGGTAGCGTGGTTTTTTTTCCTATTATAGACATATCCCTCCCGAATGATTTTTAAATGCTACGCTGATTCGCACTAAAATCTCACTTAGGAATCAACGTTGCAATGTTTATCAAGTTTCACTGGCACCCTCTACGATGACTACATCATGTTCAGTCGCACCAGCGCTGTCTTCCTTTCCCTCGTCCTGTTTGCTGATATCATTTGGTTCATTGACGCCTTCAGCTTCGCCATTCTCTCCAGGTTTCTCAGCATCTCCGTCATCATCGTTATTCTCGGATGATCCTGCTTTACTTTCGATGTCGACCTTAACGTGCACATCACCGTTAGGCTCAACAGCCTGATCTCCGGTAGTCTCTTCGGGCAACGAGGTCGACTGGTTGTCGTTGATCTCGACGCCGGCGTGTTCTTGGTAATTAGCTTCGACGTCGTCCTCGACGACGCGTTCCTTCTTGACTGGAGACATTTGGAGGACGTTGAAAACCCCACTACGAGAGCCACATAGGCTGTAAAATGACGATAATAACGAGACAGAGGAGTGGCAATCAACTATATGTATATTGGGTAAATTGCCAATTCGTCTATTGCCAACTCGTCCACTCATCACCTTCTTTTGGTCCAATGCCATTCCATCCATCAACATTTTGGTCCAATAACCATTTCGTCCAATTATCACTTCGTCTAATCACCAGTTCGTCTATGACCATTTCGTCTCATAGTCAGTTGGTCTAATATCCATTTTATTTTCATTCATTTCGCCCAATTAACACTTAGTTTAATTAGACCAAATAGCATGTGGACTAAATGGCTATTGGACAAACTGGTTATTGGGCAAAATGGTGAGTGGACGAAATGGCATTTAGACCATGTAGATAGTGGACGAACTGATGGTAGACGAAATGATAGTAGATGAGTTGGTAATTGGACGAATTGGGATCAGACCAATCGAAAATAAACCTCTTCACCATGTTCACGACAACAGGACAGAGTCTTGTTCAGAAAAGTTACAAAGCTTTAATAACTAAAAGGCATTGCTGTGATAACAACCCAAGATACAGTGTGTGACATATTGGGCAGCCGGTGTCATAGGCGATTTGGACCGGCCAGTCGATCAGGGCCGGAGGTACTAATCGACGGCTCTTTTACCCGTCGATTAGTACCGGATTTTGTTGTGTGGTGCGATCATCATAGTCGATTTGTTCAGACCAGGCGATTTGTTCCGATATGTTCATGCACCATTATCACCCCTACAGCAATGATGTGATATTCCAGTCGTCCTTTTCAACCAATTGGCTCCTCCAAGTCAAACACACCCACAGAACAGATACAGTTGCCGATTTGAGAATCTAAAGTTTTTTAGGGAGTCGTATGCATTTTTAGCACTCTTCCAATTACATGTAATTAAACATCCGGGGACGGCTGCTTTGTGGAGCCATGAAGCCCTATTCACATTGCATGCTCCCTTTGTGCGCTTGTGCTATTCGGGGTGTGAACTTATATCCACCAATATGGCTGGATTGTCTTGGTCTTCATAACCAAGCAAGAAATAGGATGAGATTGGCGCGCTATGGTGATGGGGGGGGGGGGGGATAAACACTGCTGCATGCTCTTCGAACCCCCAAAGTAATCAAGCACACACTATGCGCATATATATATATATTTTTTTTTTTGGGGGGGGGGGTTGGGCACGGGACCCGGGTAGTCAAAAAAGGAGGAAATATATGAAAATAAAAGGGAGAGAAAAAAACGTAGGAAGAGATCGCGAAAAATGGGGAAAAGTATATTGAGAAAAGGATAGAAGGAAGAGGGAATAAGGGGGGGGGGGGAATGAAGGGGGAAAAGAGGGGGAGATGAAATAATAATAATAATAAAAGAGCGTGCATGGGCGCGCCACCAAACTGTCCTTAAGCTCGAGGGAGGGGGTGCTTTGGCGCGGATCCAGGGGAGGAGGGCACATGTAGCTTATGTAGCTTCTTAATATCTCTTTAATTGCACCAAGCTTTCGATCAAAGCTTGGCACAAGAAAGAAGCTACAAGATTTGTATTGTCATTTCACTCTGATCATTGAAGTATGAAACACCAGCGACGTTCTGTCCGCAAGTCATTTCTCACGCTATATATTTTACAAAAAATATAGAAATATGAAGACAGAGGAAAATAATCAGGAGCGGCGGGGCAAATTTTAAAGTGGGAGAGGGACACAGGGGGAAAAGGCAAAAAGCGCACTTAAATATGAAGAAAAAATTAAAGAATTAAAAAAATAGTATACTATCTACCCCAGTGGAGCAATGAGGCAAAAGTTTGGGCCAGACATGGCGTTCAACGCAAATTTTTTTTTAAGCTGCGAGCAAATTTTGACTGTTTAATAAAAAAAATAATAATTTGTGATGTATAGATTTTGACGTAATATTCAGACCAGGGATGTGATAGGAAGGATAGGAATCTCTTCGCTTTAGTACCTGCATTGGGAAACAAAATCACGAAACATGTTTTACAATAAAAAAAGGTTAAAAACAAATACCGGTATAACGTCGTTAGGGTAGACCAGGTAGACCCTACTCCAAAATGAGACGTGGTACAGTGCCGTACCGGGCCGCGTCGTATCGTGTCAACTGTCCAAGCAGTGCAGCGCTGCACGTGCGCAAAAAAAAGTACCGGTACCTAACGTACGAGGCTGAAATACCTCTTATCTAGATGTACCAACATTTTTAGTCTTAGACCGAATTATATAAATAATTGGGATGAAATTACATTAAAAATCACACCAATATACATATTGAAACATTTCACCAAAGCAGATATTTATAGAATATATTTACTACATTTACTACATTCTGACGAATACGGAACCAAACGGCGGCTCTCCTGTCGTTTCGGCAAGAATTTCAACCAGTCATTTGGATCCGGGGGGCCCGATCGACTAGTCGTTTTGTACTGGCGGTACTAATCAACTAGCCGTTTTGGACCGCCGGTACCCGGGCCAAAAATCCTATGACACCGGCACCTTTGAATGTTTTTTTTTTTACAGATAAATGGCGCTATAATTTTTTTTTTTCATTATCATCATCATCATTTTACGATTGTGGAAGCAGGGTGGGGTGGGGGCGAAACAGGTTAGGGCTATGCCTTCGCCATTTTGTTTTCTCTTCTTTTACATGTTATATGCTCTTCTTTCTATTTCTTTCCCCTTTTCACTAATTGAAAAATTATTGGGGCAGTCGCCCCTGCCACGAATCTTCACAGCTGCAGTAAAAAATGCTTTGCATTATTGAAAAAAAAATATTACCCCACCTTCACATATGATAAAATTCACACACACAAAAACAAAGAGAATAATCCCTTTTCTTTGTTTTTAATCTAACAACTTGTAAACTTGTCTACCAAGCATTAAAGAAATATAAATATAAATTGCTGTTGTACAATCATAATTATTCAATATTTAGAATAATGAGAACACAAAAAGAAATAAATATAAAGAACATTTGATTATAGAAAACATCACACAGAATCAGGGATTGTGATTTAATATTCATTTGTGATCAGGATATCCCTGCAGGGTCGTACAACATGCTGAGTAAGGGGGTTCGAGGGCTTCGCGGGACCCCCTATAGGAACCCTTAATAGGTCGATATACTTTCTGATGATTTTGGAAAGGAAAGTATAACATCTTTTGGGTGATTTTTCCCCCGTTATCCTTTTGTATTTCCATCTTTAATACTAACTTTTCTAATTTTCCCCAAAAATTGAAACAATTTGAAAATGATTATGAACTCACCCTTTGCAGCACACGCAGATAATTGCAATCAGTAGTATTAGAAGAAGCACGGCACCGCCGACCGATATACCTATGATAGCACCTAGACTCAAAGGACCTGCCCAAATTAATGTACAGTCAATTGAATATTCATGATAAAAGGTTGGTATTTACATGTATATGAATTAGGGGTAACCAACGATATATTTACAAAATTTGTTGCAATAATCATTGTTGCTATGGACATGATAGGACAGTATTGTGATGTCAACAAAACTGAATATGGACTAGCCATTTTGTATTTTTATTGCTTTTATGCGGAAAATAAATACTACTAAATGGATATCACGTCTATGATCAAAGCTTAACCAGATAGTTTGTCGCTAAAGTGGTCCATTAATATTTTCGATCTTTAAGGATGTATAAGCATGGCAAGAGTATAAAGTTAAAGGAAGGCCCGTGGCTTGCATTTTGCCCTGTTTACAAGTAGCGGTAAATTGACAGACAAAATTAGGTTATAGGTGCTTTTAAAATTAGAAAATCACAGAAGGCATAAAAAGATACTTTCAAATGTATACTTGTTGTTGTATTTTTGGGTTTCTTTTACTGATATTTCGTCGTCTCTTTTTTTACATTTTATTCGTTTCCGTCCTAACATTAGACCCGCCATAATAATGACAATTCCATTGCAAGATTCCGATCCTCTAAGCAGGGTGCTACATAACTTTTTTGAAGCACTTGCCCAGTCGGGCTAGTAAATTTTCAAATAGTTGGAAAATACTTGCCCGAATATAGATTTCACTTGCCCAAAAAAATCCTTCCAAACAAAGTTTTATTGCGTCAAAACAAGTTACAGCCTTATAGTTTTACATACCATACCATTGACGGCTTTAAAAATACATTTTTCAACATGACTACTGATGTATTTCTTTTTTTTAAATGATTTTTATCTTGAACATCATGACAAAATATATGGTAAATATGCTCTTTAATTAATTTCCTAATCTCATATATTTTCCATATATTTTGGAGGGGACTAGGACACACAATAAAAAAAAGGGGAAATCACTGAAAATAACCAGAGAAAAAAAAATAAGAGAGGGGGAGAGAATGAAAGAAAGAAAAGTAAGAAGAAAGACAGAAAGGACGAAGAAATAAAGGAAGGAAGAAAGAAAAAAAGAGAGAGAGAGAGAGAGAGAATGGCTGTGGGGAAAAGAAAGATGGAAAGAAAGGAAGAAAGAAGGGAAAGGAGGATGGAAAGAAAAAAAGAAAGAACAAAAATAGAAAAAATAGAGGAAGAGAAAGGAAGGAAAGAAAGGAAGGAATGAATAAAAGGAAGAAAAGAAAGAAAAGAGGTAAACAGAAAGGAAGGAAAAGGGAAAGAAAGAAAGAAAACGAGAGAAAGGAAAGAAGGAAGAAAGAAAGAAAGAAAAGGTATAAGGATAGATTGAAGGAAGAATTAAAAAAAAGGTAGATGCAACGAAAGACAGAAAGAAATGAAGGAAGGAATGAAGGAAAGAGATGAAGGAAGGCAGAAAGAAAAAATAAGGAAGAAAAGAAAGGATGGATGGGAAAAAAAGATTAAAAG
This sequence comes from Lytechinus pictus, assembly GCF_037042905.1. Classification (NCBI taxonomy): domain Eukaryota; kingdom Metazoa; phylum Echinodermata; class Echinoidea; order Temnopleuroida; family Toxopneustidae; genus Lytechinus; species Lytechinus pictus. Next base: position 7,330,062 of record NC_087261.1, read on the forward strand.
AACAAAAGACAGAAAGAAAGAAAGAAAGAAGGAAAGAAAAGAAGGAAGGAGAAAGAAAGAATGAAAGACAAAAAGAAAGGAAGGAATGAAGGAAAGAAATAAAGAAAGAAAAGAAAGAATGAAAGGGATGAAGAAAGTCAGGAAGAAAAAAAGACAGGAAGAAAAGGTAAAGAATGGATGGACGGAATATAGACAGTAAGAAAGAATGAAAGGAAGGGGAAAAAGGAGGAAGGATTAAAGAAATGGGTATACAAAGGTTGGATGGAAGGAAGAAAGAAAAAAGATAGAAAGAAAAGAATGACAAAAAGAAAGACAGCTATAGTAACAGAAAAAATGAACAAAAGAAGGAAGGAAATTTAAAGAAATAAAGAGAGATTCAAAAGACGGAAAGATAGGCAGAAAGAAAGAAAATAGAGAGGAAGAAAGCTCAAACTATCGAGTCATAAATAAAGAAGAAAATTTATCAATTTCCTTGGCAAAAAAAAATAGTTACGAACGAAACCACGTTTATCAACATACACACAAATGCATATGTGGGACTGTAAAACAATGGATTTCAGTGTGTGCGATACAGACGATCATTCGAAACCCGATCTTTTTTAAGCATAGCAGAAGTGAAAAAAAAAATCCTTTTACTGCTTACAAATGACAGAGCTACCCCCAATTTATAGGAAATATGGACACTACAAGAATTTTCATTAGTAAGAAATGTGAATTTTGACAGTTCTGTGGGAGATTTCTTCCAGAGCAAACTTCGTTCGTGCAGCACCGTACTCCGTAAAAACTTAACTACATGCATCGGCTGCGTGGACTAGGCGCGCTAGCTAGCTAGGTATGCTAGACTGCCATTGATTCTGTGTGTGCATGTAACTGTATTGTGAAACTTTAAAGTGTCATGACTTTCTTATTTGAGATGCAATTTTGTGTTTTGCTTGTTAGATTTTTTCTTTGTATTCAAATCAATATTTTGTTTGGGAGGACTTGTCCTTTAAAGCTTTGCAAGAAACTTACGCTCATTTAAATTCAAGATTAAGTCCCAATGTCAAGCGTATTTTCTTTGAGTAAATGCAAATTTGTGGTTGGTTTGCGTTCAATCTCAACATAGGATTCTCCTAACAGCCCCAATATATTCTATTTTAGTCGGACTTACGCTTGACTTACAATTGAACATAATTTCTTGCGACGCCCTCGATATGGAATGCAAAGTTTATGTCGATGCGGTTGGATGAAATCTTGAATAAAATATTTGGGAAACACATAACGTGAAAGTAGGGTATGTGATTTACAATAGGCATACTGGTGAGCGTTTTGGCAATGATTGAGTATGTTTGTTTTCAGGATTTTTTCTCCCTATCATCCCGTCAATTGCATTCAATGGATTTCAAATTTGTTTATTATAACTTGTATGTGTATCTGTGTATATGAATATCCATGAAAACCTATGACCACACTGTATTTCTTTACTTCGGATTGACATCGGGCCTGCATCGCTACGAAAATATATCGCCAGGCGCATGCGTGCAGGTGTGTGTGAGAGAGGGTGTTTGTGTAGGTGTCGTGGCCGAGTGGTCTAAGGCGCCTGATTTTACTTTGAAAGTCCGGGGTTCGATCCTCGGCCGCGGCACCTATGAGCAAAGCATTTAATCGACAATTAATGTTCTTTTATCCTGCATTCAATTGCATCAAAATGATGTACGTACGCATTATTGCTTACTAGTGTACTTGTTTGTTAAAAGAAAAGTGTGTTAGGATAGGGTGGGTATGTGTTAGAGGGGATGTGTGAAGATGCGCATGTGTTAGTGTGTGTGATTAAAAGAGAGAACAATGGAGAGAGAGCGCGATGCTCTTAATTTGCCCCCTTCCGTATCGTAGCACAAATTTACGTGCTAACATCAGCGATCCCATGGCATCACACTATAGATAAGTATTCGTCACTTGATTTTTCATAATAAATCATTCAAGTTTTTATTCAGACAATGTGAATTATGCTTCAGAAACTTTTTTCACAATCGAGACTGACGTAGATGGCGTGAATAATTGTATTCTTCGTGCAACATGTACTATCACCCAAGAAGCATTCCCTTCGCGATTGAGGTTGATTAATTATAGTTTTGTTATTTACTCTATTTAACCCATCTTGAAAAATATACGAATTCAATAAACATGTCATAATGTCCTGTTCGTCAATGATTAAGTCCAGAGTTGTTAATCGTCGCATAATGAGAAAAAAAGAGATGGCGTACAGGTAAAAACAAAACAAAACAAAACAAAACACCCCCAACAAATTGCCGCGAGCTAGTGGAGCATGCAAGAAAAAATGCATACAACCTTAAAAACGAAAATCTAACATAACAAAGAAAAAAAAAATGATATTACATTTTACCCTTTCCCTTCCATTTCCTTTGTGATATTTTTCTATTTTTTCTTTATTTCAGTCATTGAACTTTTGGATGCAATGCAACCCCCATTTGTATCCTAGTAACTGTGAAATAAGTGGTCCCAGGGGTAGGTCTCACAACAATCGGGAAAGTTGCAATACTTTCTAGATTTTGTAAGTATATTTTGTTTCTTGGGGTTCGAAGCCTTTGGCTTCTTGGTTACTGCCTTCTTGGTCGCCTTCTTGGGTGTCGACTTCTTGGCAGGGAGTTTCTTCTTTGGTGTCTTTTTCTTTTCTTTCTTCTCAGTGGTCTTAGTCTTCTTTGCAGGCTTCTTCACTTTCTTTGGTGCTGCCTTTGCCTTCTTAGCGGCGGCTGCCTTCTCCTTCTTCTCCTTCTGGGCTGCAGATTTCGCCTTTGCCTTCTCCCGCTGTGCTTGCTGCTTGGCCCTCTCTTTCTCCTTCTTGGCCTTCTCCGCTGCTTGTGCCTTGGCTGCTTGCACATTCAGTTTGAATGACCCCGGAGCACCTTCACCCTTCGTCTGCGTAAGTTTGCCCTTCACCACACCAGCCTTCAGAGCCCTCTTGATGAAAATGAGCTGTCGGTCCATCTGGACATCGAAGTTCTGCTCGATGTACTTCTTGATTGCCTGGAGCGAAGATCCATTCCGCTCCTTCAATTCGCTAATTGCTGTCATAACCATCTCAGCAGCAGGCGGATGGGTCGCTGGTTTTTTTCTTAGGAGCCTTCTTGGTGTCCTTCTCAGCCATCTTGGTATACGTCTTTACAGTTGCGGTGTAAACAAAACAAGTGTGCTCCGGTCCCTCAAAGAAAACCGACTCCAACCTACCAATAGAAATATATCTTTTTGTACACTCGGCAAACAAAATTCTTGGACACTTATAAAAGTTTAAATATTCCATATAGATATTTGATTAAAGGCAAATTATTGTATGTCAACATGACCAAACAATATTCCTCTTCCATTATGACATGACATTTTCATGTGAACAGTCATGCATGGGTGATTAAATGCTTTAAACAATAGCAATGTCAGTAAAAGAAAATTGCATGAAATGGACCATTCAAATGCTAATGATCATGGCCATCCTGTAGGCATACATTCAACAACTTCAACAGGTAGTTATCATTTGAATTAAATGCTTAGGGATGCATCATGAGATGCATAATGAGATGGATCCTTTGGACATTCACTTTCAAGATGAAGCTTTCCAACCAAGAGCGTGCAAGAGCAATAGGAATGTTGCAGTCTGGGCAGTCATTTAGACAAGTGGCTCGATATTTCCAGGTTTCACCAATTTTAAATTTGAACCAGCGGTATTTGGCTACTGATGAAGTTACAGACCGCCCTAGGAGTGGTCGACCTAGGGCCACCACCCCTGCAGAAGATAGGAGGATAAGGATACTTTTCTTTTGCTTATGCCAAGATACTGAAATTTGACATTTTTTTCATCGACTTAACTTTGACTTAAAATTCCAGTGGAATAGTGATGCATCCAAGGTGGATAGCTTTCTCTTCACTTTTAGAGTGGTATTTGACTTTAAGTTTGCTTTTATCGTTTAAAGTGATCATTTCACTTTGTTCTGATTTAAAAAATTCTCATTTTGGTTCTTGAAAATGGGCTAAACATTAGGCTTATATTGTAAAAATACCATCTCAAAAGTTTCAAAGTATTATATCTACAGGATCAATTTAAAACATTGGAGATGTAAACCAAAGTTTCAAAATAATTGGGAGTTGGTTTCAATGACTATGTGTATAGAGCGAATCTGTGCAACACAACACATTAATTCTAGATGAACACAGCATGACCTACATACAGTGTGTACAAGGTATACACTGAATGGACAGTGCAGCTAATAGCGTGTGTATAGGAGATACACACAGCAGAAGGCAGTCAACATAGCCAACGGACTTTTTGAATTGGAGAAAACTGGTCATAAGCTGAGCCTGTCTACTAGACGGTTCTCAAAATCAAGCTAATACATTGCTACTTGTATCTAAATTACAGTTTTTCATCCTATATTGAAGTCTGTTTCAGGGTTTTTGAGGACAAATACAGGCACTCATACACGTGTTTCGTCTCAATTTGAGAATTTTTTAAATCAGCTGCTCACAAAGTTAAACGATCCCTTTAATGGATATTAATGCCACACAAACTTTCACAACTGAAAGAATGACTGATCGTCTTCTTGCAATTTTCTTTTACTGACATTGCTATTGTTCAATGCCTGTAACCAGCCATGCACTGACTGAGCATTTCTTGGAATTTTCTTTTTCTGACATTGCTATTGTTTAAAGCGTTTAACCACCCATGCATGACTGTTCACATGAAAATGTCAAGTCATACTGGAAGAGGAATATTGTCTGGTCATGTTGACATACAATAATTTACCTTTAATCAAATATCTATACGGAATATTTTAACTTTTATAAGTGTCCAAGAACTTTTTTTGCCGAGTGTATAATGGAGTCGGTTTGTGTGATCGAATCCCACCGAGGACCTATTTTTCTTTGGCAAGACATTTTTCTGCATTAATTTTGTCACTTTTCATTCGTGAATAGCAAAAAAATGAATAAAATAAAATAAAGATCCCTCTAAAAACGTCGGGTAAAATCTTTAAGATTTAATTCAATAAATTAACCCTAAGCCAACAATTCGAGTGCTTTGAATAGCGTTTGGTGTGTGTGTGTGTGTGTGTGTGTGGGGGGGGGGTAAATAGATGCGCTTTCAAAATAAATCACCCCCCCCCCTAATTCTGAAATTCCATTTTGGGTAAAAATAAGTTCATGTAAAGGAACATGCATGCATACAAAAAATAACTGCACAAGGAACACATACTTGACAAATACTGCATATCGTGTGCCATAAAGAGCGCCACAATGTCAACCATTGAAAACACTCAATAGGAAAAATTTTGAAAGAAAAAGCCGTTTTCAACAATAATAAATCGTAACTCTGTAAAGAATTGTTATGGTAGACTGGCGCTGAATAAATTCTTGTCCATTTCCTCATAAGGTTTCGTTAGCTACCTGTTGCAGCAATTTAAATCATTGACTTGTTTCAAGGAGGAAGCTGAATTCATCTTCTCATTATGGGATCACATGTTTCTGAGATCAATGGCAGTTTCTGAAGTTTATTTTTCTACTGTCTTCTTCCCTTTATCAGTAATCCAATATCTCACTTTCAAGCAGGTTTAACACTAAGAGGTTGATTAGCATGATTCTGCCAACACAATATTCGTAGTAGGTAAGTAAGCGATATGTTTTTTTCTCTCTATTCTTGCATTTTGTTATTATATTCTTTTTAAAGTCATAACCCCATCAATTGTTATCAAATGATATATTTATATACGTAGTTCTTATATTTTACAACTTGGGAAACCATGTTGACAAAGCCTCCATATAATTTATTTTCTTATTTTGTATATGAAACTATCCATGAGCAATAGATAATGGGTCTTAGTTTCAAAATAATAATAAAAAAAGGAACTTCGATTCTATGTGTCTTTTCATTAGCACACTACAGAGTGGATTTGGTAGATTATTATTACCATCACTGTTATTATTATCAATTTCTAACGTTATTATTATTATTATTATTGGATGTTATTGTTATTATTATTGTTATTGCCCCCCCCCCCCATTATACATCCAGGCGCGTAGCCAGGGGGGGCGGTCGCCCCCCCCCCAAAACGTCCCCAAAAAGAAAAAAAAAGAAGGGAAAAAAGAGAGGAGAAAAGGAAAAGGGAAGGAAGGAAAGGGAAGAAAGGTAGCTTTTTTTTTTTTTTTTTATTGTTTATTTTTTTTTCTCAAAAGAGAAACTCCTTCACTCTTGCTCCATTGTTTCCCCCACCCTTTCTCTTACCCTGTTTTTCCACCTCAGCAATATGTTTTTCTTGCCAGTTAAAGTTCAAATGTATACATTAGGGCATGGAATTAGAGTAAGGTTAGGCCGAAATATATGAAGTTATCTTTTTTTTTTATTGATCGCGCAACTTCTGGTCGGGTCGGCTCCGGGCGGGTAAAATCTTTAAATCAATTTCTGCCGTCACCTCCATAAAGGCAACTTCTTCCGCTTTTCAGCTCATTACTAAACAACCATAATTTTGGGGCAAACAGGTTCCTAATTTAAAAAGAGGAAGGTATAACATTTGTGTCGTATTAAATAAAAAAGTACAATATTTTTTTATCAAATTCTATTAAACTTCATGTCATTTCCCTGCACATTCATCTCATGTCCTGTTTTTCGCCCTCAGTTTGAAATTTTGAATGTCTTTTAAGTTTCTTTATAATTCAAAATAAAGCGCTTCAGGATAAGTCAAAGAAATTAAAGGTACACTTTTTTATATAATTTCAATGAATCACAGAAGTTTCAACTTTTGCGCACTATTTTCCTTGTAATGAAGTTCAATAATCTTAGAAAATTAGTTAAATTAGAGCTGATGGGGTATTGGAGATATCTGCATTTGATGAAACGTCCGCCCTTTGAAGTTTCAGAGTTTCGTTGCTCTGCGCGGGGAGGAATATCTTCCTCCCGGCATATACACTTCTTCTCCTCTGTTTTGCGAGTTAAAGATATGCACTGTCGCTAAATTGTTTGTAATCAAATCTGATCTTTCCAAGGGAAGTATTCAATAAATGTTTGAGAATACCCTTTTCTCGGGACCCTTTTCATGGCAAAAAAATTGATGAAACGCTATAGCTTCCGCGCTTCGCGCGGGGTTATTATTATTTTAATTTCCTCCATTGTATTCCTTTTTTGTGCGTTCACAATCTTTTTTGAAAACAAGGTTCATGAAAACAAGGCTCAAAATCACAATATAGTCAACTGAATTGGAGCTGATATTGGTACTAGAGACAAGAGAGACGGCTCCTTTTCATTTTAATTTATGAAACACCAAAACACCAAAAACACCAAAAGCTTCGCGCGGGAGGGGGAAACTCCCCCTCCCTGCACCCACCCCCTAGGGAGCGCGCTTCGCGTCCATTTACCGCCCCCCTCCAAAATGAAATCCTGGCTACGCGGTTGTATACATCTGCACTCTTACTTTAAGACAGCATTATTAAATATAATTTGATATTGTTTTCCGGGGTTGCCACGCAGTAAAGCTGAGCTTATAGTGGCAACCTTTGCAACCTTCTTAAATCGTTATGTTATAAAAAAAAATACAACTTTGTTCATTGTTTTTAAATCTTTGATTGCTTTATAGATTGAGGAAAGTCCACCACCATGGTTAGCTGCCGGATTGCAAGGCGGGTGGCTGTCCTAGTTTTAATCGTATCATATTCTTCGTTGGATGTTGCGGCAACAACCACAACTGACATGCCTACAAATGGTACTAACACTACTGTCGACACAACAGAGACTATGTCTCCTAGCCCAACGTCTGGCATGGAGTCTTCATCCACAGACTCCTCGACAACATCTACCCAAATCATGACAACATCGAATACCACTGACGCTGGGTCCTTCACAACATATAACGCAACGGATACCACTACCACATATACCACCACTACCACAGATTCAGGGAGTTCTACAACAGATGGTACCATGAATGATACAACTCCTACATCAACCACTGACGCAGAGTTCACCGCAACAAATAACGCAACGGATTCCGATACCACCGCTACCACAGATTCAGGGAGTTCTACAACAGGTGTTACCATGAATGTCACAAACCTTACTACCATCATGACCACAATAAACAGTAATACTACAGAACCCGACAATACAACATCCCCCACCATGGCCACAGTGGACATGAATGCTACCACGATGTTGCCATCAACAACTGGTAATGTGCAGTTTCTTTTATTCCAATTAATTTTTAACTCATATGGGGTTTCGCAAAAAAATTGCTATCGATTACAGGTCAATTATTGGTCCTCAAATCAACCATAAGAATTACAGTTAATTGTAAATTTGCACTTGAAATGCTGAATCCCGTCTTACAAAGAGTTGGGATTGATTTGACCAATCGTAACTATGGAAAGCCAACAACATCAATATCTAAAATATTTGTTGGTTCAAAATATTTTATAGAAATGACGTATATTCACACATTCACTGTTCTCTTGACAAATCGGAATGCTTCTTCTTGTTTTCAATGTAAATAGAATGAAGTTCCTAAAGAAAACAATGATAGATTTCCATATATTTGAGATTGATCGGATCAATCGTAAGTTTTTGTAAGACGGGGCCCTGGTCTGCTTCTTGCATCAATAACTATTTTATTAATTGATTTGCTTCAGTTAAATTTGACTTATAATTGGAAAATTTGCAGATTATTGCAAATATTTTCTTGCAAATCCTCCCTAGTCATGTTACATGTTCGTATTGTTTTTTTTTGTAACACAAACTAGCTATCTTTTGATCACGCATGTATCTGTAGAAGTGTGAGGAGAGTTGGGTTTGTTTGTCTTTATTTTTATTTTGTCTATTATTTATGATATTTTATTTATTTCATACTGCTGGGTAGGCCTGTTCATTGGTTTCTGGACACCTCAATGTTTAACTAAGTGAACGTTTATAAAATAAGAGCGAATCCTAGATTCTAAATAAAATATAAATTCGGTTTGCTGGAATCTGGATAGACGCTTATGATAATAATAAAACAAAAATCTTACACGCAATTTCATATGTTTTACGCCTGCATGTAGCATGTATAATTAGACAATGACAAAATGAAAAAGTATGATAAAGTCCAACGAATTCAGCAAGAGATAAGATCAAATATATCGTGTTCAAATCAGTGTTTCAACAGATCCGAAAAAAACTTCTCGAAAAAGAATCTCAAATTTCCTGAAATTCATAGACATTTCCCGGAATTTTAAAACTTTATTTAAAAAAAAAAAAATCTGGCAATAACAAAGCGAGCCAAAACTTGGTCCAAGTGACCAAAATCAAGGAATTTAACTTTTTTTTGTTAAATGCACTTTTTAATTAAAAATAGCAACAAAATTACAAAATGTGAGCGCGGAGTGCGAGCAGAAAATTTCGAGCTACGTATAAGGCAAACATATTTTTTAACATGAATATTGAAAGTTGCTACGTTTAATTGTAGTTTAATTGTAATTTTCTGATTTCCCGGAATTTCCTAGAATTTGTTCATTTCCCGAAAATTACCTGAAAATGATCCGTATTTCGGGAAATTTCCTTCAAAGTGGAAACACTGGTTCAAATAATTCCATGTGTCTATTCAACCATTTTGTATTTTGATCACAATGTTGTCACATCTTCTATGATCATGTTTTTTGCCTGCTGCGTCAGCTCTTATATAAATTGAACGTGTTTGTGATTATGACAGAATTAAAGTGGAAGTTCACCCCGAAGAACAGTTTGTTGTAGAAATAGCAGAAAAGGTAATAAAAAATATTGGAAAAGATTTAAGGAAAATCTATTAAAGGTTAAATAAATATTAGAATTTCAAGTTTTGGATTTGTGACGTCATAAACAAGCAGCTGTCCGATGCGTTATGTAATATAAAATGCATATGCATTTCAATTCTTTAATGGTTTGTAGAGACTATTTTTGGTTTCTTTTTAGGAACAGGTGTCACGGTTTGTCTATTGATATACTGAAGGTACAGCAAAAAAAAATTTACAATTTTCTAAGAAAATGACATTTCATTAATTTCTTTTACTATTCGATGTGTAGCAAAACTGCTCATATATGACGTCACAAATCAAATAATTAAAATTCTACAAACGTTTTAAATTCTTTCATGGATTTTTCTCAAACCTTTGGCAATATTTTTTATTATTTTTTCTTTTATTTTTACAATAATTTTTTTTGTCAGAATGAACTTCCCCTTTAAGGTGATACCGAAAAAATATAACTTTAACAAGTTGGTGACCAAAATGTACATAATCTTTTTCAATTTTTTTTTTTTACTTATGATTTAAAGATGTTATGACGATTAAAAAAACCACTCCTAATATCTAAAAAAATAATAATTTGTCTCCCGAGATATTGAAAAGAGTGCAATTTCCAGTAGAAAGGAAGTATTAGTGAAAACACATTGGCAGTTGGCACTTACAATGTATCTTCCTACTTCATATGACTTCTGATGTTTGCCCTTTTCCTCCTTTTCCATGCCCCCTACCTTAAAAAAAACACTTCTGGAACGGGGCCTGCAAAATATTGCATTTTATCCAAATTCAACCCCCTAAAACATTTTTGCAATATTACAAGACTGGAATCTATATTTTTAACGATTTAAATAAATCATGTTTGGTAGTATTTCTTTTTACCTTAGCATAGCATTTGCCTCAAAACGGTACATTATTAAATGTTCCAACCTCTTATTTGCATTTTCTTCTGAAATTATGGTTTTGTCAACAATAGCGATCCATACAAGTATGTCGACGATTACTAAGAGGAAGTACGATAACGAGAGAATAATGTATATTACACTGTCGTGGGATTTTTCCAAAACGTGATGTCACTAGGGGGAAAAGAGACACCTTTGAATTGGTTAAAGGTTGCCTTTTTTTACCAGGGTTTGCCTGATTCAACAATGAACACAATTGCATTTTTTTCAGGAATGCATTTACATGATCAATGACTACTCCCCCCCCCCCCCCCCCCCGTATTCGAGCTATTACAATAGGGCGATTCCATGCTAGAAAAATCAGCTATGGCAACATTTTTCAACCTATTGTCCAAACAAACGAAGAATTTCAATTTGTTTTGTGGTAATTATAGAGTAACTGGGAAGACATATGAAAAAATGACAACCAACAAAAATATGCTGTCCATGGGTGAATTAGAGGGGAAAATGTTGCGTGTCGTACGGGGCATTTCTGAGTCCCGTACGACACACAATATTTTCGCCCTAAATAATATAATAATAATACACTTCATTTATATAGCGCCTTTTCATCAGATACAAAGCGCATTAAAAAAAGAAAGAATAACAGAACACAAATAGGGAGTACGAAATATAAGAATAATAACTACAAAATTATGAACATTTTATGGAAACCGTACAGAAAAATTAGAATGGTAAGTTTTTAGACATTTCTTAAATGAGGAAAGTGTTGGGAAGTCTTTAGTGAAGGCGGCAAGGAGTTCCACACTCACAGAAATATTGCCAATGTTAAGTAAAAAAATAGCATGTAAGAATAAATTATACACAATCTATGTAAGATCTTGTAAAAAATTTCTACTTTGCCAGTTTGTAAGCATTTAAAATACATATGTGAATTGTAAAAAGGGTATTTAACCTCGTTTGGGTAAATATTACATAGTAATGGAGTCCAAAATACATGATGATTGGGAAAAGTTTTTCCACATCCGTGTTATGCGAAATGGCGATTGTGATTTATTATTTTTTTTTACACAATGGTGTTTTGTTTTATTGATGAGCGAAATACACGGCGATTGTGAACTTAGATTTTTTACATATCGTGTTTTGTTTTATTGATGTGCGAAATACACGGCGATTGTGTATTTAGTTTTTCTACATAATTGTGTTTTGTTTTATTGACACGTGCGCGCAGTGTAAAATTCAGAAGTTCTTAATTTTGAAGTACAAAATACCGTACTCTGGCAACATGGCGTACGTCGAAACGGTGCTGCGAGGATGGGGGCTTGGGGATTATGTGGACAAATTTGAAGGTAAGAATAGAAACTTCTTTTTTATTTCATGAACAAATGATTGATGCTAGTTATAGCTCTTGTAGAGGTAAATTATATGCATGTACGTGAATGTGGTGACTTAAAATTTAATGACTTTAGCCACAGATCAGTGTAGTGTTCTGTCGTGTTCGGTCGTTGCGTCGCGTTGATGACCAACCGCGAACCTTCGCCCCGCTTGCTTTATTTGCAGCGCGGTTGTAAATTAATGGTCGCTCTTAATTTGCATCACCCGAACACCAAAGTTTTATATGAGTCCAGGCATTGCAATAAAGATAAATCTGCAGATCTGAGGACAAGATTCATTTTCTTTAGATAATCAATGATGAACAGATAAATTTCCTCATGTCATGTGACCAGCCAATGGTCAGGGTCAGTAACTCTTGGTCAACGGTGTGTTCCATGAATTTTGATTCAGATTTTTATTTTTTTTCATTTGAAGATCTGTACTTAAGGTAATCCTGGCTTGAATTATCTATCAAAATTATATTTCCTGCCAATCCAGTTCTGAACCTCTTTTGCATGAATATTTTTCTCTTTTTCTCTCATTCTTCTGTTCAGGAAAACCTTGCACTAGACAAGTTCCTGGAAGATATTGTACCTGAAAGTCGACCTCAACCGTTCATACTAGTCATTGGGTCTCTCCTTAAACCAGTGCAAATTTTCATCATTGTGGAAAGGCGGGCATTGGAACAAAGTAGCCTAATGAAAGCCGTAGATACATGCTATAAAGCAGTGTATGTCCTGGATCTAGAATACCAGCCTCAGTGTTGTGGTGCGTGGGAGTTCCTACAAACATACATTTATGAGATGAAAGGAGCTGTAAAATGCAGTGCGATCAGGGAGTTCAGAATCTTCGAGACAGCCTATGAGTCAATAATGAATACCAACATCTAACTGTCCTCATGTGAGCTAGCAAGTTTATTGCCTTTCCAGATACTTTTGCTTAAGAGAAGTTCCTGTGTTGATAAATGTTTTGTTAAACTTTCTCTTTTTTTTGGAGGGGGGGGGCGGTTAATTGACAAAGTGAATGTCAAACTGTAGACTGTTTAGTCGACTCGTTATCTGATATCTGAAGCCAGTTTGCAGCCCGCATTCAATAACTATACTTTGTTTCGCTTCAACTTCAGTAGTGATGACACTGTTTTGTAGTGTACGCAATGCTTTACGCACCTGCAAAGTTTCACAGTGATCCTGGGCCGAGATCTCGGGGGGGGGGGGGGGGCACTTGATGCCCCCCCCAAAAAAATAACGTAGTCTTTTTAGGGTTAAGTCAGAAAGTTGTTTGTTGTATGAAGTAAGGTCTTAATTATTATATTTTGTTAAGTTGTTTTCTTCAACTGCTTTTGTTTTTTAATTGACAAAGTAAATGTCAAACTGTAGACTGTTCAAACCTGACTTAGTAAATGTCAACTTGTAGACTGTTTAACCCTTTTCCTTTGGGGGCAGCGGGGGGTCAATTTGGCCCCCCTCCCTCAACAATCTGCGTGATAACTCCACAATGCGCATGGGGAGGGGTGGCACTTGATGCCCCCCCCAAAAAAAGTTTTCACAGGGCCCAAAATAACCTAGTCTTTTTAGGGTTAAGTCAGAAAGTTTTTAGTTGTATGAAGTATGGTCTTAATTATAAGTAATTTTATATTTTGTTAAGTTGTTTTCTTCCAATGAACTTTTGCTCTAAAGAAGTTCCTATGTTGAGTGATGTCAACATTTTTTTTAAACTGCTTTTGTTTTTTAATTGACAAAGTAAATGTCAAACTGTAGACTGTTCAAACCTGACTTAGTAAATGTCAACTTGTAGACTGTTTAACCCTATTCCAATGGGGGCGGGTCAATTTGGCCCCCTCCCTCAACGATTCACGTGATAACTCCACAATGCGCAGTGATCTCTGCAAGCATAATTGAATTGAAGTATGATTATGCTAAAATTAAGTCATTTCAGCCATTTGAATTTTAAAAGTGAATTTTTATATTGATTTATTGAAACATAGAAATATTGCATTGAATTTGTACCCAAAATCATGTTTTTTAGTCATTTTTTGACTTGATGAAAAGTTTTCAAAGGATCGTGGCCTTAAATCTGTATGTGCAGTCACGATAAATTTGGTGTTGACACTGTTGAAAGTTGTGCGATACTTGTTAAAAAAAAATTCATGAAAGCTTGTGCCAAGACCACTATGCATTATGGAGATATTGTGTGAATCGTTGAGGGGGAGGGGGTCATCAAATAGACCCCCACCCCCCCCCCAGTTGGTTAAGGCCTGATCTGGGTGGTGAACTTATAAAGGCAGTTAAATTGTATGTAAACTAGAGTAGAAATGCACCTGTATGTGATATAATTATTCTGTGTATATTTCAAAACACTTCTCTCATTTCCATCATCTATAATGATTGTTTGTTTGCCCTAATTATCGTTAATAATTAAATGACCTGATATTTTCAATAGGTGTTTTATACTTGACTCATTAGCTTGTCACCAAAAAGAGAATTCCAAAGTGTAGGGTGCCTGCATTTTTCCAATAGTTCGGATGTAGAAGCAATAACATGCCATATAGCCAGGGGAGGCGCCAGGGTGTTTTGGTAGGAGGGGCGAACTTTCCAGGGGGGGGGGGTGACATCATAATATTTTTTGAAAATTGAACAACAGGGGTAAAATCAGGGTAAAATGGCTTATACATGATTAAAAACGCTATTTTTACAATTATCTACCCTTCACCCTTTCTTTTTCTTCCTCTTTTTCTTCTTTTCTCTTAATTTTTTTTCTTTTTTTTTCCTACTCAAAATATTGCAACCGCATCTTTCAGCAATTTACATGGGAGGCCTACTAGTTTTTCAAAACATGACTTAAAGTACATATATAATTTTTTTCCACCATTTTATATTCCTTGTTGTTGTTTTTATAGAATCATCCTAATTATTTGTAAATATTGTAATTAATAGTTATTTTTTCTAATCCCTTATAATTATGTGTATAAATAATTCATGTAATTTTGTTTCTAAATAAACATATAAAGTTAAAAAAAGTTGTTACATGTATATAATGATCGATGTGTTCTTGTCTGTGTCATTATAATATTACAATATATGTTCTTTTTTTACATGATTTTCTGTATAATTGTTTTATTTTGTAAAATATACCAAACTATTATTTAAGAATTTACATTTCAGCAAGGTAAAAACTTTACATAACTGCTGTGTATTTTTTTAAATGAATCATTTTGGTGTAAATTTTACTTCTGTATTCTGTACCCTTTACTCTGCTAGTACATGGAGAACCTATTGGGTGAACACAATAACAGAGTAAAGGGTACAGAATACTGAAGAAAAATTACAACAAAATGATGCATTAAAAAAAATTAGTCAGCAAGTATGTAAAAATTTTACCTAGCTGAAATCTAATTCTTACATAATAGTTTGGTATATTTTACAAAATAGGGGTTAGGTAAAACTTTACACAATTGTTGTGGAGTTCTATACGTACATCGCAGATGTGTATTTTTTACAAAATGAAAAAATTACACAGCAATTATGTAAAAAATTTACTTTGCAGAAATGTAAATTCTTACATAATAGTTTTGTATATTTTACAAAATAGGGGTTAGGTAAAATTTCACACAATTGTTGTGGAGTTCTATACGTACATCACAGTTGTGTAAAATTTAACACAACTTGTGTAAAATTTTCTGTGTGTGCATGTTTTAGGGGCAACGGTAGAAAAGGCCCTATCACCTAATTGTTTAGCAGTACGAGGTACCGAGCGAGTGTTGTATTTGGATGTGTGTGCAAAGAGAAGGTCAGGTGAATAGGTTGGGGCTTGATTGTTAACACATTTATAAGTTAGAGTTAAGGTCTTATGTTTGATACGATCATTAACATGGAGCCAATGGAGATCAAAGAGGAGAGACATGGTTATACTTTGATTTACAGTGTATAAGCTTTGCTGCTTTATTTTGAAGGAGTTGAAGACAGCTAAGGTCTTTAAGTGATATGCCATATTAATTCAGCCATAATCAAATATTTTTTTGTTGGTAATCCGTTTTTCACATGACTATACCCACTATAACTTTATTATTGACCAAAAATAGTTTTTTATTGCTCAAGCAATCAGCTAAGAGACTAGAAATTGTTGACAAAATGTCCCTTACGACACGTATGGAATCGCCCTGTAGGGTCTGCAGTGGCCTTTATCGAATTTTCAATTTTGTACCCTCCATTGCACACATTCCTAATACGATTTTGATGTTACTTTTGCAACGTATCGATCTTTAACTTTCGATGAATAAAAACCCTCGATACTCGGTATTGTGGATGTTGACCAAAGCTGGGCATGACTTTCAGTTTCTTACTGTGAACGGCTTGAAAGCGGTGCATGACCTATGATGCTTATCACACATGAAACGCCCACACACACATCAACAAAAACAACAACAACAACAACTAAGGGTGACTCTATCTCATCTCATGTTATACCGAGGTTGTTTTACCTGACTGCTAAGAAAGCACGAATGCCTGTGAGCAAGCAACCAGGGGACCAACGGCTTAAGGTCCTCTCCGAGGGACATGGTAATGAGGATAACTACCTTACCAAAGGGCACTAGCGCACTCATACTCTTTACGAAAATGGTGAAGGAAACCCGTTTTTTAAATTATGTTGAATTCTCACAATTTTAAATCTATTTACGTCCCTTTGAATTATTTACTTAGAAGCCCGCCCGCCCCCCCCCGCAGCGCCCATACCCCCTTCTTCCGAGCGACACTCTCATGTGTTATACCAATATCGTACGTAATGAAAGAATATATATTTAAAACTTCAGAATCTGATACTGGTTCGCCAACTTCTTCGAGTGGATTGGGCTCAACAACGATGAATTCAACAACATCGATGGTTACTGCCGATAATTCAACGACTACTGACCCGGTGTCCGCAACGATGTCGAATACTACAGAGAATGTGACGTCATCGTCCATGGTCTTTACAACAGACAATACCTCATCATCGACGACATTGCCAACAACCATGTTCAATGTCTCGGACAATGCAACGATATCTACGACTTCGACGATAACAGTGTCCGATACGACAAGTGACGCTGAAAACACTTCGATGATGATATCGACAGAAGGGCAGATGATAACAAATGACTCAGATATCATTTCGTCACCACCAACAGTGTCAACGACTGAGCCTAATATAAGTTCAACGAAATCGCCAGGAGGTAATTTCGTAATGAAACGTTGTTTATTTCATTTTTTTTTCTTCTTTTATCATCATGATTATATAAAGCTTGTACAAGATCGATATAGTCGATGCAACCCTTCA
Source organism: Lytechinus pictus (assembly GCF_037042905.1). Taxonomy (NCBI): domain Eukaryota; kingdom Metazoa; phylum Echinodermata; class Echinoidea; order Temnopleuroida; family Toxopneustidae; genus Lytechinus; species Lytechinus pictus. The sequence continues at coordinate 7,347,428 of NC_087261.1, forward strand.
ACATCCCTATGACATTTTAAATTAGCCAAAAGAAAAATGATTTTGAATGACAAATATTCGCCGTTTTCTCCTGTGAAGGTGTGTAGGAAATGTTACATTTTAATCAAATGAAAAAATGACAGGTAAAACATTCCACTGGATATGTTGAAAAGAGAAATGCACCTTAGATTGGAATCTTGCACTGGAATTGTCATGATTATGGCGGGTCTAATGTTAGGACGGAAGCGAATAAAATGTAAAAAGAGAGAAGAAGAAATATCAGTAAGAGAAACCCCAAAATAGAACAACAAATCTACATTTTAAGGTATCCTTTATTTGCTTTCTGTGATTTTCTTAAAGCACCTATAACCTATATTTTTTCTGTCAATTTACCGCTACTTGTAAACTGGGCAAAATGCAAGCCACGGGCCTTCCTTTAACTTTATACTCTTGTCATGCTTATACATCCTTAAAGATCGAAAATATTAATGGACCACTTTAGCGACAAACTATCTGGTTAAGCTTTGATCATAGACGTGATATCCATTTAGTAGTATTTATTTTCCGCATAAAAGCAATAAAAATACAAAATGGCTAGACCATATTCAGTTTTGTTGACATCACAATACTGTCCTCCTTTCATGTCCATAGCAACAATGATTATTGCAACAAATTTTGTAAATATATCGTTGGTTACCCCTAATTCATATATATGTAAATACCAACCTTTTATCATGAATATTCAATTGACTGTATATTAATTTGGGCAGGTCCTTTGAGTCTAGGTGCTATCATAGGTATATCGGTCGGCGGTGCCGTGCTTCTTCTAATACTACTGATTGCAATTATCTGCGTGTGCTGCAAAGGGTGAGTTCATAATAATTATCAAATGGTTTCAATTTTGGGGGGAAAATGAGAAAAGTTAGTATTAAAGATGGAAATAAAAAAGGATAACGGGGGAAAAATCACCCAAAAGATGTTATACTTTCCTTTCCAAAATCATCAGAAAGTATATTGACCTTTTAAGGGTTCCTATAGGGGGTCCCGCGAAGCCCTCGAACCCCCTTACTCAACATGTTGTACGACCCTGCAGGGATATCCTGATCACAAATGAATATTAAATCACAATCACTGATTCTCTGTGATGCTTTCTCTCATCAAATGTTCTTTATATTTATTTCTTTTTGTGTTCTCATTATTATTCTAAATATTGAATAATTATGATTGTACAACAGCAATTTATATTTATATTTCTATAATGCTTGGTAAACAAGTTTACAAGTTGTTAGATTAAAAACAAAGATAAGGGATTATTGTTTTGTTTTTTGTGTGTGAATGTTATCATATGTCAAGGTGGGGTAATATTTTTTTTTTCAATAATGCAAAGCATTTTTTACTGCAGCTGTGAAGATTCGTGGCAGGGGCGACTGCCCCTATAATTTTTCAATTAGTGAAAAGAGGAAAGAAATAGAAAGAAGAGCATTATAACATGTAAAAGAAGAGAAGACAAAATGGCGAAGGCATAGCCCTAACCTGTTTCGCCCCCACCCCACCCTGCTTCCACAATCGTAAAATGATGATGATGATGATGATGATAATGAAAAAAAAAATGTATAGCGCCATTTATCTGTAAAAAAACAAAAATCAAAGGTGCCGGCTGGCTGCCCAATACATGTATGTCACACACTGTATCTTGGGTTGTTATCACAGCAATGCCTTTTAGTTATTAAAGCTTTGTAACTTTTCTGAACAAGACTCTGTCCTGTTGTCGTGAACATGGTGAAGAGGTTTATTTTCGATTGGTCTGATCCCAATTCGTCCAATTACCAACTCATCTACTATCATTTGGTCTACCATCAGTTCGTCCACTATCTACATGGTCTAATTGCCATTTCGTCCACTCACCATTTTGCCCAATAACCAGTTTGTCCAATAGTCATTTAGTCCACATGCTATTTGGTCTAATTAAACTAAGTGTTAATTGGGCGAAATGAATGAAAATAAAATGGATATTAGACCAACTGACTATGAGACGAAATGGTCATAGACGAACTGGTGATTAGACGAAGTGATAATTGAACGAAATGGTTATTGGACCGAAATGTTGATGGATGGAATGGCATTGGACTATTAAAAAGAAGGTGATGAGTGGACGAGTTGGCAATAGACGAATTGGCAATTTACCAAATATACATATAGTTGATTGCCCCTCCTCTGTCTCTTTCGGGGTCGTTTACACACGAATTATCAGAGTGGTGTCTATGACTTCCTTATAATTGCAGACCCGCCAAAGATCAGGTACCAACCTTTAAAGAAGTCCACAGTGAAACCAGCGCATCGATACCTCTTGGCCACCTCAATGACGGAGTGGACAGTCCCGGGAATGGTGATATAGGCATTGATAGACCGTCCTCTATCGAGTTCACGGACGAACTCGATAAAGAAAAGGAGAAGAAGTCTCTGGAAAAGGAACAACAGAAGTCTGGGACAACAACAGGTATTAAAATTCACCCAATGCCACAGCATATTGTTTTATTGTCTTTCATCTCCTATTTTCTCGTCTTGAAATTCCCACTTTGTCATTTTTTACTTTTTTCAAACTCATTTTCTATCTTTTTTTCACAATCCCAACAATCTTTATTCTTCCTCTCCCTCCCTGTCTTCGTAATAAATGTTTTTATTTAAAACAAATCCGTAGCCCTGAAGTGAGTTTTATGTTTCTTTCTTTCTTCTTCTTTTTTTCTATTCCCTTGGAAATTTCTTTGCACGTTGATCCGTCCACAGCGAACAAAGATGATAGCGCCCCCATCGACAAGAACGAAGATGAGATTGAGAAACAGGAACATGGCACAGAGGAACACAAAGCCAAAGACGAGTTGGGTGATGCTAATGCTAAGAAGGATCCTGATCAGAAGGATGAAACAGTAAATGCACTCTCAAATGAACCGTACGTATACTTCTTTGTCACTGTAAAAAATAAGCAGAAAAAGTGTATTAAAGGAGACTGATACATTTGAAATAAATGTGAATTTTATATTCAAATCATACTTCATAAAAGTTTATACCCAGGGGCGGATCCAGCATTTTCTAATGGGGGGGGGGGGGGCACATTTTCCGTATGAAATTTTGTTTTCACAAAAAAAGTCATTTTGCCTTTTTTCCCACGCTGAATTTGACAGGCAAAAAAAAGATTTTTACTGAAAAATGACGGTAATTTTTGTGCCCCCTGATCCGCCACTGTAAAAAATATTATATACTGTATACATGTATATCTATTTTCATGTTTAGAAAAAATATTTTATATCAGTTACCTTCCCCCTAAAAAAAGAAATCATCATCATCATCCTCCTCCTCATCATGCAAAAGTCCCCCCAAAATATTGCCTTGATACTCTATGCTAACATTTTTGTTTCCAAAAATGATACGCATTTACGACTAAATTTGTGCATGGCCCATGTTTTAGTCATGTAGTCTCCGCAAGGCGTTAAAACGAAGATAGCTACCCTCTTTATATCACTTAGGACACAACTGGATCCATCTGGGCCAGTGCCATCACACACACCACAAGGTGATACTGCACCTACCGATTGGTCCAGTGACAGCACGCTTGAGCCTACACCAAAGTCTACAGCCAAGTCTGTTCCAGTGGCAGACTTGGCTACCAACGACCGTGCCACGAAGGCGGTGGACCACGCTGATGGAGACCAGGAACAGATGGCAGACCAAAAGGACTTACCTGTCCCAGCGAAAAGGATATCTCTAGAGTACGTTTACAATAATTTTCTTATTTGTGTATTGTGTTTCAATGTTTTGTTTCGTTCTTAATATATTTTTTGTTTTGGTATTTGAAGAGCTCAGTGATACCAAGATGATACCAAAGAAAAGTTTATTTTCCCATTAAAAAGTGAACAAAATGGCAAAGAAAATCACTGTTTTTTAAAAGAGGTTAGATCCATTTCAGTTTGGTTGCAAAAGGGGTTAGGTCCACCAAGAATTTTTTGGAAAAGAATATTTTAAAAAATATGAAGACAAGTAGATTTATTTTATACCAAATTTTATGTTCACATGGAAATCATGAAAATTTAGTTTCGCATAAGAATATTGCAGTATGAGAAAAAAAAAATCATTTTCTTGGAATGGACCTAATCAAGTATCACTGAACATCCCGTTCAAGTTTCAGGTCACATGATCAAGGTTAAAGGACAAGTCCACCCCAACAAAATGTTGATTTGAATAAAAAGAGAAAAATCCAACAAGCATAACACTGAAAATTTTATCAAAATCGGTTGTAAAATAAGAATGTTAAGACATTTCAAAGTTTCGCTTAATTTCACAAAACAGTTATATGCACATCCTGGCTGGTATGCAAATGAGGAGACTATGACGTCATCCAATCACAATTTCTTTTGCATATTATTATATGAAATATGAAATATTCTCATTTTCTCCTCATTGTCAAGTGATACAACGATTAATTCCTCCCTGAACATGTGGAATTAGCATTGTTTAATACTATATGGTTCAGTCAAGGTGGTCCTGTCCTTATTGTCAAATCTATAAAAAATGAAATATTGTATAATTCAAACAATAAAAAACAAAAGAAATAGTGAGTGATGGACATCATCGACTGACTCACCTAGTTGTGCATATCACTGTTTTGTGAAAAATAAGCGAAACTTTAAAATGTCATAAATTTCTTATTTTACATCCGATTTTGATGAAATTTTCAGTGTTAAGCTAGTTTGATTTTTCTCTATTTATTCAAATCAACATTTTTCTGGGGTGGACTTGACCTTTAAAGGTCATTTAAGGTCAATAAACTTTGGCCATGTTGGAGGTATTTGTTGAATTACCATCATATCTCTATAAGTGTATTGGTCTAGTTCATAAAACGTGAACATAAGAGTAATCAAGTATCACAGAACATTCTGTGCGAATTTCAGGTCACATGAACAACGTCAAAGGTCAATGAACTTTGGCCATAATGGGGTTTCTGTTGAATTACCATCTTAACTTTGAAAGTTTATGAATCTGATTCATGAAACTTGGCCATAAGAGTAATCAAGTATCTTTAAACATCCCGTCCGAGTTTCGGGTCACATGACCAAGGCCAGAGGTCACTTAAGGTCATTGAACTTTGGCCATTTTAGAGATTGCTGTCATATCTTTCAAAGTTTATAGATATAGTGTATAAAATGTGGATATAGGGGTAATCAAGTATCACTGACAAGTTTTAGGTCGCATGATCAAGGTCAAATGTCAATGAACGTAGTATTGTATCATTGTATGAATGGTGTTTTTTGTGAATAATTATTTTATAGTAGTTTTAAAAGTCAGCACTGCTGCTATGCAGGTGAGACAGCCAGATAAATAGAAACAAATTGAAGACAGGTAGATTTCTTTTATAGCCAATTTTATGATTACATGATAGGGTAGTACACCATGACAATTATAGTTTCTCATAAGAATACTGCAATTAGTGAGAGTAAAAAACGTGATTTTTATCGGAATGGTCCACAGTGGACCTAGCCCCTTTTGTAATCAAACTCTTCATTTGTCTCCCCTGCCCAGCAGAGCGAGACAATAGGTGCGGCTTTTCCGACGGCGGTGGCGCGGCATCGTCAACATTTTAGTGATCTCTGTGCAAAGTAAAGTGTACTGCTTAAAACATTGGAACTTCTCTTCCTCTCGACCAGGTCCGGACAGACTGAACCAGCCGATAACCAGGATCCCAAACAAGGCGACGATGCTAAAGCTAAGCCAAAGCCTAAGCCAAAACCGAAGCCAAAGCCCGAACCTATCACCATGATCACCGTCCCTGATGGGAATTCGACATCTGAGAAGGGTGACGAGGGCGATGTGGACAAGGAAGACGAACAAGGAACGTCTCCAAGCAATGATGCTCCAGCACCGGCGTACAGACCAGCTGTATCGTAAGTTGTAAACGAGAATGTCATTTAAATAACGATTTAATACCGTTTTGAATTCATGATCATGAATGTAATATTTTACTATAATGTTCAAATTTGTTTGATGAGAGAAGAGAAGAAAAGATTGTTAAAAAAAGAATGAGTATGGAGCTCTATCTGTCTAGGGGACGGAATAAGGGACCGCTGAACGGTTTTGAAAGTGTGTGTGTGGAGGGGGGGGGGGTGGGGCTGCAAAATAAAGCAATCGGATGGTAATTTTTACGTTTTCATAAAAGGTTTTGGAAAAAAGTGGAAAGCCCCCCCCCCCCCCCCCCCCCGGTTCCGCGCCCCCTTCGAAATTACCATGCAGAATGCAATATTAATTGTTGACTGACAACAATTCTGAAGTCATATAACTGTCAATTTTTAATAGTGAATTAGATAATCTACTTTCGGGGGGGGGGTCGCTAATGGTACACACGGCCCTACGAACGACCAAAATTTGTAACATGAAATACCAAAGAGCTGCCCCCCCCCAAAAAAAAAAAATCTTCCTTATATTTGGTCAAAAGGATTTGAAATTAATTTTGGTAGCAAGTAAGCTTTGGGTTTTCCCTGATAAATTATTTGATCATAAGAACTGAAAATTATCATTGTTTCAAGCGTCAAATCATGGGTTATTCTTAAAATGATCGCTCTACAGCTTATTAGGTTGACCATGGACCTACTATGGGTTGACTGATCAAAATAATGAAAATGATTAAGACAATAGTCTGTAAGTCAAAAAATGCTGGAACCCATTAATATCCTTTTGTACTGTTTGTTGTTGTACCAGATATATTCCATGCAATAACATGCAATTATTGAATCATTGAAGTGTCATTAAAAGCACATAAAACAGTACACTGATACAGATGAAGAGGAAACGTCCATTTCTTGGCTTGCAACGTATTTTACACAATATTTTCATGCAATTTTTTTTTAAATTGTATCAACACTTACATTAGCTTTATTTATTTTCACTATCTAGACCAAGAAAGAAGAACGTGCTCCCTCCACAGAACTCGGCAGCAGGATTGCTAGCTAACATCTTAAAACCAAAGTCACCTTGACCTAGGGTCACGACCTATGAACTTCACCACTTCGTATGGTTCTAGTAGTACTTTGTTTGGGAGATATATATGATGGGCAGTACTCATCTTTGATTAGAAAATCATTCACTGTATCACTGCATGGATATTATAACCACTCTAGAACACACACGACTGATCGTACCATATTAGCAAATTAGAATTCCGAAATCATTTTAATTATTTCTCGGTGGAGTGCCTTTGCTTCTAATCAGTCCAGTCTGTCATGTCGGTGGTTTCATTCGATTTTGGACTCACAAGATAAATGAGACGTGAGACAAGCAGTTTTATAACTGAACCTGACTACCCTCTACCTTATTTATCATTTGTAATGAATAATACATGTATAAATAAATAAGGCGCAAATATAGCCCACCGATATTTTCAAGCATGCATTTCCTCACAGGTTTCGAGGTCGGTCTATACTCTATACCATGTCTACATGTACATGATGTATAGGCCTATATGGAGAGCCCTATATGACTTGTTTTGATTTTGTTTTTTTTGCCAATTTTCCCACAAATTATTGACTTGTTCCCTCGACTGTAGGGCGTTCCCATAACTTATTTACTCGTTCCCACGACTTATAAAACCATATAACTCATTCCCTCGACTCGAAATGTCTCTCGGGGAAACGGGTTATCAAGTAGGGAGAACAAGTCATAAGTCGAGTGAACGATATACAAGTCATGGGAAGTAGTGAGGAATTAGGAATGGAAGCGGGTTATTGAGTTGATGGAACAAGTTAGAAGTCGAGGGAACTAGTATATAAATCATAGGAGCGAGTAAGGAAAAAAAGGAAAACATATCACGTCACCTTAGAGGCTAACGACAACCAGTAAAATGGGATGAGTGCGGATAATAATCGTTGGAAAAGCGTCGTCAGTTTCTTTCTCATAAAAGTAAAGTCGCCGATCATAGGGGAAAGTACCTTTCGTGGATTTTTACTACTTTTTATTAAAGTTCAAGTCCACCCCAACAAAAAGTTGATTTGAATATAAAAAGAGAAAAATCCAACAAGCATAACACTGAAAATTTCATCTAAATCGGATGTAAAATAAGAAAGTTATGACATTTTGAAGTTTCGCTTAATTTCACAAAACAGTAATATGCACATCCTGGTCTGTATGCAAATAAGGAGACTGATGACGTCATCCACTCACTATTTCTTTTGTATTTTATTATAGGAAATATGAAATATTCTCATTTTCTCCTCATTGTAAAGTGATACGACGAATAATTCCTCCCTGAACATGTGGGATTAGCATTGTTTAATACTATATGGTTCAGTCAAGTTGATCCTTATTGTCAAATCTATAAAAAATGAAATATTGTATAATTCAAACAATAAAAAACAAAAGAAATAGTGAGTGATGGACATCATCGACTGACTCACCTAGTTGTGCATATCACGGTTTTGTGAAAAATAAGCAAAACTTTAAAATGTCATAACTTTCTTATTTTACATCCAATTTTGATGAAATTTTCAGCACTATGCTAGTTTGATTTTTCTTTATTTATTCAAGTCAGCATTTTACTGGGGTGGACTTGACCTTTAAGCATGTTAAGAATTTACCCCTATTCTTTCCAGAATGGGTTTCATTGAGGAAAATGAATGTTATCTATTTAACTAATTTAAGGAAGGTTCCCTGTTTAAATATACGATGTCTGTTGACCTTATTTCATATTGCCTATTGTATGATTCGTTGCATTATACAAGATGATCAGGTGGAGGGAATATCTTTCAAACTGTTTGAAGATTTCTGTTAGCTATTTGGTTCGCATTTCTTCCATGAACTGATGAACCGTTTACCCAGTATCTTTCGCAGTGACCAACATGACAGCTTTAAAATCATCAATGTATTTATGTACACATTTTGATTACATGCTCTTTGTTATAGTCCCCTTCCTCCTCCTTCTTCTTCTTTTCCTCCTTCTTCTTCTTCGTCTTCTTCTTATTCTTCTTCTTTTTCTTCTTCTTCTTCTTCTTCTTCCTCTTCCTCTTCTTCTTCTTCTCCTCCTCCTCCTTCTTCTTCTTCTTTTTCTTCTTCTTCTTCTTCATCATCTTCTTAAAAAAAAAAATTTTAAAGGCTCTTTTAGTGAGACATTTCTTTCAGCAGGGATGAAACGCAGCGTCTTACAGTTTTATATTTGAGATTTCCCGCATTTTTTTTGGTTGCTGAAATTAGATAATTTGAAAGCAAATATTGTTGAACTTAATAATGCCGTTCAAATGCTAGTTAAAATGCTTGTGAATTGTACCCTAAATTGTATCAATATTATAATATATGCGTTGACATAATAATAAAACTAATGCAATATGTTAATGCGGATAAATCACTAGAGCTTTTTTGTTCATTTTGTCAGAGTTTCCGAAGCAAAATCAAGAACATGGAGGTGAAGACGAATAGGGAAAAGAAAGATATAGTGAAAGAGAGAAAGAAAGAATGAGAGACTTACATGTATACCCTATAGTGGTAGGTAGAGTATGGGCATTCTGAAATTGAAGCCTTATTATTAGATATAATGGTAAAGCTCTAAAGATGATATATGCTTTTGCTGCGTGATATACTCTTAAGTTTACTGAACACTGTGTTCGCCTTCTGAATGACTTGTCAAGAGACTAACAAATACGTGGCAATTTTACCCCCCCCCCAAGGCGACTCGCTTTTTCATGTTTTATCAATTACAATAAAATTCATATTTAATTAGCTTGATGTAAAACCTTAATTATGATGGTTTTTATGTGGTAGTCATGTGCCACTTTTCATCATTTTATGATGGCAACATTTCATAAAGGATGGCCCGTTTCATAAAGGACTTGCAACTGTTGTTATGACAACTACCATGGTAACCTTGATTGTGATTGGCTGCTGAGCCCTGTTACCATGGTAGTTGCTATTATGGCAAAGTTACAACAGTTGCAAGTCCTTTATGAAACGGGCCCCTGGGGTTCAAAGAACATCTAAAAAAAGATTTTTTTTTTTTTAACAAGTTTAATATGCCAATAGAAAAGTTGATTTGTTTAATATTTCATTTGAACTATCTGGATTTCTATGAAAGAAGTACCGATGAATTGAGGCAATTAATGTTTGTTTGAAAATGTCCTGTTACGAGGCCCTTCACGAGGCGTTGTCGCAAATCTGTCAGTGAAGATGCATTGCATGATTCTTGTTCAGCGACTGAAATATGAAGTAACACATTGTAAATGATGCAAGCCGAAGAGTTTTGGGTATTTGAATTAAATGGATATTTTTTTTCTTTCTGGCTGACATGCAGTCACTTGTGGTGCTTAGTCTGCTGTGCAAACCCTTCACTCGACTTTAGGGTCTGAATGTGCAGCCTGCTCCTGCCTTGTGTAGTGAAGGCCCATGTGCTAGTCTTTGCCTGGAGACACATGTTGTTCCAAGTTTCAGTCAGGGTCTGTGCCTGCAGACTAGGTGGTTTGAGAAAACATGTAAAGTGACGTCACTTCCAGGTCGTCTGGCACCTCCACCCAGACCTCGCCCCTGCACGCCCTTTGCTTAGTGCAGGGGGGGGGGGGCATAACATTACTTTAAGAATACCAGGCAGCATCTACTTATTTCAGGTTTGGTTATGTAAGTAAAATGATTGTCAAACCCATCCCGTTCGGTATTATTCGGTCGTAACTGTACAGATTCAGTCTTGATGCCCCTTTTCCGCATGCGTACGATAGGTGGAAGTTTGCTCTCTGTATTTTGATTGAAAAAAATTAACATGGTTAAGGGAGGGAAAAATGAGGAACAGTTTTAAGATGATTTGAAATGACGATAATTATAGAAAGCATCTTGGCCTAGGTTTATCAACGCATGTATTGATGTTTTCATATCAAACACGCAAAAACCACGTACACCTTCAAGGAAGTTGTCTGAAAAAATATACAATATATTATTTTAATTGAACCTCTTCCTAGTTCTATACTCCGAACGAAGAAAAACTCTAATATAATATTATGACTGATCATTTTCATTATAAATCTTGGAGGTTTGCGATACGAACCTTCAGGTCTGCGTCTTCTCTCCTCGATTTTGAAGTCAGATCCCTCCGTTTTGTGCTCCCATTGAATTAAACGAGAATCTTCTTCAAAATGGGATGTTTCGTAAGGTATGTATGAATTTAAGATTTCAGCTTCTATTTTGCTCAAATTGTACACCACTCAAGGTGCGGAAATGTTGAATAAAAGGTTCCTTAACTCTGTACTCCCAAATTAGATAGAAATCCCGATTAACTGATCAAGGAAATTTAGGTATCAAATTTTTGTTTCTCGATCTAATTTCTTTGATTTCCAATCTAAGAAAGAGGATGCATCACATAGGGGTTGTTACGTGTATTACTACTAATGATCTTTCGAGATTCTTCTGAATGTTCTTTATAAGGACAAGTCCACCCCAACAAAAAATTGATTAGAATATGTAGAGAAAAATCTAACAAGCATAACACTGAAAAAATCATCAAAATCGGATGTAAAATAAGAAAGTTATGACATTTTAAATGTTTCGATTAATTTCACAAAACAGTTATATGCACATCCTTCCTGGTATTCAAATGAGGAGACTATGACGTCATCCACTCACTATTTCTTTTGTATTTTATTATAAGAAAATTGAAATATTCTAATTTTCTCCTCATTGTCAAGTGAAACAACAATTAATTCTTCATTTAACATGTGGAATTAGCTTTGTTAAATACTATATGCTTCAGTCAAGTTGGTCCTTATTGTCAAATCTATAAAAAATGAAATATTGTATAATTCAAACAATAAAACAAAAAAATCAATAGTGAGTGATGGACATCATCGAGCGACTAATTTGCATGTCACTGAGTTGTGCATATCACTGTTTTGTGAAAAATAAGTGAAACTTAAAAATGCCATAACTTTCTTATTCAAATCCGATTTTGATGAAATTTTCAGCACTATGCCAGTTTGATTTTTCTCTATTTATTCAGATCAGCATTTTCCTGGGGTGGACTTGACCTTTAATATTCTGTGAGCTGTAATCAGCTTGATACCATACATGTTCATACAGTCAATGTTAAATTTATTTGTGAAAACTTAGTGACATTGTTAATTTTCAATCAATATTCAAATTATCATTCTGTTGAGATATATATGACATTCTATAATTACTACTCAACTTCTATAGACAGTAAAGACACCCGAGTAAAAACAATATTAATATCCTGTATAAATTCATATAACCCAATTCTCTCAGTGAACTTAAGGTTGTTTTTGAGCAGTAAAGAATTTTAAGTAAGTTTAAATATTTGATCTATAATTAGAACAAAATGTTCAATTTTAGGGTATAAACAATAAAACATTAACATTGCTGTTTAAATTGTAACAATTTTGTTTAAGAACAAAAGATGTTACAATGCTTTAAGTTATGATCAATAAGGCTCCACAACGTACCGTTCGTTATGCAAACATGGTGTTTTGTTTTTAAAAGTAGGTTGACAAACCGCAACATGCTCGCATCAAATGATTATAATAAAAAATAATGGTCGTTATTAATTAAGCATTAAAACATCCATGGCAGCCAATAGCTGAATTACAAATGTTTGACAAGGTAAAAAGATTCACATATAAATTTAACAGAAAAGCATACAAAAATTATATAATTAAAATATGATTAATTGACGTGTACACAGAAAAGGGCGAACTCCATTCAACCTTACAAAGATAACCGGAAAAATTGAAATATTTGATCGGCGGTACGGTGTGCGGTTGATTAAGCAGCTTGAAAAACAATAATATTAACCTGACAGAAAAAAAGATCGACAAAAGATATACCAAAAGCATTACCATGGGCACAGTTGAATGGGGTTGTTGGTAATTGGATAAAATGGAGTGAATTAAAAAAATTGAATTAATTTTGAAGACATTCAGTCTGGGCAAATAGCCTAACTGGACAATAACTGTTTGTATTTTTATTTCACTTTATAATATACAATGCTTATTGGGATTTCTGTAAAGTTGATTTCTTACGTTTTAATCTGATTGATTGGATCTTTTACTATGTAGAATGAATGTTGGCCAGCAAATATCTTTAGTGGGTTTCGCAGACTTGTATTTACAATTTGCTCTAAAGCAAAAGAATATTTGAAATGTTTTCGGTCATTAAAAATGCAAGCAACTAACAATCTATATTTTTATTATGTTGAAAATGATCTCAACGTGGTTTTATAGGAGGCGATATGAGCATGAAATGCACAGGTAATATATTGACGTTTAAACTTTTAACACCGTTAAATGGTTATTTGAAGTAATTTTGGTGAACATTCCAATTCACGGCGCTGGGTTCTACTACTTTATTAACTTTTTTTTTTTTGGGGGGGAGAAGACTTCTCTGTGATAAATGAAAATTAATTTAAAAAAAATAATATCTTTTCTTACAGATCTGCGTTTTCTATGAGTGAGATTTTAATTGGAATTATCTGCATGTCTGGGATAATTTCATACGAAGTTCGTGCGCAAGTAGCAAGCGGGGATGATCCAAGTTCGACTACAATCTTTATGAGTTACTCAATGGCAAGTGTTTCCACTAACCCAACTACCCAAACAACCACACAGTCGACCACAAGTCCAACCATAGTCTCGACTGAAAGCTCGTCCACTGCGGCTGACTCGAGTTCAACTAGCCGAACATCCACAGAGCCGACCACAAGTTCAACCACAGGCTCAACTGAACGATCGTCCACTGCGGCAGACTCAACTAGCCAATCAATCACACAGTCGACCACAAGTTCAACTACAGGTTCAACGAGTGCCGTATCACAAGGCTCACCCGGAGTCTCAACTATCCAATCAACCATACAGTCGACCACAAGTCCAACTAAAGGCTCAACGAGTAACCCAGCACAAAGCTCATCTGCAGTCTCAGATATCAAATCAACCACACAGACTCCCACAAGTTCAACTACAGGCTCAAACTTAGGTATATCTACTCCAGCATCTAAAGGAGGTAGAGAGAGCGCTGAGAGCAGGGAGTCAGAAGGTGAGTGATAGAACCCATTGAAATGACAATTTAAACTACCCCCTTGATACAATGACCAATCCCGATGCTATTTTGATGTATAAGAAAAACGTGCATTTGACTAAAACAAAGATGTATTCATCCGAAGAAATCATCGCTTGTCTCATCCACTGAAACCGAAAATTTGCAATTTATTGATTTTGTCTTACGAATTCGGAAATGATATATTCCAAGAAAGAAAGCAGGTCAGGCTACAGTGGTAAATATCTGAATGCGCTAGGTAGGATGGTACACTGTGCAAGGTAATTTTGTCTTCTGTTACTTTAGTTTAGACTAGTATCAACACAAGGCTGTCATTTTGGTAATCTGTGATTCACTTATCTCTCGTGTCAAATGAAATATCATAGACATGATAGACGAACAGCAATGGAGAGCAAACGATATAAAACAAAGTATATTGGATTTGTATAGCGCATGTATCCATCCACCTTGTTAGGTGCTCCTATATTACCCTGGGCCGGCTGCCAATTTCGTTGATCAAAGCTTTTTGAGGAATTACTTCCTGTCGGTACCCATTTACCTCACCTGGGTTGAGTGAGGCAAAATGTGGGTAAATTTAAAGTTTCTATGAATTTATTCACACTATTGTCCCATTAACACAATTTATGATATTTAAAGAAGTGATTTGTTACTGGTTTAAAGGCACACGATATGAGATAGTGGGCAGTGTCAACTTTCCTTTTATACTGAAATTTCCGCCAGAATTTCGGCCACATAAACGATCCACAACAATACGCCACGACTACAAAGAAAGTCAATTAATCAATGGGACAAGGGCAGGAGAGGGTATGCACTTTACCAGTGGCGTAAGAAGCACCCCCCAAAAAATAAAAAAAATGAAATAAAAAATAGGGGGCTTGTTATGGCGCATCGGGTACAAATTGTTACAAAGTTGCGATCGAGCGAATCGAACGAGCAAATATTTCTACAATTTTATTACAAATATCAATTTTCGGTAGATTTTGACATAGTATTAAGAAAATGATATAATTTTCACCCTTCACTCTCACCTTTTTTCCTTTTCTCTTTTTTTTGTCTTGGTCGTGAATATATTTTTTTTCTTTACAACACTGTATAAAATTTTAAATTCGATTCAATTCATATTCACCGCATAATGTGCTTATGCGGTGTGAAATTATTTGTGGAGGTTCTCATCAAATGGATTTGGAAAAAATCGCGATATCATATTAATTTCTTATGTATTGTATTGTTTTTGTAATTTATTATGTATTTCCTTTTTTACCTTTTGTTTTTACCTTTTATTTGTTACCTTTCGTTTTTCAAAGTTTTTCGATTAAATGACACTTATTACATCATAAGCAGCATAGAGTCAAGTAATTTGAATTTGTAAAAGCACAAAAAAAATACTCAATTTTTTTTTAATATTTGAATGAGAACGCAATTTGCAAGGGCGTAGGCTGGTTTGCGCATGGGGAGGTGCACATCCTGGGGAGGTGGAACTAAAGTGGTATGGGGGGATGCACATCTTTGGGAGACATTAAGTCACATCGCGGCGAAAGCTTTTCGCGTTGCCAAAATATTGCACGAAACGTCGAGAGGGAGGGGGGGGGGTCCGAGGTGCCCCCTGCCAAGTTAGGGTTAGACCAAACTAATACTCATAAAATAGATATAATTTTGCCATAAATACCATATGAGCTAATTTGTTCTCACCCACTTTCTCCCTCATGAATGACCTGTAACATGCATGATTGCCTTTGGGTTTGGGTGATGAGAAATTAGCTTTCTATCAAATGATCAACTATCACTCTGCGATGTGAATAAATACTGCTATGATTATTCCTTAGTTCCGCTTGGGAAATATAGATGGATCCAATTCATTTCGTTTTATTTCCATTTCCAACGATCATTCATAGACGTAATGGAAGTCATTTTGCTTACAACTGAATTTCTTAGTGGTTAAGATAATGGCAACGTTATAAATCCTAAATATAATGTAGTAATTGTGCTAATAAATTGATAATAATGATGATGATGATGATAATAATAATATTGATAATAACGGTATGATGATGATGGGATGATGATGGTGATGATGATGATGAAGATGGTGATGATGATGATGATGGTGATGATGATGATGATGGTGATGATGATGATGATGATGATGATGATGATGATGATGATGATGGTGATGATGATGATGGTGATGATTGTGATGATGATGATGATGATTGTGATGATGATGATGATGATGAAGATTGTGATGATGATGGTGATGATGGTGATGATGACGATGGTGTTGATGATGATGATGATTGTGATGATGATGATGATGAAGATTGTGATGATGATGATGGTGATGATGATGATGGTGTTGATGGTGATGAAGATGCTGATGATGATGAAGATGATGACTGATGATCTTTGTCAGAGATCTTATTTTCACAAGTATGGGATTTAATTAATTCATATTGTTTAATTTTTAGGTTCAAATGGGGTCCAGTCAATGGTCGTGGCTGGATTGTGCCTAGCTGTTCTGATTCTTTTAATCATAGCACTGAATGGAATAATATTCTTCCACACGAAACTTAAGTAAGTTTGAATTACATATTTGAAAAATTATCTCCCCGCTTATGTGTACTAACCGGTTGACCGAATCACCAACCTTTACTTATTTTAAGAGTCGGATATGTATATAAGTACATCTTAAATATAATGTAGGTATATGAAGCTATGTATATAAAGCTAAAATATATAAGTGATGTGAAAATGCAAAGACCTAAAGAAAGACTATGAAAGAGTAAGAATTTAACCTAAGCTTATTATCAAAATTTCGCTCATGGAGATCTTTCGAAGATTATGGTACTTGAAGATGATTATGAAGATGATGATGGTGGTGTGGTGGTGATCGTAATGATTATAGTAATGGCACCCCTCCTGGAGTGGGTCGGGGCAGTCATTTTGGGGTGGGCTTTGTGTCTTTGGGGTGCATTGTGGTTTCTTCTGGAGTGAAAATAGAAAAAATAATAATATATATCAAAAATAAAAATACGCTCTTCGCTCCAGAGGGAGCTAAGGCGCACTCTCGGGGATATGGATCCCGCTTCTTAAGAGACTAGTCTCTTGTCTCTCTCTGGGGGGGGGGGTGTGATTGGGGGCCGGAGTGGCTCTTTTGCATTTGGAGTGAAGATTTAGGTGCGCAAGTTAGATCTTGGTTGCGGCACAGAATGCATATTGAAATGGTGGGTAGTTGGGGTTTAGGAGAGGGAAGCAGGCCGCGCTTCCTGGGCTTGGATGGGATGTGGGGGCGGGGCAGTTGGGATGGGAGGGTGTTTTACTTCTGTCACTCATTCAGTTCAATTGCGTCGCTATACATTCTTTTTGTCATATTTGTATTTTTTTTTACAGTATAAGCATCTATTTTGTTCTAGATGATTTGAATGTTATATTCTCTATTTTTTAGTACAATTTTTTGTGTTATTATGAATAATTATTTATTTGACTTTGTGGGCAGTGTTACTTGTATGATTTTGAACTGAATGATTTTAATCAATACCATTACAAAAAAAAATGGCGATGATGGTGGTGGCAGTCGTGATGATGATGATGATGATGATTATCATTATTATCGTCATAATCGATAAAAGGCCTGTTGCTATTTTGACATTTTTTCATGAACATCATAATCATTATGGTCGTCGTCATAGTTTTTTTATGTTATTATCGTCATTTTGCAGCCTATGTAGCTCTCGTAGTGAGGTTTTCGACGTCCTCCAAATGTCTCCAGTCAAGAAGGAACGCGTCGTCGAGGACGACGTCGAAGCTAATTACCAAGAACACGACGGCGTCGAGATCAACGACAACCAGTCGACACCGTTGCCCGAAGAGACTACCGGAGATCAGGCTGTTGAGCCTAACGGTGATGTGCACGTTAAGGTCGACATCGAAAGTAAAGCAGGGTCATCGGAGAATAAGGACGGTGACGGAGATGCTGAGACACCTGGAGAGAATGGCGAAGCTGAAGGCGTCAATGTACCAAATGATATCAGCAAACAGGACGAAGGAAAGGAGGACAATGCTGGTGCGACTGAACATGATGTAGTCATCGTAGAGGGTGCCAGTGAAACTTGATAAACATTGCAACGTTGATTCCTAAGTGAGATTTTAGTGCGAATCAGAGTAGCATTTCAAAATCATTCGGGAGGGATGTGTATATAATTGGAAAAAAACACGCAACCCATCCGCAAGCGAATACATATTATTTTCAAAGTTATGCACGAAAATTGTAGATATTTACCAAATTGAAAGAGTTAATTTGCAATAGGGTCCGATCCATTCCAGCAAATTTATTTATTCATTTTTTAATTTTAGTATAGCTCTACAGGATGATTCCAATAAAATGTTGAAATTCACATCAACCGTTAGAAATGGCAAAATAACTTATCCTTATTTGCAAACAGGGTTAGATCCATTTTAGCTTGCAAAAGGGGTTAGATTCATTGTGACCATTCGAAGATGCTTGTAAAATTGAGATTAAAAATAATCTATACCATGCAATCTTCATATCTTTAAAGTAATTTTCCAAGAATTTACCTTTTTGGACCTAGCCCTTTTGAAAACCAAATATTGAGAAATAGAGCAAGGATGATAGTGCGGTCCCTGATCTTGCTTTTGGTGGTTGTATCTAATCAGAAGGAAAAGAAACGTTTTAGTTATGCACAAAGTCATGAATTATTTTGTTCATAGTGAATGGGGATCACCATCTACTAATAAGAATTTTCTTTTAAATGGGGGAATTATCAGGCGAACAATAATATTTCAAGCTTTACAATGATAAGTCATTTGTATATTATTTGTGATCAAGTTATGAAAAAAAAATCATCGATAAATATCGGTTTCGTTTTTTTTTTTTTGGCTGGGTCGCCTGAATAATTCCATCTTAAATAGTATTTATTTTTTTCTCCATTTGTCAATGTAATCAAAAGACTGTGATTTTTTTAGGGGGGGGGGGAGAGTTTCACACAATAAGATAAATCGGCCTAGTCGATTATAAATAAATGACTTTTGTATTATAATATTATTGCATTGAACAAATGTAATTGTAGTAGAATGTTATGGTTTAATTATTATTCAAAACATGGTGTGATAATTTCATTTTAATGAGTGTTAAGCTCGTCAAAAGATTGGGGAAATTGAACTGCTGATATTATTTCTCCCCAAACCTTTTTAGAAAAAAATGGACACCCTATGAAAATGGTTAGGAATTTAACTTCTTTTGTCACATTCATATCATCATTAAATTACATTAATACTTAAACGAACGGAAGTATCATTATCCCAATAAGCGTTACCAAGTTTCGTCTCAGCAATTATAAGGTTGCATGAAGGACATTCGATTCTTTGCTAAATTGGTCATGCACATGATGTTATAGTCACACCTTTTTTAATGGTCGATTATGTTCATTTGAATATATATATATATATATATGGTGTCGAAAATCTGTCTATCTGACGGTCAATCGGATCGGGGTCGCCCTAGCCACTAACCCGTCTCTGTGGTCTAGTGGTTAAGGCACCGGCGTTCAAAGCTGGGGGCCCGGGTTCGATTCCCGGCAGATCCATTTTTTCGGCATCACCAATTTTTCCAAAAAGGGTAGATAGCTCTGGGGAACCTTGATTTAAGCTACACCTACCATTGTTCTCTTCATCCATTTCTTTCACACAATATATATATATATATATATGCGTGTGTGTGTATATGTATATTTGTGAAAGCAAGAAGGACTGACGAGCGCCCAATTAACAAAAGCACACTTTTGGGGAAATTTGTAACAATGGTACAAAAGCATCTTACGATCATAGATTTTGTACCTATATACATTTATTTCGAGTTTGCTTTTTTCAAAGACAAAAAAAAAGCATACGAATCAAATGATGCTTAAAAATTACATGTTGTATATTTTGTTATTTCCCTTTAATCTGTTTGATAAGTGAACGAAATTGAAAGCTTGGGGATCTAATTTTGCAATTCGTTTAATAACATTTTCCTCTCTAAATTTAAAAGAGCTAAATCTGGTTTAGAGAAATTCCGGTAGTTGCAGTAAACACTGATTTCATGAGAAAGTCTGTAAAACCAGGTTTAATTGTCAGTATATCATCGAGGATCTAGATCTGGTACAGTTACATAAACTGAACTTTGTGAAATCTTGAAATCTACGCTGAAAAATGTTCAGACTGAACTTCCCCAACACAGATAAGCGCACGTGGGACAGTGTATAATTATTGCTTTGAGCGTCGGGCCCGACGCTCTACCCGAATCCTGTGCTTATTTGCTGATTTCTCAGCAATTACACAATTTCTTCCAGAATCCTTTGGCACATGCGTTTTATTTATACAAACAGACACTTTGGTGGTCATTTCATTGGATTCTGTACGAACTCATTTTGATATCGTTACCAAAACTAGCATTTACCGGGGTCCTTTTGGAATGAGTGGAATTTACCTTTTTTGGAGTGAAAGTGTTAAAAGACCCATAGTTTAAATTTGATCTATGTAAGGATGCACAGTTCATATTAGCCATGTTAGAGACCAGAATTATCGGCCATTTAACATTGGGAGACTCGGGGCATACTCTTAAATGACTTTCAGGTTACGGTTACAACCCCCCCCCCCCTTCATACCATTGAATTTTGCCTCGATATTCTTGTTCTCTTGAAAATTAATTTGAAAACATGCTCGAATTCCACTTCAATAGCTTATGATAAGGGAGTTAAATCAAGACGAAAATACTGTGAAACGCCCCTACCATGAAAAATAAATTATCACACCCAACAAACATGTCCCGGAGTTTTCCTTCTGCAGTGCTGGCCTTCGTGTGATTGGAATGGCTTACTTTCAAACACAATGCGTTATTTGAATTCAAGTACCTTTCTTGAGTGTGATGTTCAAGTTCTACACAACATATCATGGGAATGCAGAATAACATTGAAATGATGATAATTCTATCATTTCCTCCTTGTACTATCGTACTGTTTCTTCTATACGTGTTGCTTTTTGGTTTCCTTTCCTCTCCGCCATCAACATCATCACAGTCATTCTTTATATCCTTCTCGTCCTTTCCCTTATTCAACTTTGACGTTTTCATTTCTCCTTCGTTCTCCATATTGTCATGATTATTATTCACTTTATCTTACATCTCGTTTTCTTCATTTTCCATCTATTTTCTAAAGTTTTCACCTTGAAATATTTATATATATATATATATATATATATATTGCTCTTAAAAAACATGGAGTGTACGAGAAGTACACTGGACTAGCATGCTACACGTGAACGGGAGAGTTATAGGTTCAATTCCCAGTCGAGTCAAATGAGCAAGCCAACGACATGATCATGACTGATAATCATAATAACGTTTTTCAATTGGCACTAAGCTTGCTAATTGTAGGCGTGCATGCACATTAGACGTAGACGATGGCGGCTTGTGTATGATGAACGAGCATCTCACACATCTTATTATCATAATCGTGATAAAGTAAAGATATCATTGGCATAATATTATGATGATTAAATGACATTATTTACAAATATATTTTCTCATCTATTCATTTCTCCTCTCCTTTCCTTCGATAATAATTATCGTGCTTTTTCAAACTTCACGATCTTTTCCTTTTCCTTACATTTCTTCTATCGGCGTCGTCACCTTCTTCTTGGTCTTCTTCTTTGTCTTCTTCTTCTTCCTTCTTCTTCTTCTTCTTCTTCTTCTTCTCCTTCTTCCTCTTTGTCTTCTTCTCCTTCTTCTTCTTTGTCTTCTTCTCCTTCCTCTTTCACTTCTTCTTTTTCTTCTTCTTCTTCTCCTCCTCCAATTCTTTCAATTTGTGTTCTATTTACCCCTGGAAGTATGGGTGTGGTACCAAAAAAAAAACTCGCTCGCGTTGGGTTGCTATTCGAAACCACAACCTCGTATTTGAGAGCCGATGAGTGCCTCATCAAGTATTAATTTTATGACACCTTTAGATAATAACTACCTTTAATTCCCCAGACGATCATTAAAAAAAAAAAACGCTTTGACGACTCTCGCGTGGCTAAAGCTAAGTGCTTTCAATATAGCCTACACCAGGAAGAACTCTCATAAGTAATCAAAATATCATCTTCAAGTTGAAACATTTCCAAGTGCAATATCCTGATCGAAATCCAATGCCATTTGTGATCAATATGCAGTATACTTTGCAAACGAATATACATTATTGTTTTTTCTCCAAGAGGTATTTTACCTACGTACCTGAACCTTAGAAGTCCTTCGTTTATCTAGTCCATCAGACAGTGGTTTACTTACTTTCAGCTGCATTTATCATAATTTCATGGACTCCTAAGGGCTCCTAAGTCATTCCGGAATTCATGTACACGATGGCAGCAGGTACCACCCAGAGGTATGTCATTACACAAAATATTTATCATGTAAGATGTACGTATGCATGTATGTAAGGGAGGGTTTATGTGTGTACGGGTGTATGTGTGTACATATATGTATGTAAATGTAGATTATGACTGTATTTAACTGCAATGGCTGAAAGCGCCCGACCTTATAAAGGAGCTCACGTAGTGCAGAGTTGTGTGTGTATATAATTATATATGAATGTATTAACATAGAAACTCATTATTCATGTGATATTACCCACTTGCGATGAATGCATGGAAGAAGTACAAATGAAACTAGTAAGCAAACAGTAAGGATCATGCCAACTCTCACTGCAAGATTAATAATAACAGTTAATAAAAAATCATATAAATGTTTGTAGTGTTGATTAAGACTTATTACAATGATGATGATAATAGCCATAATCATAATCATTTTGATGATGATGGTGAGAACAATAATGATAATAATGGTGATTAAGAATATCAAAGTATTGATAATGAAATAATGACGACGATAACAATACTGATAATGATAACAATAATAAAAATAGCAAGAACAACAAGAGTGGTAAAACTAGTAATAAAAAATAAGTTTATTGATATAAATGGGTTTATTTTATTACCATTTCCAGTTTGGCAAAAAAAAAAATATATATCATTCATTTCATATAAGTCTGCTCCGTGCACGTGTCATCCAAAAGGGACAATTTTTTGTTTTATCAATATAGGGCCTATTATCATAATACAAAATAGTAAGCATATTCTGAAAGGTATTTGTGATAAAATATCCTAATATGCTTTATTTTTCTCTCCCCCCCCCCCTTTGTTTTCAAAACGAATATAGGCATGGGTTATCATACTTCATTTGCTCCATGCTGCTTGCAATTTCTCTATTGTGTACGTCAACAACAAGTGTTACCACTGTTACTACAACCGTGACAGGGGAGCTCGTTGAAACAGAGTTCGCGACAAACTTGACCACAGACACAAACCATACTACGACGTCACCGAATCAGACAAACACCACAGACACAACTCCAGCCCACTCTTCGACAAGCAATGCGACAACAATAGTGGATCAATCCGCCACTACCCCATCAACAATACCAACAGCCAAGACAACAACTGATGGGGAGAAATCCAATTCAACCGAGAAGGAGGATAAGAAGTCTGACCCAAACAAAGAGACCCCTACTCAGAAAACAGGTTTGTGACAGATATGTTTCTAATATCTTTTTCAGTAAGATATTAACTTTTCTCAATTCTCATTGATTCAAGTATATCATAAGATCCATGGTATCTAAATATACAGTAATATACTATTTATTTATAGATTAGGACATTGTACCATGAAATGTTATTAATAAAATATATAAGTGTGTTTTTATTTTTGTAATTCACACGGAGAAATCTAATAAACACTACTTATGTATCTATCTCTCAGTCCTCGATGAATACTAGTCATTGTCGAATTAATCGTAATACCAAAAATTATACCGCTGAGGGAAAAAATACCCAATTTGTTATTACAATGAACAAAAACAAAATGAAAACAACAAATCTAATGATATTTCGGATCTTATCACCATGGATTATACTCTTTCTGCACTTGACTGTACCAAATCGACAATCTTCTACACTGCAAAAACTCCGGTGTTGATTTAACACCAGTCCGGAATCTATATATGTCCACACCAGAGAAGTGTTAAACAACACCGGTTTGTGTATTAGTGTGTGTGTGTGTATTTGAGTTTTGTCAGACGTGTATCAATCAGATATGATTATTTACGTCTGGGACCGACCTTTAACGTCATCATCCGAAAGACGTGACCAGGGCTCGAACCTCTGCCTCAATTTGTAACTTCCCCCACAGCTTGGATTACAGGCGCACGCCACAACGCCCAGTTTGTATTAGTCTTACACCAGATATGTGTTTATACAACACCAATTAGTATCAAAACAGCATCGGTTTGTTTCCAAACTGGTGTTGTTTCAATACTTCTCTGGTGTGGACATAAATAGATTCCGGGCTGGTTTTAAATCAACACCGGATTTTTTGCAGTGTATGCTGTACTTTCACACCAACAAAATCGACCGAACATTCGAAATAACGTACTAGCTTCGATTTGTCTGGAGTCGGGTTCGTTGGCGTGACTAGCATCATTGCCCTGGGAAGCGGGGGTGCTTGGGGGTACTTCATAACCCCCAAGATTTCCCTAGGGGTACTGCGTGTGTTTTTCACCATAGGCAGCACCCCCTGGAATTCTGGTAGGTGTGGCACAATGGAGAAATGTAACAAAAATGGCCTACATTTTGTAGTGAAACTCTTTTTTTTTTACTTGTCAAATTTCTGGGGACCAAATGATATCTTTTTTTGTAATGAAACCCCTTTTTTCGCTTGTCAAATTTTCATCAGCACCCCCTGTAGAAAATCGTTCCCAGGGACCTGTAAATCTTTATAAAAATGGATTAGGTGTGAACTAAAGCGCCTTACGAACTTATTCATAAGCCCATATATAGATTTATATTTTTGTTTATTTTCTAATATTTGAAGGATCAATGGCGGTCGCAGGGTTAATTCTGCTCATCTTTGGTCTTCTTCTTATTGCAGTCAACGGATATGTGTTCTTCAAATCGAAAAAAGGGTGAGGTCTAGAATTGTATGTTTTACAGTATTTATTCATTCATTTGTTCATTTTTTTTCGGGGGGGGGGCGTCTTGGTCTAGTGGTTAGGACTCTCGTCTATCAATCTGAGGGACGTGGGTTCGATTCCCAGATATGTCGTATTTTCCTTCAGCAAAAAATTTACCCACATTGTGCTGCACTCAACCCAGGTGAGGTAAATGGGTACCGGCAGGAAGTAGTTCCTCAAAAAGCTGTAGACTATAGCTTAGCCGGGGTAATATAGTTTATGAGCGCCTAACAAGGTGGATACGTGCGTTATGCAATTCCTATATTATTATTATTAATATTGTTATTCAATTTATTTTTAATCACTACCCAAATAGACAAGTGTATGCGCATCGCTTTTACCTTTTAAGAATTGGTAATTGCAATATTTTATGATTTTCATAATTTAAGCTCAACATAAAGACACAGCATCGTCAATACATAACAATCATTTAGTCGTTGTATTATCATTTTATATTTAACCTCAACAAAATGCGCAGTTCCATTACTTGCACCTTTGCATGAGTCTAGGTTTATGGTAATAAAAAGGGGCTCCCCTGCTTGAAATATGAAATGATCTTGTTATTATTGTTATTATTATTATTATCATTTTTATTATTATTATCATCATCATCCTCATTATGATGGTGATGATGATGATGATGATTATTATTAAGGTAATTCCATAAAAATAATCAAACTTTTTGTATGTCCGACCCCCATTTTTCTCAAGTTTTACTTCACTCCATAAACTGACCAAGTCATGGTCATTTGAGAGCATTACAGACTTTCAAAATAACAAGAAATCAGAGACGGAAAATTTCATGAAGGTCCCTCATATAGGGGGTCGGACGTACATATTTCATGGAATTGTCCATTATTATTTTTTGTTCTCAACGTTGTCGTCTCGTCATCATCATTATTATTATCCTCATAATTTGTTTCATTATGATAATGACCATAATTAGGCTTACCATGTGCTTGATTTATGAAGAGTTTATTCACTTCAAAGTTCAACATCTATTTCATCTATTACAAAGAAAGTCGAAATAGAAAAAAAAATAATGAAAGGATATAAGCTTTAGAACCTCTTGGAAAAAAATGCACGAGACATACTGATGCAGAATTTAGAATATTTCCAAACGTTATGTATTCAAATCAATCATATCTTGATTTATTTGTTTCTGTTTCTGTTTATGGTAACTCCCATAGGAACTCGGCAGGACAGCATTTTTGCTGGTAAACGCTAAGCTGGTATATAACCAATTACCTAGGAAACATTTTACGTCTAGGTTAATCAGTCATAGTGGCTGACGTTATATGAAAATGAAATGTAAATATCTTTTAGATGTATCGACTAATGACACTGGAAAATAACGTGATATAGAAATACAAGAAAATGAGACAACACGAAACAAAGTTAGGGATGAAAATATTCAATTGCCAGAAGAATCTGATTTTGTTGTTTGTGGTAAAATTACGTTTAATATGATTAATTTTGTATAGGCATCTTTCGCAAATCTGTGTATAATATTGTTTTAGTGGTTTTTGTACATTTAGATCTCTGTTTATCCATACACAACAAAATAATGATGTACAAAAAGGCGAAAGAATACCATATTTTAAGGACAGATATTTTCCAAACTTGCAAACTTCTGTTTTAGGTCATGCACTACAAAGAAGGGTATCTTCCACGTCCTGCAGATGTCTAGCCTGCAGAAGAACAACGAAGGCGACGACGACGACGATGATGACGTCGAAGATAACTTCAAAGACGACGTTGACGTCGAGAAGAAGTCCAGCTCGTCGAGATCATTGAATAAAGAAAGTTCTACCGATCAGGGAGCCGAGCCGAAGGTTGAAGTGCATGTCAAGGTTGAGATCGAGGGCGATGTCGAAGATGCCAACAAGCCAAATGGGAATGCGGACGTCAACGATTCTAATGCAGCATCAGACGCTGATGTCGCTGAAAAGAGCACCGACAATGATGTCGAGAAGACGAATGAAACTGTTGTCGAAGTGACCATAGAGGGCGGGAGTGAAACTCAAACCGATCCTTGATAAAAAAAAAATGTTAAATGTTATTAGCCTTGAGCATGTTGAGTACTTCATTTTGTATCCCAGAATTGCCTTTAAAAAATGTAAAATGATCGAGGATGACTGTAAATGCTATTTTTCTTTCACGTTTTCTGAAATCTGTTTTGTACATAAGTTTCTAAATGTTAGCTTATGGCATCTGGATGTAACAGTGACTATGTCTACTGAAATTGTTTTATATATTCATAGGCCTATACAAAATCCATGCACCCCTGCAGAAGGTGATTTGAATAGAGAAAAAAAATGCAGAATGGTCAGATAAACAGAGCTACGGTATTCTAAAATTTCACTTAAAGGGATGGTCCGGACTGAAAGTATTAATAAGTAGAGTAGAATCACTGAGCTAAATGCCGAAAATTTCATCAAAATCGGATAACAAATTACAAAGATATTGAATTATAAAGTTTAGCAATAATTTGTGAAAACAGTCGTCATGAATATTCATTAGGTGGGCTGATGATGTCATATCTCCACTTGTTCTTTTGTATTTTATTGTATGAAATTAGGTTTATTCAAATTTTTACCTCCAAGAACTAGAAAAATTGGATTGACAACTGATTTCGTGCATTAGATATTTATTGCTGCAACTTATTTCATTATAAGGGAGACATATTATTCACACAAGTATGAAATAATGAAAAATATATGATTTTATGTAATAACATAAGAAAACGGGAAGTGGGGATGTGACATCATCAGCCCACCTAATGAATATTCATGACGACTGTTTTCACAAAATATTGCTAAACTCTAAACTTCAATAACTTTATTATTTGTTATCCGATTTTGATGAAATTTTCGGCATTTTGCTCAGTAAATTCTACTCTATATATATATAATTATTTTCAGCCCGGACCATCCCTTTAATTTCACAAAACATTTCAATGTACGTATATACTCACAACACGTGCGATATGCACATGAGAGAGTCAATGTTGCCATCACTCCACCTACTATTAATATTGTATTCTATTTAATTAATTATATAATAAAATTGATTTCGGCAGATTTTACCAGAAGTGTGATAAGGAAGATCGTCTTTGAATAATATCACGTTGCAACGATAAATATTTCACATGTTCAGACAGGAATCAAACTTTGTTTTGCATTTTATGAGGAAAATGATCTATATTTATACAAAACTACAAAAGAAATTATGAGTGGATGGCTTCAACGGATATTCTCATTTGCATACATTTATCCTGTGCGTATAACGGGTTTGTGAAATTAAACAAATTTTAAACATGCCATATCTTTCTTATTGTATGATATATCCCTTTAAATGACTTTACGATCAGAGTTATGCTTGATTCATTTTTAAATCTGTTTAATCAAATCATCTTTCATATATGTGAACTTGACCTTTAACAATGTAAATAGCACTTTTTAATCCGATTGGGGTTTGTCATTCATTTCTTTTTTAATTAACTTAAAAATAAATATTCGCATGACTGAGCATGGCCGGTTTTACAGTGTATCTGATTACGTGAAAGGTGTTGTAAATAATGTTTGTGTGGCGGTATTTTGTAGTTTGACAAAGGGTCTCATTATTTTTTTAACAAACATGTAGGTCTAGAATATCTTATTGATATACAGCCATATATTTTTTTTATGAATTGACTCTCAAGTTTAGCAGTTTCTTTAAAGGTTCAACACTCTAAAAGAATAAATATGAAATCATGATTCTAGATGTTATAGGAGTGACAACCTTTTCAAAATGTTGCATTTACCATTTTGAATAGTTCGACCCAATGCTTAAAATGTTGGATTCAGATTTATGCAAGGTTGGATATAACGTTTGGAACAGGTTGTTACTCCTTTAACCTTTCAAATGTTGATTTTTTTTAAGAGTGAATAATAAATGTATACTTGGCTGTCAGCTAACTTGCTAATCCTAAGAAAAGTGAACAGTATGTAAAATAGAGACGATGATGTAATTTTCCGTGTGTATTTTATGGACATTGGAATACATGTAATCTTACATTGCATTTGAGTGAACCAAGGTTGGATTCCTTTTTGAAGTTCATTGGTTTGTAAAATTATGAACAAGGAAGGAAAGTCTCCTGTCAATGAGCCAAAATGAAACTTGAGCTAATTTAGAAACGCCTAATTGGCCATATTTCCTTATATATGTATATTTTACTTCAACTTCCCTTTTTTCTGTCAATCTAGAGACAACCTGTTTTGATACCATTATGATTCTAGTGTGTTGCCATAACCAGGCCTGGGTAAAATACATTGTGAAATATCGCCCTCTTTAAACCAGCTTTGGTGAAGCACCGAGTCTGAAACTATAGGAAATGAAACCGTTGGAACAAGATAGCTTGTGCGAAAACAGAAAAATAAAAGAAACAGATCAACGAAAGTTTGAGAAAAAATGAATAAATAATAAGAAAGTTATGAGCATTTGAAGTTAAGATTTAGATCATTAGTGTAATATATGTCATCCTCCCATTGGCAATGCGACAAAGATGTGTTATGTCACATAATTATGTACGGTTACACTTCGTAATTCCGAAGGTTCGTAATTCCGAAGGTTCTTTATTCCGACGGTTCGTAATTCCGATACACGTAGATTGCCTATACCTCGATGTTCGTTAATCCGAAAACGTAAAAAGGTTCGTTAATCCGAACATTTGTGGCGTTATTCCGAAGGTTCGTTATTCAGAAGGTTCGATAATCCGAAAACGAAATAAGGTTCGATGTTCCGAAGGTTCGTCAATCCGAAAACGAAATAAGGTTCGTTGTTCCGAAGGTTCGTTAGTCCGAAAAGGAAATAAGGTTCGCTAATCATTATTTATCGGACTAACGAACCTTCGGAATTACGAACCTCATTTCGTTTTCGGATTAACGAACCTTCGGAATTACGAACCTCACTTCGTTTTCGGACTAACGTACCTTCGGAATTACGAACCTCATTTCGTTTTCGGATTAACGAACCTTCGGAATTACGAACCTCACTTCGTTTTCGGACTAACGAACCTTCGGAATTACGAACCTCATTTCGTTCTCGGACTAACGAACCTTCGGAATTACGAACCTTCGGAAATACGAACCTTCGGAATAACGAACCTTCGGAATATCCGAACCTTCGGAATAACGACGCTTCGGAATTACGAATGTATGCGATTATGTACAACGTTCCCATTAATTTTGTATATAGTTCAATTAATATGCCTCTTTATTACATCTATTAGTGGATTATGGATTCTTTCTTTAAGAGGGCACGTTATGTAGATTTTCAAAGAATGCATGAGGGATGAAGAGTTTGTATCACAATAAGAAAAAGCAAAGAGAGACATTTGGGGGGTATTTTATAGTCCATCAAAGGGAAAGTTGTTCACATGTGTCATTACAAGTCAAGATTCAAGATTCAAGTCTTTGTCGCATTGCCAATAAAAGGATCTCTATAGCATTTAATAGAGATCGCATCATTCAAATGCTCATAGCTTTTCTCATTATTTGTCCGATTTTTCTCAGACTTTCTTTGATCTTATTCTTTGACTTTTCTGTTTCCACACAAGCCAACTTGTTTCAAAGGACTGTTTCATTGCCCCTTTAACCTTGTTTTCTGGCCCGTGATTTGTTGCATTTTGTAATATGAATACATGTTTTAAATCGCTTTGGGGGTTTTCTTATTGTTTTTTTTTTATAGTATTTGTCTGTCTATTGATATTTCTGGAAACTGAATAAACGATCGCTTTTCAGTTGATGCTTGATTGATATTGAAATTGCCGTTATTTTGGGAACTCATGGGCATACAAGATGATTGAATATCACGTATTTATTTTGGGGTCAACGCTCAACAAGGCAAATTGCTCTTTTTTGTTGACCCCTCATTCGACATAAATTGTTTTCTTTGTTGTTCTCTTATGTTATTTTTCTATAACCATGTATTTATATGTTCATCATTGTTTTTACTTGTATGTATTGACCTTTATATGTGTTTTTTTTTATGAAGAATGAAATAAAATCAATTCAATTCAATATGAGTTACAATATAGATGGCGTCTGAATCAGTCGTGTAAGTAGAAAAATATTTTGATGATACCAGATATGGCGGATGGAGCAAAAGTTCTAAAAAGGTCATGAAGGTGCAAACAAAGACTTTTTTTAATAATATAACGTTAGACTGGCATATCATATCATCTTAAAATCTTTACCCTTTTTTCTTCCTTTTTTTTTTCTGACCTTCTTATATAGACTAGGGCGTGAAACATTTTTTTTTTTTTTTTTTTTTTTTTTTTGGGGGGGGGGGGACATAACCCCACGCCCGAATCTGTACTCCAGATCTAAATATATCAACGTTGAATGGGCTTTCCTAGGTGGAAGTCCACCCTTTTTGTTACACTCACAATATTTTGTGAAAAGAAATTTCTTTTTTGTTTTATAATCATATTTTATTTCTTCCTCATTATGAATAACATGAAATCATTGCTTGTGCTATCATATCGGGTTGTCGCGTAAACCGACCATTGGGAAAAGGGCCCCCTAACATGCCAAAAAAGTTGGGTCCAGTTTACCAGACCATTATATTTGAGAAAACGGCCTCCTAAATTTCCGAATGGTCGGATGCAATTTACCCGTTGTTTTGTGAACATTAAAGCCAAATATACAAAAAATGTCGGGTAAACTGGGCCAGATGTTTCGGGAATTTAGGGGACCCTTTTATCTAATGGTCGGGTTTCGCGATTGCCCCGCGATCGCACAAGCCAACATAATTGATTCAGAATTCAATGAACTTATTAACTTGATTATTCCAAAAGTTAACTTAGTGTCAATCTGTACACGTTTCTTCTAACAATTTATTTTCAAAAAGGTAATAGTGAAATATTACTAAACAGAATCTTCTACAAATCTCCGACGAATATAGAATTATAAAAACGCAAACACACTCATATTATATAGATAAATCTCAAGTTGAACATGTACAATATCATTAAATCAAATTAATTTGAGAAAGTTATGACAAAAAATAAATGAATAAACAACACTCAGCCACACATCACATACCCAACCCCCTCCCCCATCCCACGAAGCCTAAGTAAAAAGAAGAAGACGGAAAGGGGGGGGGGGACACAACAACAACAACAACAACAACATTTACAAAAACAAAAACAAATACCCACCCAGAAAAAAAATCATAGAAAAAAGACTACCGGTTGTTTTGCCAC
Organism: Lytechinus pictus; assembly: GCF_037042905.1. Taxonomy (NCBI): domain Eukaryota; kingdom Metazoa; phylum Echinodermata; class Echinoidea; order Temnopleuroida; family Toxopneustidae; genus Lytechinus; species Lytechinus pictus. Next base: position 7,379,822 of record NC_087261.1, read on the forward strand.
GTTCCGGCATAGGTTTTGCGCTCTAAATGTGCAAATAATATTGTAAAAACATATAATCCTTAGTAATATATTTCTACAAATTAAGTATATCCGGGGAAATCAGACAAATTGACCAACGAGGTCATGCCCTGAGAAGGAAATCAACTGATTGAAATGGAATTTATTTTTACGATATTCTAGTCTGAAAACAAATGAATATATCCAATTGATACAAAGATCTCCAAATGTGTTTGGTGTCGAGAAGAAGAAATATGATTTTCAGTAGAAATGCTACCAGAGATACTGGAGCTTTTCCCAATTTTACATTAACACTGATTAAGTTGCAATATGATCCTTTTTTTTCGTTACAGAAAAAAATAAAAGAGACATCTCATGTAGGTGATACTTTTGACACATGTCCGCATACAAGCCTACATGATATTCAATCCAGGATGTTTTTTATTTGATATTATTTATTTGTTCACGATAGTCATCAGTGATAGTTTCCATATTCTGGTGAATGTCGCCCTCTTTAGACAATGTTTTCCATTGCTCGGTTCATCATACTCATATAATCTGTATATTATGTGAATTGAATGGTATTTGGCTTTGTTGTTACTTTCCTAACAGGTTAAGTCCAACCTAGCAAATAAAATGATTTGAAGGATCATACAAACCTCATGCTGAAAATTTCTTCAAAATCGGATGTGGACATGGTGGAATAAGAAAGTTATGACATTTTGAAAATTCCCATATTTTCGTAGATACACATCACATATGATAATGCAGTTGGGAGAGCTGTTAATATCACACACTCACTGTTTTTGCAGGCCTATATCTAAATTATTGTTTATAACATTTTTTTAAAGATTTGACAATAATATAGGTCCAGCTTTTCTAGGTTGGGTCAAGTGAATTCCACATGTGTACAGATGAATCAAACCTTGTTTCCAATTATAATGATGAAAACATTAAGCATTTCACATTTCATACAGGCCATAGTAAAATACAAAAGAAAAAGTAAGTAGATGACGTCATCAGTTACCTCATTTGGATTCCTGCAATGGGTAGGCATAAAACTGTCATGCGAAAATAAGCGAAATTATGAAATGTTCGCTTTTTGATTAATCCAATAATACGATAATATCTTCAGCGATATGCTTGTTTGATTTTCTCGTTTTATTATAAATCAACTTTCTTTGGGGATGTATAAAGCCTTGAAGTGGTGAGTAAAACGAGTAAAAAAAATGAGGAGGCCATATATGGCGTATAAATCAACATTTCCAGCGAGCTAAATCTTTTGTCTTTTTTATAAAAAAATATAACTTTGTGACATATTTTGGCATAATATTCCGAGAATGATATCATGTTTCACCTTTTTTAAAGTTTTATTTCCATTTCTCTTCTTTTCATGTTCTTGGTCATATAACTCTCTAGGGCCATGGCCCCCAACGTCCCGCCCCATCTGTTACCCCAGTGCCTTTTCACCTTGTCTGATGTTTTCAATTCAAGCAATTTGAATCGATGCGTATGTTCGTCTTTATGCGAAGGGTTGAAGGGTATTGGGACACTTAGCCATATTACCATGGTAACGGTAACATGACATGTGAAAAAAAAATTATATGACATTCTTTTCGACGTACGTCATGGGAAAAAAAAAGAGTGGCATCTTCGTCCAGGCTTCTGATGAAACGTTTTTATTTCCGAGGCACCTTTATCACGTGACGTGTGATTTCCGCTGAAGAATCGTTTTAAGCTAGTAAAATACTCGCATCTGATTGGCTAAGAACAAATTTGAACAAAAGGCGTAAAACCGGCCAGAAGGTTCCATGTCTTTTTTGTTATCTTTTTTTCAATCTCATCATTGAATTTGGGGAAAATGTGACCTGTTATATACAAAAGAGATTACTTAAAAAATAAATATAATTTACAATATTCTAATGAAATTGATAAAGAATATCGTATAATGAGAAATCATATTACTGATCTCATTAGAAAAAAATAAACAGAAACATTTTAATGATATCACTCATAAATATAAGTCAGACTAAAAAACACTTTGGAAAGAATTGCAAAAAGTTTACAAATAAAAATGTTAACTCAGAAAGTTGTAATATTGACTGCAATGTTACAAATAATTATTTCACTATTATATAGGCAAAGAAATATCTAAGAGTTTTGATAATTCATACATTCTAGATTGGAAACACCCCAAATGTATTCGAACTTTTGAAATTGAACAAATTAAATCTTAAAAAAATAAATTAAACTATTTGAGTTTTCTTGATACTAGCAGTCATCTCGACATACTGGATTTCGATACTAAGTTACTAAGACTTGCTGCTCCCTATATATATGAATCTCTATGTTCTATTTTTAATGCTAGTTTGTTTACAGGTGACATACCCTGTGATTGGAAGATTGCCCGCACTACCCCTGTATACAAGGGCAAGGTGAACAAAGATGACATTACAAACTATCGCCCTATATCTGTAGTATGCCACGTATCTTAAATGATAGAAAAAGAAGTTCAATTGCAATTAATTAACTATCTTAAAGAGAACGATATGATCAATGTCGATCAATATGCATTTCTCCCTCACCATTCTTCTATCACCTGCCTTCACAGGGTAATTGATGATTTTCACGAGGCTCTTAACAATAAAGAATTAATTGGCTCATGCTTTCTTGACATTTCCAAATGTTTCGACTGTGTTAATCATGAATTACTCTTGCTTAAACTAGAGAAATATGGTATATATGACAAAGAATTAAAACGGTTTTCTAACTATATTACTGAAAGAAAACAACTTGTTTCTTCAAAAGGTAAAAACTCCTCTATAAATGAATTACCAGTAGGGGTACCACAGGGCAGTGTACTTGCTCATGTTCTATTTTAATTATTTATTAACGATATATCAGAAGGCCTTAATAATGCTGTATGTTCTATTTATGCTGATGATGTAGTTATCTATGTTACTGGCGATAATATACATAATGTTACTCTAAATTTACAAAATACGGTAAACACACTAAACAACTGGTATAAGAGAAATCGTCTTAAGATAAATGTTAGTAAAACGAAGACAATGTTAATTTCTACAAAGTCAAGAGAATGTCTTAATATCTATATTGATAATGAACTCATAAGAGCAGGTTCATTCTATCAGGTATTTGGGCATTATTATACATGAAAATTTAAAGTGGAATGACTATTTAAGACACTTATGCAAATCAACTGCTTACAAGATTTACTACCTTGGCAAATTAGCAAAATTTTTAAACAAAACTTTACTTTACTTTATATATATCGTCTATACAACCATGTCTTGATTATGGTGTCTCAGTATGGGGCAACTGCCCCAACAAACTGAAATTACCCTTATTGAGACTCCAAAAAAGAGCGGCCCGTCATGTAACACCTAACTATGATTACAATACAAATTCAGGTCTTCACTTAATGAACAAACTTTCCTGGCAACCGATTGATGATCGCCGTGATTACTTGTTATCAACCCTAATGTGTTCACGGTCTTGCCCCATCCCGATTGTGCAATGAAATCGAAATGTACTTCGACAGGCATGGATTGAACACTCGTAATGCAACTCCTTTAATATTGTACCACCAAAACCTAATATTCAACTCTTTTGTCAATCTTTTAAATATGCCGATGCCAAAGTATGGAATAAATAAATTTAAAAAATGCTCAATCCTTAGATGTATTTCAGTCTCTATACAAAAAATCTAAATCTAATATGTCATAATAATCCCATCTCTGAACTTATATATTTTCAGTAATTTACATCACAATTTTATTCTGTCTATCATTATTCACAACTTTCAGCCCCTACTTTTTTTTGCAATTGTTTATATACTGTAGTTGATAAGGTTATACGTATACCTACCCTTCTTTCATGTAGGCCTTTCAATTTTTTTTTACCATTAATAATAAGGTGATCAATAGTGTTTCCATGTCTTTGTATTACGCTAATATTTTTATGTCTTACCCTGTTTTTTTCGATATATGCCTATAATTATATGCCTATTATTGTAATTACCATTTTATCATGTTTTTTATACACCAGCACCAAGATGCAAAACAGTAATTTCATCTCTGATCTTGTGAACCTGTTTAAATATGTGTGAATAAATAAATAAATGAACCTAATTACAACAGGAGGGCTAAAGATAGTCGTTCGACCCAACCCATTCGATTTTTTTTCAATTTGATATTGCTGGTTGACAAATGTGTATGAATATAATTGAAAATCCAACACTGATTCTAGAAATGGTAACTATATACTAAACTTCCTTTGCCCAAATTGGGAAGATATAAAATGACTTTGGACATTTTTTTTAGCTGGGGGAAGAATTAGGGCTATTTTACTGTTTCAGTTGATAAATTTGATCCCATCATAGTTATCTTCATAAATTGCGATTTATTTTTAAAATGAGCTGGTTACGATACCCTTCTCTGGTCCGATATGGAATGTCAGATATATATCCTATCCAATGGTAGTAAACATGCGACCCTCTAATTTCACGTTTATTTTTTATAAATATTTCAAAAGTGCCAATTAACACACAAGTCTATGAGGAATGTTTACGCGCGTGACGCCAGAAAGCAGGGGCTTGTGTCTGAATACGCCTTCAACACTATACCTCATATGACTACGTCAATGCAGCACTCTTTCTCTCTCCATCTATCTAAACCATTTCCCCGTCTATACCTCTTTTCTGTCTCGATTTTCACTCTCCCCCCCCCCTTTTTTTTTGGGGGGGGCTACCTTTCTTCCCCTGCTCTAAACCACTTTGAACTTTTTTAAAAGATTTGTATACATCATAATTAATAATCATTATGTTAGCGGTCTGTTTTGCTGTAGGTAATTCATGTACATGTATATAATTATGCAGATTAATGTGTTTATATTACAAATTATGCGATGTAGGCCTACTTCTAATAAAAACAAAAATCATTAAAACTATACAAAAATTAACTTCTTTGGGTGTCCCAAAAATGTAGAAATTATCATTATTTTGGTACCATTCAAAGTCTCAGTACGTGAACAATATAAAGCGCGGTTCGCCTATGCGTTGTCGAGGTTAAAGAAAAATTGGACTGTATCATTTTATACCAATAATAAAAATCACAGGCCGCGCTACAGGTGGCAGCGGGCGGCCATCCCTCCATGACCCTTTTCAATTCGAGAGAAAAAAAACGAATAAAAAGACGTAGAAACCGAAAGAAAGAAAGAAAAGGTAGGTCGTGTGAACTTAATACTGTACATATTTCCTCTATATATAGTCTGCAGGCACAAACCCTGATTGAAACTTTGATCAACAAGTGGGTCTTCACACAGCGACTAGCACATTATTAAACTTGCTGTTTCAATTCAGGAGGGCCTTCAATACACAGGTTATTATAGGCTTCGTATTCAGACCGCATAATTCGAGCGGAGGGCGTGCACATGAGATTATTACCCCTGTAATTCAAATGAAAAAAAGTGATTTAATTAATACATTTTTTTGCAGGTGTTTCTGCATTTATTGATAATTCAATACACGAATCACAGTAATCATAATGCATATAAACAGATACACAAATAAATGAAAGAATTACAAATTGTGACAATTACATAATAGAAGAATAATTTATGATCATATTATCACTTTATACAAATTACAACTATAAAGTAGTTGTTTAACAGTTCAAACAATCATGCTTTAATTGAAAAAAAAATAGCATTTAACATCTAAGATTGTAAATACTTGTTTAATTAAACAACTACTGTTAAATTTATAGCAAACAGCTGTTGTTGTTTTTTATAATAGAAGCAAAGAATAATGTGCAGGAGATTTTGACCTAACACGAGTGAATAACAAGACATTTTTATGCTTTTTAAAGCCATGTATGCATTACTGAAGTTTGATTATTTGAATATGCCATTCATTTCTCAAACACGTCCAATAGTTTGATCTGTAGAATGTCAACATGAAGAGAAGAATGATATCATTCATGACTGGTTATGAATGATATTATTCATAGGTGTTTATAATATATCACATCTGCCTGCTAATATAGGTGGCGTATTTATTTGGTGATCGAGGAGAATTAGGGGGTGCACGATTTGCCCTCACAACTCACATGAACAATTAGATATGAACATGATGAATGCGTAATGCCCCTAAGTTATCATAATGTATCGCAATTAAGCCAACACTTGTAAGCAAAATACCCCTTCCCCACGCTTAAACATCACTTATAGAGGGCGCTACATAATGTATGGTTGATTGCACATTTGAATATTCACAGACAATTGGCGGTCGAAAAAAAATCTAACGGCTACTTCATGTTTTTTTTAGGATACTCATTTATATTACACCTTATTCAGCATGTTCAATCATTGACCCTTTACCAAAACTAAAGGCATTAGGGGAAATCATGATGTTATAATCGAAAAATCAACAGAAATCTAAACTTTGTTTTTAGCTTAGACATGGGAAAAATGGTGGTGTTAGAGTTTAGACGGAAATCTAAACATTTCTGAAAAAAATAAATGTAAAAAACATTGATAATCAGCCTATGATAATCCTACAAACAACCTGAAATGTTTCTTATCTCTATACTTTTAACCCTTTCATACGAAAAAAATATATCAGAATTATGCAGCGGGAGCCATTTCAGATTAAAAAACATTTCTTCACTGTTCTCCCTCGCCTTTCGTTTTGTCCTCCTTTCCCCTTTTCTTCTTCTGGGAGGGGCGACCTGGAGGGGCGACCATTGGCGTATAGATGGGGATGACTTGAAATGCTTGCCCCCCACCCCCATTTTTTTTCACGACCAAGAATAAAAGAAAGAAAAAAAGGAAAGAAAAAGAAAGAGAGAAGGGTGAAATATGATATTACTTTCTGAATATTATATCAGAATCTATCATCAAAATCTATATCAGAATTGGATTTTTGTAATAAAGATAACGAAATGTTTGCCCACTTGCTTCGCTCGCTCGTAACTTTTTATACATTTTGCTCGATATGCAATATCTCACCCCCTCAATTTTGTTTGGCTCCCTACGCCACTAGGGGCGACAACCCCACCGCCCCTGGCTACGCACCCGCTAAAACATATCTAACACCCAGGCCACGCCCTATTATATTGACATCTGTTCGAGTTGAATTGGTCTATTGTAATCCAAAGATGACTAGTCGTTCGATTCTCTTTTGTCATCGCTCAGGCACACGTTGATCTTTTGTTGACAAAACTTTGAAATTTCCCATACCGAACACAACATATAAAAACATCAATAAGAGCGAAAGGGTCTCATTGAAATGTCAATACACATGTATTCAATACAATTCGGCATCTGTCACCGGGGAATAGTACAAAATAACGCACGCTTTTGCGCTCTGCGTGAAGTCATGTCACAGCACAGGTAAAGTAAAGCGTGCCGATGTCCCGTAAATGAACACGCGCTACCGCACTTTTAGGGGAACAATTCATTCAATGCATTGTCATGCAGAAGTTATGGACTTTGAGTTTGCATTGCTCCTATGCAAATTGATTTGAGCGGCGTGCATTTGTCACGTTAGTTTAAGATGTTGATCAGTCTTCACTAATCTACTTGTTGGAAGGAATATACAGGTATTTATTGAATCGCAGGTACTCCAGGTAGGGAGCAGGTTGCTGATTCCATCGCTGAACCCACTATCCCCTAAGGACACGACTTGACAAAAAAGCGTGCACTATCCACAACTAAAGCCTCTCAGGAATTAAGGAATACCATGACTCTTAAACGAGGCGCCATGGAGAGGCCAAAAGCTGTACAGTGGATACCGCTGACTATCGGCATAGGGGTGCAATTATTACGTAAGTACAACTCATTATTTGTTTTGTATTACCCTTGAACGTATTGATGTTAATTTAGTTTCGCCTACCTCTTCAATATGTTATCAAAACTAAAGAAATAAAATACGATGACTTTCCAACTAAATAGTGTATCTTATTGTTCATTTGCATTCTGCTGATGAAAACAAAAATCTACTGGATTTTTTGTGATTTCTTTAGAATATGTAGCATGTATTATGGGGGTAGGAAGAAAATGAACACTAGTTTAATCTACATTTTTTTTTATTCTTTGTCACCCTTTAAAAAAAATCTGAATCCAAGGAAAGTGTATACGGAAGCTCAATCTTGATTAAATAAACCATTTAGTTTTTTTCATAATATATATATTTCTACAAACAATGTTACTGAAGATGGATAATGATACACGAAACGTTATTATTGATATGATTATAGCCCCGTCTTACGAAACAAATTACAATTGATTCAACCTCTGCTCAAACCAAGATTGATGTCAAGGCTCAATTCATATCTGATATTTCTTAATTGAATGTACACGCAATCATGACAATAATGAAAGCAATCACGGGATAAATTTGATTTGAAACCCCTCCAACTAACGACATTATGGATATAATGACAAGTAATACAAATTATAATTAAATTCAAAATACCATATATTAATCACAATGCTCCATATTGAATAGTTTTCCGGCGAACACTGTTTCGAAAATTCCATTATTATTACTTGTTTGAAAGTTTTGAAAGTAATTTCATAACCCTATTTGGTATAAGATCCTATTAATGATCTTCGTAACGCACAACCCTTTTGTTAAACATTCTATTTGCATTCACATGGTTTCTGATTAAAATGCCAATGAATCCTTGTTATGGTTTCGCTTTTCAAACGGATTTGAAAGACAATTATTCATTATCCTAGATTGAATAGCTCTCTTGCTGTCGTATTTTTCTTCGAACTCATTCGTAGAATGTGCATGATCCAACTTTGCTGTCAATTAGCAAATTGTCATGAAAATAGGTAAAAACTTGGAGTGGCAACGAAATACTAATTATTTTACGTCGCTTCTGATTTCTAAGGAAGTACAAGCGAATACAAAGGTGCACTGTATAGCCTTTGGTGGCGACTTGTGATGCCGCCAGTTCCATCATGATTATGTTCATGGGAAAATTGAAAAGTGAGTCGTGTTGAAAATAGATTTTTGCGAATATTTCCAATTTCATTTGATCGCAAAATAAATGTGGATATTGAACACATGACGAAATATATCCCAAAGCATTATTATATCCTGATATTGGGCGAAATATTGTATAATATGCTAATATTTTCAAAGTGTGATTATCCTCAGAATTTGTCAATTTTTAAGTAAACATTTTACAAATTTCCACACACTTCCACATAACAAAAAAGTAGTTTCAGTGAATTTATCCATTTGTGAAGTTATGTGTCACAGTTGTGGCCACACGTGGCTAGTCGCGAAATTTCAAATCATGTTTCAATAAATATTGCAAATTTATTTTTGCTTAATCCCATGAAAGTTAGCACTGTGTCTGCTCATAATATCTGACCAGAGGCAGACATCTCTTTGAATGTTTATGTCAGAACTCTTACTCTGTAGACGGGTCAATATACGACCAAAAATAGCCTTACCCGGAACAAATTGCAATAAATGATTTTTCAACGGTATTTTGTACTATTTGACCTCAGGAATAACATATTAAAAATCTACCAAAATCCGAACCCGGGAAAGTGGTTATTTTCAAGATGGCGTCCAAGATGGCCGCCATTCACTGAAAATTGATACAACTGACACATTATCCACTCTAGAATCCTATTTCGGTTCATATTCCATGTTCTGGGGTTACAAAAACTGATTTAGGCTAGAATGAATTATAAGCCATCCAGTGTACCAGGCAAATCCAAGATGGCGCCCAAAATGGCTGCCATATAGGCTGAAAATCAACAATTCATCTAAATTTTTTTTTATTCAATGGTTTTAAGGGTAAAATATTACGTCGAAACAAGTTATAAGGACAGCCAGTGGTCTGGTGTGTCCAAAAATCCAAGATGGCTTCCAAAAATGGAGTTTAAAATGGCTGTTGATAATTAAAATGGACATAGTTCATTTCATATCCGCGTGGGACATAATGATTTGGTGCGAAGACCATGATTTCAATGGTCAAATAAGACATTGGGACAAGTTACAAACACAGTCAGTGGTCTAGTATGTAAAAAAATCCAAGATGGCCTCCAAGAATGGAATCGAAAATTGCTGTTGCAACTTCAAAAAATCCGTCATAGTTTGCTCAATGTCCAGAAATATGATTTTTGTGTCTTATACCATGGTTAAATGGGTCGAATAATACATTGGGACAAGTTACAAGGAAAGTCAGTGGTCTGGTATGTGCAAAAATCCTCGATGGATTCTAGAAATTGATTCTGAAATGGCTGCTAATACTTAAAGCGGACGTAGCTCATTTCATTTTGGCCTGGGATATGTGATTTTGATGTCTAAACCACTGGTTTCAAGGGTCAAATAATATCTTAAGATAAGTTAAAAGGACAGTCAATGGTCTGGTTTGTCCAAAAATCGAATATGGCGTCCAAAAATTGGTCTTAAAAATATGCTGCTGATACGGACAAAGCTCATTTTATATCGGCCTGGAAATGTGATTTTGGTGTCTAAACCACTAGTTTCAAGGATCAATTTATACATTAGGGCAAGTTACAAGGACAATCAGTTGCCTGGTCGGTCAAAAAATCTAAGTTGGCTTCCAAAAATTGATTCTAAATTGACTGCTGCTACTTAAAGCGGACATAGCTTATTTTATATTGGCATGAGAGATGCGATTTTGGTGTCTAAACCGCTGGTTTAAGGGCCAAAATAATACATTAGGACACGTTTTAAGGCCAGTCAGTGGTCTGGTATGACCAAAAATCCAATATGGCTTCCAAAACTAGATTCATAAATGGCTGTTGATACTTAAAATTGGCATAGCTCATCTTAAATCCTCCTGTGAGATATGATTTCGGTGTCTAAACTATGGTTTCAAGGGTCAAATTATATATTAGGACAAGACAATGGCAGTCAGTGGTCTAGTATGTCCAAAATTACAAGATGGCTTCCAGAAATGGAGTAAGAAATGTCTGATGTTACTTATAAAAGGACATAGTTTGTTTAATATCTGTCTGGGGAATATGAGTTTGGTGTTTAAAGCATGGTTTAAAAGGGTCAAGTAATACACTAGGGTAAGTTACAAGACCAGTCAGTTGTCTGTATGTTAAAAAATCGAAGATTACTTCAAAAAATGGGGTGTAGATTGACTGTTGCTACCTAAAAGTATGCATAGTTTATTATAAATACACCTTGGAGGTATGATTTTACTGTCTATACTAGAGTTTACAGGGTCAAGCAATACATTGGGTTAAGTTGAACAGACAGTCAGGTGTCAGGTATGTCCAAAAATCAAAGATGGCTTTAAAAATGGGGGTCTTAAATGACTGCTGTTACGTAAAAGTGGATGTAGAACATTATAAATACACCTTGGGGATATTATTTTGGTGTCTACACTAGGCTTTCAAGGGTCAAACAATACTTTGGGACTGGTTACCAAGATATGCAGCTATCCATTTTGCCTTAAAATCAAAGTTGGCTTAAAAATGGGTTCTAAAGCATGTAAAGTGACTACTGCTCCATAAAATATCTACCTGTTAGGAATAATATTGGTGTCTACACTTAAATGCATGGGGACAAGTTATCATATTGCTTCATGAGTTAGTAACAGCACCCATTTTGATGAAATTTTAGAATCTATCATGGATTCTTTGACAAAATGGAGTACTAACCATCCTGTTACTTGTCCGAGTGTATTATTTGACCCTTCATACCACAATTTGGACACCAACATTATTTCTTGCAGATGAATATTGTAGAACTCTGACCACTATTGAATGATATGAGTCGTTTTAGATTCCTTTTTTAAAAACCCTCTTGTGTTTTAGGCAAATTGGACAACTGCATATCAATGTAACCAGTCCAAACGTATTATTTTAACCATGAAACCATAGTGTGGACACCGAAATCATATCTCCTAGGTGGATTTTAAATGAACTATGTCAATTTTTTAAGTAACAACAGTCATTTTAGACTCCGATTTCTTGGAAGCTTTCTTAGATTTTCGACATACTGGACCACTGACTGTCCTTGTAACTAATTTTCTGCCTTTTGAAACCATGATATAGGCAACAAAATAATATGCCCTTGACGAATAAAACATGAATTATGTCCATTTTTAAATACCATCGCGGCTGATTGATACTATTTTTTTAGCCACCGTAGACTTTTGGACATACTTGACCACCAATCGTCCTTGTAAAAGATCCCAATTTATTATTTGACACATTTAACCATGGTATAGGCAAAAAATCATATTCCAGGATATTGAACAAACTATGTTGGGTTTTTTTTTTAGTAGCAACAGCATTTTTACTCCATTTTTGGAAGCCATCTTGGATTTTTGAACATACCGGACCACTGACTGTTCTTGTAACTTGTCCCAATGTATTATTTGACCATTGAAACCATGGTCTAGACACCAAATCACATCTCTCAAGTGGATGTGATATGAGCAATGTCCAATTTAAGGATTAATAGCCATTTTAAACTCATTTTTTGGAAACCATCTTTTATTTTTAGACACACCAGACCCACTGGCTGTCCTTGTAATTTGTCCCGATGTACTACTTCATCATTAAAACAATCGAATGGAAACCAAATTAAAGCCACTTAAGTAATAGATGAATTGTGGATTTTTTAAACTACGGCAGCCATTTTGGGCGCCATCTTGGATTTTCCTGGTACCCTTGAGTGCTAATATTCACTCTAACTTGTATAAATAAATTCTTTTACCCATTGGACCATGGAACATGAACCCAAATAGGATTCTAGGGTTGATAGTGAGTGAGTTATATCCATTTTTGGTGAATGGCGGCCATCTTGGACGCCATCTTGAAAATAACCATTTTCCCAGATGCGGATTTTGGTAGATTTTTAGTATGTTATTCCTGAGGTCAAATAGTACAAAATACCGTTGAAAAATCATTTGTTGCAATTTGTTCCGGGTCAAACCATATATTGACCCGTCTACTGAGAAGAAGTTAATTTGTCAATATTTTTGAGCGGGAAATTACATAAACAGAAAGTCGTTTCGCTGTAGCAAGCATTTTTTTAGGAACCGCCTTGGCTGGAGTAGTAATGATGATACTGTGTGAGGGTGTGGTTGTGTGCGCGGGGGGGGGGGGGGCTCTTGATGAGCAATCACAGACATAATGTTGTTGAATTAGATTCCTGTACTGTTACTAATGTAACCAGCTGACCTCCACCTCATTAAAACTACACATGTTAAACTAATCATAAATCTAAACTGTTGATGACTATTTAATTAACACAAGCCGACAAATTCAAACGCATGCACACCACCGATTCAGTTAAGTGTAGGTCTTCTTCTTTTACGTTGTCTTCTTCCTCCTCCCCATCTTCTTCTTTTTGTTCTTCTCCTTCTCTTTCATATTCTTGTTCATCTTGTTCTTCTCCTTCTCTTTCATATTCTTGTCCATCTTGTTCTCTACTTCTCCTTCTTTCTCTTCTTCTTCTTCTTCTTCTTCTTCTTCTTCTTCTCCTTCTTCTTCTTCTTCTTCTTTTTCTTCTTATTCCTCCTCCTCTAATTCTCCTCCTCCTACTCATTCTTCTTCTTCTTCTCCTCCTCCTTCTTCTCCTCCTCCTCTTCTTCTTCGTCTTCTTCTTCTCCTTCTTCTACTTGTTCTCTTTCTTCTCCTTCTTCTTTTCTTTCTGCTTTCTTCTTCTTCTTCTTCTTTTCCTCCTCCTTTTCCTCCTCCTTCGATTTCTTTTTCTTCTTCTTCTTCTTCGTCTTTTTCTTCACCTCCATTTTTTTTCTCTTCACCCCTCCTCCCCCATGCCCTCTCCTTCATGTCCTTACGATTCCCCAAGACTCATCAACAATCATTAATTTAGAAAAAAAAATAATATTGCTCATTTTCTGAAACGAAAGTGAAGATTCATCTTGCTTCTTTGTATCTCATAAATCCACATTTGTTATGAAGGCCTTTACAATTTTCATTAAATATGCAAGGTCATTGTTGAGCAATCATAAACGTAAAATCAAATAGTGAACCACGAACTATTTTAACTATTAAAACGTTGTTTATTCATTTTCCTATTATGTTGTATAAATAATTAGACAAAATAACTGAGAATGGTTATTACTGCATTTGATGCCTTTCTTTCCAACAATTTTCAATTTATTGCATTATTCAGATGACTAATAATGCACAGCATTGTTGATATTGAATAAATATACTCAGTCATGAGGTAGCAGATACTGTATACATTGTAATTACAGAAAAGCAAACAAATAAGATAAAAAGTTTGTTTATTCGGATGATTTTATTTACAGTCAGTGAATAAAAAACGCACATATTAGACACACAGGCCCGTATTCTGAAGTCGGGTTTAGCTTAAACTCAGGTTTAAGGTTGTGGTTTAAGTATGGACAGCCAATTGTTACATAAATCACTTACAGTAAAGATACCATATTTCAGCTCATTTGGCTCTCAAATCATTCATAATTGTCTGGGAAATATAAACAGATGATTTTCTTCACCATCGATGAATCAGGAAAGAGCACAGCAAATATAAAAAACATACAACTAAAATTTTTTGAAACTTTTGGCCTCACATAATTTTAGCACAGAGTTAGACCATGGTCTAAGTTAAACCTGACTTCAGAATACGGGCCATATACTTTCCATGACACCGCGTAATATCGTTGCAAACGTAGAAAAATAAATGTAAGAGTTTTTACAGGGGGTTTCAGAGATGAGCAGTTTACGTGTAAGTATTCTTGAACGGGGGGGGGGGGGGGGGGGCGCACGCCGGAAAGTTGTTAGATTTGGGACGGGAGGTGTTTTGTAGTTTTTTTTTACGCGCAGAAAAAGTTCTTACTCAAATATGGACTTCGCAATATCCTTATAACATGTATAAAAACTTTATATAACTAAATCATAAACAACAAGAACATGGCTACAAAAAACAAACAAAAACAACAACTACTGACATGACTCACATGTCCCTGGTCAAAACTAAATGGCAGGAGGCTTGGACCATCATGGACATGATGGGTATATATCCTGATGTCTACATGATAATAACGCCTTGCAGAAAAAACGAATGTTTTAAAATGCAACATCAACGATTGTTCCAGTTCATTTATTAGGATTTGAGAAGAGTCACTCACGTGGTCCCCAACAATTACGCGATGACAGCTATGGAAATGAACTGAATAACCAAATGAATTTCTTCCTTTGTCATGGTTGTGTCTCCGTTTTGAGTCATAATGGGTGTACTGCCGAAATATTTATTCCCCGGCCGTGGCTCCTAAAGAAAAACAATAAATATTATTACATCCCGAGGGCGATTTGACTTCTGTTGTATCCCCTGAAGGCATTTGCTATATAGCTTTGCGACTAGCCGATTTACAATAAATTCTCAAATTAGGTTCATGAAGACGAAACATGTGTATGAGTGTCACGTATTAGAACTTAAAACATCCATGAAAACAACCATTATTGAGATGAAAAGTTGTAAGTACGATGCAGACCATGATTTTATTATTTCGCGTCTTCGAGTCGTTTATAAAACACATGTAGTGTATGTCATGAAATTAAGATGTTGTTTCCGGTCACTTGAAAATAGTAATACACATTTTTGAATCACTGAATAATGATTTTCGGACGCGATTTTTTCTGGGCTTCATTATTGTAACTAGTCATAGACATCATCATGATCATAAAAGTGGGAGCTTGCAGCTCAGATTTTTACTCGTCAAATCAATGTTCTCAGGCTTATGCCTTTAAATTAATCTTCGTCAATGTTGTTTAAAAACAAAAATTTTCACATATGAACCATGCTTATCGTCGCTTTCCAACATGCATGAAATATATTTTGAATTATATAGAGTTATGCACATTATACAAATACACCTTTTTTTCAACAATTTTCATGATTTGTTTTTTAAATGTTTGTTCGGGAGTGATCATTGATTCCTTTTTACCCAATGCACTATGAACGGGGCATTGAACGGTAGCATCATCTCGACTTCTGTTTTTTGGACTCATCTCCTCCCGGGGGCATTAACGATGAAAGAAAGATCTATTTCTTCATGTGCTATGTTGCAATGGGAGACGTGCACTAGTATCAATTTCAGGTCAACGAAAACATTTATCGATAAAATGTTGGCAACTACTGTAAATATTCATCTCCTGATTTTCGTGATGAATTGATGATAGATATAGGACCTGTAAGATGTAATATCGCCCTCGTACAATGTTTGCGTAAAGACCATGAAGACAGTCACCTTCGTTGCCATTGATTGATAATTAAAATCTGGGATATCGGCGCCTTATGCTTATCAATCATCGCGCAGTAAAGCTACTTCTAAATACAAAAAAAAAAAGGTTACCTCTGGATGCACAAGACAACCAAGTTGGACACCTGCTAGAGATTTTATAGCTTAATGCATGGTAAAGTAATTTACTGTGATTAATGTAATTTAAAATATCATATTTGTACATTTAATAGAGGCCTATTGACACGGTTCGCACATTTTTCTTTTCAAAACGTCGACTTTTTTAAAATTTCATTTATATGTAATTCATGTATGTACAGTAATTACAAATTAACCCATCCCTGTATGCTTCATATACCAATGACAGACCATGATGATTACAACATATCTATAATCGTAATCATCATACAAATATGAGTCAGAGTAAATATCATATATTCAGTTGTTCGTGATGAAATTCAAATTATCGCTCGACTGTTAAATGAGTAAAAATGCCATTGAACGTCATCAACCCGTTCTGGCACGTTATGTTTGTTTGGTTTTGATATAAAATTATTTCGTACTTATTTCCCGATTGTGTCATTGTGATAATTATCCGTTTATAATATAGGCGCTCATTGATAATAAATGAAACAAACTCAAAAAATAATAATTGACAAAAATTCGAACATTGATGAATGATTTGTAATTATTATTATCGATAATGATTTAACCGAAAATACGAACAGAATTTCAAGAATATCTGTATTTCATTAGGCATTTTGTGTATTTTGCAATGCTGGTTTCATAAAATAGTTTACATCAATACAAGGACTTACAAGACATGCAAGACGAAGGGGAATTTCCCTGTCTGCGCCCGCATGGACCACGTCGGCCCATCACCTCCAACTCAAACATTGTAAAAAAAAAGAACGTCAGATAAAAGAGGATTATCCATACCTTCAAAAGGAACTTGTAATAGTGTGTGTGTACTCTGGTGTAGGGACATAATGCGCATGTTCATCACCAGCTCATCAAAACATTATCACCACTAAAAACAAATAACAAACAAACTAACAAAACCAACTGACACTTGAAATATAATTATAACTGACTGTTTTACCATGAAGGGGGTGTTTTTTTTCCTATGCTACATGTATTCCTGCCTGTCGTTTGTTTACTGATTTATTTTTTAATTGTACGATTATGCAGCAGCTAGGAAAATTGCCTTTCTGACTCCCTACATCCGCTAAGTTTTCTTTTTGTTTCTTTTACATTTTCACTCTTTTCTTTGCTGTTCATATTGTTCATTAATTATTATTCATTTATTTATTTATTTGTTTATTGTTTGTTTATTTAATTATTTCATTATTATCATTATAATTTTTTTTTTTTTTTTTTTTTTTTTTGGGGGGGGGGAGGTTGTATCGTCTCATCCTTGTGCATGCAATTGTATATTTCAAATGATAAACAAATTGAATTCAAGTGACATGTGCAGGCAATTTATCAGAAGTGTATGCATGGGCATTCAATTTCATATTTGAACCACGGGGACATGGCCCTGGTAAGAGGGGTGCTGCGGGGATGCTGAAGCACCCACAAATTTTATTTGGGAGTGCTGCGTGGATCATTTTCCATAGGCAGCACCCCAGGTATTTTGGAAGATGTGTAAAAATGAAAAATAAATGTAATAAAAATTACCTTCATTTTGTAGTGAAATCCCCCTTTTTTGCTTTTCAAATTTCTTGGAACCAACTTGACCTAATTTTTGTAGTGAAAACCCCCTTTTTTTTGCTTTTCAAATTGACATCAGCACCCCCAGTCATAAATCGTTCCAAGGGTCCTGCATGAGGATATGTTTTATTGATAATACACTTACATCATTTATCATCATGATTATGCAGATAATTGAACAATTACGAACAATTACGAATATTTTCCTAATACAATAATTGATAAGTATAATTTCTTTAAAAAAATGAAAAGATTTCGTCTTCAAGATGACACTTGTAATGGGTTTAACCTTGTTGGTCATCTAACCATGGATCTACTACATGCCGATGTGCAAAATTCAATGTTATGTAATACGATCAGTTAATACCCAAATAAACCCAAAATTGACAATAGGAATGACATTCCAATGACCAATGTTTGTATAATTTCTGCTTTGTGCTCGTCCTTGGTTAGATGTTTACAAGCACGGAGTAGAAGAAACACATCATACCGGATCATGTACTAAATAGCAGAATTCCATAGCATCATGTCATTTCAGAATATATACTAGGTCTATAGTCTTTTATATGACCTGGTATTTTGGAAGAAAAAAAATCTAGAAATCTTAAATTGACCGTTCACACGAAGTCTAATATCACGATGTCGAAACGGTTTTGATCGGGTCACATAGGGTTAAAGATATTGACATTACATTGTGTTTGTCTACAGACATCTCATTTTAATGAAAACAAATAAATACATATGCCTACATGATAGCTGTAACCATGGATAACAATTCATTGTCGAGATCCACTATATCCATTTATCCGATACCATACAGAGAAAGGCGGATACTATGTTTGACTTAATCTTATCTTGCATATCTGATGAACAGACATATTTAACCTAATTAGGGTTTTGGTAGTATTTTTGTTGTTGATTCTGTTGTTTGTTTTTATTTATTTGTTTTTGCCTTTATTGATATGTGTCAGGCCACAGACACACAAACGAAACAGACTCCAGTCCGAAAAAAAAACTATTTCTTATTTTTAATGACATAATAGTCAGTTGATGACAGCGAGAGGCAGAAATAAACCACCCTGCTTGCAGCAGTAGACTGCGCCTGACCGTGTGTGCCATGTCTTGCATCTCTCGCGTGTGTGAAAACAGTACACAGATTACTCACTGTAATTAGACAACTAATTAGTGTCCTAATGGCTTTGGTACTCATCATTGCGGTCGATTATGTTCACAATGAATGTTTTATTGATGTTAAATGCTTGCTCTAGCTTTTCGGAGTCCGTTTCACTGACGATGATAGAATGGAATCACCATCCCTTGTGAGACTAGGGTCAAAACGCACCCCCCTCCAAAAAAAATAATTTCACATATATATAGTATGTCTCAATCAGGGTCCCTGGTTCAATATTGAATTGAATTAAATATGCTACAAACAACATCACACAGGTAGTTTGCAGAAATATCCTAATTATTAAGGTATCTGTCAGAGGCAAATCATGAATTAACTAAAAATGCTTTTACAATGATAACATGGCAACTGCAACTGATAAAATAACGATAAATGGATTATTTATCGGACGAGTGTTTATGCAAATTTAATATGAACCTCCCTGGTTATGAAATTGTACCCAGTTCTAAGGAAATGAAATGAACTCATTGGCAAACCATCGTCAAATATGAATCATAACTATAGAAATGACCACAAATATGTATAGTTAATTGGAAGGTGAACGTGTCCAATAAAGTGTAAGTTCAGTTAATTCCGGTTAGTAGTTAACACCAAACGAAACGATATATAAAAGCTAATCCAATTTTTTTTTATTTTAACCTCGGGGCCGGGTATTTTGGGAATTTCTAGAATCTGGTTTCGCGATGGTAGATATTTAGAAATAAAGACCCCAAAATTTCAAATAAAACAACTGAATCATCTGAATGTAATTCTATGGTCGTTATGCAAGTTCATAACGTCTAATACTAGTTTAGGCATTAACTCAAATGGTGGGACATCAATGCCTCCCGCGCAACATAATTATACATATCATGTTGAACATAGGCTTGCTCTAAATACGGCGGGGAATGCGAAACAATAAAGCCACTTTTTTCGCACAGATTATAACAATTATATCCAATGGGTTGTTTGTTGTGTTCCCTGGTCTATGATTAATGCAAAAAAACCTTGCGCTTTGTAGATAAATGAAGAACGGAAAGAACTGTCAGACATCGTATAGGGTGGATAAAATTCAAGATAATTATTAACAACTCTCCTGGCGTGAGTAGAGCGAGGCTACGCCGTAAAAAGTTAGCTCGTTGTTTAAGCCTTACACTCTAATCACAAGCCGTTTGAACTTTTTTTGAAATTGTTTAAACGTTTTTAAACAACCCGTTTAAATCCTTGAACAACTTGTTTAAAGCTTTAAACAATAGTCGTTTGAGTGCAGATGTTAAACATCGCGAGCTTGATATTTTAAACAGACAAGAGATTCACAAAACAAAGTTTCCCGTTTATTGATTAATAAACACCATACTGATCCTCTCAATCTTAAACCAGATTCTTGGTCACATATCTCCGTAATCACGCAGAAGTCCCTGTTGCTTGCCAGTTATTTCATCAGCACGATCTGTGGTCTGTCATGGCAGTCGTTACGTAATTACAATGCAATATCCTTGTTCGTTCCTGTTCAATTTAATGACGTATATCTACTTTTTTCTTATTTTTTTCTTGAGAAACTCTCAAAGGAGGACGAAGATAAGATTAAAAGATTGACCCAGTCTCATTAATACGTGTTAGATTGTGTCCGTGATCTAATTGAATATTGAAAGATGGAGATTGGACCGGCAGTTTGGCTTAAGACTTTTTGGAAACTCGTTATTTGTTATTATTTTTTTTAGTTGTCTTTGACCCAGCTCACTCACCCAGGCTGTTCTTTCTTTGACGCGTGCTTACCCCTCCCCTCCCCCTCTCTCCCCTCTTGCATTCCCTCTCTGTATTTTACTGCCCTTGTCTTTTCATTTTCTTTCTCCGATTCATCCTATATTTAGCAGTATTCATATTTGATAAAGATGTTTTGAAATAAGATCTCAGTTTTTAATATCACCAAGATTAAGCTGGAACATGAACTCCAATTTATTTGACAAACTTGCCAATTGAGGGGTACTGATACATGGTAATCTTGAAATAACCGTTGTCTCTAACCTTTTCATGAAATTCCAGGGACGAACTTCTTTCAGAAACCATATAGATATATATTTAGCAGCAAGGTTCATTTTGGCGACACCGTTGGGATTCTTCCAACTGCTTCTAGATTTTCCCTTATTTCGTCGGATATCCAGGATCTACTCTTACAATGGTGCTAAATTTGGATCGCATTCATGATATTTCTATTGTTTATAATTTTATCCTTTTTTGGCAGAGAGACAGGTCGTTCAGATGATGACTTTTGGCAAAGAACTAGCTGGTCTCTGAAAAACCTTGAAATCATTAATTCATGTAATTTGTATTCGTATTTGTTTCTACTATGCGCATTAAAAAGTTAGACTTGTTCAGCATGTGACTTCATTTTGGGTGAAATATTCAACTAGAAGTGAAGTTTCCGAAGTTTTATCGTCCTGGACCATGCTTGACCAGTGACAAATCAACATGGTCATCTATGATCTTATAAGACTGTTATACGTAGGCCTTGGTCCACTCTTATGTAGCAAATCTTATATTAAAGTATTATAATGGAAGGAAATATGAGCCAAACATTTTGAAGGGCCTGACATGACGGATGGAGCAATATATATAAATCTGAATTCTAAATGGATTTTGGTGTAATATTCAGAAAATTATATAATATTCCACTCTTACCTTATGTTTTCCTTTCCTTTCATTTCTTCTCCCTTTTCTGCTGGTCTTGAATCAGGGGGGGGGGGCACCATGGCCTACAAGCCCCCCCCCCAACTGTATGCCAATGCAGTTCATGTTTAATCTGTATATGTATACAACCAACAATGTTCATATTCTTCCTCTAACGAAGGTCGCTCAACTATTTTTAGATGTCAACTTGGTCACCTGTTCACGTGTATCATAACTCGTACTGTTTTCACTTCAGAAATGAGACTCTGATTGTTATTACCCTAATTAATCATCACACATGAACTTGGTCTAACCCTTCTGCATGAACAACAATATCATGTGTCAGAGAAGAAGACTATCCTGCACATGCTGATGTTAAACTAACCAATACTTTCCTGGGGGCCCTTTACACAAAGCTTAGCAATCTTCGTACATTTCTTACGATTGATTGCAATGGCTACAATATTCAATTTATCGTAAAAATCAAGCTTACGATTAATCGCTAACCTTTGTGTTACGGCCCTGGTCTGCCTATCACCCTATGCCCACTAAGAAATAGGGGTTCGCATTTGAACCATAGGGGTTGGTACAGTAGCAGCACCACAACTGCCAAAGGGGTGCTTAACGAGTGTAATAATACTCATTTGTGAACCTTTAAGAGTGCCAGTCCGTCTAATGCCAATTCGTCCAATTGCCAACTCGTCTATTATCATTTAGTCTAATGCCATTCCGTCTAATAACCAGTTGGTCCAATAGCTATTTAGTTCACATACCATTTCGGTCTAATTGGACTAAGTGTTAAATTGTGCAAAATCAATGAAAATGAAATGGATATTAGACAAACTGGTTATGAGACGAAATGGTCATAGATGAAATGGTGATTAGACGAAGTGATGATTGAGCCAAATGGTCAATGGACCAAATGGTTGTTAGACGAAATGTTGATGGACGGAATGGCATTAGACTGAATGAAAGTAGACCATGTGGTGAGTGGACGAGTTGGCAGGAGACGAATTGGCAATTTTCCTAGTTAGCGACGTGAGGCTGCTATGCACCCTAACACAGTACAAAGTTTAACCATGTAATAAAGGTGCACATTTGAACCTTTTTAACGTCGAGTATTGTGCACCATGAAAGGTGAAAAGTTGCATCTTTTAGGGTGCAAACGAGCCTTTCTTGGTGCAAATAATAATAAAAATGCGTTTTTACACTTTTTTTCCACTCTCAGTGCAAGATTATACCACAAAGGTGCTACCCGTGTTTCATTTTTGGTGCAAATAATTCTTAGTGTGCATAGCATTATTTGGCCATATTATGATGCAAACTTCTTTACCATGATCGGGAATATTGTCGCGACCCCCTGATCCATCAAATAAGAAACAGTTTGGGGGTTTCCCAAGCTTACACGCTATCGCTGTCTTATCACCAACATGGCCATAAATGGGAGTTTGCTGGCTACGTAAAACGAATGTACCACGTTCAACATGATGTTCAAAGAGAAAGCCTGGATTTGGATAACAGTATACGGTTTACAGATGAAATTTAAATGATAATAAGCTTCATTTCACAGACGAACAATTTCTGATCAGGCCTGATGCACCCTGTTTACTTTGAAAGCACCTTCTCCGTTCCCTCAAAATACAATTTTATTGCAGTAATGAACTGGAGTTATTTTCAAGGTGTAAAGTATAGGCCTTAGTTGCATAAAACCCAAAGGGTTAATGCCTAATATTACATGTTGCTATGTCTGGTATAAGCAATATTTGAGTTCCATCAGTAATTTTAGCTTCAGCCGTATTTTGGTGTAGCTATGTCTAGTCTGCTTGGCAAATCCTTCACTCGAGTAAAGGGTCTGAATTGCAGCCTACTCATGCCTTGTGTACTGAATGCCCTCATAGCAACTTTTGTATGTGCTAGTCTTTGCGTGGAGACACACTTGTTGATCAAAGTTTCAATCAGGGTCTGTGCCTGCAGACTACGCTTTGCCCGCCTTGGCCGCCTTTTCAAGAACTTTTTGAGAATCTTGATATATTCACCTCCCATGCCTCTCGCTTGCTGAACCAGTTTGTAGTTTGTCACTGTCAGTGAATGTTGTGGTCAGGCACCTAGCCAGTTGATTGCTTTCAACAGTCCTTCTGGCTGTCCGATGTGTCAGTAATGGCATAATGAGATTCACATATCACACTATTAACACCGGAATCATCGAATTATGCTCTGTCCTTTTTCCCCCTGTATCCAAAAGGAAGACACGGGAATGGCAACTGTCCAGGGGAAAGCGAGAAGGTAAACCGCCAATCCTTCCATTGCCAACTTGTGTACTCATCACACGGTTTACCTTCATTTAGTCTAATGACGTTCTGTCCTTTAATACTTCGTCTAACAGCCATTTGGTCCAATAATCATTTGGTTCAATAATCACTTCGTCTAATCACCGGTATCGTCTGTGACCATTTCGTCTCATAACTAATTGGCCTACCCATTTTATTTTCATTTATTTCTCCCATTTAACACTTAGTCCAGTTAGAACAACTGGTATGTGGACTAAATGGCTATTGGACCAACTGGTTATTAGACAAAATGGTGAGTGAACGAAATGGCAATTGGACAATGTGGATAGTGAACGAACTGATGGTAGACCAAATGGTAGTAGATGAGTTGGTAATTTGACGAATTTGCATTAGACCAATTGGACATGTTGGAAATACAGCGAGAAAATATCCGTGTCCCATTTAAAGCGAAAGGATTATCACGCTCCATGGATATACATCTATTAGTTTTCATTAGTTGACAAAATTAGTGATATCTGCACCGCGCTGATAATCATGATAATTATGTTCGTTATACAGACGTACTTGGAAGTGTCTAATATTTTATAATCGTATATTTTGCTATATAATTTGAAATTGCGAATCGTCAGAAAAGAGGATGTGGCTACAACTTACGGCAAGATTACCACTGCAGTGGCGTACAGAGGGGGGGGGGGCTTAGGGGCGTTTGCCCCCACCCCCCCCCCCAAAAAAAAAAAAAAAAAAAAAAAAAAAAAAATCACGACTAACTTAAAAGGAAAGAGAGGAGGGTGAGATACGACATTATTTTCTATATATTATGTCAAAATCTATCACAAAATTGGATATTTGTAATTGAAATATAGATTTTTTGCTCGTTCGCTTCGCTTGCTCGCAAATCTTTTTTGAATAACCCGATACGTCATATCTAGCCCCTGCAAAATTGTTGAAATCATTACGCCACTGATAACCACCGGTGTCTCTGGTTTTTGGTTTCCTAGTTATACTGTAAGTCATGTTGTCAAAGACGTCGACCCATGTTGCGGATCGGAGGGGGGGGGGGCAAAACTTAAAGAAAATATTGTTTTGGAATTTTGTATCTTCTAGTAGTCTTCTAACGCCAAGTTATTGTTCTTGTTGTTCTTCTTCTTTTTCAATCTTCTTTTTCTTCTTCTTCTTCTTCGTCTACTCCGTCTTCATCATCGTTTTCATCTGCTTCTTCTTAACTGATTGACGTGCAAGCGGCTATTGCCATGATTGCCATTAATTAGCACGTTCAGCCTAATACGTTCCATGATAATTAAACAATTTAAACGGTAAGGACCACACGCAGATGAAGTGCTAACCAAATTAAAATGTTTTTTTAAAACTACATGGTCGATTGAATATTTTTTTTATTACGAGCTAAACATTTTCAAATATTTGCTTTTTTAACAAAATTTTAACACTAAGCGATCATTTTCATTTGGTTCTATTAGAATAATTTATTTTTTTCGGGGGGGGGTTCTTAAAATTCATTTTTCGTAAGAAAATATATATTAGATATATTTACTCTAGTCCATGTAATATCAGATGTGTTTTGACCAACTTTGTATATTTTTATAAGTGTTCTTGCAAGGTTTAATCATGTTAATCAAAACGTAGGAGACGCTTCCCCCTCCCTCGCATTTGGAGGACTTTTGAGACTGTTTTGCTTTTCAAAATAATTTTCGTAATTCACGGGAGAGTCACGTCTTTAACTTTGTTAACCCTATTTTCTCATGAACTGATTAACTGATACTGATTAACAGTGTCGAGACTAATGCTAAACTCTAAGCCTCACTCTTCTTTTCTAATAAATTTCTCGTTTCATTTCCTTTTATTTATGAATCATAACTAGAACAAAAAAATGCATGCAGTTTATAAGTAAATTACTTTCGGTAAATTAAATTTTAAAGAAAGTAATCACAGTACACTACAATCATGCATGGACTGTATTTAACAGCGTTAATTAGTACTAACAGGGAGGAAAAGTGAGTATCAGTATCGATTAATATCGATCGGTATTCAAAGGCAAAACACAACAGCGGCCTCACACTTTTGTCGCTAAGTTGTTAGACAAAATAGTTTGGCATGCCAATTATATTGATTAATGGTTAATAAAATGTTCCTAGTCTAGTTCCAGGCCGAGATGAGTTAATAGCAGAAGTATCAAGGGCAGTGCAGAGGCTAGTCTAGTTCTGGACTAAATAAATGATTTTGACTGACCGAAGTAAAAAACGTCATGGGGACTTGACGTTTCAAGACGGCAAATATACGTTTCTCCGTCTTCTGCGTATTAATGGCTTCATACATCATGTACATGTTATAAGAATAAACACAAAAGCGAGGAAACAAAGCTTGTCTGGTTTGCACTTTTCCACACACCTTTGTTGAATTTGTGAACATTTTCAGTATTAATTTTTTTTCTGTAGGGGGGGGGGGGAGCTGCCGACTAGGCAAGATAACGTATTTCACCGTGTCGAGTTTTCGCATTTACTACGGGGAAACTCTCTACAACGCATTGATTCCTTTGGAAATGCAATTAAAATCACACTCACGACAATGGAGAGCTAAGAGGCTTTGTCGAAAGTTGGTGGACTAGGACAGCAGGCCATTCGAAGATTTGCTCCGTTATCCAGAGTCAAGAGATTCCGATGCTGTCCCTGTCCACCAACTTTCGATAATAGCCTCTCGTCAGCTCTCTATTGTGATTTGGCTTGCATTTTTCAAAGGAATTGGTGCGTTGTAAAGAGTTTCCCCGTAGTAAATGTAAAAAGTACGGAATTGGGTTATGAAGTCGTCATGGCAAAATGAAAATAACTCCCCATGTCTTTAAGTCGATGGCATTTTAAAGGCTTCGTAACATTATCACACTCGACTGAATTAAAAATATTTAGCATGTGTTCTGTGGGAACGTTCTCGTCCTGTCAACGCAAGTCCCTACCTGTGCGCGCCATGCCTAATGACGGACCAAGCAAAAATGGCTTTTAGAAAAAAATTGATGAAATTTAATATGATAAATGTATTACACAGTGAGACTTCGTATTGTGCCCCTACCCCCCCCCCCCCCCACCCTGAATTTTGGTCCAATACGCTGTTGCTTGTTCATAACGAAAATATGTGGAAATCGCAATAGTTATAAACGCCTCATCGTATACGGTAAAGTGTACTTGGACATTCGCATTTCTTGCACTCATAATTAGCCAACCACTTTTCAAAAATAACTTTCCCAACTGTTACCGTCAATCCCTTTCAGTCCATGATTAAAGGGGGTTGACCGATCCCTCTCGCCGGAACCTCGGGCCTGGTTTACACCTATCATCCCCCACCCACCACCGTCCCCAATATCAACAAACGCAACTCCTTCTCATTCATACCTTTTCGGTCATAATTTCCGATATTCTTTAAGCCCTCTTTAAAAATGTGATCATCTAAATATAGCAAGCTATCAATGCTGATATCCGTTAACAGGGATTGATTTGCAGTCAGTCGGTGAAAAAAA
Source organism: Lytechinus pictus (assembly GCF_037042905.1). Classification (NCBI taxonomy): domain Eukaryota; kingdom Metazoa; phylum Echinodermata; class Echinoidea; order Temnopleuroida; family Toxopneustidae; genus Lytechinus; species Lytechinus pictus. The sequence goes on from NC_087261.1 coordinate 7,407,440, forward strand.
CTTACCAGAATATAGCCATGATGCCAGGAGGGTGATGACCATGACACCTGTTGCACCCGATAGGTGTGCATGAATGGGGTTCGGATATCATAACCCGAATGATAAATGTGTTTATTATATCCTTTTACCTTGTCTATCACTTCATTCCAATCAAGTGTCATACATCCGTCACCTATTCTGACAAGCATACAAGTCCTCAATATTCTTTTTTTTTTATTTATGTTATGATTATGTCCCATGTTTTTTGTTAATTTAGATGTAGCGCCTTACTTAAAGTGTGCATTAGAAATACTTATCATTATTTTATTATTATTATTATATTATTATTTTTATTATTATTATTATCATCATTATTATTGTTATTATTGTTAATATTATCATTCTCCCTATAACATAAAAGGTACAAGTTAATATATAGATTTTGTTGACTTGTAACTGAAAATAAAATCGATTGTAACATTGTCTATATGGGGCGGGCAAGACGACTGAAAGTAGAAGATGATATTACGTCAGTTTTATTTTTTAGATCTAAATGAAATACAGGAATAGTATAGTGTCCCACGGGTACCTCTACTTTATTACTTTGTACACATTTATTTTATCTTTACTTTTCTCCCGCTCCCCATCTTGTTTGTATTCGTGTTCCCCTACTACTTGAAAGATAATAGGGGCGTCCACCCAGTGCGGCAGCCCCCCTTCTGTGGCGCCCGTACCTCTTCTATTCGTTTTACACGGGCTTCATAGATGTCACATGGTAATTCCACCTTACAATAAGTGACAGACCTTTTCCTATATATCAGTGAAACCATGGAGCTATAGCTCTATGGTGAAACCGTGTATTACCATGGCAATCGGGTTGAATCTCAACGAAAAATATTTTCTCAATTTTCTCATGCTATATTTTTAAACGGAATGGGTATTTGTATGACCTATCTTAGCAGGGATCCATATTCACTGATCTGCGACCGTGATCTGTGACTGGAGAAAATAATGGGTCAATCATTATTCTATCATTCAGATGCATATTCTATGCGGTATAAGATCCGATAGTGAATTCGCTCAAAATGAATAAAAAAGTTACTACTCTTAAACTAGATAACACATCAGAAGGGCATTTATCAAAATTCATATATTCATATATATATATATATATATAAATTATTCTAATCAAATATTATGAAATTTGTGGAATTCTTCACTTTTGATAAGAATCTTACTATCTTCTGTGAGAGCCCCTCAAATATGAATATATTTTTTATGATTGGCATTGAAGGATGCAAATAATCAATTACCAGGGTAATAGACATACTTGTAATCAGACATGCCAGACCGCCCAGACATATTCTAATTCTTTAGATAGATACACTATGGAAAACAAAACAATAACAAATCAGTTTTTGGTCTTTGGTTTTACTTGCTGCCCCCTCTGATTATCACTCGTCCCTATCTTGCCTCTCCTTATTGTTATTGTCTATTTTCGCCGTCTACCCAGCATGCCTGGTAACCCCCAATATTCCGGCTTAAAAAAAGGAAACTATTAAAGGCTCAAGGCCCACCTAAATCAATGAATGGCTGAATGAAAACACATATTCAATTGGAACAATATCCATAGTGTTATGACATGTCGAGTATATCGTTTGCTGTGCATTGTTCAGGTGTGATTTCGTACTCTGTTTTAACAAAACCCATGTAGTCTATTCATGTCTTTTTGTGATCCCGGGACCCCAATTCACATTTTGACCTAGAAATATCGTCAAATTCACAACTTCTCCCATGTCCGTATCTCTCGACCTTCAGTCGGTTTTTTATCGTTGTGTTTCCATTGGATTTTCAAAACGACACGTCTTCAGTAAATCGTGGAAGTTGATAAAACAATGAAACTTGACTTTCAATATTGGTGTAATCAGCCCCCGCCCCAATAAAGCAAGGGGTCAGAACGTGTGGGGAAAATATGGGGAAAATCGCGAGTTAACTAAGCGAGCCAGCGTGAATCTACTTATGATAAATCTAACTTTGTGTTATTGATATTATATTTGGGAAATAATCCCATACTGCACATTCTTTTCTGTTTATTTCTATTCTGTGCGTCAAGGCTATCATCATTGAAGTGGGAATGAGAACGAGACTTTTTTCTTTTATCAATGTTATTGTATTTGCTGAAATATCGCCATCATATTTACACATACCACATACAATATACATTCCATCATAGAGAGATATTAGGTCAAGGGATTCCCAAGGTGAATAAACCAATATTCTGCCCAAATAGGGGTGATTTAATCCACCCGCCGAGGACCTTTCTGACCTCACAGACCCGACTCCTACGGGAGCCGGTGGCACGTCGTCTTTTCATTTGTTTGTATCGTATCGGGAAGAAGAGACGTGCGGTTATTCCAGGCACGGTGAACATTCTTCTCCTTCCCAACTCCATCTCCTTGCTTCATCTTGATCCAACACCAACGCAACATCCTCGAGGATAACTTCTGTCTCTATGATTGTGTTTCGTAGTCACTATCATCCAATACGATGTTATATGGTCATCGGATGTAGCACTTGACGCCATCGTAAGTAGTCATATTCGATAATTTTTTTTGAATAGGTATATAGTCTCCCCCATACCCCTATACTCTCTTTTCCCTTTATTTGTATACGTTTTCAAGTTTGCCGAGCTTTTGGCCCACGTTTGCAACACTCGAAGGTATAACATGGATAAGGAATTGTCATGGACTCATGGAGTTAGCATATTCGTTGAGAGTTCGATGTATGAGGCGACGCCCTTCTTGCACGGAATATCGGGAGTGAATCTGTAGTGATGTCACGAAAAAATCAGTCAGCGAAATGCCGGGGCGAAATGATATGAATACTACTTGTTTTAATCCATACCATTATTAGAGATTTTTTTGGTCATTGTTGGTGTTGATTTTGTCTGCCAATTTTTCCGGGTCATTTGGGACTAACTGCATGGGGGGGGGGGGGGGAAGGGTGCCCTTTTTGCATTGGATCAACATGACCAAAGTAGGAGTGTTGATGGTACGTTAGCAATACCAGTTACAATGCCAGCTAGGGAAGGAAGGAAGGGAAAGGGGTGTGATAATTATCACGGTTGATTCTATGACGTCGTCTGGTTGCCATGGTTGTTGACAAATGGAATATCGTTTGTTTTGGAAGTTCAGTTTAAAATAATTACTTTTACAAAACTCTCTGGGTCGTGTAAATTTATATTTATTTTGATCCAGCTCTCGGGTAACCAGGGTACTTTGTTACACATCCAGGTGAATCAACAGATAACTTCCACCCACTTTCCCCTCGTTATACGTTTTGTTTAGTGTAATTTCAAAGTCATTAGGGTAAACTAGACCGAGTATCAACTGCATAGCTCTGTATGCTGGAACCAGACAAGAAAAAAAAATCTTACTCGACAACCCACGGTCCAGGCTTGAGTTTCAAAGCACCTAATTCAGTTTGCCTAGCAACAAATTTGTTGTGGCAAATAACAAAAGAAGAAAGTGGATGAATGTCAATGCTGGTGAATGTGGTCAATGTGCCAATATTCTTATATTTATCATGTTCATGAATTTCTGCATTTCTTCCATCATTTGAGTATATATATGTAATATCAATTTATCTAAAGTTATTTGAAGTGTTTTTCTGAAAGGATGCAAGCGTGTTTTGAACTATAAACGCGTACGAACAAGGCTGATTCTGGTCTGAAAAGTGAGCATCAAGTCAACATGATAATAAATGCCACCTTCAGAACCCCGCTACCTTTGTACAAACATCCTTTGGAAAATGCAAGTAATTGGGTCTGGAGTTTCAAATAAGTTTTGTCCTTACTTCGGGTCGAAGTATAAGCAGTTAAATAGCCCTATTTAATTGAAATTATTTCTACAACCCCTATACATTTTTATCTTTTGACACGGTCCACAAGATATTATTGATGCACTATCACAGGATATTCATCGTTCTGAGTACAAATGAATGGATCAAACCTTGAGATTTTATAAGCTGTTAAACAACCCTTTTTTATTGTCATTTTGTCGTTTCTGGAATAATCCGATTTGTTGAGATAATATGATGGAAATGTCTTTTAATCTTCAGTCGTCAATAACGGTCCATATATCTTTTCGAATTTCGAAACCTCGACAGACGGGAAAAGTTTTTTTTTTAATTATTGAACGGCTACATAATTCGATTAAGAGGCCCTACCTATTAAAATGTAACAAGAAAGGCACTGGCATAGATCATGGAGGTAAAAAGGCTTCCATGATATTATCATTCCTTTTTCCCTCGTGTCTAAAAGGTCATTTTATACAAATGTCATGCATGCATAGGCCTTTATTTTATATCTCAAACGAGGAGAATACCAAGAAAATATTTTTAATCGTGCCTTAAAATTATTGATAAATCGTTTATAAACCTACAAGTTCATGAAGTTACATAAACTTCATCCACATTTACTTCCCTGCAGGTATTACAGAGCAGTCCGTTTAAAATGAGCAACTATGTAATAAACACTATTTCTTTTATGCGCCAATCAATGAAAACTTTTATTTCAAGTATTACTGCAGATACTGCTTAACCCACCCCTTGCTTACTAATATATCAGAAAATTCGTCTTCCGTTGGGGTAATTTTCCCAATGAGGAACGATCTTCCTTCGATTCATATTATTATGTTATTTCATCTAGCTATTAAATTAAGCCAAGGTAACATTTTATTACGTTTCCAAGGTTTATATTTCATTCAAAGGTCGCGTATTAAGCATGAGCATGCCTGATAGATCAATTTTCAATATTTACATAGACCGGTAGAAAGGTTTTGAATCGTTAGAAATAGAAATAATTTTAGCGCCATTTCTTCACAAAGAGTGTATGTATTCTGATCCGAATCGGTTGCAGCTGGAGAAACAGACTCAGACGTTAGTCTTGCTTAAAATCTTTATAATTTTCTTGTTCTTCTCTTGGAGTGCAGTAAGATATAAGAGGGAATTTCAAGCTTATTGCATGACTTAAAATTAGTTGATGTCGGGGGTTCGAGGTTGGGTGTTTGGGTTAATGTCAAATGTCGGTTCGAGACGCAATTTTTATAATTATGATCAAGAATTGAAACGCGTCTTTGAAACATTTAGCTCTCCCCCACTCTGTCTTCTTCTTCTTCTCTTACACACAAACTCACACGCACACACATTTATTAGCCCCATAATGAATTAGTTTAGTCGGGTTATCCTTTGTTATATTTGCCATCGTGATAATTGATTTGATATTTTGTGTTATCACAGGTATGTCGGAAATAGCCACCTGCATGAACCTCGTATTTTCAGCCCAGCTAGGGCGGATCCAGGATTTTCCTATAGAGGGGCATATTTAATTATTGCCTAAGGAAAATTTGACAGACAAAACAAGTTTTCAATAAAAAAGACATATTCCTAATGAAAATGTTTGGTGTGACTCTCAAAAGGGGGGGGGGGTCATATTTGTGTATGAACGACATATTCATATTAGAAATATTGACTAGGACACTCAAGGGGGGCAAGGGCCAGAAATACCCCCCCCCCCTTCCCTGGATTCGCCACTGTTTCAGCCCAAAATATTTAAAGAAATCACATTCGAATGAGACTAGACAGCCGTGAGAACTGAACCAGTGTCCGATTGTTCTGCTCACTCCGTGTCCCCTAAACTTTCGTACGCCATAAATCTAGCAACAATAGTTACCATGGCAACATGCTGAAGGGTACAAATTTGAGTGCAATGGTTTTGACACCGATCCGATCCCGAAAACTCATTGCCAAAGTTGAGATTATTCTATTCACCCAAAAAGGCTAAGATATTGATGTCTTAGAAGGAAATAATATGGTTTCCTTATTACATGCAAACTTTTTTATAAGACTGTTTCCGGCTGTTTCTCTAGCCGATAATTTGATTATATGCAGTCTAGAAGCAGAAGTCCGGATATATTTGTTAGTTACTAATTTTGGTTAACCATCATAGGCTTAACAGAGTTATTATTTTAGGTATGAGCTGTCACTTGCGCTATCTAAGGGGGCTATGTCCACATTCCGTGTTGACAGCCGAAATAAAAAAAGAAGTTTGTGTGATAGAATACATCACTACCCCTTCTACTCAGTGAAATATAAAACAAACATCGAGGTTTTCTTGTACAGTTACTATGCCCCTTCGCAATAAGTGATGGCGAGCCAAAAAATAAAATCAGATTTTCCTCTTTTTTTTGGGGGGGGGGGGTGGGTCGTCACATTTTGTTCTCAACTACTCTGTGAGCATATATAGCTATGAATCTGCATAAATATCAAACCCTTTTATCTTTATCAACATCATCACTATTATAATTTATTGTGAACCAAGAAATAACTTATTTATCTTTCAAACTTATGATCGTAATAAAAAACGTGGGTGGGTGACATCATCGACTTTCTAATTTATATTACAGGTGGAGCATAAACTCTTCACTGTTGTGAAAATCAGTGAAATTTTTAAAATGCTGTTGCTTTCTTATTTTTAATCGGATTTTGATGAAAGTTTCTGCGTTCATTTCATTTTTTTCTATTCATTTTAACAACTTGTTGTAAACACTTTAGACAGTTTGCGAAGTTTCCGTTCCTCTTCTCTGTCTCACGCCCCCCACCTTCCCTCTACTCCTCTCTCCCTCCCCACCCCCCCCCCTCTCAACGATCCCCCTTATTCTCCTCACTTGCGTTTTACATGAGGCCTCAATCGATCCTTGATTTGTTAATTATACTTTCTCATAGCCTTCTCCGAATGTCACATAACGAGCAATGTGCTAATTCGGGTGTGGTTTACTGCCCATTCAGTACATATCTTATTTTAAACTTAAGAAAAAAAGGGCAATGTGACTCCACACAATACTCGAGATCCTTGAATCGGATTTCTGTTTTCATCGAAACTAAATTAAAGCTCTTTGGAGGTAAAAATAATAAACTACATTAACCAATCACTTTTCAAAGATTCGACTTAAGTTAAAATTTCACTTGTAGTACATTATATCCTTTCCTGAGTTCAAGTATATTTTATTAGTCCAAGTACATGCGGCAAGTGTGTGATTAAGATAACTCAATCACGGAGATGAAGACTTCATGATGTTATTGTTTTATTTGAATATACTTGCGAATAACATAAGTAAAAAAAAAACAATATACAAAATATTGTAGTTTTTAAAACGATATACATTGTAACCTGATATCACGATTTTAAAATAAGCTCGACAGTCGTACATTTTCCCTTGAATACCAGAGTTGATTTACAACCATGGTATGCACGGCACAGTATAAAAACAATATGGTGTTAAATATAACACCGATCGGTGTTATAAGAGCACCATACCATAAGGTGTCAAAATGCACAAAGGAGATTAAATCTAACGATCAAAATGTGTTGCACTAACACTAAAGTGTATGTGTTAACCAAAAACCAATGGGTGTTTAGCTGACACCATGGCATGAACTACCACTAGTGTCAAATGATTGACGTGGTCTTCTCCAACACCAACTGGCATGGCTAGTGTAGATTTTGCAGTGCATCAGGACTATTAATTTTTATAAAGAAAATGACCTTGAGTTTTCTCTACTACTTTCGATTTTTTTTTTTTTTTTATAATTGTATTTTAGTTGTTTTTTGTTACAAATGTATGCCTTCCTCCCGGAAGGAAAGAAAATATGAATCTCCAATACATGCATCCTTTCATCGAGCAGCCACAGAAAAGCCACAATTTCGTTTTCCGCTTTTCGATGAAATATTTATTTTTCATAATGCGAAATATTATGACGAAATATTTGGGTGAAATACCATGCATTCCTGCGATTTCAAGGTTTGATGAACAGGTAAAGCGAGATAGACTGACACAATGGGCGGTTATTCATTATATGCTAGGGTCCGTTGCCCCCTTTTGATTTGGTGTAGAATCTTGATCATATCGGCGTTGTCCTGGCAGTCATTGACATTGCTGTTTAAAGGCCACACTGCAAAAACTCCGGTGTTGATTTAACACCAACCCGGAATCTATATATGTCCACACCAGAGAAGCATTGAAACAACACCAGTTTGGAATTAAAACCGATGCTGTTTTAATACTAATTGGCGTTGGTATTGTTAATATGATCAATCATTTTCTTTAAACACCTATCTGGTGTTTGACCAAAACGAAACTGGTGTTGTTTAACACTTCTCTGGTGTGGACATATATAGATTCCGGGCTGATGTTAAATCGGCACCAGAGTTTTTGCAGTGCAAGTCAACCCTCACTGAAAATTCGTTATGATTCGATGTGAAATAAAAAGTCAGGCGGGGTATGTAAAATGAGGAAAACGTTGATATCACATATTCGCTTTTTAAATTTCGTTTCGGTATCGTGTAATATGGGTGACATAAACGCCTTCATTTTCCGAATAAACAATTTTTCTATACTCTATACTACTAAACTAGTACTACTCCTACTACTATTTCTTGTACTACTCGGGGGGGGGGATACATGGGGGCTGGCGTGATCTAGCGCCCGAATCGCTCACATAAGAGGGCTCTAGAAACTTTGTAAAAAAGAGCACTGGAAATCCCCATTCATTGCAATGTTGTAGATTTAGGCAGTAAGTTGTGAAAATACACACTGAAAATAAAATTATTTTATGCCTGCTGCTGCTACTTCTACCACTACTACTAATGAAGATAATGATTGTTGTAATAATTATATTCATGATATAATGGTAATACTTAAGTTTGTCGTTATTTCTTTCGATTCGATTTCTCGAAAATGAGGAATCACGTTTAACTCAAGAAATAATTGCCCATATCACTGCAGATGATGACCCATTTAGCTGTACGTGATAAAATTCCCAAACGGCCTGCTGTGGATAGGTTTATCATTGGTTGTAATACAGTGAAATCCCTTTGGTTGTAACATCATCCGATTGTCTCTTTTCATCCTGTGGTGTTCTGAGGGCGTTGTCCCGTAAGCATACTCCTCTCCTGCTGTCACAGTACCATTCTCAAAGAGTCGTGATGGCTGATGGGGTAACATGATAGCGACAGTCCACTCATTAGCAGTATCACTTGCAAGCATCACCTTTATTGTTTTTATTTCAATTTGAAGTGCCTTGCCCAATAAAAGCCCCCCCCCCCCCTCCATCCCATCCCCTCACCTTACACAAACCACGAGCTTATATACCGTCGACAATATTCATATATATGTTTTTTTTAAGGAAATGGTTGACCTTACAATGCCAAGACATATTACTAATTAAGAAATATTAGCCGCGGAAGGAAGTATCGTCTTGTATCCATGTGAAGTGTTCATCTGAGGGCCTTCGAATTAAGGACTCTTGTCAATATATTTATATATTCATGAAGTTTCAACTCTTGCATCATTACGTTGTTAAGTGACGCTATTTCATATGAGGGAAACTATATATGACATGCCACTTTTCTAGCACCTTCGAGAGACTGAAGATGGGATATGATTAAATCCTTCAATTATAGAGGCAAAATGAGGGAAATAAAAATATGTGAACATTCTGGAAAACCCCTTCTCCTGTTTCCCTATTTTCATACACTAAAAATAGTTCATACTAAGCCAGAATCAGTTTTTAATATTTACAAGGAAGCAGTTTGATCATACAATATCATTTTATAGTTCTTTTTTTATAGGCCTACATCATCGACATTATATATTACACGACATCTACCATTTTTCAAAGAGTTATTTGATGCTCGAAATATTTAGGCCTGTATAGTCCGTACAGTGCCAAATTAAAGAGTCTTACATAGTCATGGATATTCCATAACTAATTGGCCTCCGCGCCGTACGCGCACAAACGTTCCGTAACTATCTTCTAAACCAATAAACTTGTACATACCGTTTTCATTACGTTCGTAAAAGATGGCAATCGTTTGTGGCACGTTCGTTGTACGTTGTATTCGTAATGGTAGAAATAACATGTGTCGGAGGCAAATTTGGATTTTTATCATTAATGTTTAAACATTGATTGTATACGTTTTTCAATTCATCCACTATTTGCCCTAAATACACTATACACCTCTTTGAACCCTTTTCTGACAAGTCTGCACAACGTTTGCACAACATTGCGAAAGCAAATTCGCAACGGATAGCCAACGATGATTTGGCATATTCCAACCGACTTCAGATTTCACAAAATGCTCAGATTCTGCACTTCGCTTGTGTTTTAAAAAGAAAAAAGAAGTCACACAGGCATGACAGACAACTCTGCTCTCCCAATCAAATCGTTTCCATGACATTCTTACATGATATGAAATAAAACGTATTTTAACTTTCGTCTCCCTTCTACCATGTCTACTATCTTTTATCGCGATTTAGGGTCCCATTTTTTATGCTGCCTTACCAATTCTTCATATACACTTAATGGGAAATTCCTTTCTCAAACTTCCACTCTCCCTTTTTCATTCCCAATCAGACAATATTATTTCCCAAGAGAAAAACAACAGACAGAATAATATGGGTATACAGAAAAGAAGAGAAGATACGTGCTGAAGAAAAAAAAAATCAAAAATGAAAAAGAAAAGTTTTTTTTATCCGTCGGGTAAAAATGGATATGTCACTTGTGATTACACTCAGTGACTGTTGGATATTTGGCTGTACTCATACACATTTATATTATATTTGTACTCTTGTCGTATAGAATCCTTGTAGATTTAATAGAGACGGTATTGGGGAAGTTTTGGATGCGATCTAGTCAAAATTTGACCAATTATTAATCTTTGTTCGAATTTGCCATTGTTGCCAGAGATTTTATTTGTAGGGACGTACCCTGACATTTAGTTGATTTGGGGTGAATTTTTATTTTATTTGTTTTATTTATTCATCATTTTATTTATTTGTTTATTTATTTATCTATTTGTATATTCGTATAATTTTTTTTTTTTGGGGGGGGGCATAATGCCTATAATCGATATATTAAATCACACAGAATATCCCAATAGCGATGTAAAGCGTGGATCTGTGGGATTTGAGGACACGTTTCCTCAACACGAAATTCACAAACTATTTGACAGACGACCTTAGCCCATTTTTTGTTGCCTGTTGCTATGGTAACAGGGTGATGATAGATCAAAGCCTAAAGGGATATTTACACGTATTAGCGGTCATCGGTCAAGTTTAGTTTATTTGCGGGTGGTATGGAAGAAGTTATTTGCGGAGATCCGATCATCTGAAACTTTAGCCGAACTTTCAGGATTGGGAAAAATTGGATGTTGACAGAAACAACTGGAAAGATTTGTTGCCTTACAGGTGATGCTCAATGAAGACAGAAAAAAAGTGTGGGTCTATCATGGTATTTGAAAGGATTTGGGGGCAATATCACTGTATGACTTATGTTCATCTTGTTTGTTTGCAGAATTTAATTCAGTTCGTTGAGGAAAGTTTAAGAATTGATCGATTGTTTAGAAGAAGAAGATTCATAATTAATTAGGCGTAGGATTAATTCTTAGGATTCTTAACGGATATTGCTACATAGGTTAATTTCTAGTTCTGTAACAAGACGATTCTCTCGCATGTAGAGTTTTGTTCAATTTGTCACTTTGCTGTATTCAGGGGCGGATCCAGGATTTTCCAAGGGGGGGGGGCACGTTTTTCTGAGGAAAATTTTGAAAAGAAAACAAAAATGGTTCTTAACCAAGAATTAAGGATATTTCGTCCTCGAAAAAAATTGACAAACAAAAAAAAAGCACAAAAAAGGTCTCCACTTTCAAAAGAGGGGGCACACTTCTGTTTTAGCGGCATTATTACAATACAAATTTTTATTTTGCTTCTCTCAGGGGGGGGGCACAGCGGGCCCGTGGATCCGCCAGTGGCTGTATTGTCTAGATTTATTTAATCATTTTCGAGCAGCCTTCGTAACTTAATATTTATGATTTTTTTATTTCATATCTGCAGTGCTTTCATCACCGAGTCACGCACAGCAGTCAGTCCCATTCGCAGACGGGGGAGGAGTGGACCTTAACACAGATGCCATCACCACAGCAGACAGTGGAACGCAGCCACCAGTGTCGTTCACATCGATATCAACCGTCCTCGTTACCGAGTTGTCCACAGTAACACCACCCCCACCACAGGAATCTCCCCCATTTTCAAACACGTCTACGCCTTCGACATCGTCATCTGGTGCAACGTCCTCGATACCCGATGTCATCAATAACTTGAACATTTCAACGGAAGTGTCTGTCGCGGATTTATCAACGAATCAACCGGGAAACGAATCCATCACTGAGCAGAAATTTAGTACTGATATCCCAACGACCGAGCTCATGATCGACGAATCCAACTCAACGACGACACTCTCCACGTCGCTGTTAGGACAAGATTCAACGACGTCGTCATCTCTGCCATCGTTTTCAAACTCGTCAGATGGGATGACGACTACTCAACCGACTTTATTGAATAGTATTGGTGTAACAGACAATGATACGATGTCGATGACGACGACGACTGCGGATGATTTAGTTACGTACGAACTCGTCACTGAGCGCACGAACCCAATCTACGAAGACATGACCACGGCAGCGAGTGGTGACGAGGGCATATTCACAGGTGAGCATGTTCTAACGATTAGTTTTCTATGCACTTTAGAAATATCTTCCTATAATATTCCTTCCGTCCCTGTTTTCCTATGAAAATATCAGATTATTATACCGTATTCATGTCCTAGTTTACTCAATTTGAAGTTATATTTCCAGAGTTAAGTTACAAAACTACACCAACAACCTTCCTTCAGACGTGACATTATGTTAATTTCAGCACAGTGGTGGGGGTACTATCACATTTTTATTGTCTTTTTTTCAACCCCCCTTAAACCCTAAAACAAACTGAAATTACATCTTTTCCGATTTTTTGGGTGCTTTTTTCTACTCTCTGTTCTTGTAATGTGTAAAGAATACGTCCCGCCAATTCGTTGATATTTTCAAACTTATTTACATCAGTCTGTCATCATGGTCACTCTTTATCCCTACATGATTTGATTATTGACTACATTAGATAAATTATGAAATATTTGAAAGAATGTCATTAGAAAGGAAATGGATATAGCTGGAACAATAGAGGGAGTGTCATAACGATATCGTTTGTAGTATTGATTTAACAAATTACGGAAAATTGGTATTGACCATGATATTAATTAAAGTCAACACACCATCCCACCATGTATTCGTATTCAAAATTGCCAAAGAATGGCAATTGATTTATCAAATTGTAGACCAAAAGTTATCAATATTAATATTCGATTTCATAGGGCTATGTTAACGTTCACACTCAAATTGTTCATTATTGAACTCAATGAAATAAATAATGATTCAAATAAAATACCAATGTTATAAACACCCTTCCCGTTTGCCAGGGTAATGGGGAGGGGATCTGTTCTCCAAATTAGCTTCGGGTGCCAACGATGTCATAACAAAGATTGAGGATTGCCAAGATGAAAGCAAATATATAATCAATGAAATACCTACCCGTCAACATCTGCCATCGAAGTTTATCTACTAGCATGCTATAGCATGAGCGCTATCTGGCCATCTTCATATTTGTAGCACCTCACTTTTTTTGTTTTCATCTGGGGACTCCCTCCATCCTCTCTGACTCTCTCCTTCTTCTTCTTTTTCTTCTTTTTCTTCTTCTTCTTCCTCCTCCTCCTGTTCTTCTTCTTCTTCTTCTCCTCCTCCTTCTTTTTCTTCTCCTTCTTCTTATTTTTCTTCTTCCTCTTTTTCTTCTTCTCCTTCTTCTTATTCTTCATTTACTACTTCTTTTTATTTTTTGTTTTCAATTCCTTCTTTAATCTCGTCGCACTTTCTAACTTTAATTCTCATATTCCATCTTTACACACACTGTATTGCTCGCCTTTTACTTATACCGACTTCTTTATCCCCTCTTTATTTACTATATTGTCAGCTCACTTCCCATCCCAACCCATCCTCGAATTTTATTTTAATTTCCACTTTCCTTCCTTATTTCCCTCTTCTACTTAATTCTACTATTTCAAAATCGATCTTGACCACTTCCACTCATCTATTTTTTTACGATCAATATGATTCTAACAGGACACCTTCTCAGAACTCCATCCACCCTCGAAGCACCATCACTTTTCATTGGGCAATCAATTCAACTTCCCCGCTCCCATTCCCTCGCCTGTCAAGGTGAAATTCAAATCGGCGGATGTACCGTTGGCTATGTTGGTGAAGGGGGTATGCTCCGGGAATTATGACGTATGGAATCTACGCTATGCCCAATGTGACAGCTGATCGGGACGCCAAAAATACATCAATGTATGAGTATGATAATGGCCGTAGCAGACTTAACGCAAATGTGTGTGTTAAGCAGCTAGGGTGGCGACTGGTCAACCCGGGCTGGTCAACGGGGCAGTTATCTTGACAGATAACTGCCCCTAAAAATTTCTGAAAATTAAAAAGAACACCGTAATCGGCTACTAATCGGAAAGACTGCATTTCCTCTTGAAGTGGATAGGCTTCTCGTAGTGGAAAGGTCGCTCTCAATTACATCCTGTGTAATAAGCGATTAAAGGGGAAGTTCACCCTGGCAAAAGATCATAGGAAAATGGTAGAAAAAATAATCAAATATCTGTGAAGGTTTTGAGAAAAACCCATAAAAAATTGGAAAGTATTCATGCTATATACGACGTCACAAATAAAAAACTTAACATATTCTAATAACTTTCTCATTCTTTGATGGATTTTCCTCAAACCTTAATAAATATTGTTAATCATTCCACTTAAAAACGTATATGGACACCAACGACAACCGTACCCATACCCAATCATACGCTTACCACTCCTAATCCCATGCATTAATGATGTATCCCTGGTCCGAAACCTTGTCTGACCCTAATTCTACTATGGACCATGATCCTACCTTGGGACCGCCTCTGCAACACCTTCATTTATAACCCAACACCTCCGTTTGGGTAGGCATCCAGTGAAGTACTACTGACAGTTCTAGTTCCCGACCTATAAAGTTTGTCCTTGACTGCAACTCAACTTGCTTTAGATTCCATATTATCCCGACCTACCAATGAACTTGGTAATCGCCAGAAAAAGGATTGCGAATTGATGTAATATGTGATGAATAATAACTACAAAACTGATGAACAAAATTTAGTTATTAAGTTTATACATGTATTTATAATGAATAAATGATAAATAGCCAAAATAAATGAATCAGTGAGTAAAATAAGAATGCATCGATACCTATGGTATAAAATGGACATTAATTAATCAAATGTCAACATACGGTAAATTCTTTGGAAATGTGAATCATAACTCTATGAAAAACTCGACTTTGACTTGAGGAGAGAGCTCATTGCAGTGACAAACAGTGGACCCTTTATCATGTTCATGTTCTCCTTCACTGACTCCATAATTTCGATAACACCCAAACCCAAGCAACACAAGTCTATCTACCATTCCATGTATGATTTATTGCGCATTTTACGCGGGAAGGGCGTCTTGAGGGTGCTTGCTATTAAAGCCGACTGTCACAAACCAATATTTTGCAGCGATGATGAATTGCCCAAGCTGAGCAATGTGAAATGGGGGTGGGGTGGGTCGGTGGATATTGTGTGAGAGTCGGGGGTATATTTCATGGCAGCGTCACTCGACACCATCTTTATAGAAAGCCAAGCTGGTCAATCGTTTGTGAAGACGTACGCATTCAACGCGCACATTCCACCCGTCTGCACGTTGTCCAATCAGTCGCTGAGTAACGATTATTGTCCATCTTGGCTTTCCATATATTAGCTTACACGGTGTTGTTTTACAGGGAAACACGGCAAATTGGTTCGAAGATTGAATACGAAGTGAATGCTTGCAAATGAATCCTAGTGCGATGCTACATGTACCATCTTCTTCATTTTACCCATCTTTCTTAATTGCCTTTGAAATATTTTATCTTCTACACCCATCGAGCTCACATCAATTTAGAACAACCAATTTTACCAAGCTCTCAAAATTATAGTCTTAACTAAATCCTGAATATTTGAAGGGGATTTTATTCTTGAATTTTCTTGACTCGATATCTATTTTGCAAGTGTAATGTAATATTTAACAGGTAGATTGGTGGAAAATATGAGATAACTTTGAAACATGTTATACTCCATAATAATGATAGTCGTCGTGGCAATCATGTCACTTGCCGAAATGATCTAAATCATTTAAATGGCCATCAACGTTTGGTATTATTTTACTCAGTGATATATTTTTAACCGGGTATCTAAAATATAGGCCTATGTCATATTTTAAAAACAAAATGCCCCATTACACCTATCGACACAATATTTAATTAACCGTTATTTCCATTACCTATTGATAAATAATTCACTATTATTTTGTCAGTTAAATGCTCTCACCATGCTCACCAAAATCAAGTCCGCTCTAATGCATTGATTGTAATTCGGGCAATGCATTACACTGTTACACCAAACTGACGGGACTGTTGTAATAACACCATCAGATCATTTTCAATAACAGTCATCTTTGATTTCAGTCGTCAAAATATCATCTTTATAGGGATGGTAAGGAAATAGTTTGCGTATGGAATGCCAAAAGGTCAGTCTTTGAACCAGACAAGAGAATAGAAAAGCAAAGTTAACTTCCATCTCACTGCACAAGGGTCCTTAAAGGTCAAGTCTACCCCCATATAAAAGTTGATTGAAATAAAAAGAAAAAATGAAAAAGCATAACACTGAAAATTTCATCAAAATCGGATGTAAAATAGGAAAGTTATGACATTTTAAAGTTTCGCTAATTTTTCACAAAACAGTTATATGCACAACTCGGTGATATGCAAATGAGAGAATTGATGATATCCCTCATTCACTATTTCTTTTGTTTGTTATTGTTTGAATTGTACAATATTTCAATTTTGACAGATTTGACGATAAGGACCCTCTAACTTGTTTCAACCACAATAAATAATGTTAAAACAATGACAATTGCAGGTGTTCAGGGAAATCAGGGCCGAATCAAACTTCGCTTCACATGATAGGAGGAGAAAATTAGAATATTTCATATTCCATGTGATGAAATACAAAAGAAATAGTGAGTGGGTGATGTCATTAGTTTCCTCATTTGCATACCGAACAGGATGTGAATATAACTAATTCGTGAAATTAAGCAAAACTGTAAAATATAACTTTCTTATTTTACCTCCGATTTTGATGAAATTTCGAGTGTTATGCTTGTTTGATTTTCTCTTTTTTTACCAACTTTTGTTGGGGTGGACTTGTCCTTTAACACATAAAATGCGTTTGGACTATGATTGTCATTATTATGTGATAGCATTTTGATCCGTTAATTAGACCATTGCTTTACTTTTCTTGTGGACTACTGAGATATCAACATGCCTTTTTAATTCAAGTACAGTATTCTTTATACACAAGTTACACATTAATGAATCCGTTTCTCATTTTCGTTGGTTGTTGTTTTTTATGGGATGGGGGTACTTGTTGAGTTATCTGTTTTCATTGAGAAAAAGCAAAGTAAGAAATCGAAATGGAGTAATCCTCAGCAGAAAATTCATTTTTCATTCAAGAAGTAAATCTTGCTGTGTGGGTCCCTTCGCTAAATCTTTTCCTACCTTAATATACCCAAGTGTTTCTCCTTTTTCGAGGGAGGGGGGGGGGTGGTAAATCAGCATTTCGTTAGCAATTTAGAGCCTCTTCAAAGGATATTACTTCAGTGTGAATTGTAATTTGATAAAAAGCCAATCCCGCCGTTTTACAAGGCGAAAATAAATTATTATGCCCAAATGTTTGTTACTTTTATTTTTATTGTTATCGTTGTTGCAAGAAACAAGAAAGTCAGAACAAGCAGGTGTCTTTAAATGTCAAAGTACATGTACCTCGCTAATTATAAATTGGGATCTGTTCCAAAACGTAGCCTTACAGGTGCCCCACTCTCTAAAAGATTTTCTTTATATATAGTTCAGTCTGTTATAATCGATTATTATAATGAAACAGAAGGTTTCAACTTCGTATAATTTCAAGGGGTTTGTCACTATAAATGTAACTAAACGCTGACGTTATTATCGCACGACATCGTTTGATAATGATGTAGTATTAGGCCTATATAGGTGTAAGTAATTTTTTTATGTTCATGTGGGTGATATCAAGACTAACCTTGGTACGTTAATTTGGAAGGTGAACTTGACAAGCGGGGTCAGGGGTCATATAAATACTGTCAAGTGCAGTAAGGTCGCGTGGAAAAATAGATCGCTTTCATTTTAAAGGGATGACGAGTTTGTGACTCTCGAGTATCAGACGTTCTGATCACTTTAAGTTACCATGGACGTCCATCGCGGTCCATGCCATAAAAAATATGAATGAATATAATTTAGGACCCTATAACCAAGAACTAACGATATTTTCACTCTTTTAATTTGGGGGATTATTTTCTAGCTATTTGTAACTGATAGAATTACCATTGCGTTCATTCGAACGTATGGAAATTACAACGTGGCCGTTCTTTTAACTTATTAGTCGGGAGTTGTTGCATATTTTGTTGGTAATAACGATTACAAGGGGAATGAAAAATTCCAGGATCCTTTTTGAAGGATTAAAATAGATGAAGGAAAACATGTACTTTAAAGCAAATATACATATTACGTCGGACCCCCTATATGTGGGACCTTCATGAATTTTTCTGTCTCTGATTTCCTGTTCTTTTGTAATGTTCTCAAAGGACCATGACTTGGTCAGTTTATGAAGTGAAGTAAAACTTTAGAAAAATGAGGGTCGGACGTACAAAAAGATTTTATCGTTTTATGAAATTGCCCATGAGCAAAAATTTCTAAAGGCTCTAACATTCACACCTCGATATTCTTCGTAATTTTTAAGTTAAAGGGGAATCCAGCCTTGGCCATTAAATGTTGTGTTGGGAAGGAGAAAAATAAATTAAACAGAATGGTGAAAGTTTGAAAGAAATCGGACAAGCAATAAGAAAGTTATAGCTGCCTTAAAATTGAGATCACTCATACTATGTAGATTTCAAAATTTGCAACTGGGTATTGCATGGTAAGTAAATTATGACAAGGGGCAAGGACAACTTTCCCATAGGCCAATGTACTTTATTATCAGGGATTTGTGGTTTTCTCTTAAGTTCCCCTGGGGCAGTAATTTAAATATAACCCAGGTAATATATTGTTTTATGTCCTCATGAAAGAAAAATATAATTTGAAATAAAACTTTTGGGAAAAATGACGTTTTAGCCATAATATGTATTGGAGTACATGGAAGAGTAGTCCTTGCCTTACATCATATGACATCCCATATGCGGCCAATTTGAAGTCTCCATGGGTATAGTGATTACCAATATTTACAACTTTTAAAAATTCATAACTTTCTTGTTATTTGTCCAATATTGTTCAAACTTTCACCTATCAACTTGTCTGATTTTTCTTTTTCTTATAAAAATAATTTTTTTATTTAGGTTGGAGAATAAATTTTGATTAATTGCTTAAAAGTATATGGTCCACTTCCAAGTAAGTCCTTGCTTGTCATGAATGTAAAATATCAGAATGCCGAGGGATATAGTTTGGTAATTATTCGTTTCTTTATCTGTAATTTCAATATTGATTAATTCACAAAAAGAAATAGGCCTACACCCAATTTTCTGTGCTCTATTTTAAAGGAGATTGCAGTCATAGCTGCGTGATTGGTTATGTAATTAAATTACATGAATTACATGATGGTAATTAAATGTATTCTTTGTCTTTTTTCAGAATCTTTCCTTCGCCTTCTAATCATCGCTGGTGCAACAGCGGGTTCGTGTCTCGTTCTCCTCATCGTAGTCTTCATCATTGTCGCCTGTTGCCATAGACGACGACAACGGAAAAAGAATTCAAGATACTACGAATTCAAAAAGAAGTACGTAATGTGTATTTATAACATTTCACTTCTTCTGTTCATTATCCACCCCTTCTTACGCTGTGTAGGCTCCTAATTCTTGGCATTTTCGCACTGTATTTTAGGCATGAATATTTTCTATTTATTTATTTTAGTATATACCACTCGTGGGGTGGAACGCCATATCAGCTCTTTTAGTTTTTCGTAGGGGATATTATTCATGACATCATTTTGGAGGGAAAATTTCTGATGTTGAATACAAATACATACGATCTCTCATGGTCTATTTATTCCACATTTACTCTGAATTTGTGAGAGATATTCATGATCTATTATGTAAAAAATAATAAAAATGAAATAGGACTATTAATTTCGATCTTTCAATTTCGTTTCTCATTTCTTCATGTATTGTGCGCAGAGACTTCAGCTCGAAATATGAAAAAGTGGAGCAGAGGAACTCGCTAGCCCGCCGAGATCATGCAGACGGTAACACACCCATAGGCGGAGGCTGGGTTTTCAATTTGAGTGGTTACCATGGTGAATACGAAGACGAGACCGCCCAAAACGTCGCATTGCGCTCCATCTCACCGCTAGCGGTCGCTACACCACTTCTCAAAGTTTCCCCAGTTGAGGACCAAAATGGGATTCCCGACTCCGGCCATGGCGGGTCCATCACGGCGGAGGATTCGGCGCTCGGGCTCTCGCCCAGCCTCGAGGAAGATATAGAGCTCGAGTTGAGTCCCCTTTACAAAGCCCTGGGTCATGCTGGGACATCGATTGGCACCGGAAGTGAGGTCAGGGATCACAGCTATATCGGAGGCGATTCGGACACCATAAGCGAAGGCAATGAACCTGTTGATGATGCTCCGATCCGAGATGTTCTTTTTAATTCATTTGGTGCCAATAGAGCGGCCAATGAGGAAGCTGTTGAACTTTGAACTTTGAACCTGCAATCATATATTTTATATAATTATTATATTTTTCATTTATATTGAATGCATTCTTATCCAGCTTGAACAAGTTTCATTGGAACGAACTTGAGAATGAATGGTGCGAAAAAGCAGGGTGAAGTACTTTTTATAAAAGAACAAAGAAACTTTATATTTTTATTAAAATTGTTTGTCTTCCACAAACGAGGTCTCTACTTGATCTTCAGTGGCTTATACGAATTAAGGTTCCAGCTTAATATTACGAGAGATTGGAGTGTCTTATTTGAAATGCTTTTCGGACATAATTTTGTAGGGAAGGACCAAGTATATCTTGAAAGAAGAATGTGCCGAAATATCATCAAGAGGATGAGGTCCTTGCTGAAGTCTGGAGATGGAGGATTGACTTTTCATTCGAAGTTTCGACTAAATCACTTCAGGATGTGTAGTGAAACTGTTGTACAAGGTTTGGCCGATATACAAGATGCACGCGAATGAGTCAACCTTGTATAAGCTTTTGACAACATTAACAAAGGAGAGACAATTTGATTTCATTTTTTAAGTATTTATTTCAATTTGGAAGACTTTATGCGATCATGTACTTGATGATTCGAGAATCGAAATAACATGGTATTGAATGCTACTAGGTTTAGAAAGAAAAATGTAACTTTTGCCATTATAATCAGCAGTCTCGGATCTGAGTCCCGTTTCATAAGGACTTCTTAATGCACAATTGTTTTACAAGTTTACTATCAGCCAGTCAAATCGAATGTTTTCAGTAGCTTTAAACTGTTTATTGCAATGTTTTAATTGTACTCAGTATGAAACGGACCCCAGGGGCATCTGGGGGAGGGGAAGGGAAGGGGGCGGTCTCCCACTCCCCATGATTTATTTTTTTCTTCAAATGGTTGAACACAAAAAAATGAATGAAGGAGATGAGAAAAGGGGAAACGAAAAAGAAGAAAAACGCTCGAAATAAAACAACAATGAAATGCAGTATTTGAAAGACACGGTTGGGTCGTAAAAGTGTAATGATGCCACCTTATACTTAGGTCATCATGTCTACACCCCTGTGGCCCTGTCCATTATCAATATACCTCAGTGCCACTTGTGTCTACCATCTAATCAATACGGTCAAAGCATAAGTGTTGTATAACGATATTAAGTGTTAACCCTTCGCATTGTTTTATTCAATATCATGTGACAGGTGAGCATGTTTACTAAATGTAACATGACACCAGCTTCCAGGAAATATAAAATGACATAATATACTGTAAATCAAATCAACAATATTGCATAATTATTTTGATATAGCCCATAGCCAACAATCATGACAGTCATGACGACAAGGGCATAAGGCTATTTGTTTCATGAAGAAAGCAATGATTAATGACGAGTTAGAGTCTTGGGTGAATAGAACAGTCAACAAAAATGACCAGACATGAAATTTGAAATATATTGACACTGTCCAGGCCCTTGCAAAAAATGATTTGAATTGATGGTGATAAACCCATTTAGCATAACGCTTAAAAGTTCATCAAAATCGTAAGTAAAACAAACAATAATACTTGAAAGTTTCGCTCGATTTCACACGAGTATGTTGTTCAGGCCGATGTGCTAATGGGGAAACCGGTGACGACACCCATTCACTGTTTCTTTAGTATTTTATATCATTTGGAATGTTGGACATATCTTGTTTAACCCCCATTATGATGTCAAATAGGGTTGGATTCCTCCTTGAATATGTAGGAATGCAATGGTCGCAAGATATTATAATTCATGAAGATATTTCCTTATAGTCAAATTTGAAATAAAAATATTATATACTCTATACAATAAAATACAAAAGAAATGGTTAGTGAGTTACGCTATTGTCTCTCTCTCACTTGCATACAACTGGTTTGTGAAAAAATAAAAATGTTATAACTTTACTATTTCACATCCAATGTCAATGAAATCGTCACCATAATGCTTGTTTGACTGTTTAACCTTTTGCTCAAATTTCCATTGGGTTCCAGTAACCAGTTCGTGCATGGTGCTGGATGACTCGCATCAGTCGTTGACAAGTACGCCTTGGTAATTGTCATGTAAATCGTCATAATTGAATTCATTTGTAGCGCCATCTTCTGTTCATGTCATGACAGCAGTTTTACATTGGAATTTTACGCAATCTGAATGTGTTATAGATTTTAATACAGATAATCTGCATATTATCAATCTAAACAGCAAATTCTTAAAATCCAGTTCAATTGCAGTTAGAATAGACATTGTCCATAAAAAGGAGTATTTAAGTTGTGATCTGTATCGCGACTTATTTTCGTTTCTCCATGTTCTTGCGCACAAACGCTGGCATGTGGCCTTTATGAAGGCGTTTACCCCCCCCCCCCCATCTAAACAGTAAAGCGATATTTTACACAATGCTGTTTATGAATCTTACATTAGTTGTTTAAACAGTTTAAATGAGAGTTTAATATCTTTAAGCACAAAGTTTGATGTTAATATTTCATTCTCAATAAATTATGCGTGGTTGTTTAGACTGTTAACAAATTACTGTAAAGTTCATCTAAAACAGCATTGCCAGCGTATGCACTGTCATGACTGTGTAACTACACCAGCTTAGGAATCGTTTTATAGGATTTGTCGGACATTTTATTCAATAGTTATCATAGTATTACGCTCAGATATATGATGCCTCTCGGCCAATCATAACCAAGGAAAGGTGTCAGATCTGACGGATGACAAATGTTGATGAAACGCTCCTCTAGCGTCGTTTTTTTACAAACTTTATTTTTTTATCTCATAAATATTGTTTTAGGGACGGTGCTACATGGAGGTATGGGCAGTGGCGCCCTCTATAATTTTCAATAGTGAGGTAGAAGTGAAATAATGTGAAAGGGAAGAAAGTTACCAAAGGAGAAAGAAAAGTGTTTAAAAAAAGAGAGAGGTCTCGGGTATGGGTCAGAGACTTTATATAATTACCAATTTTATGCAATTGAAGCAAATGACGTCACTTCTTAGGTATTAAAAGAAAACAACAAGCTTGTTGCCACCCTTTTTTATCCAGGGTCCCATAACACAAATGTCAGCGATTGATCGTTAATTTTAAAGAACAATTCTGATTGGTTCATATTCAGTCTACTAAACAAATGCGCATGCAACGATCGTCTTGATTGGTCATTTCATTTGGCGATTAATCGCTAACCTTTGTGTTTCGGCGCCCAGATGATTATTTGATTGTAGGAAATATCACATTGTCAAATGTAGTAATGAAATTATTTTGTATACCTACATGTTCTAATAAAAGATTATTCCAAAAAACAATTGCTCTCGTTTTCACAATACCCCCACCCTGTGCGTCATGGAAATCTGTTTTGATATTGTCAGTGTTAAACAAATGCTCAACTGATATCGAATCGCCATAATTAAACAGTTTTATGAGCGTTGAGCAGAGAACCAAGCGGGGGAAGGGGGGGGGGGGAGTAAAGAGATAGGGGCGACTATACAATAGTTAGAATAAGTCTTTGATGCATAATTACCA
Organism: Lytechinus pictus; assembly: GCF_037042905.1. NCBI lineage: Eukaryota > Metazoa > Echinodermata > Echinoidea > Temnopleuroida > Toxopneustidae > Lytechinus > Lytechinus pictus. Next base: position 7,431,803 of record NC_087261.1, read on the forward strand.
ACCCTCCATAACCTTACGGTCCTCATAATATCTTACAAATTCCAGTTGCTAAGAAATCATGCGGGGAAACTGATTTTTGCCCACGCAGGGCCTAACATGTGGAATTCTCTTCTACAGAGTTTGGAAACCCAGACTTCAGCGGCCACTTCCAAGGGCAACCTGAAAACATACCTGTTTAAGAGTGCTTTTTGATAAAATGAGATATTGAATTATTGTTCAGACATGTATTATATGTAAATAGTTTTGTTGTTCTGCTCTGAAGCGCCTTGAGCATCTAATCAAAATGGAAAGTGCGCTGTACAAATCTCATGTATTATTATTATACAACTTTGGGAAAGTGGTAGAAGGAGAAAGAGAAACAGAGAGGATGGAGAGGGGGGGGGGCAGATACACAACATTTGAAAGAGAGAAAGAAACAGATGAGAGTGTTATAAGTAATACCTCAGTCACATTTGCTCTACGGCGGCTGTACGGCGAGTCAAAAACAGCCGTTGGTTGGAATAAAAATGAATAAAATACCTGTTTTCGACTCGCCGTACAGCCGCCATAGAGATACAGCACGTCCCAAAAAAATGTCCCTCTTATATGGGGCTAAATTACTTCAAAAAATAAACAATATTCTCAATGAAATGTATTTAAGTAGGAAGCTCATCTCATGTTCTAACTTCTATAAAAATTTCATTGGTCTCGCTTTAGTGGTTTTGAATACACAGTCTATTATGTAAAAGTGGTGCTTTTCAGCCCATTCCAAGTTTGCATGCATGCAGCACTACTGTGTGTTCTGCACTTTCTAGCATATCAACTAGTCCAGGATAGAAGGGGTCGAACCTTGTTTTTTTATATATACAATGTTTTTTTATGGTTTCTTGTCAATTCGAGGGTGCTGATTCCGAATCTGAATGATGCCACTCGTGTAACCTTGAGCATTTTCTGCAAATTGGCAAAATCCAATATGGCCGCCAAAATATTCAAATTACCCATGAAAATCATAAAATTGTCCACACATTGGCTTTAAAGTACATGCAATTGTGCTGCCGGAGTGAAATAATAGCTGAAAAAATGATTTTTGTCAAAATATTTGTTTTCTTGATATCAAAATGGCCGCCATCATAGACCCCTGTACAATATGAATGGGGAAAATTAATTTTTACAAAATTGAGCACTGAAATGCAAGTAATTATGATCTATGAGTGAAGCAATGTCTGTAAACATGATTGCTAACGATATATATCATTTGTTATGTCAGTTATGTGATAAATCCTGTATTTTGATATTCAAAATGGCCTTCAAACGCCTTAACACTATCATGTACAGTGTGAATGGTGACACGAAAAAATCACAAGAGTGAGCACTAAAATGCATTTTGTTGAGATAAACGAGTGGAATACTGACTAAAAACATTATTGTTAACGAAATTTATTATTTAACATGCCATGTATGTGATAAACCCTGTATTTTGATATTTAATATGACCGCCAAAGGCCCTAAAATTATGATCTACGATGTGAGAGAGGACAAAAACAATCACAAGGTGAGCACTAAAACGTATTTTTTTGTGGTAAATTAGTGGAATACTGTCTTCAAATATAATTTGCAACGAAATATATTATTCGGGTTTCATATTTGTGTTAAATATTGTATTTTGACTTTCAAAATGGCCGCCAAAAGACATTGACTGTATTATGTACAATCGATCTGGGAAACCAATTTTCACATGAGTCAGCACCATAACATGCATATAATTGTGATTTAAGAGTAAAATATTGTCTGAAAACATGATTCCTAACAAGATGTATCATTCATTCTGCCAGGTAGGTGATAAATAATGTATTTTGAAAGTCAAAATGGCCGCTACAAGCCCTAACGGTAGGCCTATTATGTACTTTGTGAATGGAACATATAATTTTAACAGAATTTGGCTTTGCTTGACTAAATGGTGTTGCATGTATGAGTGAAATATCGTCTGAAAATATGATTTTGTAACCAAATAGATCATTTCTTATGTTATTTAGGTGATAAATGCTATATTTAAATTTCAAAATGGCTGCAATATGTTTCTTTGTGGAAATTATCTTTCCCCATTCAAATTTTACATATTAAGATAAGGGACTATGGCGGCCATTTTTCATTTTTAAAAGGCTGCATTCATCACCTTTATGACACAAGCTATGATATATTTCGTTAGAAATCATTGGGTTTAGACAATACTTAACACTTACATCAAAATTAAGCCATTTTCATAGTAAAAATTTTGTCAAAATTATCTGTCCCCAGTTACAATGTACATACTACTTTGGGATATGGCAGCAATTTTGAATTTCAAAGTAAGGCCTTTATTACCTTCTCAACCATTATGTGATGTATTTAGTCAGAAATCATGTTCAAGACCAAATTTTACCTATACATCACATAGTTACGTGCGTTTTTGGTTCTCATTCTGGTGATGATTAGTTTCCCTATACGCATGTTACAGAATTTGTAGGGGCTTGTGCAGCCGTTTTGAAAGTGAAAATACAGTATTTATCACCTATGGGAGAGGAAATGTTATATTTCATTAAAAAAATCACGTTTTCAAACAATATTTTCCTTATACAACAGAATTATATGGATTTCATAGTCAGGCAAATCCTAATTCTTTCAAAAGTATTTGTCCCCATTTACATTGTAGATAATACTGTTAGGGCCCATAGGGGCCATTTTGAATTTTACAATACAGCATTTATCTCATGCATGAAAAATGAAATGATATGTTTCGCCAGAAATCATGTGTTCAGACAATATTTCACCCGTATAGATTACAATTACATTCATTTTTTGTGAAAATTAGTTTCTTCATTGGCTTTGTTCATTATACAGATAGGGCCTATGGCAGCCATTTTGAATGTCAACATGCAGCATAATTACCGAAATTGCAAGGGAAATGATATGTTTCGTAAGAAATCCTTGTTGTCAGACAGTGTTACACCAATATTTCGCAGTTATTGGCATTTTAAAGTCAAACAAATTCATAGGTTGTGAAAATTATTTGTCCCCTTTTATATATTGTACACAGTATAAGGGGTCTATGAGAGCCATTTTGAATATCATAATACAGCATTTATCACATTAGATAGTATACAAATGACATAGTTTTGTTAATAGTCATGTTTTCAGACAGTAGTCCACTCGCAGGTCACAATCACATGCAATAATAGTGCTCTTGTTTAAAAAATATTTTCCCCATTCATATTCTACATAATAAAGTATACAGGGGTTATGGCGGCCATTTTGAATATCAATAAAATAAATATTTTGTCAAATATCGCTTTTCCAATTGGTATTTCACTTCTGCACAACAACTACATGCATTTTATAGCTAATGTGTTGGCAATTTTATGATTTTCATGGGAAATTTGCATATTTTGGCGGCCATATTGTATTTTGCCAATTTGCGGAAAATGCTCAAGGTTACAAGAGTGGCATCATTCAGATTCGGAATCAGCACCCTCGAATTGACAAGAAACCATAAAAAAACATTGTATATCTAAAAAAACAAGGTTCGACCCCTTGTCTATGGGGCCTATCCTGGACTAAACCCCCTTTTGACCATTCTGACCAAGGAATTCCCTGATCTGACCAGGGAAATCTCCATGATCTAACCAGGCTCATCAAATCACAACCTTGAGCATGTTTAGAAGGGCAAAAACAATATTTGACAGCTCATTTCATGTTTGAAAATGGGAGATGCACAATGATTAAGACAACGGGTCATGTCTGTTTAATTCCTAATTCATGCCTAATACTGCATTTTTGTTTTTATTAATGTTTTTTTAGTTAATAAGCTACTGTGGTCAAGTTAATTCAATGTAACTTTTTAAAAGAAAAAAAGTCAATTTTTTTCTCTAGTAAAGTTCCTTATTCGAAAAGGGTGTTTAACTTGCAGATTCCCCTTTATTTTTGAGCTTATTTTACTCATCCATCATTCACATTTTCTTTCAAGTTGGTGCACTGATTCCCCTTATCAATCATAAAAAAGATTGATTTTTTTTTATTTCTTGCCCTTCTGAACATGCCCAAGTTTATAATTTGATGAGCCTGGATATGATTTGGGAAATGTCCCTGCTCAGATCCTGGATGTAAAATGGGGGTTAACATGCCATAGACAATGCAGATATGCATCAATGCTGCAAACTTGGAATGGGCTAAAATGTACCACTGTTACGTAACAGAGTGTGTATTCAAAACCGCTGAAGCGAGACCAATGAAATTTTCATAGAAGTTAAAGGGATCGTTTAACTTTGTGAGCAGCTGATTTAAAAAATTCTCAAACTGAGACGAAACATGTGTATGAGTGCATGTATTTGTCCTCAAAAACCCTGAAACAGACCACAATATAGAATGAAAAACTCTAATTTAAATACAAGTAGCAATTTATTAGCTTGATTTTGAGAACCGTCTAGTAGACAGGTTAAGCTTATGACCAGTTTACTCCAATTCAAAAAGTCAGTTGGCTATTTTGACTGCCTTCTGTTGTGTGTATCTCCTATTTACACACACACGCTATCAGCTGCACTGTACATTCAGTGTATACCTTGTTGTACACACTGTATGTAGGCCATGCTGTGTTAATCTAGAGTTTGTGTGTTGTGGTGCACATGTTCACTGTATACACATAGTCATTGAAACCAACTCCCAATTATTTTCAAACTTTGGTTTACATCTTTAAGGTTTTAAAATTGATCCTGTGGATATAATACTTTGAAACTTTTGGGATGGCATTTTTACACTATAAGCCTAATGTTTAGCCCATTTTTAAGAACCAAAATGAGAATTTTTTAAATCAGAACAAAGTGAAATTATCACTTTAAATCATGAAATGAGCTTTCTACTCATGAACATTTATTTGAGAATACTACCACATTTTAGAATTAATTCAGTCCGATGTCAGAGGGACATTTTTTTGGGGACGCGCTGTATAACGGTTATTTTCCCCAAAAAGATTTTATTATGTTTTTCCAACCGACAATCAGTGAGTGCCATAGTCAGATATCAGGAACCAGTTGAACCGTGGATTTAAGTTCGACTTCTCATGCCTTGTGATTCCTATTTTTCTCCCTTAGGGGGCCCACTGAGGGAATTGAAACAAATTATCAATAGCGATAATAAAATAAATGGGAGCAAAAGTCATACAATGTAAGGTTAAACATTGAAATTTACAATGGTCATATCGAATTTGATTGCACTGTGGAAGTTTGCTAATGTCGCTGTTCAGTTGGAATCTGACAAAAATATGTGCATTTGGCTCGAAAGGCTACAGATCAAATAAAAAAAAGGCCGTGACCAATTTAAAATATCATAATTGTAAAGATGATAGATATCCACCACCATAACTGCATTTTAGTTGTGGGATTGCTCATCTTTTACCCATTCTAACATTGGTTACTTTCGAATTCCACATTTTTAAAATAAAACACTCGAATGTCATCAACATCTAACCAGGTTTGGATGCACGTGGGAATCTGGACATCCTGACATCATGCGTCCCAGAAATAAGGGAGAGAGAGAGGGGGGGGGAGGGGGGGGGGGAGGGGGGGGGGGAGTGGGTTTCGATTGTCATTGTGAATATTTTTAAATCCCCCCTTAATATGGTTGAGAGTTCCGTCTGTGGCAATGGTTGGATCCTTGTTTAGGAAAACTAAAAACTAAAAAAATCCTTTGTTGTATTTTCTTATGTTTTTTTTTAATAATATGGATATACCTAAACTGTTTTTGAAACACGTTGGATATATTTGGACCGGGAAATTTTTACCAAGGCACTGTAAAAAAAAAAAACTTATCGTAACAAGAATGTCCACCCACGACACACCTTTTAAAAATCATGTTCTACTTGCTTATTAGTTTGATTTGGTAGCTTTATGCTATCAATATCTTCAATTTTATTGTTTTGCAAATAGTAAGAGTATTACAATGCCACACTCCTAATTTTAATATTGTTCATATCAATGTTTTTTTTTCATTTGCATAATTATTAATGCAAAGAAGCAGCGGTCAAATTCTAACGCTTCTCGACCTGTATAGCACTCTAATATGCCCTCAAATTGGAGTATGTGCCTCTACTGATGGTTAAAACAAACTTGCACTTACAATGAATAAGGTATAAGGAATCGACAGCTTTTCATGTTGATAAAAACTTTTTTTGAGAGTGCACGAAGGTTTGTGACTTGCATGGAGTTAGTTTACAATCGATTTGATATGAGGATATGTTTATTGCATTTGTTTACTTGTTATACTCATTGCCATTTATATAATTTCTTCCATCCTCAATTTATTTATTCATCACTTCATTCATCTATCCATTTATTTATCCAATTTCCATCCATTCATCACTCCATCCACATCCATTCATTCATACATACATCCATTAATTATGCTACCCATTTATCCATCCAATAATTCATTAATCCATTCATTTGTTTTTTCAATCATAATTCATCCAAACATCTGCGTCCATCCATCCACCCATCCATCCATCCATCAATCCATCCATACATTCATCCATTCATTCATGAATTCATATCAACGTATTATCTGGGATTCCCCCTTGAGTTAAACATAATTGTTACAACCGAAAATTTTAAATGCATACAAAGTAATTTTCTCACGGATCTTCTCCGTCAAGTGCGTCTTTCTTACTACTAAAACAGGAAAAGTCAACAAATATGTTTTTATCAATATAAATAAATCCAGGTACAGTATGCATTTCTTTCTAATTTTGACAAGATAACGAGGAAGTATCATCAATTTCCATTCAGTGCAAAATAGGCATTTTGAAACAAAAGGGAGTTGTTAGTATACATGGTGACAGAAATGATATCAATTTACATCTAGGATCCGTATTTTTACCGAAATTTATGATAGTATTGCCTACCATCAATGCTCTGTTGAAGTCAGATTTTGTAAATTTCTGGTTAAAAATAAGACATTTGTGTCAATTTCTTCGGAATGTAAGGATAATGTGAAGTATTTAAAAATAAATATGAAAAAATTGAAGTTTTAATGTGAAATAAATGAAATGAAAAAGAAAGGTAGGCCACCTAAATTCGTTGTTCTCAAAGCTAAAATTAGCACACAGTACAAAAGCAGATTTTTTTCGTTCAATTTGAGACAAAGGTTGACAACATTTGGAAATTATGGATAAAGACTAAATTTGAATATATATATTTAATTTCGTTTTGCAATTTGTCACCCAACAAATCAAGAATCAGTCACTTACAAATCAATGTTCAATTGAATGAGAGTTTAGATACGAGCAAGATATTATTATTCAACAGTGATACAAACAATAAATGGAATGCCTTGAATAAAATACAAGAAATACCGCGATACTCGCCAGCAAGGAAGCAAAACTTGAAGAAAAATTACGCGGCCCCTCGCCAACAGTAAATTGTAAATCAGTTGATATATACGAAACAAATACACCATAATAGGAAGAAAACAAGCTGCAAAAGGTGGAGAAAATATGAAAATGCAATTGGAATATTTTCACAGTAGATATGTGCACATTTACTTCTTTCCATTTCCATAATAATCATAATTGGTTTCTCGTTGCCCTACATGACTGAATAAGCCGATAAATTTATTTCGAGAGATGCTTTGTTTGCGTGGGGAGGGAAGGGGGGGGTTCGTCTAAGCGGTGTTGCTTGCTGCCAGAACATATTCCTCCAAATATCATACATACAAGTTGTCACGAATTTTAATCAAAACATACATTTAATAGCATTATGACTGAAAGTAAAAAAAAAATTGATTGTCATTTGTCACCATTTCAAAGCTTTCAATTGACTTACATTGCAACAAAGAAAATGATACGTTAAAAGAAAAAGAAACATAATTACCCTCACCTTGATACACACATAGGTTCGTGATATATCACACATATAATGCCCACTTCCAATCTTTTCATTGACTTAAGTCGGATAATCCAAAAGTCATTTGTCAAGAAGAAATGACTCTCTAATGTTTTCATTTTCTTACAGTGTGACACAAATCATTTGCAACTGCCATTCTTCTACGACCATGTATGCGGCTCACAATAGTTTCGCTTTCATATTTACTTGATTAACATCCCTATAAAAGGTGGCAAACAATACTCTCAAGTCCTCTTGAACACAGTCATCATTTGATGACAAGAACATACATGTTTACCAAGCAAATATATCGTTTTGTTTTAATACTCCTTTTTTTTAGCATTGAAACATTTTTTCAATCCGTATTTATTATAATAAATGGAATCTTTGGATCATTTGATAAAACAGAGCGTATTTACGGTCATTGCAAAAAAAAATTGTTACGTTTCATTATTATTTTGCCCCCAATTTTTTGTTGTTGCTGATATGCAATTCGAAATAAGCTTTGATCGCACTTGGGCAGGTACGGTAGGTACGACTATCATGACTATATAGCATTACACAAAAACAGTATTTTAATAACATTTTTTATTTATTTGATTGCATTTAATTACATTTATCTTCCATATTAAGGGTACGGTAAAAATAAAATTTTACATACGTTGGATCATAATGTCAAAATCTATCCGAATTCAAGTTAAGAGAATGAAGTATAAAATGTAATTGCCTTGATAAGGGAAGAAGGAAGCCTTAACAATTACTGCTCTTTTTTTAGTTATAGATAATCGAAACCCTATCAATAAATGATTACTATTTGCATTACCACATTACCCAGATATTCCTAAGGCATATCAATTTATTTTATGGGAATAAGAGAAGTTGGTATAGCATAGTGGTATGATGTACCAACTTGAGTTTTTCATTAATATGTATTCCATTTCTGTCACGTCTACCATGTCTGTTGGTATCGGTTTTGAAACCCTGCATAGAATATCAAGGGCATCTTGTTGTTAATACTACGTTATCTGCCTTTTGATTATATTCTCGTTATTCTTCTTTTCAATAAGACACTGGTGATTGATTGTTGGTATTATTATTTCCTAAGTATGTCCTTAATCTAATAACTATATATTTGTTGTAGTCAAAGATAATCAAGATAAATATGATTCATTAAATGTGTTCATGCTTCCTTATTATCGGTTGATCGATTTCTGATAATCCCCCATTTATGCCATTTATCTCAATTATGGATGCCAAGATAAATATTTCACTTGAATTATTTTGATAGCCAATCCAACGAGATTGGTAATTACGTTTGTTGTCTTCTATTTTGACAGTCCACATTGGACTAGTATGAAAACCAACTATGAAAACCATCTATTCCACCTAATGTGCATAAAGAGCGGAGACCGGTTTATATAGCGTCCCATCATACAAAGTTTTCGCAACCATGACGCGGAACACTCTCGGGATCGTAGAGAATGTATTGTCAAATGCCCTTCATGACATTAAAATGAAGTCTTTGCCGAGTATTGCTGAATCAAAGCAGTGTTTTTGTCCTGGACTCTGGACAAACGACACATTTGCAATGTTTCGTCTGCTCCGAAAAGCAGGACGAATCTGCAGTTCCGATTAAAAAAAAATCAGCAAAGACCTCCCGGCTGCTCGTTGTGATTTGAAGGGCATTTTTTGTATATGTTTTATAAATTTTGTTTAACCCTTCCACAGGGTTCCTTTATTGACAATACAAAAACACTTCTTCACAAAACATTTTTATTCATATACAAAACATTTAACGAAAGATGAGTTTATACAATACATCCATGAATCGTACATATTTATTTTAAAAAAAGTAGAAAAGTAGACTAAAAAACATTTGTGGAACTGATACCACCTTTTTTTCGAAATATTCATGTCTTTAAGATTTGTTTTCCATATCATAATAATTGTTCATCACTATCAAGATCTTTTCAAAGGATGCTATTTGATTATTACATTTAGCAAATAAAATTTATTTTCTTACAACGAACAAAACACAATCTAAGGCATTATTATGGCCTCTAATTAAACCAAACAGTTTATTTTGATTTGTGAGTTTTATTTTATGTCTTATAGAAATAAATCAACATAATTACATATTTACTAGATTGGAATGATTCAAAATAAGTATAAAATACACCCCCCACAAAAACACACACAAAAAAAAACTAATAATGATAAGGGCCAAGCATATAAAATATTTTCATTTACTGGGTTATTGAGTTATTCGTGGGAAGCGAAGACTCCCTGTCCGTCGGTCAAGGAACGGACGGCCTTTGTCATGTTCAAGTTTAGACCAATGAGCGCTCAATGGTTCTGCGCACGGATAAAACTTTGAAGTCATACACCCAAGGAGGGTTTTCCGCATCATAAATAGCTGCAGAGCTGATAGCGGACAGACACAATCAAGGTCAGAACTCTGTTAGCAGTAATTCCTTTGGGATGTTTTGATGTATATTACATCGTCTACTGTCGCTTACGTTGGTATGACTTCAAACATTAAACATTCAAACATGTAAATATTCTTCTTGAAGTCAGCGGATAATACAGAGTACACTAAGAAACTACATTTTAAATGTCAACGTTGAGACTAGAAAGATTTTGCTTCACTGGTCCCTTCTTCATACAATTTGGATTTTATTTTGGAAGAGCAGACATTTAGTTGGAAAAACATACAGACACACCACTTTAAATATTTTTTTGACCAAGGAGTAAGTAGTCAATATCTAAAAGGACTGATATCAAGATTCCATTTTCGATGTCGGAAGGTGCATCGCTATGTAGGAGTGTAATTGCCTGATGAAAATTATGGAACGCTTGACCCCACTTTCGTGTCTCTTGTTCGTCGCCCTGGTCGGAGGCTCGTTGACCACGGATTGCTCGAGATCGCCAACGGAACAATGCTCACAAAGTAAGCAATCAAGTCATTGATAAAATAATAATCTTCCTAATTATTATTTTGTGTTAAGCATATTTTCAGAGAATAAATTAAAGAATGTTTACCAAGAGGTGTGCCCGCCTCTTGATAGAGGAGAGATTGGGGTCGCAAGTCAAATTACTTTATAAACTTTAGACCCTCTGCACTGGAGCCATTCGCGCGGCGATTGTGAGTGCATAGTACGGTTTGACCATAGTAGGCCCATACACTCAAACATTGTCAAATGTAAGCGAATAGCTATATTGGTATTACTCTTTAAAAGGATTAGCCAAATAACGAAAGTATTGGGGAATTCGTTTTTCACTAACAAATTAAAGGTCAAAACTAACAAAAAAATATGTTACCTCTATTATCTAATTTTTGGGTCTCATCAGATTGATCATTTTTACCAATAAGCGCATACGCCTAACATTATTTTGGTACCGCAAGATTCAAAGATGTATTGGTTGTCTGGGCAAGTCGCTTGTGAGAGATTTCCTCTGGAAATGAAAATTATAAACATCATGAATAATGACCAAGTTTGTGTATTTGTTTTAAGTTCTAATGTTTTACTATAGTGGTCACACAGAAAAATAAATATGTGACTGAAGTGTCAAGGGATATGATTAAAGACCTTTAGCCAATGAAAATAAAAAAATCGTTAAGTTGAAAAAGTATGGGCATGACTGATGGGCTTGCTGCGGAAAGACGCGTCCAGCCGGAACGAAAAACGGAAATACTTCAAAACCATAGGTCTTTTTTTTATAAACATATGTATAATTACTTGGTAAGAAAGGACATTAATGAAAATAACAACTTAATGGTAGGATTAGGAATCTGGTCCTTGTACTTAACTCCAGTCTATATAATAAACATATACAGTATTTTGCCTGTGTTTTATTTCATAGTGAATTGTAATATTCCAGCGTAACCACATATAAAACAAAAAGTAACTTAAACGCCTATTTTGGGACTCAAATATCATACATTAACCATTGTTTACGGACTATAGAGAATTTATTCTAACAATTCCCTCGATAAATCGAATATTTCTGCTGGCATTACCAAGAGAAGATTTGTAGCTGATGTGGTTTGGACACTAACTATTTCCTTTTTATTTTATGTCATGAAATATGAAATATATTGATCTTTTTATAATTATAGATATGATGATAAACATGCTCTTGATTATACCTCAGTCACATTTGATCTACGGCGGCCGTACGGCGAGTCGAAAATGGCCGTTTTATTATTATTTTTTTTATAATAGCTACATAATAGGTAGCTTGAATAAAAATTAATAAAACGGCTGTTTTCGACTCGCCGTACGGCCGCCGTAGTGCAAATGTGACTGAGGTATTAAGTTGAGTCGGAAGAAATTACAATAATGGTGATTATGGGCGATTCCATGCAAGAAAATTCAGCCATTTTCACAACATTTTTCAACCTGCTGTCCAAACGAACGAAGAATTTCAATTTGCTTTGTGGTAATATTAAAGTACTACTGGGTAGACATGCAAAAAACTGACAACCAACAAAAATATGTTGTCCATAGGTGAATTAGAGCTTAAAATGTTGCGTGTCGTACGGGATATTTCTGCGTCCCGTACGACACACAACATTTTCACCTATGATTTACCCATAATCAATTTGTTTGTGTTGGTTATTAGTTTTTCACATGACTACTCACTATAGCTTTATCATAGATAAAAAAAGAATATTTTATTGCTCAAGCATTCGGCTAGAAAACTAGAAATTGTTGTCTAAATGTCTTGTACGACACGTATGGAATCGCCCTTTACGTTGGCCTGTAGTCTAACTAGACCATGCAGGGGTCGTGGAACGGTCATATATTTACGTTTTTGTACAGAGATTTTGAAATAGGTGGGGGCGGGGCACCCCCGATTAAGATGCCCCTGGCATGGTCTAACTCGGTGCTAGAATAATGGGAAGCTAGCAAATAGAGTATTAAATAACAAAATTTGGGAATACGAAATTATCGGAAAGAACAAAGTAGGGGCATGATGAAAAATAATGTTTTGCCAAACTAATTAAGCACATTGCTAAATAACGTATCAAAATGAATAATTAGAAGAAAATGAATAAATTAAATTGTGCCTCGTAAAGTATATCTAATTACAATTGTTTGTATAGTCAGTGTTTGGCGTGTGTTTGGGGAGCTATATTTCTCCAATTGAAATTTCTCCGAAGGGCACAAAAATTCGGTTTGCATTTTTTGTTTCCAAATTCGTTTCCCCAATTTACTTTAATGATTAAGAACACTATTTCAGATATTATTCCAAGAAAGTTATGAATTTTAGGGACTTTTGGGTAAAAGTGCTCCATGAGGGTAATTATGTGTCCAACCAACATTTGGCATTTCTTTGGGCATTTTTATTTATCCAGTGTGATGAAAATTTTGCCCATTCTAAAGTAATTGCTTCCTATATATGATTTAAACCTTACTAGACAATATGCTTGTCGCATTGGGTATAATATTGCCCTAAATTAGTTGGACACATTATCACCCTCATGGTGGAAAAATTTCACTAATTTTTACAGTGTATAAGTCGTAGATTCGATAAATCATGATTACACTACTGTTTGATTTTGCCAAAGCTCCTTCATTAATAAGTCTATATAAGCTCCCTGAAATTTCCCGCGTACACGGAAATAGGGGGAAATAACAAAATTCGGGAAGAGTGCGAAATTCATATCGGAAAGAGTAAATGTAGGTGCATGATGAGAAATAATAATTTGCCAAAATAAAGCATATTCCTAGTTAACGTATCAAATTGAGAAATTTAAAAAAATGAATAAATAACATTGTGCCTCGTCAGGTAATTTTTATCAAATTTGTTTGTATAGTGTTTAAAGTGTGTTTGGGGAGCCATATTTCTCGAATTGATATTGCTCTGAAAAGTACGGAGTTTGCTTATAAGAAAAATCTGAAAACTTTACATTCAGGTTCTATTGCATTTCATGAATATAATACTTTTGGGAAAAACATCATTATCATAATTTTGGTAATCGGTGCTAAAGTCTATAACATCTCTTGATCATAACAATTACTTCAATATTTTTTTTCATTCAACATCATTATCATAATGATGATCATGATGATAATCACGGGTTTGAGAAATAATGAGAAATGGCGTTAATGTATCTTTTTAAAATGCCTCTCGGAATCATTTTGTTACGATAATAAATGTTCATGTCGTTATGGTAATTGTAAATCAATTAGATCCTTAAAGAACAATGAATCCTGATGAAAATTATCTTTCCAAAAAAACATATAATCATTTTTTACAAGGTAAATACGTTTTCTGTGTTATTTTCGGTGGGGGCTTCAGTATTTCAGTGAAATGACACTACATTAAATAGATTATTCTCATTCTAAATGATTTTTTGCTTAGTTTTACAAAGTGCAAAGTGTTTTTTTTTTTGGTAACATTTTTGCTACATTAAACCGTTAAACATTTATAATACAAAGAGAAATTTACTTTGATATCAAATTAATATCATGGTTATTGCTCAAGTTTCGAGCATCACATTACACGTTGTATTAATTGATGTCCTATTATACTTATTTTGATTCCCACGGTCATCAGATGCAATTATAAACTTTACCAAAACAACGCCTGCTTGTCTATACTTCCCAATATAACAACAGCACAGAGTGGGCGAAACACCTTATATTTATGACCCTAAATAAGGATGGTATAAACGATACAATTTTTAGATCAACAAAGTATAGGTGTATAATATTATTGTCCCTATTGCAATTACATCATCTTGAGAACGATATTAATTAAACATGTTAAAGCAACTTGGCAAATGTGTTTTCGAATTATGTTAAACACAATTTGCTGAACGGATTGTGTAATATAAAGTTTGCAGACTATTTTGTGCACGGCTCTTACTTTCTTGCTAATGTTGTAGGTTACGATACTTTTCTAAGACACAGACAGATGGTACACAGATGAAAAAGATAATATAGTTGAATTTCTATCCGAATTAACCTACCAATTTGAACAACTCAAGCAAAAACAAAGAACCCAGTTTATTAACCTCGGGAGCGTTTCATTACTATTTTCATCCGACAAGTTGTCAGATATAACAACTTTCCTTGATTAGGATTGGCTGAGAAGCACTGTTACCATAGTAACTGTCGGATAAAGCAGTACGTGTCGAATAAAACGTCCGACAAGTCCTTTCATGAAACTCTCTGCAGGTTTATTTATTTAAAATGGAATGTGTCGAATGAGAATGAAACCGCTATTGCAAGACTTATTCACAAATCTAGTCGATTCGGAAAATATTAGTTAAAGGACAAGTCCACCCCAACAAAAAGTTGATTTGAATAAAAAGAGAAAAATCCAACAAGCATAACACTGAAAATTTCATCAAAATCGGATGTAAAATAAGAAAGTTATGACATTTTAAAGTTTCGCTTAATTTCACAAAACAGTTATAAGCACATCCTGGCTGGTATGCAAATGAGGAGACTATGACGTCATCCACTCACTATTTCTTTTGTATTTTATTACATGAAATATGAAATATTCTAATTTTCTCCTCATTGTCAAGTGATGCAACGATTAATTCCTCCCTGAACATGTGGAATTAGCATTGTTTAATACTATATGGTTCAGTCAAGTTGGTCCTTATTGTCACATCTATAAAAAAATTAATTATGTATAATTCAAACAATAAAAAACAAAAGAAATAGTGAGTGATGGACATCATGGACTGACTCACCTAGTTGTGCATATCACTGTTTTGTGAAAAATAAGCGAAACTTTAAAATGTCATAACTTTCTTATTTTATATCCGATTTTGATGAAATTTTCAGCACTATGCTAGTCTGATTTTTCTCTATTTATTCAAGTCAGCATTTTCCTGGGGTGGACTTGACCTTTAAGTACTCACAAAACAAACTACACTGTTATATGAAAATTTGACCCTGTCTTCATATATATTTTTTTTAATGGCAATCGACATGTGGGCCATGATTACTCCACCGATACTATGACTTAGTATAGTTATGTTGCCCATTTTTACATTGATTAATTTATGTACATAATTCTATAAAGATCAACAGCAAAAATTGTACAAAAACAATCGAAAACAGTCGAATAAATCACAATAAGGTAGATAATATCCAGAAGGTATTCATTCAGCATCCCCGCTAATATTTCATCATGTTCATACTGATTATCGAACATATATGAACATGATAAATGCAAAATATATACGAACGCTGTAACTTGTTATGGGTTGCGTATTGCATGTGCTATTTCTGAAGTACCATTTAGGGACAAATCATGTTTTGACGGAGTTTCCTTAATGCGTGTAGCGAAAGGGTGATAAACGGTTAGAAAATAACTATCAAAATAATAAACACGTGACGTATAGGATGCAATCTGTGTTTTGGTTGGTTAATGACCTATATGTAGTTGGTGTTTTTTTAGTACAACAATCGTGTTCTCGTCGTCGTTACAAACGTTAGTTTGTAACGCGTTATACCAGAAATTACTTTGCAACAGGAATGTGTTGTATTCGCAATGCACATACGATATCTTTGGGTAGTTAATATTTTAATTGTCTAGACCTAGCAGAATAAACATAGGAAGATTCAGGGGGGCCGAGGGGCCCGCCCCCCCTCCTATTGGCGGAGCAAAAAAAGAAAAAAGGGGGAAAGAAAGAAAAAAAAAAGGAAAATGAAGGGAAAAGAGAGGAGAAAAAAAGAAGGGGAAACATAAAAGGAGGAAGGCAAGTGAATAAAATAAGATGAGGGGAAGACTTGAAAAATAATTTTTAAAATCTTTTATGCCACTGTACAGTATAAAAACTTCGCTCGCGCTTCGCGCTCGCATTGCCTTTGGGTGATTTATATATCTTGCTCAATATGGAGCTTAAATATCATATTTTTGTAGTCAATATAATAAACATATTTCAGCTCGGATATTCGAACTTTCATTATTTTGCTTCATTTGCAGATTGATTTTTAAAAAGTGCTCTGTAAGAATTTATGTTTTATCTTTTGAATATCAACATGTTATGCTCGCGCTGCGCGCTCGCAAAATTTGATTTGTCAGGTACCTATTATTTTCCTGTATTCCATAAAGCTTTCAAATATTCCTATTCAGGTCAAATTGTCAAAATGTAATAGCTAGCGCTGCGCGTTTGCATTTTGATTGGTGATTTGATATGTATATCTCAATATTAATTACCAAACTACTAAAGATCCCCATTTCATGACAGTTCATCACAAATTTCGGCTCGCGATTTGCGCTCGCATTGATTGTTGAAAATATACTAACTCATGCATTTTATTTTATAATTAGGAAGAGAAATATGAAGATAGTCATCATCTTCATATGATGACATAATGTTCTTCGAATGTCCCTGTCCTATGTCAAAACTCAAAGTAATAATAATGAAACATATCAGATCTTGCTTTTAACTTTGATTCATATCCACCTCATAATTTTCCTACAAGGTGCTTGGAATACAGAGCTTAAATTGACCCCTTTTTCAGATTGGAATATCAAATATTTTAAGCTCGAGCTTCGCGCTCGCTTTATTGATTTTCATGATGAAAAAAGGGTATTTAGAATGCCCAGATTCTAGGTCGAAATCTGAGATACGCAGCTTGTTCTCTATTTAAATCATTATGAACCTATATCCAGCATGTCCAGTTTCAGATCAGAATATCAAAAAATGTTCTGCTTTCCCTTTGCGCTCGCATTATTAATGTAGGAAGATACCAAGTTATACCCAATTTTTTCATAATTTACAAAACATGAAGAGAGTGTCCCGTTTTTAGGTTTGAAATCTCTTTTTTTTTTCCGCTCGCGCTTCGCGCTCGCATCAATTGTTTGGTTATATATAATTATACCGTTCATGATTACAAAAAGTGCACAGAACGTTAATTTTTTAGGCCGGAACGTCAAAAAAAGTTTCAGCTTGCGCTTCGCGCTCGCATTTTTTAATCATTGAAATATCGTCTTAATGGCTAACTGCAAATCGTCCTTAACAGGTCCCTTTTCGACAAGGCCAGAACGCATTATAAAAATTTCTGCTCGCACTTTACGCTCGCAGTAATTATCTAGTTACATACGCATCATCTTCAGGTTTACAAACATTGCCCAGAATGTTCAACTGAATTTTAGGACAAATTACATGAAATTTCAAAATTACTTAGCTCGCACTTCGCGCTCACACTATTTTAATAGGGCTTATGAAATTATTACACATTTATGTTGCTATAAGAATGAAGCTAAGAAATTACTTTTAGGACACGGGCGTTTTGCACCCCCCCCCCAAAAAAAAAAGGGTGAAATATGATATCATTTTCCAAATATTATGTTAAAATCTATCACGAACTTGGATTTTTGTAATAAAAATGTTAAACTTTTTGCTCGCTCACTCGTAACTTCTTATTAATTTTCGCGATACGCCATTTTGAGCCCCCTCAAAATGTTTGGCTCATTATGCCACTGGGACCATTGGCGGCGGAGCAGAGGATTATGTTTTGTGTTTGGGGAGACGCAACAATAGGCGTCCCCCCCAAAACACAAAAGATAATCCTCTGCTCCGCCGCCAATGACTGGGACAACCCCTTCAAAGAAACGAAACAAAAATCAACTTTGAGCGGCCGATCGGGGAAAATGTGGGTGAAAAAAATCCCCCCCCCCCTATTGGCGGAGGCTGGATCCGCCACTGGAATAAATATCTAATATATGAAAAAAACTATACTTTTACACAATGTGTGAATGTTTTTGTACTCGGGTTTTTGTAGCAGCTAGGAATTATCATGGACCTTCTCGGGAAATAAGACCTTAAAAGCGACTAGTTCTTGAGATTTTTGGTAGCGACCCGGCATACCCGGTGAGTTGGAAGGGGGGGGGGACAACCGTCTCTCATAATTTACAACATGTACAATTTCTGAGGGAACACCTTCCCTGACCCTACTCAAGGATGGCCATCAATGCCAGACATACTAAAAGACCATTCACATCGAATGAAATCTCTTAGATTTACCTCAGATTTGGCCTTCATAGCCTTATCAGTATCTTTTTTTTTTGTTATCTCGGAGTGGTAGTGCCTATCTGAAAACCGTTTTCTCTCAGTTTGTATTGACCGCAATTCATATCTAGTAGAATAAAATAAAGGACTATACATGTAGGTATTAAGGTCTACAATCTAATTAATAACAGAAAGTTCCGTTTAAAAAAAGTGACACTGCTGAACAATGTTGAAAAGGGCACCTTTACCCTTCTACCCGGTACGATTTAATTGCAAATTATTACACATTTGTGTTGCTATAAAAATAAAGCTAAGAAATTACTGTTAGGACACGGGCGTTTTGCCCCCCCCAAAAAAAAAAAAAAAAAAAAAAAAAACAGGGTGAAATATATTATAATTTTCCAAATATTATGTTAAAATCTATCACGAACTTGGATTTTTGTAATGAAAATGTTAAATTTTTTGCTCGCTCACTCGTAACTTCTTATTAATTTTACGCAATACGCCATTTTGAGCCCCCTCAAAATTTTGGGCTCATTATGCCACTGGGACAACCCCTTCAAAGAAACGAAACAAATATTTTGAGCGGCCGATCGGGGAAAATATGGGTGAAAAAAAATTCGCCCCCCCCCCTCCTATTGGCGGAGGCTGGATCCGCCACTGGAATAAATATCTAATATATGAAAAAAACTATACGTTTACACAATGTGTGAATGTTTTTGTACTCGGGTTTTTGTAGCAGCTAGGAATTATCATGGACCTTCTCGGGAAATAAGACCTTAAAGCGACTAGTTCTTGAGATTTTTGGTAGCGACCTGGCATACCCGGTGAGTTGGAAGGGCGGGGGGACAACCGTCTCTCATAATTTACAACATGTACAATTTCTGAGGGAACACCTTCCCTGACCCTACTCAAGGATGGCCATCAATGCCAGACATACTAAAAGACCATTCACATCGAATGAAATCTCTTAGATTTACCTCAGATTTGGCCTTCATAGCCTTATCAGTATCTTTTTTTGTAATCTCGGAGTAGTAGTGCCTATCTGAAAACCGTTTTCTCCCAGTTTGTATTGACTGCAATTCATATCTAGCAGAATAAAATAAAGGACTATACATGTAGGTATTAAGGTCTACAATCTAATTAATAACAGAAAGTTCCGTTAAAAAAAAGTGACACTGCTGAACAATGTTGAAAAGGGCACCTTTACCCTTTTACCCGGTACGATTTGATTGCAAATTACTCTTCAATTACACTGAAACAATACAATAAATTCATTTTTTCTTCGAACGCAGTTTGTACTTTATTGTATTTTATTATTGCCATTTTCTTTAGATGCTGATCGATAATAGATTTTGTTTTGTGTTCGTATTCATTTATTGAAGCTTTATTTTCCGAGAAACAATTTCTTGTAACCCTTTGCTTTCCCATTACTACGATTATCTGATTTATTGTTTGAAAACAGATTTCACAACCATTGGATGTCGCCATAAAGATTGCTTTAACCCAGTCATCACCATATCTCGACCCAACATGACCACCCCTCTCTGCGGGAACACATGCGCGAGTCGTGGTTTCTACTATTCCGGGCTCGTCAACGGGACCGAATGCTGGTGTGCCAACTCCCCGCCTTGTCAAGAGGAGATGTACCGAATGGAAGATAACATTTGCGGTATGCCCTGTCCTGGAGATGTCAACGAATTCTGTGGAGGACAAAATGCTGTGCAGATTTACTCGCATCCAGGTAAACCAATGATTGCAATATCGAATGGGAACAAATCGAATTATTCAAATAAATAATTTGCGACAGTCGAATAATATGCTGTCGTGATCATGATAATGACAATAAAATAATATACCGCTCTTATATAGCGCTTATCAAGTGAGAGCTCATATTACCCCTCTCATATTGAATTATAGCATGCCCGCATACAGTATAAGCACAACCACCACACGCTGGAAGTATCCCAGCCATGATCTGTCATAATTATGCTTCTTTAATCCAACGACATTGACGTTCGGGAAGCCATGTAACAACTGGGTAGAGAGTGGCCAGATTAGTGTAAATTGATGCCTTGTCGATAGAGCCTGGGTACCATATCGCGTGGATGGTTCATTCTGAAAGTGGATAAAAGTATGTTGGCGGGAAACTTAGCACCAAAGACAAGTTAAAAAACTTTATTATTGGTAAAGCATTTTTGAGGAGACCCTGTATCCCTTTCTTCTTGCACTAAATTTGATTTGAAATGTATTTTGAGTAAAATATATGTAAAAACATATAGTCAGATTTTTCGAGTATCTACAATGTATATCATATCCCATCTCTTTTTCAAGATAGTTACGGTACTTATATTTGCTCGGTAAACATCACGAAAGGCATTTCCCCCAAAAAATCAAAGAGTGAGTTGCGAGGTATTTTTGAACGACTTTATATAACGACGGTATGCGACTTTTGCTAGATCTACATGGTTCCATTTTGTGGTGACTTCTATACAGGTAAACACCCTGTGGTAGGGGATTGGTGGTTTGATGGCCCACGCACCATTACGGAGTGCGATGCAACCAATGTCCTCAACATCGAAGTAGCCATATCGGTCACCGGTCACACCCTACAAGGCAGTTGGCAGTTGGACACCTGGAGCACCAAAGACCCATATGCAGATAAACCTCGGAGATACAACGAGGCTGCCCTATCCCTTTCCTTGGAGAACGCCTCGACTGGCTCACCACCTAATACCATTCATAAGGAGATCAGTATGATCATGTGGGACACCAGCAGAGTACCGTCCTGCGCGGATCTCAGGTTCCTCTGCGTTTGGCTTCGTCGCATTGATTTATCCGTTGACGGTGTTGGCTTTCAGCGCTCATGTCATGAAATCATCTGTGAGAGTGAGTTCCTCCACAGACTGAGTAAATTGGCTTGTGTCCTCACATTGGGTTATCGCGTCGGCTCGGGCAATCGCGTATATGCGACCATTCCAGAAAAAGGGCCACCTAAATTCCCGAAACGTCGTGTCCACTTTACCCGACCATCCGATAATTTTGCGATAATTTTTCGCAAAACATCGGGTAAACTGGACCCGACCTTTCGGGAATCAAGGGTGCCGTTTTCTCGAATGGTCGTGTAATCTGGAACCAACCTTTCGGGTATTTAGGATCCCTTTTGTCGAATGGTCGGGTTACACGATTGCCCGACAAGAAACCGATTTGATTACACAATCCAATAACACTGACACTGGTTCAATGGCAATCAAAATTCAGTTTTAGCCGATTTCAAATAAGTCGTTAAATAATGAATTTTTAGGTCTATACGTACATGTTCCACGCATTGTTGTACATCTGGGCCCCGTCTTACAAAGAGTTACGATTGATCCGATCAATCGTAACTATGGACGGCCAGCAACGTCAACATCTATTTTACATGTTTGTTCAAAATATTTTCTAGCTAGGATGTATATTCATGCATTCAGTTCACTGCGCTTCTCTTTGCATACAGAGGACATTCTGCAAGTTTGTAGTATGAACAAAATTATGACTCTGATGGATTTCCATAGAGTTACAACTGATCGGATCAATCGTAACTCTTTGTAAGACGAGGCCCTGTAACCACGTTCATATAATACAAAAACATCTGCGTTTATCTAACACCAGCTCGGTTTATATACAGGAAAACACCAGAGAGGCGTCGAAATGTTACGAGTTTGGCTATGGCAGTGTTTGAGCTTTTACACCAGGGTCCCGTCTTACAAAGAATAACGATTGATCCGATGCAACTATGGAAATCCATCATTGTCATACATTTTTCTGCATGAAATGTGCACAATGTACTCTGTGAACAAAAAAGAAGCACACTGAAATTTGAAGAAACGATTAATGTATGAAAATACGTCATTATCAAGAAAATATTTTGAAATAAACAGGCATTTTAGATGTTGACATTGCTGGCTTTCAGTGGTTGTGGTTGATTGGATCAGTCGCAACTCTTTGTAAGACGGACCTCAGATGTGCGTATCAGTCAATGTGAATACACCAAAGATGTGTCATCAAACAACATCGATTTGACACATCAGTTCTACGGTGTACCGAGCTTGTTTTAGCGCCGGTAATAATTGCAGTGTACCAACAAAGTTAATGAGTATTTATCATTTCAATTTCCCCACTGATTTGTTTATTTTTATTATGTTTAAGGTAACCCTCTTCGCTGGGTGAAGTGCTCGAACAATCAATGTTCATGTGAAGATCGTATAGTGAACACATCAGCAAGTGATGAACGAAAACTTGATGTCATTGAAAAGGTACCCAAATGTGTGTGACTTGCTCGGGTTTTCTTTTTAATACAGTCAATCTAGCTGCTATTCAGCTAATTAGAATTAACGTGATTATGAAAGGTAAGATGATAGCTACGTGTAAACTTTACCATGGTTACACTGTCATCAAGTTTTCAGATAAAGGAATATTACTTTAAATCGTGACAGACAGTGGACTACCCCTATTTATGCCAAATATCCCTACTACAGTAAATCCTACTTGGGCATAAAGCTGTTCTCTTCTTCCATAGGTGCCTTCACTTATTCATGTTATTGTTTGCTACCAAATTCATTGTACACCTCAAAGTACGATTGTCCTTAAGTTTGACCATGTTGACGGATTAATCTTTCTGAGTTTGCCATGTTTGAGAGTGAACAACGAATGTCCTGGAATTAATGTTTGACAAAACCTTAGACTTTATCTAGAAGTCATTAATCCAGAGAGTGTTCGCACTATGCTTTTTAATTTCTTTAGATCAACGTCACAGGAATCACCGGTTCAAAATGCAGTAAGGTCTAACATTAATTGTCCCCGATATTTTAAGCATTATTGACTTATTCTTCATGCCTTCCCCAGTAAAAGGTCCAGTTTTAGCATGTTTAGTTGGATGATGTATTGGTCCCACAACTGGCATAAACGATTCGTTTATTTGTGGTATATGCCATTATTGGACGTCCTTATATAATAGGTCAACATCACTGAGGAATCCGTGGGTGAAGTCCTGGACGTGGTCGGGTTGCTGTCCTTTGATGACTTCAACCCTGATGAGGTGATATCCACAGCCAACATCGTCCAAGCTGTCATTTCTTTGAACTCCTCGGATACAGAGGTAAATACCTAAATGCGCAGAGACCTATCATTGTCAACTAAACAAGCTAAATTGATGTTCCTCATGATTGGATGACTATCAGAGCTCGTGAACATGATGATAATTGCATATCAAAGTTGTAGCTTACAAAACAAGAAATGTATTCAATTAGATGCAATAACCTTATGTATACATACTTACATCACTATAAAACAGCGGATAAGACATTCGATAACTATTTCCAAGGTTTTCTTTTTTTATTTAGATAACAAATGACGTCATAAGCATCATCGACAACCTCATGAACTCTGATCCTGAAGCACTCGCTGTGGCCCAGGGAAGGAACCAATCAAACAGTAGGATGATACAGGCTTTGGAACATCAGCTTCAGTTGGTTGACCTGACCAAGAACAATGGTTCTTTTACCTCCGTTCAACCAAATCTAGCCGTTCAAGTAAGGCGATTTCATGCTCAAAAGGCCTAAAGTCTACATGTCTAATCTATTGACATAACCTTAACCCTCAAATATAATAATCATACTTTGCTATGTAACACTTACCGCTTACCAGATAGTCTCCAAGCGATTGACAGTGGTGTGTAACTTTGGCATTGTAAGAGGTGCAGCTATAAATTCATGTTGGGTGATATATAAGGTTGTCTCCTTCTGATAGCTTCAAATATTCATTTATTTATTTTGTTTTTTGTTTCTTTGCGTTTCTTTGTTTGTGTTTCGTCGCGTTTATGTGTTGTTCTTTGTTTTTTTTTCGGTGTGAGTTAATCAATACTAATTGTTTCATCGCGTGCGTTAAAACAAGATTTAAAATAATGTTTCAACAAGGGAACCTCGTTCCCTCAACTACAAGCATTCTGCTTTCCTCCAATGTTTTATGCATTTTATTCATATAATATTAACGTATTCATTGAGAATACTTGTTAATTACATTTCGCAATCTACCATGTCATTGCAAATGCTTTCCAGTATGACCAAGGAGATAGTTGGAGGTGATATCTCCTTGGTATGACATATCAAATTTTGTAACGTGACGGATTTGTGGCAATGAATCCTAAATGAAACGAATGAAATATCGATAGTTCATCAGGGAAAGCTTGGCAGTTAATCATTGTTGACTGACATTGATCTATATTGAGAGCACCAACACCATTGATGTACTTTATCGATATCACATTTCTTTTCTAGATTAAAACATAATAAAACACATTTAAGAGGGATATTGAGTAACCCATATACCGCCTTTTGAACATGATGAATATGTCCGTAATCTGATATTACTGAAAAATAAACCTGTATGCTTGTACAAGGTTCTCAATTAATCTAGAGGTTTGTCCAAGATGAACTTGATATACGTTTACATTATAACAAGTACTATGATATTCTTTATTGCGTTGTTTCTCTGGTTAGTATCATTTTATTTTCATAGCTTCAAATGGGGTCGGAGAAAGTGTTGAATTAATAGTATTGTTCATTAAAACTATGAAATAACAGACTTCAAAGGAAATATGATATACTGTATATGACAAACAAACCAACATGATTAGATGAAAGTGTTATCCCCTTTTCTTGCTCCTTCCATGCAGTAAAGCCTGTTTGCAATAATAGCCTAATTATATTCTTCTTTTATATAGCGCTTAATAGGCCTTCATCGGAACGCCGTTCGTATAACAGTTATCATGGCATTATTATTATTATTATCATCATCATCATCATCATCATCATCATCAATGGTGTGGTTGTTGTTGCTGTTATCATTACCCATCATTACATTCTGGCTTGTCCGCACAAATGCTTGCGCTTTCCCCAACAAGCGTTCCAAGACTTTGATTATTGCTAGGCATACGACCTGACTGCAAGGACTTCCACATCCTTCCAGGTACCCGTTTAATTCCTGGATGGAGAGTGGCAAAGTGTGCATTGACAACTTGCCAAATGGCACTTTGGCAAGTAGGCAATGTTCGCGGCTGCATTCGAACAGAAGACCTTATGATTACAAGGCCGAGTGTGAGAATTGCTACGCCAGGACGCTTCCACAATGCCATTCAACGAAATTGATAAAATACATCACATACATGGGCCTGTCTGAGAACAATTTCTGTAGGCCTGTCATCTGCAATGAGAATGCATAATATGACAAAAATCCGGGTCAACTTATGAGTAAAGGTGTGAAAATTGTTATTTTATGGTAAACGAAACATTGGACTGGTACATAATAGTTTAAGTAAAATACAATCATTTGGAGATTAGGTCTAAGAAAAAAAATCTTAGATGGTTGGAAATGGATGAACGACGGGAGCAATAAGTGTGTGTATATTAAAAAAAACAAGGTTATCAGTTCCATACTTATACACTGTTAATATAAACTAGGGTTACCATTTCTACATTTAACGAAATCCAAATTAAAGTAAAAGTATATCAAAGCAATGCTGATTAGGGAACAAAGAGTGTTATTGTTATGCAAACAGATGAGAAGAGTCATGGAATTGGCAAACTAATCCAACATGTACAATATGTGGTTGTACAATATTATAAAACTACAAGCTGACTGCCATTCCATCGTTCACCGGACACCCCCAGCAATAGTCATTATGAACATGATGAAAATGGTTATACAGATCCAATGCCATATTATTATTACAGAGCTGTTAACCTTGTCAACTATATCTAAAGATTATTTTATTTCAAAAAGCATTTCATGCATTGCACGTTTAACATGACAGTAGATACAAATATTTTGTTTGCTTTTTTGTTATTTTCCAGGGTTGTCACGCATTCAATCTTTGCTTTTGTGACCACCCTTTCAGCCATCTTGTTTAGTGTGTAACAGAAAATACCACTCAAACTGTTCACTTAATATGTATGATACATTGGATGGTTCATACACAGAATCATTTGTTCATTATCTTGATGTCAAATTTCAAATATGTATTTTCTTGTCTATATATTTTTTTGTTTTTGCAAATGTTGCCAAATCCAATAAATGGAATGAAGTGAAATCATGGAAATGAAATATTTATGTCAACTTTACCGATGTCTCATCAAAATCGAATAAAAAACAAGACGTCTCTCTTGCGTATATAGCACCCGTAATTCTGTGATTAAGAAACTTGTTTTAATTTCGTATATACTTTTGTATTATTATAGAGCTCGCCATGAATATTATGCCTGTCCCGTTTGAGCAAATACTTGCAAGAATTGCTTGCTGAAAAAAGGAAGAAATAGCATATGGGGAGTGGCGATAGTGTTTTCCCGCTCCGACCAGAAGCGCGAAAAGCTTGTTTCATCAATTTGAAAGAAAAAAAAAAAATTTCACACTTTGCATAACCATTCTTTAAATGCATTTGCAAATGTACGGGAACAAAGAAGAAAATGTAATTTCATAAATTTCCCGCGCAAAGCGCGGTAGCAAAACTTTGTATACGAAGAGTATGAAATATGCAAATGCTTGTTTAGGTATGTATTCTTTTCATACAAAAAACTAAATAAGAGGGGAAACCATCAAGTTATATCCTTCTCCCCTTTCCTTTTTTCGTTTTGTCTTTTCTAATTTTCCCTCTTTTTTTTCTTTTTGGGGACTTGGGGGCACTTCCCGTCTGTCTACGCGCCTGTACTGATGATTACACAATATGTTTTTTAATGCATTTGCCCCTATAGATCGAAGCGACCACATCGGAACAGCTTAGAAAAGGCATCAAATTCATCTCACGAAAATCGACCGTTGATGACATACTAACCAACAACGATATCGGTCTCCGCTACCACGACGACTCAATTGACGTCACGGACATCAGGGCCTCGGCAAGCGTCACAGCGGAATTCGAAGACGATCTAGACAATGAGTCAGAGGATCCAGACTTCAGGGTCGCATTCGCTGTTGCCCGCGACCCATCGTTGTTTATTTCCGATGTCGATGAGCATGTAGTTGGGACGTATCGCAATCGAAATGGACGACGACGTCCCAACACGCCAGTGATCTTGGTGACCGTATACGGGCCAGGAAGAAAGAAGATAAAAACCGCGATTACCACAGTATTTCGTCCTATTGAGGTTAGTATAATACACTGCCAATTCAAACTAGATTAAGTCGAAGGGAGTTGGCACCATACGGTCAGTAAGATCGTTTTACCAGCACTATCGATATCTTGATATGATTTTACCCGACCTACTAGCAAAAAATAAATGAACTTAGATGAAAGAAGGACTCTTCGGGCAAGACATCAGAGCATTGAAAATTTGCCAGTGTTAATTGTGTTCTTTGCAGGAAACACTTCCTCTTTATATTTATATAATACGTACAGTAAATACATAAATTTTGTTTGGTTGAGTCATGCAACTCGGATTATTTCTTTTTCAATTGTTTGAATTCTCAAAAACATCATAATATTGTGAAAAATAATTAGGCAAATGTCTGAATGCTGCATGGCTAGAGTTAACCTGTGAGTGGTCAACGGCGCCATTTGATGTCAGCGATCTTACCTGCTGCTGCCACCAAACGACATAATTAGGGGCCAACTAACCTGCCTTCATGAATACACTCTTGAAACCATATTGAGGTCAGGCAATCTTTGTTTTAATTCTCACTTACCATTGCAAATGATGTTTCATTATTACTGTAGAAAGGCAACAGCTCTGTGATCATCGACGATCCCGTCTGTGTCTTTTGGGATTATGAAGCCAGCAATGGTACCGGAGGCTGGTCTGGCTATGGCTGTTTCCTCCAGAACGACTCGGACACCGAGAACTTCACGGCGATTGTCTGCTCATGTAATCACACAACCAACTTTGCTGTTATCATGGTAAATGTCCATCTTCGCATTTCACCATGGATGGATATGACTTCGTTACCTAACAACATGTCCAAGATACGAGGCTCCGCAGGCAATCAACATGACATGCATGCTACGCTGATAAAGGCCATGATTCGGGTTTGAACCAGAAGCCACACCCAATTTTGCTTTTGCTATGTGTATTTCATTCATGTCTTGTTATATTATCTTTTTGTTGTTATTATGTAAGCTCATTTTCATTTGTGTGTTATTTTTTAATATGAGTTGCCCATGGCCTTGCAGAAAAGCAGCTTCTAGTTGAAAGCAGGCTCTTAAACCATGATTCAATAAATAAAATACAAATACAAAAATGTGATATTTTTTCATTGTAAAAAATATCAGTAATAGAAATCCGTTTGTCCAGTGATTTGTTTAGGGCTACATGATTTCAAATACATATCGATCGCGTTTCCCCCTTCTAATGATTATCATTATCAAAATATAATTTGTATGCATGAGATTTAAATATACTGTTCAAACATAATTAATTCTCATTAACATTTTTCTCATTCTCATGCTCTTAGAATTTTCACAGCCCTAACCCATCTGTCATCTTCCAAAAGACTTCGAAGTACTTGAGTTGCATCGGTTGTGGAGTATCTATTGGCAGTCTAATCATAACATTGGCGGTTTATGTACTTTCGCCGTAAGTATCAATCAATAATAGTTTATCGTGATTTATGTACTCCTTTAGGTGCAAGATTAGGCTATTCGCGTTACCGACTCTACTTGGAAGATATAAATATCATACTTCAATTACGATCAATGGGTTTCGTTCCGCGATAATATGCACGTATTGAACCTCTGTTGGCTGCTATCTTGTTTACATTTGCTACAATCATGCCAGAGAAGTTCCCTGATCAGACCATGAAACGGTCCATGATTTTCTGGTGGCATTGTAGGTGGAATGGGCTATGATTTGTGTGTTTACATTTAAGGTGAATAAAGCCTTGGTCACAAAATGTTGTGTTGAAAGGAAATAATAACTGAAACAGAATAACGAAAGTTTGAAGGAAATCGGACAAACAATAAGAAATTTATGGATGCTTTAATATTGAGATCCCTACGACTATGTAATGTAGATTTCAAACTGGCAACTGGGTAAGAAAATTATAACAAGGGGCAGGGACGACTTTCCCATTGCCCATGTACTTATGCAGGGTTTTGGGTTTTTCTCCTAAGCACCGATTCCCCTGGGACGGAATGGAATTAGACTTAATGAAAATAGACCATGTGGTGAGTGGACAAGTTGGCAGTAGACGAATTGGCAATTTACCAAACCCACTTCACATCTTCTTATGCGCCGTAGAAACCCTCAGAAGATACACACACTCACAAAAATCACATCGTTTTTTTTTTACAATCGTTTATTTTCTCTCAAACACCAGAAAACTTCGTCAGAAGCAACCCAATCAGATCTTTATGAGCATATGTCTGTCTCTGCTCTTCCTCTACGTCACCTACATCATGGTAGTCATACTCAACCAACAACGGCTCGTCGTTGTCGAATCCGAAGTCGACCTCGGCGATGAGAAGGATGTTGAGATATGGTGCTTTTGCCTCGCTGCCCTGATTCAGTACTTCACACTGACATCTCTTGTATGGATGGGCGTTGAAGGTGTTAACATGTACCAACTCTTTATAAAGGTCTTGAATGCAAGGATCCCAGGCTTTATGGCAAAGGCTTCTCTCGTTGCATGGGGTAATTATCGTTCTTCCATTTTATGTATGTGTTGACAAAAGCTATTACCTCTTTTCGGATAAATTGGGTGTCAGTTTTTTGCGTATCTTCAATTATACAATAATTTGTTAATTTTTAAAATAATTATTGCTGCAAACCAAGCTTGAATAATAGATCAGATATACATTAAGGTCAATAGAATAGACGACGTTGGCCATCTTGGTGAATAGGTGAAGATCAATATTCACACCGTGTATTAATGATCAAAATCCTAGTACATCAGGGGAAGAAAAAAGTACCATATCAGTAAAATCAAGGACAATATTGATTATAATGCTAATTGTATGAAATAATGAGATAACTGATAATGATAATCAATAATAACAATAATAATAATAGGCATTTATATAGCGCCATCTATCTAGAAATATTCTATTCCGAGGCGCGTTGTTATTATAATTATTACCCCGGCTTTAGCTCGAGCTACCTCTCAGCGCTCATGCATTCAAGGAATAATGAAAATGATTGTAATGAAAGGGACGGACATTGGTATAAGCCCCCTTTCCACTTCTTCCATTATCCTTATGCCGCGTTTGTATCCGGTTTTCTTTGCTTTTCACACCCACCTTCATTTTTGGGATACATCTATGATAATTCTAATAGAAAATATTTTCGACTTTTTTTAATATCCAACAGGATTACCAGCCACTATCGTCGTTGTCACTGGGGGGATTGCTCGCAGGAATTACGTCGACCCAGATCTGTAAGTAAATATATGAGCTCTACTCATTTTTGTCTCAATAATTCAATTAACGACTTTGGTGCTGTTGGCTTTTAGCACGGCAGTAGACATGGTAAAGGTACATGAAAGTGATGGTACTTATAATAGCCATGAGAGATCCCAAAATCCGAAAGGCGAACGGGAAACTTCCTGTGATATCAAACATCAGCCCTGCGGATAAAAAGAGCAAAGAATGATGAATGAGTGGGCTTGCACATCGTCTGCGTTCGCGGAGCGGGAGTGGCCGCACCCTTTCGAGAAAACCGGGGGAGCTTTTCTCGAAAGGGTGGGTTTCGGTAACACTCATGCTCGCCAGTATCGGCACGAGCGAGCAGTGGACAAAATCGTATGGATTCAAAATTGCACGATGAATGGATAAAACAAAATAAACAGATAATGGCGTCATTGTAAAATGGGCTGAATGATCGATATCAAACAACCAATCAAGGATCTATCTTGGTGTCATATAATGCACCTAAAATACACAATGCTGTGCAAATTATGCACGTGACTTATACATGCATTCACTGTTGGCTACATCCTTTATAAACCCGTCTTATAACATGGTTCTTTAATTTATATTTCCCTTATAACAGTTATGTAGGCCTATCGTATTAACAACTTGGCGTTGTTTTCGTCTCCATTGAAGACACTTTTACCCCTAAATAGCTTATAATTTCTTTCACATCGTATCAGAACTCCATCTGATTAATTATGACCAAATTCTGACAGTAATATAAATCCGTTCTCCTAAAACATACCAACGTCCCCGACGAAAGCATAGACTATGGCGAAGTAAGCCGTATTTTGTCATTTTTTATTCAATATCTAGAATATCGACCTTTGAAACCAACAATGTAGATTAAAAAGTGCAGACATTGTTGATATACTCTTAAAGGAATATTCCGGGCTGATAATATTTATATCTAAATAAATAAAGTAAAATTTACAACGCTAAATGCTGAAAATTTTCATCAAAAATCGGAGAACCAATAAGGAGTTATTGAATTCTTAAATTCAGCAATATTTGATAAAAACAGTGAATATATGCATGTCGTCCTGAGTATCCATTAGATGGGCTGATGATGTCACGTCCCCACTTTCCTTTTTCGTATGTTATTACAAGAAATCAGTTTGGTTTAATTCTTTCACACATGTGTAAATGATGTGTCTCCATTATAATGAAATAAGTTGCAGCAATAAATAACTAATGCCCTTAATCACTTGTCAACCCAATTGTTTTAATTCTTTGTATAATTTTTTTGAATAAACCTTATTTCATATAATGAAATACAAAAGAACAAGTGGAGATATGACATCATCAGACCACCTCGTAAATATTCATGAAGACATACCTAGAACTGTTTCACCGGAATAATGCAAAATTCAATAACTTTGTCATTTGTTATCCGATTTTGATTAAATTTTCAGCATTTTGCTCTGTGAATTTCACTCTATTTATTGAGATTAAAGTATTTTCAGCCTGGAGTATCCCTTTAAAGGACAAGTCCACCCCAACAAAAAGTTGATTTGAATAAAAAGAGAAAAATCCAATAAGCATAACACTGAAAATTTTATCAAAATCGGATGCAAAATAAGAAAATTATGACATTTTAAAGTTTCGCTTAATTTCACAAAACAGTTATTTGCACATCCTGGCTGGTATGCAAATGAGGAGACTATGACGTCATCCACTCACTATTTCTTTTGTATTTTATTATATGAAATATGAAATATTATTATATTCTCCTCATTGTCAAGTGATACAACAATTAATTCCTCTCTGAACATGTGGAATTAGCATTGTTTAATACTATATGGTTCAGTCAAGTTGGTCCTTATTGTCAAATCTGTAAAAAATAAAATATTGTATAATTCAAACAATAAAAAACAAAAGAAATAGTGAGTGATGGAAATCATCGAGTGACTCACCTAATTGTGCATTATCACATGTTTTGTGAAAAATAAGCGAAACTTTAAAATGTCATAACTTTCTTATTTTACATCCGATTTTGATGAAATTTTCAGAACTATGCTAGTTTGAGTTTTCTCTATTTATTCAAGTCAGCATTTTCCTGGGGTGGACTTGACCTTTAAAATCAAATTTGACATGGGTATCAATAAGCAAATTGATATTGGTGTTACCTGTGACTGGGCCGGAGAGAAAGTTTCCTATACCGGTAAAGAAATACGACAAAGCGACAAGTCCCGCAAAATGGTTCTCATCAACCATTTCAGCCAACATTGCGAAATATATTGCCGTAGCACCAAATAAGCCAAATCCTGCTAGAATTGAACAAAACAGCAAATTGATGAGCGAAGAATCAATGGTGTAGGCGAAGAGCGACAATGCCGACAGCATCGTCAGCGAAGCATAAACCGTGGGACTCCAGTGCGGTCGCCACAGTATAAGGATCCCGGTGCCTATCCGACTTGCCAGTCCTCCAGCAGATGCTGCAACTGGAAGATACACGGCCTCGGATGCATGGATGCCTACAGAGATCGCGTAAGATACCATGAAGATTAGCCAACCGATAAAGGTTAAGTCCAGGAGAACTCGAGAAGGTAGGACAGTGAGGCTGAATGGCAGTTCTGCCTTTATGGATTCGTACGATATGGTCTCGAGGAGAAATTCAAGAATACACTTCTTGAGTCTTTGGTAACGGCCTTCTGTCTCGCCTTTTGTCTCGATGTGTCTTTGATTTACGTAACTGTCAATATCGCCACATTTAGTGCTCGACGCGTCGTTTGGCGAGTTCAGCAATACCAAGTGCTCTCCGTCATCATCTTCGATTGACGACGAATCGTCCTCGGTCATCTCCTGACGAGCATGAGACCTGTTGATGTTTCGTAAACAAGTATTGCCAATCTCACCATTACTCGATTCACTCCCGTAAGACGTAGATGGTTTGTTAATCGCAATGAAATGCAGAGTCTCAGATGTTGTAGAACGACTCACGCTTCTAATAGCAAATCGCAGATTTGAATGAGTATTGCCGGACTTGTATTTTGCCGTTGGTTCACCAAGGACACTTGAAGATGTAACGCGTGACTCCGGATGTTTCCATGAATCTCGGTCCATAATTCTCGAACATTCTGTAACTACCTCTTTTCCTGCATTTCCTTGGGAGTTTGATAGTAGGGACGAGTCGGGGCACATTGAACCAGGTCTTGTCTTTTCTCTTTCTTGCAAGCTTCCCCTTCCCGACAGCTCTGCTGTTTTCGGTGGTCTCATTAGCATGGATAGTGGAACATTATTTAAACTGATAGCTCCCAGGCAAGATAAAGTTCCGTATAGTCCATACGCAACGTAGAGTTCCATTGTCAAAAGGGGCAAAATCAGAGATCCTATTACAGACCCAGCGTACGTTACGGTATTCGCGAAACCAAAGGAGTTCTTGAAATGCTGTTTCAAAATGATGACGATATAATCCGTTACTACAGAATAGCAACAACCTGAAAAAGGAAAAGGAAATGGAGCCATTAAACCCTTTTTGTTTATGTTGGTTGTTCACTTTATGTTAATAACATAAAAATATGGACCATTGCGAGCAAAGATCAATAACGGTTAGTTACTTTCAAATGCCATCAACCTACGGAACAAAACAGAGTATACTCATTTACAAACTGTTACCCTTTAATAAATAAATAAATACATAAATAATTAAATGAATAAATCAAATAAATACATAAAAAAAGGAAGAGAGAGAAAAGAAAGAAAAGAATAAACGAAAAATTATTAAATCAAAACCAGGCATTAGCGATGTTGAGTTTCACCCACTTGTGAAAGTAACCAGAAATGTCGTGATTTGCGAGGGCATGCAACAGAATTGTATCAAAAGTTCATTGTAAAATATTTGGGATGGAATAACATTTGTCATAAAAGTCTTGCACATAAACTTTAATTTTGATCTCAAAATTACCTTTGACCTTACCGTTAGACCTCCGACTGCACCATAACATGCAAGTCTCCTAAGTACAGCTACATCCCAGGTTTGGTTCAAAAGTGACTTACGGTTGCGGAGTTGTGTTTCATAAGAGATTATTGCATGTAAACTTTAACGTTGACCTCAAAATGGCCTTTGATCTTACCATGTAACCTCCGACTGCAGCATGACATGCAGGTCCCCTAACTACATCTACCATCCAAGTTTGGTTGAAAAGTGACTTATGGTTGTGGAGTTATGTGTCATAAGAGAGTCTTGAACGTAAACGTTAACGTTGACCTGAAAATGACATTTGAACTTACAATGTGGCCTCCAACTGCAGCATTACATGTAGGTCCCCTAAGTACATCTACCCTCTAAGTTTGGTTGAAAAGTGACTAACGGTTGCATAGTTATGTGTCATAATGTTTGTGACGGACGGACGGACGACACTTTGATCCCTTAGTCTCGCCTTCACCTCTGGTGGGCGAGACATTAAAAACGAACGTGGTAAAAATAACAATAAATAATTGTTAAAATGATAACAAAATCGAGGAATGAAGACTTAAAACATAATGATAATAATAACAATAATAAAAAAAGGAGCGTTGCCCACTACCACACTTCATTCCTCCCTGTACCGTCCTCTGTATCATATCATGTACAGTGGCGTAACTACGGGGGGAACATGGGGGCACGTGCCCCCCCCCCCCCCCCATCGGCTGGCAAAATAAACGGGGAAAATGAGAAAAAGAGGGAGAAAGGAAGAGAAACCTAGTGGGAAAGAAGAAATTATTGTTCATTATAATTATAATTGTAATTATGTTATGTTATATTACATAAGAATTTTTTTTTCATAATTTTATGAAATATGATTTACTCAGGGCCTATGTCTTCATTGTTGCTTGTGCTCGCATTGTCTGTTTAACGACATACATATTCCTGTTGTACTAAGACCTCCCGTTATATACACCAAATATATTTTCTCGCACTTTTCGAGTTATAAGTTTCGAGTTTTAAGTAGTGACATACGCTTCTTTTTCATGACTACATAAAGTGATTGCCCCATTTTTAGGTCTTAATATAAAACATTTTCTGTCCGTGCTTACGTTCGCATGAGTGGATTGTGATATATGTCTGCTCTTCATGAATTCCTAAAACCAGTCCTTAAAATGCCCTTTTCTAATCTGAATATCAAAAATTTTCAGCTCACGCCTCGCGCTCGCATCATTTGGTTAGTGAAATACGTATGGTTTAAGTGAAATCTTACAAACAAGCCTTAGAATGCCCCTCTTCATGTCTGAATTTCCTAAATTTTCAGCTCGCACTTCGCGCTCGCAATATTTGATTAGTGAGATGCGTATTTTAATCATGATTACAATGACTACAAGTGCTTCATGTGTTTAGATGTAATTCTAACAAAATCAGCATGCGCTTGGCACGAGTTCGCATTAGTTATGTATACTCTTAAAGGATTCCTAAAAATAGTCCTTAAAATGTCCCTATTTGGGGTCAATATATATAAAAATTTCGGCTCGCGCTTCGCACTCGCATTGTTTGTTTAGCGAGACAGTTACGTATCATGATTAAAAAAATTTGCTTATAATGTCCCTTTTTAGGTCTAAATATCGACAATTTTCAGCTCTCGTTTCGCGCTCGCATTATTTGATCAGTGACATACATATCCGTTTAGTGGCACTGTCCTTAAAATATCTCTATTAGTTCAGTATACCTACTAAGTGACTCAAAATTTTTGCTGGTGCCCCCCCCCCCCAATGCCGTGACCCACGGTACACCACTAATCATGTATACTTTTAAAGTTTATTTCTGTAGGAAGACAAATAATGACCTATTTAAAAACAATTTTTTTTCAGTCACTTCATATCAAATTCAGCATATTTTCCTTTATTGTTCTTTCCTTATTTGTTTTTGTGTGGGGGTGGTACATTATCATATGATTGAAGTAAACAACATTACAATCAGTGCAGCTTACCTGATATGAGCATGCATAGTCCCATGGTCCAAGCTGTTTTGGCAAATGCTGTAGCTACCAGAGCTAACCCGGACATGAAGCTACCACAAACAGTTACCAACCTGCCATTCAGTCTATGGATGAGTAGGTTAGATAGCGGAGCTATTAAAGGGTATCATACCCAATTTAAAAAAAAATGATTTTAGAGGAAAAGGAAAATCAGACAAGTTCATAGGAGAAAACAATACCGGACAACCAATAAAAAGTTGTGAATTGTTAAAAGTTGTAAATATTGGTAATCACTATTACCCAAAGGAGACTTCAAATTGGCCGCAGATGTGATGTCATAGTCATGATAGTGATGTAAGGCAAGGACTACTCTTCCTTGTACTCCTATACATACAATTGCTAAAATGTCATTTTTTCCCCAAAAGTTGTAATTCAAATTATATGTTTATTTGATGAGGACATAAAACAATATACTACCTGGGTTATATTTATATAATATTGACTGGCCTTGAGGGGAACATCAATATATTGCCAGCAAAATAATCATATTGGCCCGAGTCTTTAGACGAGGGCAATATGGGTCTTTTAAGGGCATTATGTTTGATGTTACCCGAAAGAAGAGCCAATGAATATTCTTTATTATCATTCAAATCAGATATCTAGAGCAAAAATCGTGATAATGGTGATATTTATTTTAAGAATAGAGTCCTATCGTGCCATGTTAATATCAGGGTCTAGGCTCTGCACTTTACCATTACGACGTAATTGTAAGCGCGCATAGAGACCGGGGAAAATACAAATAATATACCTATCCCTTCCGGGTATTAAAAAAAATGTAGGGCAATATGGTTTGTAAATGACCAGCTCAGATGTCTGATACTAGTGATAATTAGATATACTGCCCCGCGGGAATGGGTACTTTGAAGAAAGCCTTAATCAAGTACTTTGCCTATCCATACATGGTATATTGTTTTATTGATATTTTCCACCATGTACACATGGAAGAACAAATACAGATTATTGATTTTAATATCCTAAATAAACCCTCTTTAATTCTGTGTCTGGACTATTTACGCGCAGATTATTAAAACATAACTTTGGCAGATTAGGCCTTGCTGTGTCGATTTAATAAAATATCAACAAAATCAATAGAAATTGCAGTTTTAGGAATTTTCATTTGTACATTTGAAGGAAAACTTATTATGTTTGCTTGGATTTACAGAATCACTCATATATAGCAGTATACGACAAATCTTAAATAGCCATCGCGGAAACTGTCGTTCCAAAATGAATGATGTCGCTTCCAACCATTAGCCAAGAATTCTCAGTACTTTTCAGGTACTTCTCATAGACAAGATAACATAGATGCACACTGTTTATTTTAACTACAGCTCATAATGGTTATACCATCTCAAATATCACCATATTTTATTTATTTTATTAAAACCAACCTACCACTGAAATTGGCAAATGAGGACTTTTTTTAACAGAACTCACCCAAGAGATATAATACTGCGAGTTGTGATGTGATGATAAAGCCTATTGTTGCATGACTTGTCTTTAGTTGAACTGCAAGAAATGGTATGATGACGCCGTACGATTTCAACAGCCCAATGAGGAAAAATCTCAAACTAGAACATGAAAATAGTACAACAAAGCGCCATGGTTCCAGCCTACTCCTGTTTAACTCGTTCCTACAAAATCGTCGGGACATTTCTTCCAACCAAGTCGGTGCTCAACACGGTGAATAAAACTCTGTGTTCATTACTCCCTCTCATAAGGACGAATAACACCAATGCGTCGATTTAGAAGTACTGGTGCATAAGTGATGAGGGGTTGTTACAACCGATAATCCCGACCTTTCGTTGGAGAACGCGAACGCTTATTTACGACGGTAGTTGATTTTGGAAGAGACTTTTTTGGCCCGTCGTGATGGTCGTAAAACCCCGTCCTGCAATGCAAATTGTGTGACATGAGATTTTTTTTTCGTTTCGCATCTGCAACGGAAACATTCAATATGCGTTTCATGTGCAAAATTCTGGTTGCTACTATGGTAACATCGATATATCCGATTTAGGACGAGTTTCCAGAGCCACATTTGGTTCCTCCCAGAGCTCGAGAGGCCGCCCGGGGGGCCACTTCCATTGACGAGTGGATACCAGCCGCGACCACGTGTAAAAGGGGACAGAGTGGGCAAGTACGTTACGTATAGGCCTACATGTATGTAACGTTATAAGGGTGTCAAAAGGATATATTTCCAATACTTGTAGGATTTCACAAGCCAAATACTTGTTAAGAGATGCATTTTCATAATCTGGAAAAGATTTGCTTCCCTTGTTTAGGGTGTTTTTCGAAACTCCATGGTCGTGCCTGGTATCCACTCATCAATGGAAGTGGTCACCCGGGAATTTGAATCTAATCCCCCATTTCTGGGGAAAGTAAAACATAATGCCCATTACATTGTGTGCTAGAGGCATATCGTTTGTGTAGGAGTAAGCAAAAGAAAAAAACCCACAAATTTGGCTTGTGTTCAGACGTTTAGCATGTTTAGGCCTATTGCCTATGCCGTAAACATATCAACGCATGCGAAATTGTTTCGGCTGGAGAGACGATCTGACCCATGGAATCAATTGCCAGTGATCCACCAATAATCCACATTAAATGCAATAACGATTCGATGGACTGTAATGATCTATATCTAAGCCTTAATTCAGTAACTTTTTCCTCACTCAATATGTACTCGATTTGTTTGAAAAGCACTTTCTTATCCATGTCATAATCTATTGTAGGCCCTGCATTTCGAATATCTCCAGCCAGCTGTCATAGTAGAGGCTCGTCGCCGGCTCAGGGGGCATATACGATGATGACCATCAGTCGTAATTTACATGCATGTATGGTGCGGGTGTCGCGGGAAAGAATTTTGCACACGAAAAGCAGATCTGTAGGGCCTGTAACCCCCTGTAACACAAAGCTTACCAATGATTGTAGAGCAGTTTTCTACGTTTGATTCTATTGACTTTTTTGTACAATTAATCTTAAAAATCAAGTGTATGATTAAGCGATAACCTTTGTGTTAGGGGACTCTAATATTACCGTCCGTGATGTTTGCGAAAGGTGGCTAATGTCGCACCAACGCATAATGTCGCAGATTGCGACATTAGCCACCTTTCGCAAACCTCACGGACGCTTATATTAGGGTCCCCTAACACAAAAGTTAACGCTTAATCATAATTAGGTGAACAAAATCTACACTATTGTGGTTTCAAGGCTAAAATAAAAAATCGGGACAAATAACAAGGATGGTCAGTTTTCTTTTTCTTCGTAAAAAGTCCAAAGCGACTTCTAAAATTGCGTAAAAATTACTGCTGTCTCCTAATCATGAAACCATAGGAGAGTCCTAAGCACTAAAATGACGTGTCTTGAAATACTTATCAATGAATTACGGAAATTTTAGGTGAAAGTGTACCTTATTTTTGAAAGTTTGTTTTTTGGATATTTACTTATTTTTGCACCATCATCTAATTATGTCACTAACTCTTGTAAAACATATCTTTATGAGTCTTAAAAACAGAGACACCAAAATAGTGGTACTAGATGGGATATGAAGTATTATCATGTTTGTATCAATGGTGGCCAATTCGAATGGAATTTTTGGAGCGTTCTTCCATTTTTTGACAAAATAGACAACAGCGTATCCCAGTAGTTCGTCTTAACCTTTTTTTTTACCCTTGAAATCATGAGAAAGACACAAAAATGTCTCTAGGTAGATAGTATATGCACTTTGCAGCAAATTTTTTTAGAAATGGCAACTATTTCTTAAGCCATCATCATTTTTTTTTCAAAACTGCACTTCTGATAAACCTTGAAATTTGACCAACGTAATTTTTCCCTTTTTATTTTTTTCTCGGTAGACCTTAAAGTTATTAATAATAATATAATAATAATAATTTTATATACCACAAAATCGCAAAATTGCCTCTAAGCGGTTAAGAGAAAGGAAAATGAAGTATAAAGGAAATAGAAATAGAAATACTTTGCACAACAAAATGTATCAAAACTAATATTACAATTTACAACTTTCTCACCAGATCATGAATAAAGAAATACCATCAAATGGGCCAATAAACGTATGATATGATCAATTTAAGATCAACATATGATATGATCAATTTAAGATTATTATATGAATTTGGACCATTTCAAAGTTACAACATCCATTATAGACGCCATTTTTGAAGGTCATCTTGGATTCTCTGACACACTCACTATCTTGTCCTGATTCATTATTTGCCTTGAAAGCTTTTTTGATGATTTTGATTTTGATGATTTATTTAATTTTTGGAGTTGATGGTATACAGCGACTGCCGTTTTGGACGCTATGTTGGATTCCCGGGTACCCTTGACGACCTTTTGTAGCTATAACCTGTCTCAATAGACTTTGTTTAATCCTAATTTCATGAAATAGACATCTATAACCTAAAAGTTATGACATTCCAAAAACTTAACCTCGGTTAAGATTTGATCTTGACTTCGCCGCGCCGCCATGGTCATCGCCGCCGTCGGAAAAGCGACGTCCATGTCTTTCTTCTGCTATGCAGGCGAGGAAAAAATGGCGGACACGTTAAAAATATCACAATGTGATTATGCCAGCATCGCCCCTAAATTATTAAACATTTGGCCATATCAATCAGCAGCTGTGAATCATGGCAGCCATCTTGGAATTAAAGATGGCTGACGAATTAATCGGACACATTATGTTTGCAACACTGGGTATCAAAAATAACGCATAGACCCAAATTTCTGAAATATAATCACCCATAAAAATCGTTTAATATAGGAAACTGCATTAAAAATGCCGCCATTTTGTTTTTTGCCGATTTGAGTCAGAATCAAGTTTGACAAACAGCATTTTGGATTCAGCACCCCTGAATTACCTTAAAACAATTGATAAATCAGCATTAACACAAAATGCCTAAAGCATTTTTTCTGAGCACATTTAAAAAAATCTGGACCTGACTATCCGGAAAAAAGGTGGTTTTGTTCCGTTTATTATTTTTTATTCGGTTTAACATAAGATATCTCGGTTGAACGGATCGATATTGTCAGGAATCTGGAATCATTGTAAGCTAAAGAAACATACTCTATGACGTCTGGAAAAATTGATGGAACGAAAAATGACGAGGGGGGAGGAGGGGGAGGAAGAGGTACACATAAAGTCTATATGACAATCACGTTTCATATTTTAAGCATGAATAAATTTGGTATACAGCGGTCTAGATACTTAATGTTGGTCTTATTTTAAAGCTTGAA
Organism: Lytechinus pictus; assembly: GCF_037042905.1. Classification (NCBI taxonomy): domain Eukaryota; kingdom Metazoa; phylum Echinodermata; class Echinoidea; order Temnopleuroida; family Toxopneustidae; genus Lytechinus; species Lytechinus pictus. Next base: position 7,474,313 of record NC_087261.1, read on the forward strand.
GTGAGAACTATGAAAATCCAACTCTCTATAGAATTTGTTTCGATTAAGTAATTTTAATGACCGATAAATAATTTTAAAACCCTAAAACTTTTCATTAAAAACACAAAAAAATTCGCATAGGAACAACTTATGACGTGATTTTTCGGCTAGATGGAGATGCATTATTATGACATATATGTCATTTGAAAGCTGAGTATAAGCTGCATTAGGGGTGATAGTAAAAGCTTAATTGTATGCATTTAGATTTGAGTCAATTTGCTCGATATAATGAATAAAACAAGGGTTATTAAAAAGGGGTGGTAGAAGCGGTACACATTGCATGCAACGGTATGGGATTGTTGTATTGCTAGTAATAAACATAAGAAACTTTGGCTTCCAAGGGGCTCTACTTTTGATTTTGGTCTCATTTTACAGCTAAATATAACAGGTATAATAGTATACCTCTATACACAGCATACATTTATCAATTATAATTTATAAGAAATTCAAGGTAAAATCTATTTCCAAATGTTGGTTTTCGATATTTGAAATTAACATAAATTTGCATATGATAATTGCCTTGATCAAAATACTGAATCTCCTTAAGTCATATATCATTATTTTGAAAGGGAATCTCATCAGCAGTACAAATCTGATAACTATTAAATGATGGGCAAAGATATAAAAAAAATGTGGATGTCTGAAATAAAGTATATTCGGGGTTCTGAAATTTGAACATTTTCATTCATAAAATGTGAGCAGACCACCCTACCTCCTTTTTAGTGCCATTCTTGAAATCCCCATGAGATTTCCTTTCAGAAAAAAGTGTACTTTTGTATGGATAGGGTGAATGTATTCAAAGTTATGGACATTTTTATACCGATAGGTACGCTATCGTTAGATTTGGGCGACGTGACACGAGTCAAGACGTATGACCGTTATTAGAAATAACCGCAAAAGAATAACTAGTTGATATCAAATCCATTTCCACAATTGGCCAGCGTCCCTCAGAAAAACACGTGGGCGCCAAGCGATTTGTGGTAAACAAATTCATGAATAGAATAGACCATGAATAATAGTTCAATTGTAGTAATATCAATTTCATTCGTACAAAAGTGCATTTTCCGCTATAATACTTGTTATAGGCTGGTTTTTAGAAATAGAGATTTTTTTTTTATTCAACATACTCTCAGTGTGGTTTGTATTCTATCGTATTTTGAAATATGATCGAACTTGTCCTTTATTAATGAAAGGTGATATTAGACTAAAGTTGTAGATTCAAATTATGCAAACAAAAATTGATGAACCTACAAACTTTTTTTGTAAATTCCTTATCTTTTAAAAGCCTTTATATCAGCTAGGAATCTATTCCAAGCCAAGAGATAGAGAAAAAAGCTCACCCAATATATAATTTTTTTTCTATCTCTCTCTCTCTCTCTCTCTCTCTATCTGTCTCCGGTGGCAGGGTGGGTTATCCCTTCTGCAATAATGATCTTTATTAAAGCATCAAAACATTCTTGGCAGCCAAAGACTGAATTACAAATGTTTGTACCAGGTATATCGATTGACATATACTTTTGACAGAATAGTATACCAGAAATGTATATATATATATACATATGATTGTGAAGATCAGGGACCTATACATTGCGAGGTGCTTGCTAGTACATATTTGAGAGGATGCTATATGTAGATACAGCGAGAATGAAGCAATGAGACGTAGCCGGGGTTCATATAAACTTGATGAATTGAACCCCGGCTACGTCTCATTGCTTTATTCTCGCTGTATCTATATATAGCATCCTCTCAAATATATATATATATATATATATAATGTAAGGGGGCTCTCAGCACAACGAGTAGTGCAGGTACTCATCATTTAGTGTAGATAAACTTGGAAGACATAAATAACGACGAGTGAGACGTATCTCTCATGTTTCCTTTTTTATTGCAAGCTTTCGGCCATCATCGGCCTTCGACAGGCCTACAAAAAAGAAATCAGATGGGACAAACATAGTATTTACATATATATAAATTAGGTATAATATTGCATGTGTTTATAGTACTACAGAATTACGCTTAGGGGTTTTACATATGTGGTTAGAATATGATTAACATTTAAAATTATTTAGTTGAAGTTACCGTAATTTTATTGCTGAACTATCATCGACCTGAGATGGCGGTGTGTTGTCCGATGGGACGGTGACCAGAAGAATGGTCGTTTGGCGCCTGAGAGGGCGGTGTGTTATGGTCACAGAAATTACAATCGTGGATTACTGGGACTGAGAGTCCGATGGAACAATAGCCTGTATGGGGTCAGTTAAGTATGTAACATCATCGGAAGTAATAACGGAAAATCAATATAATAACTGGTAACGATGCCATTATTACGATCACCATCATTACAACCATCATTAAGTATCATCGGAGTATAGACATTATATCATCATTATACTATATATATATATATATATATACACTGTTGGTCATAATGGTGGAATAATTATTTTTACCCCAGTTTAGGGAAGGATTTAAAAAAATTATTTATTTCTAATAGATCTAGATAATGGCATACATTCTCAGATTTTATTGAATATTGATTTGCGAGTGTTTCTTTTGCGTGACTGCTAAATCATATGTGTGCTACTATGCTAATCAGCTAGGGAACCTACGTCCTTAAATCATAATTGACAGTAATGAGGATTAATGCCTCACAAAAGGGCACTTATATAGCTAATCGACACGATTTTTATCCTGGGGCCTCACAGTAACGAGGCCATTACTTAGCCCCTGAATCATGACTGTACGCAGTGTTTGCTAGGGTACGCGGCCGCCCCCACAAATCCCCCAAAACGAAGAAAATGCAATAAATTGTCAAAAATTCATTGCAATTTCCCCCCGCCCCCAACAGGAAAAATTTCTCTGTGTGGCCATGCCTTGAACCATAATGCATGGCCCTACAGAGGAATTTTTCCTGTTGGGGGCCGGGGGAAAATGCAATAAATTTTTGACAATTTATTGCATTTTCTTCGTTTTGGGGGATTTGTGGAAGGGGCCGCGTACCCTAGCAAACACTGCGTACAGTCATGATTCAGGGGCTAAGCAATGGCCTCGTTACTGTGAGGCCCCAGGATAAAAATCGTGTCGATCAGCTATATATCAGTGCCCTTTTGTGAGGCATTAATCCTCATTACTGTCAATCATGACTTAAGGACGTAGGTCCCTTAGCTGATTAGCATAGTAACACACATATGATGAAGCAGTCACGCAAAACAAATACTCGCAAATTAGTATTCAATAAAATCTGAGAATGTATGCCATTATCTAGATCTATTAGAAATAAATAATTTTTAAAAATCCTTCCCTAAACTGGGGTAAAAATAAATATTCCACCTTTATGACCAACAGTGTATATATATATATATATATATATATATATATATATATATATATATATATATATATATATATATATATATATTAGGCCTGGTAACAATGGTAGGCGTATAGCTTAAATCAAGGTTCCTCAGAGCTACCTGCCCTTAGAAAAATTGGTGATGCCGAAAAAATGTCTCTGCCGGGAATCGAACCCTGGCCCCCAGATTAGTGGTGAGGGTCGGGACCATGGTCAGGGGAGCAAGAGGACCAAAAATATTACGCCATTTCCTTTTTTATAATTTATACAAAATGGGTACCTTATATAAGCGCTATAATGCCCTCCTTATACATGTGATAGTTTATATTTATGTCTTCCTCCTTTGCTTTGCTTTTCTTTTAATTTGCTATTTTTCATTATATTTATTTCACTTTTGTATTAGGAGTTACCATCACCTTTGTCACCTTCGAATACATGTACAAATTATGTTATGACAGAAATCAAATCTAATGATATACCGGGTCTCAGTCTGAAGAGTCTTGTAGCGCGCAAACACAGGAACAATATGAAACTTTAGATCATTCTATATCCTCAAGCTTGTCTTCAGTATATTTCTAGACTATAACATCGCATTTAAACTAATAAGAAAATCACCATACCAGCAAAAAATTTCCAGGATGCTCTTGTTTCTACTTACGTACTCCTCTTCTGCTTTTTTGTGTTGTTGGGATAAAGAAATAAGTATCAAATCGGTTTATTGAACCCAGTTATAGACCTACATGAATGTTAAAACAAAATTAGTTGGGGACAGACTTCATAGATTTCGGAAATGTTCATTTAGCAATACCATTTTTTACGAGTCTGTCCAGCCTCGATAGAACAGTTTATTTTCGTTTTTGTTCTTAAAGTATGTAGCATTCCACCAGATTTCTTTATTGAAGACAAGAAACTATTTTATTTACACCATATTGTTATTGTTTTACAACAATTATTTATTGAAATCCCTGTATGAAACAGATGCCAATGCAATAAAACTGATTATCGAATATACTGTCATAAATATATAGATTGAATAAACAAAAGTAATGCTATCATTTATTTTCAGTTTAAACTGATTTTCTCTAAGATTTATTTTCATCCATGTTATTCATTATTTTGCGTTTCTAACAGATTTCTATTCTGGGAAAAAATATGACATATCGATAACGTGGCTTTATATTTCTTCTTTTGCATTTATCGCTCATAATACCCCACTTTTTTTTTCTTCAAGCCAGTTATTAAAAGTAACCGATTTATGTTATTCCTTATGTTTCCCCTGTGCATACTGATCTTGCTCTCAAAACATTTACTCATACTGGGCCTTCAATTCCTTTTTGGAACAATTTAGACAGCGATATAATTTAATCGCCTTCTTTGTATTCTTTTAAACGTAGACTGAAAAAGTTGCTTTTACAACCGTATGCCTGTATGTAGTAATCACATTACTCGAGTGACTATCATGTAGACCACTATACTGTATTCATATTTCTTCACTTTGATCTATCTTCATTGCGTTAGGAGTTTCTGATTATTATTTTTTCTGGGAACCTATGATTACGAGCTTTGTTTTTTAATAGGTTCTTCATATTTCACGTTATTCAATTCAATTCAAATAGTAGTGAATAGAAGTGAATGCAATCATTTTCATTATGTTCTTATTTGTTCAAGATGTATTTACTTTAATGGAATGTGAAACAATAAAAATAAAAAAAATCAAATCATATACTTTGGTTGACACAGGAAGGCTTGAAGGTTACCCGACGTCCCAAATTCCAAGGGATGGTCCCGTATTTCACCCATGTGTCTCGTGTCCCATACGACCCTGCTGGGGATGTCATTTTTCCCGCGTTTCTCGATTTTGAACACATTTATGCGAGAATTACCATGCATTACATTTTATGCGTAATATACAATAAACCAAATTGATTCATGTTTATCTGAATCAATCATGCATTGTTTGCGAAATCTTCGTGAAACCTATTGAACATGTAGAGAAAAGGTTCGTTATCAGCTGTATGAACTCAAGATGAATTTGTGTATGTGTGTGAGGATTTGAGTGCGTGCGCCTATTATAGAAGACCTTTAACATTAGCCTTAAGTCCGTTAAGTAGTTCATAACTCATTCTATTATTTGGATCAGTGACGTAATAACCCAACCCGTTTTCGTAATATTACATGCGTATGTGGGAAAATAGCTAAAAATTCGCGAGAGAGCAAACAAATTTGCGTGCATTGACCATGTTGACCCAATGGGTGAAGTAGGGTTCGGTGTCTGTTTTAGATTCGTCTTTAATCACAAGATTGTATTATATGATTTGATGTCATGTTCTATATTTTATTGGTTTTTCAGGTGCTTCCTTGCGAAGATGCCTAAGATTGGTGGTTTGCTATGTCCCATTGGTGTGATCATCGTAGCAAACATCGTCATCTTTACCATGGTTGTCATCAGACTCGGGCGAACCATACGGACAACATCACCCAAAAGGGAAAGTATCATCATGCGTGTCAAAGAAGGTCGGCAACGATTGCAGAAAGCCATCTGTATTTTCCTTCTCCTAGGACTCACCTGGTCATCGGGGTATCTTCTCCTCATCGGCACCGACTTCAATCAGATCTTCCAGATCATCTTCATCGCCTTAAACTCCTTCCAGGGATTCTTTATCTTCGTCATCTATTGTCTTCGACAGCGCGTCGTACGGGCCGAGCTGAGCAGGATGTGTGGTTGTGGAGAATCCAAGAAACGACGAAGTATCTCGCTCTCCAGTGCCAGTCAACGGGAAGAGACGGTGAAGACCCGTCATACTGAGATGCAGTCGACGACCGTCGGTCCATCCTATCAGGGCATCGAGCTCGAAATATCAGATGCTGAAGATGCTGTAAGTCAGCCGAATGGAGGAACCAGTAGGGAAGCAGGGGATTGTACAGAACTGGAGCCTGGTCGACCTGATAGGGAAAGGGGAACACGAAAGAGCTCTGCACATCCAGTCAGGCAAAGGAAAAGTTGGTTAAGCTATGCCGAGATACGACAGCATTTGGAGGTGGTGCTGTCCAGGCATGCCAGAGGGAGGAGAAGTCGCAAACGGAAAGAGGACCTTTCTTCAGAGTGTTGGGCTGCTGGTAAGCAGGACAAGAATATGTCTCTTGAGTCACGAGAGTAAACATAATGATATATATATCGCTTTGAAATAACTCCAATATCAGATATAATTTGTACTTGAAAATATGTGGTTAAGGAAATGTAAAAAAATGCAAGCATAATAATTTCCATCCATCAAGCCATATGGTAACGTGAGAGACAAGTTATTAAGTAATCATGGTAATAAAGGCGTGGATTACCATGATTACAGAGCAAGTCAAGCAACGGCCAAATGTTATTAAAATCAATCTGATTATGGGCAACGCAATTCAGGTTATATATTTTAGTAATAGAAAGAATATCTTTTTATAGATTCAAAGATATCAACAAAGACGGGTTGAAGAATTAATAATATCATCTTGATTTTCGCCATCATTTTGCGTATTTTTTTATGGGAGCCAAATTTGATGAAAGGTATATAAAAATATGTATTTCATTAATGTTTGTATTTATTTTCATTATGTTTATTGAACTTTGGCCATGAATAAGCTGTTTTTTATGATGAAATTTGTATCTCAACTGGGGGTGGGGGTGACCTCCATCTGCGGCCCGTCGTATAAAGAGTTGCGATTGATCAAATCAATCGCAGCTACGGAAAGCCAGCAAAGTCAACATATAAAATACACGTTTTAAAAAAAATTATAGATATGAATGTATATCCATAAGTTCATTGATTTCTCGACAATTTGGTGTGTTCTCCTTTGTATAAAAAGGACACTACAAATTTCCTGTATAAAAAATAAGACTCTGATGGATTTCCCTAGAGTTACGATTGATTGGATCAATCGTAACTCTTTGTAAGACGGGGTCCATGTCTACTCTTCGTTATAAGGGGGGGGGGAGATGGAGCAGACTTCACGTTTATTGGGATATACGATCAAAAACTATTTTATATGCATGCAAAGAAGCATAGCCATGTTAGCGGTCAAGTGATAAAATTTTATATTCAAGAGAAACCTGGCAATAATGAAATAACAGACGACAGGCATTGATAATCGGATTCGGATATTGTCCAAATAAAATGTAGCGATCGAGCCCTTGCAGTTTCTTATTATAATGCGGTCATAACCCCAAAACTTTAATGTGGTCAAAAACATTTTATATTCATGACTTTACCTTTCTTATGTTCTTTTCGCTGAATTTAACCTGCTGCCACAACTACCCCCTTATTAAATTTGCAATTTGGATCAAATGATCGATGTGTACTGAATTTATGCTTTTTATAAACAACGAGTTCGAGCATTTAGTGAGTCGAATTGGAATTGTACATGGACATTTGTTTTGGGTGGGCCGGAAATGACATTCACACACGCTGAAGATCTTGCATCACTTCTTAAAATGCAAAGGTATTGTAACATATACGGATTAAAATGCATTAAACTTGGAATTATATATGAAAAACCATTAGAAATATGTAATCATGTATGCATGAAACTGTTCATCATGTTCATAGCACTTATTCAAGATTTTTATCGTATTACGATCGCAGACCGCTAATTAGATTACAAAGATGACTCCTTATTATATTATATCACAGTTGATGTAAATAATAAATGTTTAAATCATATATATTTTCTTTAATTACGTACTTATTGGCACTTGAGAGTACTAATCCCTTGATAGATAGTGGGTCCCTGATTGTTAATGTATAGGCCCTCGAATTACCTACTCCAAAACAATCCACCTAGTTGGCAGAAAAAAATTGATTATTGGAGCGCCTGAATATTGATTGAAAAGACTTATGGAAGAAATATCATGATCTTAACAATAATATTGTCTATCGGTTCACATTAGCGACATTTTGCGCTTAACTATTTCGTATCACTGTTTTATCATGCAGTGTACAGTACTTTTCATGTAGTAGTATTTTTGTTAAGAATTACTCTTTGACTTTTATTCTGATTTTTTCTTTGGATTGATGATTGATGAGAGATTGAATGATAGTAATAATGAATTATTATTGTACATAGATTTTTTATTTGTTTCTTCATTTTTTTTGTAATGTTAATGTTGAAATATATTGATTTAAGATCGGGAATCGAATTGTAAATAAAAAAGTAAAGGCTTATGGCCGAAGATTTGCATATCATTTTGTTCTACGGGATTTATTTATTGCATTGGGGAATTATATATATATATATATATATATATATATATATATATATATATATATATATATATATATATATATGTATATATGGCGGCTTGTCATTGTTCAAAACCCACCTACACCCGACAAAGGAAATTATAATTGGTATGGTGTCGAAAATCTGTCTATCTGACGGTCAATCGGATCGGGGTCGCCTTAGCCACTAACCCGTCTCTGTGGTCTAGTGGTTAAGGCACCGGCGTTCAAAGCTGGGGCCCCGGGTTCGATTCCCGGCAGGGACATTTTTTCGGCATCACCAATTTTTCCAAAAGGGCAGATAGCTCTGGGAAACCTTGATTTAAGCTACGCCTACCATTGTTCTCTTCATCCATTCCTTTTACAAAATATTTAAATAGATGAGTTGCCAAAGCTGTTGTACATATATGATTTCACACATATATATATATTGATTTCGCTCCTTGCCAATTTTCTTTGCTTCTTTGGTTTCTGGTGTGTTGTTGTCATCTTTTCTTTCTAATGATCTTTCTCTCGCTCTCTCTCCCCCTCTTTTTCTCATTCGTTCTCTCTCCCTCTTTTTTCCCTCTTTCTCTTCCTTAGCTGGTATATTCTTACCCTTTCTTCTATTTTCTTTCTCCCACTCCGCCCCTATATTTGTCTCTCTTTTCTTTTATTATTTTTGTTTTTCTATTTATATTTCTATTTCACCCCTTTTCTGTGTCTCCCATCTCTCTCTCTTCTATCTCTCTCCTTCTCTTCTCTATCTCCCTCTCCCCCCTCTCTATCTCTATTTTATCAATTTTCTGTTCATTCTACTCTCTGTTCCTCTTATGTTTGTTTTTTCCAAATGCTTCTCTTTCTCTCTTGTTTCTGCTTTCCCGTTTTTCTTTTTCTTTTCATTTCTTTCGTTTATTATCTGATCCCTTCTCCTTTATTTCCTCGCCTCCTTCCCTCCTCTCTGTCCTTGTTACATAAGAGCGCCCCTCTGTCGGGTGCGCCTACATCAAGGGCGCTCCTTGAGAGAGTGCGCGCTTTACTGTTTTTGTTCATGACGCATTTTCAAAGTTGATCTTAATCAATAAATCACTTGACAAGACCCTATGGGCGAAAATTCGTGAAATACTTTTCTTTACGGAGTTTTTGTCTCACCTGCATAGCAGAGTGAGACTATAGGCGCCGCTTTTCCGACGGCGGCGGCGACGGCGGCGGCGACGGCGGCGGCGGCGTCAACACCAAATCTTAACCTGAGGTTAAGTTTTTGAAATGACAGCATAACTTAGAAAGTATATGGACCTAGTTCATGAAACTTGGCCATAAGGTTAATCAAGTATTACTGAACATCCTGCCTGAGTTTCATGTCACATGACCAAGGTCAAAGGTCATTTAGGGTCAATGAACTTAGACCATGTTGGGGGAATCAACATCAAAATCTTAACCTAAGGTTAAGTTTTTGAAATGTCATCATAACTTAGAAAATATATGGACCTAGTTCATGAAACTTATACATAAGGTTAATCAAGTATCACTGAACATCCTGCATGAGTTTCACGTCACATGACCAAGGTCAAAGGTCATTTAGGGTCAATGAACTTTGGCCGAATTGGGGTATTTGTTGAATTACCATCATAACTTTGAAAGTTTATGGATCTGATTCATGAAACTTGGACATAATAGTAATCAAGTATTACTGAACATCCTGTGCAAGTTTCAGGTCACATGATCAAGGTCAAAGGTCATTTAGGGTCAATGAACTTTGGTCAAATTGGGGTATTTGTTGAATTACAGCCATAAATTTGAAAGTGTGTTGGTCTAGTTCATAAAACTTGGACATAATAGTAATCAAGTATCACTGAACATCCTGTGCGAGTTTCAGGTCACATGATCAAGGTCAAAGGTCATGTAAGGTCAAAGAACTTTGGCCACGTTGGGGGTATTTGTTGAATTGCCATCATATCTCTATAAGTGTATTGGTCTAGTTCATAAAACGTGGAAATAAGAGTAACCAAGTATCACTGAACATCTTGTGCGAGTTATAGTAGTTTTCAAAATCAGCACTGCTGCTATATTGAATCGCGTGATGCAGGTGAGACGGCCAGAGGCATTCCACTTGTTATTTCTTTTTGAATTATATATATATATATATATATATATATATGATTTTTTTTTTAGATCATGAGTATGGAGAGGGCCGTAGCAAGATCAATGCCAGTCTTCGTCAAGCTTTCGGGTACATGCATATTCTTGATCTCAAATATAATTATGGAGACTCATATACCACGTACATATTGATCACACTTATATATAGATATATATATATATACGTGTATGTGGGTGTGTGTGTGTTTTTATATATATATATATATATTATAGAGAGAGAGAGAGAGGGGGGTGGAGAGAGGGGGATCGTCGAATAAATTACTTTGTATTAATAGGCCTAAAAGTGTTTAAAAAGTAAGTAGTGTTGAAACAATTTGGCAAATGTCACAAATGTCAATGTCTCTCATAATCCATACTGCACAGCGCCCCCTCCAAATTGAATTACTCTGGGTTTATACGCCATTTATGTCATGTACGCTATATCTTCCTTTATGTTGCATGACGGGTAAAAATTTGATCTTCTTCAAATTGTAATCGTTGGTCCCTTCCATTCCTTGCAGAGTGATTAGTTTATAAATAATTGATAATTTTTATTTCAGTTATTTCTCATTGTGTAAATATAATTGAAAAGTCTTTAAAGCCATTGATTCAATTCATTTTAATCAGTTAATAAAAAAAGATTTGCGAAGCTTAATACCACAGATAAACCGACTACCTCCATGGTCATAACTCGATCAGTGAATGATAACATGTTACGTAGTCGTACTGCAGACAACCTTTCACGATTAAGTTGCTCTTCCTCTCTGTTTTAGAACAATAAATGATATCACCCTAACACACCTGAAACCAAATATCCTTTCCTTTTTAAAGACAGAGATTTTATATACTAGCTCAAATGGAAGATTCATCATTTATTCATTGCATCGTCGAAACTCCCAGTCCTCAATCGCTGTGCAAGACTTTGAAAAAAAAAAGAATAACTAATGATTTCCCAACGCAATTCAGCTAGTGGAATCGCCGCTAGTTAGATAGATGCCCTAATCCAGGTTTCTTTCGCTTTCCAGAAATATGGATTCAAACAAAATTACGAAAAAGGCAAGGGATCACTAAAATCGGTCAATCAATTCATTGCCGAAGGAATCAAATTCAAATTATTGGGTTTCATGAAAGTATTTCCGTTTCAATATTGCTATCTGCTTTTTAAATGTTTTTTATGTTTTCGCTTCTCCCTTCTTCCTTTATAACATTTTTTTTCGAAATGCTTGCTCGAGTGTAATACCATACATAAATGTTCGTCAGGTTCGAAACCTATGACAAAATTGCTGTTTCGCTTCACCAATTTCCGACAAAGACCTCGCAGTTAGGAGACCGGCCCTGAACCATATGATGCAACCACTCTTTTTTTTAATCTCACAACAATACATATGAGATTAGAATAAATCAACCCTTTGCCTCCCGTGCTTTATCAATGTTTATAGAAATCCTGGCAGTGTAGCGGACATAACCATGATAACGGCAGTTCTTAAGTCATATGCCCGAAAATATCCTCAAGTGTAAACCAGGGCCCAACCAGGGTAGATGAGACTAGAATCAAAGAATATCAACAATGCATTATTTATGACGCCAGGAGATGAAAGCTAAAGTATAAATACAGCAAAAGAAAAGGACCTAAGAACCCAGGAAGAAGTGACAATTTCATGGTCACGGAGGATTATGGTTCGCATGGTAACGGTGCCTGACTACTGCGTCAGAAACCAGATGACGATTTGAATATGCTTGTATTCAACTATATAGGAAAAAATGTATTGTGGTCTACCGTTGGGCAAAATCAGACTTTGAATTCAGATTCAATTCGCAGGTCTTCAAAAATTATTACTAGGTAACTTTGTCTCTACCGTTTTCATAATTTTGTCGCTCTTAAGACTCTTTCGAACTACAAAAAACCTCATCAGCGCCTGTGTCTATGCAAAATTGGCTATTACAGTTTTTTTATCTCAAAACTTTGAAATCACAATTTTTTTACATTAGTATGACTTTGAATTCGATTGAAATACGAGAGCTTGTTTGGTATTTCGGTAACATACATGTAAACGTTTAGTCAACTTTTTTGTTGTTGCATTTTTTATTTGACCAGTAGTTATAGTCTTTCTTTCTGTTATGTGTTTATTGGTCTAGAGAGCGCCACTGTAATTAGGGGGGAAATGGAGAATAATTGACACATGCCAATATACCGATTCTCGCACGAAAAACACAATTTACCTTACATACGCACATGCACCCTCCTTTACGGAAATGCTTATGTACACACGCCCTAACATATCCTCACACACCCTTAAGGCCACCGCACACCTTACGACTGTTCGCGATCCGAATTTGGAACAATTCGCATATTGCTCATTTTCTGAAAACGTGAATGGAACATATCATTTTATTTGAGGTTAAAATTAATTGAAAGAATACTAATATAACCATTTTGAAAGATTTCAAGCCTTTATTTTGGAGTAAAGGCCAAATTAGTTTCAAATCGTAGCCAATCGTACGACTGCTATGACGTCATTACGACTAGATGTTAAATTTGCTTTTATTCTAAGAAGGATGATAACATAGTCACATATTTGAACATAGGTATTCGTACGATGATTTCGAACATTACACAGTAAGATATTCCAAGTCTCAATATTAGGATCAAATTCTATTACGTTTTATTCCAAAATTGAGTCGCAGACCAATCGTAAGGTGTGCGGTCGCCTTTACACATTCGTGCGTCTAACCATGGAGCTAACACAGACTAGTAGCTCCATGGTATAACAAAAAAACAACAACAACAACAGGGTAATGGGTCTGCATCAATATGTCAGTTCGAATTTAATTCGAAATAATTCGAAAAGCTGTTTTTTTGTCATCCAAGGTTTATCAATATTATTGGGATTTCCTTTATTTTTGTTATTTTTGGTAAACCATATCGTCAAAGCTATACAAATACAAACATAGTCATCGACATCGGGAAACCACGTGATTAATACAATTTACAAGGCCAATTAAGGCATCTGACGTAAAGGTTTAAAGCCATTTCGATCTAAATCATACTTTTAGGTCAATTACCAATGGAAATAGATACCCATGGTAAACATGCCACTGTTTTATCAGTCTGTCATGCACAAGTACTGCCATGGCCTAAATACAAATTGCTTTTTAATCCAAATCTGTCACCTAGATCCATTCATCTTATGAACGCCGATGCTGATGATCCCTTTTCAGCATACTGTATTGATTTTAAGACGAGATGTCATTAATCATTCTACTGACACCCACCTGGATGTCGCCTCCAGGCTACCAAGTTACGCACTTATAATTCGAACCGATAACCATTAATCTAGTTTAAGGGGAATTTGGCAGATCTGAAATTTCTGAAGTGACAGTTTTCAACGGGATGAGTTACAAATTTATGATTTAAATCAGCACCTTCCGTCAGATTAGGGATGTCGTAAACTCACTTAATTTTGACCTGAAGCTAAATTTGAATCACTTAATTTCTATAGACCCATAGCGTTGTGCAAGGACCATTCACTGTTCTACTAGGTAATGATAACCCATTTAGTTTTGCCAGTTCATTCATTTTGCTCTATGATATTCAACAACCCAATTCAATATTTACTATTTAAAGGTCCAGTCAACCCCAGAAAAATTTTGATATGAATAAATAAAGAAAAATAAAACTAGCACAACGCTGAAAATTTCATCAAAATCGGATGTAAAATAAAAAGATATGAATGATTTGCTTATTTTTCACACGCAACAGTGATATGCAAATGAGAGGATGATGTCCCTCACTCACTATTTCTTCCGTTTTTTATCGATTGAATTATACAATATTTCATTTTGTAAAGACTTGAAAATAAGGACCAACTTGATTGAGCCATATACTGTATATAGTATCAAGCAATGCTGATTCCACATGTTCAGGGGGAATTAATCGCTATTTCACTTGACAATGAGGAGAAAATTAGAATATTTCATATTTCATATAATAATATACAAAAGAAATAGTGAGTGGATGACGTCATCAGTCTCCTCATTTGCATACCGACCAGGATGTGCATATAACTGTTTTGTAAAACTAAGCGAAACCTTAAAATGTCATAGCTTTCTTATTTAACGTCCGATTTTAGTGAACTTTTCAGCGTTTTCCTTGTTGATTTATTATCTTTTTATTCACAGAAACTTTTTGTTGGGGTGGACTTGTCCTTTAAAAATTAAGTATTGATGCATGCAAATGGATAAAAGAATAGATTCTGAGCAAAAAAAAACTAAAAACATTGGGCAGAATGTGACGCCCAATCTTCCGCCCCTCCATTTTTTGTTTTATTTGTGTTATCAATGGGATATAAACTTATATTAAATTTAGCATGCACTGAGATCTTACCAAAAATCCCAAGTAACCTGGCGCCACATTCGTCAGTATAAATCCCTCAAAAAATGTTTACTCATACACTGGGAACTCCTAAGAATAGTAATTTCCTTAACACATTACAGCAAAATAATGACATATACGATAGGAAAAGAAAAATCAGTAAAGGGTGAATTACTCAACACTCTTCTACATAAGGAACAAAGAGAATATTCACGTTTTCCTCATTAAATATTTATTAGATGCCCTTCTCTTTATTTACATGTAATGATATAAACACTATGTACCGTTTGTAAACATTTCAATTGCAATGGTGAAACTGAAGACAGTGTAAAAGAAAAGATTTCACCTTAAGCAAGTTGTAGCAACATTTGCGAGTGATTTTGTTAGGTCCCGTTAAATATCGTAGTTGGTCCTGGTTATTCTAATTGGATAAGCTCACAGTAAAGTTGTCGTAGGGGGTATATGTAGGCGCGCAGTGGTCTAGTGGTTCTGGCTCTCACCTTTCAAACAGAGGGCCGTGTGTTCGAATCCTAGCCATGGTGTGTTTTCCTTCAGCAAGAAATGTATCCACAATGTGCTGCACTCGACCAGGTGAGGTGAATGGGTATCCGGCATGATTATTTCCTTGAATGCACTGACCGCCGGTGATGGTACATGTAGCTCGAGCTACCTCCATGCTCGAGCTAAAGCCGGGGTAATAATAGCAGCGCTTTGTATCATCAGGCAAAAAAACGCTTTATAAATCCAGCTATTATTATTATTGTATGGGTTCATCAGTCAACAGAAAATGTCCGTTGGATCGAATCCTCATATACCAATTTTCCTTCGGGCACGGCCATTTATCCACATTGTACAAATAATAATTGCTTTCTGATTACTATTACGCAAGTTTATTTAAAAGGTTGAAATAGTTTTATTTGCATTTATTTTTAATTACATAAAGGAGCTTTCTCAATCGCCCTTGCGATCGTTTGCGATCATTTGGCAACAATATATGTTGCACACAATCGCAACGGTTGTAAGCAGTCGCACCACCAATTATTGTGAAAGGGGCTTGATATTCTCCTGGTTTTCGAAAGCGCGCCATGTTTCGGGAAGTTTTAAATTATGTGTTCTGGTATACGAATTAAGCAGTGTAGAGTTGGCCTGAACCGAAAGTGGGATAAACACTGGAGAAAATGTGGGATAAAATATCTGAACTTATTAGTCGCAGTATGTCGTGAAAGTCGCAAGTCTGTCCGTCTTTGTCGCGCGTATATAATCGCTACTTCATTAGACAGAATTACTCGTTGAGTAATGTTGCAAATTTTATCACACATATGCGAGAACAATGAAAGAACAAGTCGGCCGAGTTACTGTTCAGTCTGTTAAGGTTCTGTGAGGTTTACCTTGTCCATTTCTTATATTGGTCAATTTTATCTCTCTATCGTCATTATTACGAATTCCGCGTTGTTTCCGAATAAGGTGGGGGGGGGGGGGTCACTCTTCCGTATCACCGAAAACTGGGAACTCTCCTTTTAAGCTAGGCTTACACCAAAACCGAAAGGGGCCAAAGGAGTTTAAAATGATTTTTGAAAACAGGTCGGGCATTTTGAATGATAACGGATATTATGAAAAGAGACCGCTCATTATTCTACACAAATGAAACTTTCAATTGTTTACAAAGAATAAGTTGAAAAGTTTAACGTATTCACTGATGTATGAAATCATGTACAGTGTACGCCTTTTCAGCAGTTGTTAGCTAAGTCTAAAAGTCAAGTCAAAGTCTATGCTTCATCACTCACATGAGTCATTATTAATGGCTTTAAGATTACCGTGTTTCTGAGAATGGACTTTGAACATTTTTTGTTCAGGTGGAATTGTACACGAGCTGAAGATTCTCTGATAGCTTCATGTAAAAGTATCGTTCAGTGGTTTTCACGTTACTCAGGTCCTGATTGGAAATATGTAGGTTGTTTTTAAGATTTGTGTTTGTTTGCAATTATACCGATAGTGCTAATATGCTCATAAATATTCAGGTTGTCTTCTTATACCACATTATTTGCAACAGTACTATTTCGGTCAGGTCATTGTGGGTCAAGGAACAGTCAACCCCCGCAATAATTTATTTATTCATTTATTTAGGTATAACCAACATTAAATATCACGTCACGTGGCAGATGCCTGGTAAACGGTTGGGTCAGTCTTTTAATACATTTCTTAGCCGAATTTGTAACTTTATTTACTTATTTTCACATTGCTAGAATAAATGAATATGAGAAAAAATAAGTACAATTAACATTCGTACAATGATATCCTGACCAAAATAAAAACGTTAGCTTTCACTTCAGTCTACTGTAGAGAGAACCATTGATAGCTTATCATACCATCTCACTTGGTGTCAAACGCCCTCACCCATCGATGTCAAATTGCTTGAATCAAGTCGGAAGTCCGGCCTGGTCCGGTCTCGATTAAGTGTCTTTTTAAATAAAAAAATAGTTTTACATATATAAAGCAATGAAAATGTTATCAAAGTATCAAGTCGATATGGGTCAATGTCGCGTCCAGGAGTCTGTCATAAAATAAGTGAGTCGGTAAAAAAAGGTCGGGATAACCCTTAAAATAGAAAGTTTGAAAGTAGATCGTATTACAAAAATATTCTTCATCAACGAAAAATATTAATTCACAGGGTAAAAATTGACATTACAGGCCTACTTATTTCATGCAGTTCACATAGAATAAAGCTTTATAGACATAACTAAAATACGCCACATACACATAGTTCTATCAATTGCAAGTTCCAATGTCATGTATGGATAGTCTACGTCGAGGTAAATGGTCTTTGAATGCAGTCGTCCACGCTCCTGTTAAGATAGTTAAATCTACATATTAAACATTGCATGTTCCAGGTTATCATGAAAGCAGTTCGTGATCAGCAGCGTTTAATAGTACAATGAACATGTACAAGTATTTTTATATACTTCTGATAATATTGGCAACTTATGTAAAATGCATTTTCCCTTTTAAACGCGTTAACATTATTCCCAATATGCTCATCGTGCTACAGAGCAGTGGTGAGATATTTCAATATCCATGGGTTCATCTAGTCATCTTTAAACATCTATTATTGAAATACGCCAAAGCACAATGGAATGGAATAAATTGAATAAATTAAAAAGATTGATATTGCATAGATTTGTCAAAATATAATTGGAAAGATGTCAGTATTTTCAAAGTCATGTAACTCGCCAATTACCGAGAAAAAATATAGGTTTTATAATTTCCTTTTATCGTGTTTGAGAATTCGTGAATTGTATCCTTACCGCTATTTCGTCAACTAATTGATAGGTTACTTGGAATTGTTGGAGTTTACTGATTGAAATACCTCATGATGATACGCATACAAGCTAGTCTGCAGGCACAGACCCTGATTGGAACTATGATCAACAAGTGTGCCTCCACGCAAAGACTAGCACAGGCATGAGTAGGCTGCACATTCAGACCCTTAACTCGAGCGAAGGGTTTGCCCAGCAGACTACATACAAGCATGGTGATATCATTATGGAAGGACAATGTTATTGATAGTAGTCATGTAAAATCAGACGACTGTAGAAATGCCACAGTCACATCAACGATACCAACTCCGGACCGATCAAAGCTATTACGTCATTTGTCAATTATGTCAAATAGCAAACCATCGGTCGGTTTGGCGTTAATGTAGTTGTTATGATTGTAGCATCAGTAGAACAACGCATTTAAAATTGCATTTCACATTTTCACCCCGGTCATCGAATCTTTGCATGCCCGCATACATTGTATACACTTTATTCGCTCCCTAGGGAGCATTCCATTGAGAGTTTTCAAATTTAATTACAAGGCATACTACTGTGTCTACTTGCCTCCCCAAGCCAACAATACGTAGCTCAAAGTGATTTTTTTATGTTTTTATTGGGCCTGAAAATGACATCCTATATAAGCTCTACAATATATATAACTTGATAATTAAAAATCCTCAAAGTACTTCATTGAATGAAGAATAAATTAAGTGAGAGTTTCAAGGAATGAAGGAGAAACCAATGTTTGAAGTCCGGGGTTCAATAAAGCATGATATGTGCACACCGTGAGCAATATCGATGAAACTTCCTTCCAAACAGTTTGCAAAACATGGTGTCATAAAAACTCTGGTATCTTGCCTTTTATCTTATTTCAACTTCAAGTTTTTACAGTGTAGAGAAATACTACTCTTGCATATAAGGTAATTTTTGAATTTTCAATTTTTTGCCATTTACAGAGAACCTACCCTGACGACGTGTTGTTGGATTTGGTGTAATAATACATTGGTGGAGAGTGGCAAGCCTTGGTTTAACGCCTTGCCGAAGGATGCTCACGCGACCCTCTGATTGCAATGCGAGACTCGGAACCGCTAAATCACCTATTCCATTTCCATGTATAAATTCATCTTCGAAACTGTAATGTTATACAAAATTAAGTCTATGTCAAAGAAGCTTTCAGAAATGTCTCTCAAACCATCTTCTCTACAGTAAAATTGGAGATCAAACGTTTAAGTGTGTCAAGTCTGTTCATTAGTAGGTACCAAAAGTTATCCGATTACGCCCGGCAATCTCCCAACCGTATGACATGTAAAATTTCTAAACGTTTTATCATCAGGGTTATTTTATACATTAAAGCATGACCTAAGACGATTGGAATATTATACACATATTTCGTTCCTGCCTGACTTTGAACCACTTTTGATTAGAATAGAATCATACATTGGAAATCCAAATTTTCCCACACACTGTTTGTGTTCTGTAGATATTTTTTAGGCATACAGTAATCCCTTTATATTTTGCACCTCACTTTACGTCACCTAAAAGTCATGTGTGTATTTCAAACCCTGTCATATTTCTTTAACAAATATTGAAGTAATTATCTTTTTTCGTCCGTCTTAGTGTCTTAGGAAGACATACACATCGTGTTACAAGGCTCTATATGCCTCGTGTCAGATCAACTGAACTTTCAACCTCCAAATGTGTACAAAATATATATTTAAAGAAATAATATTCACCATTTATCAAGGCAATTTAGAAACAACTCTAAATTAATCAATTATATCATAACACAGTTCATGAATAAGTAGCAAGCGCTCGTTGGCTGGAAGGCCAAGTTTGGCTCACTGTTTTTATACATCCATTTTCTTTATTATGCCTTGTGCGATTTACATCGTTAGTCTAAGATCTAAAGCAGTTAAATGCTTTGTTTTTAAAAAATGGTACCGGTTCAGTAGAATCACCCCCAAAAAGCTTAGATCCTTCCTTTTCACTAGGCATGCGGTGGAATGTTCACTGTAGGACATTCGCTTGACATCGTCCAAATTAATGTTATTTAATTAATTAAGCGACCCAGTCATTGTCCGTTCCTTCGGAGGTCAATGATCGCAACCTCGTTTGCGTGCGCATCCAGCGCGCACGTCTCGATGAGCCACGAAAGTCCAATGTTTCTCGCATGCGCATGCGAAAGTTGTCGGATAAAAGCGCGTATAGGAATGGGTTCAACGCACTATTGAAGAAGTAGGCGAGGTAGGTGAACGGCACGAAGAGGATCCCGAATTTTGAGAAGTACGGGAAAGTCCCTACAACAGTCCACAGTGAAAGAAGTTCCATTGGGAAGAGGCAGACACCAAAGGCCACTACCAGCACCACCAACATCCGGATGACTTTCTTACGCGTAGCGATCGTTGATTTGGAAATCTTTTTAGGTCGATTAGGTGTCCTTGAGTTCGTGCTGTGATTATCCGCTGGAACCATTTCTACTAAGACCGTAGGTCGCCTGGTAAATTCAGACAGCCTCGTATGGGCTTTCTTTGCGCATCGCTTTAGAGCGTTAGGAAAAGATTTTGGCCGTTGAGGAGATTCAGAAGTATTTGGCTGCTCGGTGGGGTCTGTGTTTGTGGTTGCAGCTGGTGTTTCAGTCAGAAGTTCATCATCTTCAATTGTCGAAAGGAACTCGTATCCATTTTTAACGGGTATTTTCCCGGAGCTTCTTTGTCTGATGGGTCGAGGTTTGGAATAAATATGTTTATTTTCTTTCAATGAATGTTCCTCAACGGGCTTATTAACATCTTTTACAGGGACGGCGTTACCGTTTTTCATTACTTCATTGATAAATGTCGCATGAACAGAAACATCAAGCTCAATTTCTTCTTCCTGGTCCTCCGAATTCAGGGCTTTGCAAAACTGCTGATGATAATGATCAATTGCTCCCGTTGATTGAGACTTAGTACGTGCAAGTTCGGCATGGGGTCCACGAGCCTTTTCACCTCCACCAAGTAGGAACATGTTCTCGCAAGACTTTGAACCCTTGAACGCATCGGGGTTACGACGAGGGGACGATGGAGGGTAGTCGACAAAGAAAGGTCCGATCTTTAGCGAACCTGCATCTTCCGCTTGTTCGGTGTGGTCTTGGACTGCTTTGACCTCGTTTTTTCCATTACACTGTTCATTCGCAATCTTCTTGCTTTCACTGGAATGAGCGTGGGAATGGTGATGATGGTGATGCCGATGTGGATGTGTTTTGATACTCCCGCCAGTATGCATGCGTACCTCCATCTCCACCGCAGCCGAAGGAGTCGATGTCTTCTCACCGTGCCTCGAGGTCCGGTAGTAAACCGCTCGTCCACGTAACCATAAACTGACGATGATCCTCGCATAGAAAAACATCATCACAAACAGAGGCAACAAGTAGCAAAAATTAAAGTTAAATATGTTGTGGACGCGGACTTGGTAGCTGGATATGTTGAGACTCACCCCACATTGCTTGGTTCCATTGGAATCGGTTGATTCATCGAAGAACTGGAACGAGGGAATGCTTAATAGAAAACTAAGAAGCCAGAGAAAGCAAAGGATACAGGACAGTCTTCCTATTGTCAGAACCCGACGGATCCTCAAAGGGTAAATAATGGCAACAAAACGTTCCCCCGATATCGCCATCATGATGAAGATAGATGCATTGGTCGTCACACCTAACATGTATTTATGCAGCTTACACATCACTGCGCCCAGAGACCACGTCGGCGACACAAACCACATCATCTGAGGGATGATGCAGAATATGGCTACCATCAGGTCAGCAACGGCCAGATTCGCCAGGAAGAAGTTCGTGACGGTTCGCATGCTTCGATTGCGGACTATGACGCAAATGACGAGACAGTTGCCGCATATTGTCAGAGGGAAGAGGGGAATGAACGTTCCAAGAATAATTTTCCGAATCGGACCAGACACATAAGGGTCTTCGTAAGGCTCGGTGTGGTTGTCAAATTCATCCATCTTGTTTACAGCGGAACCTGTAGGAAAAAGGAAAAATCGGTAAATGTATTTTTCTATCTTCATTAGCAAAGATCCTGAGTAATATTATGACAACTGTCTCTACTTTCCTCTCTGTTGACTATACACTGCAAAAACTGTTTGTTAATCTAACACCATCCCTGAGCACATCTATACATGATCTCAACAGAAAAGTGTCGAAACAACGGCATTTTGGATCTAAGTTAGTACCAAATAGGTGTTTAAAAAGCATCGACCATGTTGGTATTAAAACACACCAACGGTTTTAATTCTAACCTTTTGTTGTTCCAATTATTACCTGGAATTAACTAGCATTGTCTGGGCGTGGTAGTGTATTCTTGAAGGAGCTCTGAATGAACTCAAATACTTTGCTTAATAAAATCAATGATAGTTTTGTAGTCAATCCAGGCTTAATCTTATCGTTTTATCCAACAAAATATCGATAAGTATCCAATTGAGCTAAAGAGATATTATTGCTGTGAATTGCCCCAGAGTTTTCATGATTTTACCGAACTTGATGGATATTCTACAATTACTTCTATTCATTAGGGCATCGTCATAATCGTTGTAAATAGATGAATTGTTCATCCCATATTTTACTGTGCTCCGGGGAGGAGGTATTAGTGTACGCAAGAGTGTGATCAATCGGCAATTTAGATGCTATTGAATTAAAGTGATAACTATATTTGCAATTAAAACAGATTCGATTTAAACTAAAGACAAAAGAAGTTGTTTTGTTCGAGGAACGGGGATTGAGATACGGGGGACATGTGTGCATGCCCCTCCCCCCCCCCCCCCCCCATTCCCACACAAAAATGGGATAAAAACGATAAAATGTACATTTTTTAAGAAGAAAGTGAAGAAAGCTATTAAAAATTAATTTTTTTAATACCTCTACCATTCACTTCGGAATAAATGACGTCACCATTAGGTCGACTTGCCTCCTCTCTATCAAAATAGTCTGGCGCCACCATAGTCTATCAGTATTCCCTTTAAAGCAACAGTGCAAAAACCATCAAATTGTCCCTTTCACTCAGTTGGAGCAATGAAATTCAAATTAAACGCGATCCGTCGATAATAATATCAAAAATCCACCGGGTAAGTGTGGAGGAGTGAACTTTTCAATTGAATGTATTAAATATTAATTGAAATGGAGATCTGTTTTAGCGATAAATGATTTATTTGAAAAAGAAATGTGAGCTCTCGTCAAGTGGGAATGAAACAAAATATCACTACCCTAAAGATATTTGTGTTTTTTAACCAGCTCCGTTTTATCAGTATAAAAAAAACCTTCTATCTTTATTTTTGGGTGATTGTTTCGCTTAATACTAAATTTCAAATTAATATCCCTTTAGTCAAAAAAAAAAGTTCAATATGATTTTTCGTAGAAAATGAATTATCACAATACTTTGGACAATACAAAAATGCAAAGTAGCACAAACAGCAAAGTGAATAACAACAAACGTATACTCTTCGCAAACGTCATCCATTCCTCTTTCTTTTGTTAATTTTCTCCCTTTCTCCTCTTATATCCCTCTGAATCCGTGCTTCTCGCTTTTCTATCTCATCTCTCTTTCTCCCCCTCTCTGTTTCCATACCCCTCTCTAATCCATCCCCTCTCGCTCTCTCCCTCTCTCTCTCTCGAAATTATATATTTCTTTCAGTCTGCCTGTTTCTGTCCCTTTGTCGTTTTTTTTATATAATGTCCTTATCGGTTATTTAAAGATATGAATTCCAATGCAGCTGTGAGAAGGAAATCGTTATAGCCTTATTAAGGTCGTTTAGCTAAAGGTATTTTATCTAACCGATGTGAATACTAAGGCTGTTACCGTCAGGTAACACTGACATGATTTTCAGAGAGCAACTGTACACAAAGATTGTATTTTTAAGGTTGGAAGATTAAGCGCCTTCTACGTTTCTTTTGGACACATGCCTGCAGATAGAGGAGCTTAACAACACGTATTATATCGAGTGGGCAGACTCAATAAAAGAGGAAAATATGAAGATGCATAGCTCATATTAAGGCAATAGAACTTAACATGTTCTGAGTGGTCATACTTAATAATTTACCAATATAAAAAATGGCTTACATTGAACAGGTCAAAATATATTGCCCAAGTCGGTGGTGAGTTGCTGATGAAAAGTGCTTTAATAGAGTACTGAAGTGATGACGTCATATGATACCATATTTCGGTAGAGCATGATGAAAAACCCCTACTACCAAAATTTGGTGGGAATCGGTCCATGGGGGCCTTAGATATGACCCCATAAATACATAATTAGCCCCATTGAATTCAGTGTCTTATTGCCCTGGTTCTATATTATATTAGGAACCGGGGGAGCGTTTCATGAAAGGACTTGTCAGACATTTTATCCGACAAGTCCCATTTTATCCGACAGTTACCATAGTAACAGTGCTTCTCAGCCAATCAAAATCCAGAAAAGTTGTCAGATCTGACAACTTGTCGGACAAAAATGTTGATGAAACGCCCCCCAGGCCAACATTGACTTCAATGGGGCTAATTATGTATTCATGAGGTCATATATTGGGGTCCCATGGACCGATTCCCACCGAATTTGGGTTGTGGGGGGTTTTCATCGTGCTCTACCAAAATACGGAATAAAAAACACTGAAATGCAAAGAATGAAAATTGATGACGTCACACTTTGGTACTCTATAAAACCAATAATCAAAAAAAGCTAGTCTGAATAAACATCTGAGCATGCGCAGATGAAAGGTCATTTAAATCAAAAGCTAAACCCACTCGAATTAAACTCGTAGATGATTGCCTAACATAGAAAAACCAATATGGGACAAATTGGTATGCTAAAAGTGCGTGCGTAAATGGAACTAAAAACTATTCATAAGATACCTTTTTTACGTACGTAATTGTGTGGATACGAGAGGTCATTTGGAACTTGGCTACTGCAAACTTAACATAATTCCTTGTGTGCGTGTGTGTTTGTGGATACATGGATGTTTTTCAACTTCCATTATGAAATAAACACACGGCCATACAAAATGTGTGTGTGTGTGTGCTCTTGTCAAAATGTCCCCTTTCACAGAATAACTAATCAAAACTGACAGAGTCCCCGCAGAGCAACACATCACGTATACGTTTATTTGTTCCATAACGGATATCTTACCTCCAAATTAAGAGACAAATCCCAGAGGAGAAAATCATCATCTCAATTACTTACATTTCAATAATCCAATTGTTCAAGTAGGAAGTGGAATCAATACAACTGCCCGAGGAATTATGGGTAATACATTTACAGCAGTTGTGGCAATGACTTCCCCTTCCAGGAAAATATGGTGTAGAAAATGCAATTACTTACTACTCAGAATTGAAGACGGCACAAAGGTGACATGTCCAACAAGTATCCCGTCAAATATTCAACGCTTTTTTTAAATGAATAATACAACTAATCATAATTTGAGTCGCCTTCAAGAACAAACTCGAAACAGAGTCTTCGTCAGTGCTGGAAATTCATCAGTGTTGAATATTGTAATAAGATCACTTTGAATAAATAAGAACGAAACAGTTTTTCAAAGTTGAAGGAGAGGGTTGTCAAATATATTTGCAATTATTTTGTGTGTCTTCCGTAAACTTTGATCACCCGTTGACGATTTTATAGTTTACGATGTCCCTTTGGACTCATTTAGACCGATTTGGCAGAGTGAAAAAAATATTTTGTTTTCTCCCATGTAACTTCGTAACCTCTATTTGGAAATTCTGATATCAATGCCTACACCTGTACCGATGACGTACAGATGAGGGGGAGGGGGCTTGGCCAAAAGAGTTTCATGACCAAGTAAACAAAAGGAGAAAAGAAAAGAAAAGGAGGGGAAAGATTGAAATGTTATATTATTTTTTTATATGTATATTAGGTCAAAAACACAACCAAAAATTAGATTTATCTAATCAAGAATGGCAAGAAATGTTCTCGCTCGCTTCGCTTTTCTCGCATCTTTTAAAAATTGCTACATCCGCAATATCTGGCCCCTTCATGTTTGTTGCTTATTACGCCACTGCCCTGCATGTAATGCACTTTGTAATTCTAACACCTAAAATGAAAATGAAATGTTGTGATAATTGATTTAATTTCATTTACCTGTAAATGATTTTCATACAACGTAATTGGATACAATATGGCGATATGCATTAGTCTGTAAGACCAATAAAAGTTTTGCCCATACAACATGGCCCAATTAATGAGCATTTTATTCTTTTAATATCATAGTGATATGATATTTCAAAACTCAAATTCAATTCCCTCATTTATTCATGTTTTATGTGATAGGTGTGAACAATTTTTTTTGAACAAGTTCACACCTAGTTACCAATAATGCATATAGCATTTCCATTTATTTGAAAGCAGGATAAAAGAGCATTGTAGATTAAAAAGCCTTGCTCACGGGCATAGCTGCCGCGGCCGGGGATCGAACCCTGGACTATTTCATGAATAGCCAGGCGCCTTAGACCACTCTGCCACGGCACCTCATGCACATTGCAATCGATACATATATGACTACTTCAAGGCATGTTATTTTACAGGATTTTTTGTGGCAGATTCTAAAAAATATTTATATTTTAAAGCATGTATTGTTGTTTCAGTAGACCTTTATGCATGTATATCTCGTTATTTGGTTGTCTTTTTGCGGGTTCAGTTTTGACCTTCCCAGTTTTTTAAGCTTCGTAGCACATTATTTGTGCGTGCCTTTTAGCACTTTGACGTCATTGTATGAGATTTGCATAAGATTGCCCTGGGGCAAACTCTCACCCATAAATTGCATATACATCCATTCCACACGGCTAGGGGGATAATAACGCAGATCTCTTCATCTTCCAATACTGGAACTCAGTGTTTGATGGTCAGCTTTCCTCGCAGCTTCCGTGGCTTTGGCCCATCGCAAGCTCATCGTTACTCTTGATTTGTCAATGCACTCAAACTTGATAATTCCTGCATATGTGTGGTTTGGTCGTCATCGGTCGCGTGGCCAAGTTTACTAGACCCTTTTATACTCTTTCGATAGATGAGTTTAAAAGGCTTTAGTAGTGGGTTTTCGCCCAGCGTCGTACGACGCTATCTACGACGTAGAACGATCTCTTTGTTCGTGCGTCCGTCGCGCTCAACTCTCGCTTGTAAGCAGTTTCGCAAATCGCTGAACGCGGCCGGATCGACCGGCTGGCATGGTTGGCATGTAATGTTGACACGCCAACATGTGCATTGTATATGTTCCTACTATGTGCACACAACTGGCAGTGCCATGTGTCTTGCAGTCGCGTCGTCGACCGAGCCATGCAACGGCTTTTCAATCATATTTCAATAATCATACTCGTTTAAACTTCTACTGTAACATTTTGAAATTATACTTAGCTTGATTTTAGTATAATTGAAATGGTACTCACCGAAAAACTCGCATTCGAGTCCATGTTTTGAAGCTTTCAGCTATCAGTGTAGTCAGAGTAGAGTACAACATGTGCATGCACGCGATGGGCGAATGTGTTTACATCGATCGGCTCAGCTTGCTCGCTCTACAAGCGATCTGATTGGCTGTTGACGGCTGTTGACAAATCCTACGTTCTAATGCGGACGCCCGCTAATTTGCGGAAGAACCGTCCGTGATTTGAGCTCAAGAACGCTCGGGCCTCTGTTTCCATGAAAGTTGGCGATTTTTGCACACGTACGTTCTACGTCGTACGACGCTGGGCGAAAACCCACTAGTAATGAAGACCGACAGTCTCAGGAATATGCAAACAACAAGTTGATTTATCAGGTGTTGCATTGTGAGTGACTTTTGGATCCAATGGAAATGCAATTTTGGTTTTATAAAAGCTATTGGCACATTCTCCTTCATTTGACATGTCTGAAAAGAATTCCTGGTGCACCACGCTTTCTGATGTTGCCAGGTCACACACTTTTGAAATACGCATGAATGCTTTGATTATTGTTCACATCTTTCGGACTTCCAGCTATTAAAGAGTATGCCTAAATCAATGGCTATTTATCATCTTCTTCATCACCAACATCACTATCATCATCATCATCGACAACATCATCATTATTATTAATATTTTGTCATTATTATCATCATCATTATTATTATTATCATTAGAAGTAGTAGTAGTAGTAGTAGTAGTAGTAGTAGTAGTAGTAGTAGTAGTAGTAGTAGAAGTAATAGTAGTAGTAGTAGTAGTAGTAGTGGTAGTAGTAGTAGTAGTAGTAGTAGTAGTAGTAGTAGTAGTAGTAGTAGTAGTAGTAGTAGTAGTAGTAGTAGTAGTAGTAGTAGTAGTAGTAGTAGTATAGTAGTAGTATAGTCGTACTATTTTCATTATTCTTAGTTTCTGAGTTTCATCATCATCACCATTAACTATGTTTCAACTAATAGTATAAATCGCTTTGTTATTATATTCAAAGAATGTTTCTTATCTATGACCCACCCCCCCCCCCCTCGCCTTCTCTCAATATAACCCGGGCTAGTCCGATTACTCATCAATTCATTGGATTCCGAATCCGAGGATATTAGCTGTCAGGATCTGGGCGTTGGATATTTGTATTCATTATGAAATGACCAGATATTTGCCTAGAGTACTATCGAATCTTATCAATCAAGCTACCAATAATATAAGCAGACTATATTATTGAATAGCAGGGGCACAGAGAGAAATGTGAAATAAGGCATTAGGGGGGGGGGGGCAGTCATCATGTCATATATGCTAGTGTATAACAGACTTGGTGATGTTATTATCAGTATAATCTACAATGACTCTCTAAATCTATTTTTCCTTTTAATCAGATGCTGTGCTAGTTTTGTCCTAATCTCCGTAGTGTTGAATTGTCCATGTGAAATCTATTTTCATAAAGATGGTAGAATTTAGAGTTTAAATTGATCAGAAAATCGATCATCTCTGGGAATCAGCAATCTCTGACTCTATACAAGCATGCCTACTTTCGATTTTGCACACTCCGATCGTGCTTATACTCTATTTTGTAAAGAGGAAACGTTTGTTAACCGTGTAAAAAAAAAGCATTAAATACCCAAAATCCCTGCATGTGTTAAAAATAAAATTATGAATTAAGGCAATCATTATATCATATCAAGAGTGTTCCTGTATCCATGTTTATAGTACTAGGATTAGACCATATGGGATGAAAATATGTTGTGGACCATGTGAGAATTTAGCATTAAGAGGCTCATCGTGGGTACAGGCATGCCCGGTGATCTCGTCGCCGACAGACGTGGCGCCCTCTCTCCGAGTCCTCGACTTCTCTCAGACGCAATTATAGGCATGTCTTATATATCAAAGGGGTACTCCAGGCTGAAAATAATATGATTTGAACACATCAAGAAAAATCGAACAAACATAACAATGAAAAATTGATCAAAATCGGTATGGCAACAGTTCTAGGCATGTCTTCATGAATATTCAATGAGCAAACTGATGATGTCATATCCCCGCTTGTTCTTTTGTATTTTATTATATAAAATAAGGTTCATTAAAATTTTTCACTCCAAGAACTATACAAATTTGACTGACAACTGATTTAGTACATTATATGTTAATTACTGCAACTTTTTTTTCATTATAAGAGACATATCATCCACAGGTGTATGAAAGAAAATGAAACAATTTTGATTTCATGGGACAACATAAGATAAATGAAAGTGGAGTTGTGACATTATCATCCCACCTAATGAATATTCATGACGTCATAAATGTAACTGTTTTACAAAATATTGCTAAACTTTAAAGTTCAATAATTTCGTAATTTGTTATCATATTTTTTATAACATTTTTCAGCATTTTGTTTTGTGAAGTTCACTTTATCTGTTTTGTTATAAATACTATCAGCCCTGCGCACCACTTTAAGTCAATGTACAGCGTTGGAGTCACGCGACCTTTCCAAAAGGCTTGTTGGATATCTGACCAATATTTCAAATTATGAATGCTTCAATAATTATCTTATCGCTGACAGAAGAAGATCATACATTTCCATCAAGATGAACCCCCTTGGTTTCATGCAGGTATCTTCTAGGATTATCATAATGATCATCTGATACTAGAGCTATGAAGGATGAAACCAATCTCAAATCTCCCTCTCTCTCTCTCTCTCTCCTCCCTTTCACACGGTAAAAAGATCGTAATTTGAATGATGATTCTAGTGAAAGATGACGAATTTTTAGCACGTGTGAAACCAAACTAGAATCACGAACGCTAATTACAATCACAAATTCAATTTCGGGCCTTTTCACACGTTAATCTGGAATCATCATTGTAATGATGATTGCTATTATTATTGTGACTTTGATTAGCGTTCGTGATTCTAATCATGTTCTAGTTTGGTTTCACACGTGCAAACTATTCGTCACAAGTCGTATTTTTCACTGGAATCATTCAAATTACGATTTTTGTTTACCGTGTGACAGGGCGGTTCTACTCTTGAGGCGAATTCCAGGTAAGTATCACTCAAATTACGGTAGGAATTTACCGTGTGAAAGGTCCGATGATTCTAAAGACGAATTGCAATTATCATTACAATGATGAATCAAGGTTCACGTGTGAAAAGGTCCCTTTCTCTCTACCTCGCTAGCAACCTAGCTCCCTAGCTAGCTAATCTCCATCCTTTTCTTACTCTCTTCCATAAAATAGTGCGTATTTTACGTTATCAAATCACCAGTGTCATCCGTTGCTCAAGACGATTTAGTCGCATTTGAATAAATAATTGGTTCTAACACGATCAAACTTAATGTAGACCTATATAACATATTTTGGGAAAAAATATATTCAATTCATATCTTCTTGTGTTAGACTGTTAATGTCCTTGTGCTCTGGCGTTATCACGTTGAGACGATATTTCATTGATCGAGTAATGCTTGCAAATTTTCGTCTGGATTCCTTTCATCAAAATGTTCGTAGAAATTTGCAAGCATATTAACTGATTTATTTCTAGGGAAGAGGATGTTCTTGTCAAATAAAGAAAACTGATTCCTGCAAAACTCAATTGCAAGTCCATTTTCCTGAAAAAAGATATGGTTTCATTCGTCAATGCTAGTAATGATGTAAAATCAACCATCTTAGACAAACAAATTAAGCCTAACTTATCGTAAACCGTTTAAAGCCTTACAAAAATATACTTTCATGTTTCAAAATACAGTCGCAAGTGTGTCACTCGTCACATACGTTGACGAATCTAGACATCGCTCCAATCACAAGCATTCTACTCTCAGTGAGATATACATTTAAGACTGTACTTCTGTAAAAACAACTATGCTTCTAGCATTCTATCTACGTTCATCATAGATTTGGTCTGTAAGACAGAGAGAAAGCTCCATTTTGCACGACATATAGGTGGCTGAATTCAAGTGTCTTCGAAAAATCTTTTGAGGGTTATCAAAGTTTGAAATCCACCAAGTCACCAGGAACCATGGCGACTGTCACAAGCAAAGAACCGATTTATCATGCCCGCTATTTCTGCCCTAAGGTATTCAGCAGATCAATAACCTATGGCCGAGCATCTTGCGTGCATTTTACGCCAAATTTGGATTTCCATTTGAAGGAGTTTTCCTTACATTCAAGATTAAAGCCTTCAGGTATACGAGAGGTTTTCGGACCGGATGACATTGACTAATATACATGAAGTAGGTCTGTCATTTTGTCGTCATGTCTGCAGAAGTCACTCCTCCCACGCTTCATTATCACACGGACTAAGCCACCTTAGCAGCGATTATAACCCATTGCTTAGAGGTTTCAGAAAGGTCCAATCTATCAAGTCTATCATGCACTTTAGCGAGTACTGATGCATACCTTCACGGATGCTGCCTGCGGGTACAACACCTTCACTGTTTTAAATAAAAAAAGAAAAACGTATTCGAACTGAGTTTTTGTGAACATGTGTGAGAGCACTGAATTTACACTTGGTTTATTGGTCCGAATATAGTAGGAAGTAATTAGGCCAATGAATATTGTACATATATTAATTCATTTGAGTGCCGATCATTCGACAAAGTACATTGGGGCTTTGTGATATATGAGAATATATTATAAATTACACGAAGGAGGGAAAGTGTGAGCAAACATGACATATGGAAATAGAAAACTGTCTAAAAGCCCCAAAAGTGAACATTAAAGTTAAGAATATTAGTTTGATCTTTGCTTTCATGAATTTAGTAGACTTGCCAAAGTTTTACGACAGGTAAGTACACCCCGGTCACTTACATTTCAACATTTTGTTATTGGATGTTGTGGATACATAATTATTAATATATTAAATTGTGACATGAATGTTTAAAAAATATTTTTATATAAATCTATCAGATTATTTTATTTATCAAAATCAAAAATAAATGTACGGTGAATAAATTAGTCTTTTTATTTCTAGATTTTTTGTCATCTTTATTATTATAACGCCATGCCTGGGAAATGTATACAAGAAACGCAGTATTTCTCTTATTGAGAGATGTTTGATACCAGATACATGAATTATAATCAAATTTCACTTATCGCAGGAGAAAATGGTTTCTTTCAGGACCAATTTCGAATTCGATGCACACCTGTTTTGATAAATCAGATTTCACTAGTCCGTAATTGGGAAATTGAAACCGCTCTATTGATTTTATTACAAATTTACATATTGAGACGAGGAAAAGAAAATGAAAGAGGACTCAATGCCAACAGAGACCGAGGTAACACCGTTTGAATAAGACATAAGGTGCCTTGCCAAGATACGATTTCAATTGATTTCTAAAGCTTGCATAGTATGTCAGTTTTGGCGAACAACAATGTTCAAAGCTAATGCCTGACCCTGATAAATCTTCTGAAACCGTTGGTTAAATTTGTCAATAGTTATGTACATTATGTTAATTGATCTACTTGCTCGTTGGTGTAATGAGTAAAAAAGAATGTAGGGGCAAGATAGCATATCGGGATTTTTTAACACAAACTCGTAACTTTGTCATAGGTTTTGACATAATAAAAATAAAAAATGTGGACCTTTTTCTCCTACCCATTCTTTCCCATTCCCGTTGTTTCTCTTGCTCGTGATTTTGTGTGTGGGATTTTTGGCCCTCCACCCCCCCCCCATAATGTTGGTCAGTGATTTCGTGAAGGTAATAACATGCAGGATATATGCTCATTAGGCATTACGCTGCAGGCGCAGTAAGAAAGCTGCGTCCGACATGAAGTGATGGTCACTGGTAATTAGACCGATAGAAGAAGCAGGGAAGTGGGAGAACTCCCACTAACATGACTAACCCACTTCCCTGCTTACACCTTCCTCGGAGGAATCTTGTCACGCTCGGTTGGCATTCTGTTGTTTGTATATGTATTTTGTTTCCCCACAAAGTACAATGCTACCAAACGGTAAATAATCTTGACTGTAATGATGTCCTTTCTTTATACCCATGAAGGCAAAATAATATTGATACAAATGGATAAGCCGATCACATGTTTTCGTGCAGAACCTTTTCAGTAACATCGGAAACGGAAATTATTCTACATTCATTCAACTCGATCAAGAACTCTCCTTTCCCACACTCTCATCCTCATCACTTACATAATATCATCCACACATCACCCCTCCTTATGTGCCCCCACGCACACACGCAAACTCGGGCAAATAAGGCACATGGTGAATGCCCGAGTCACTCTGACAAAAAACCCACCACCAAACATAGAGAATGAGATGAGTGAGAGACACATCTCACTAACAATGCACTTGTAATGATGCTGCTGTAATTTACACCTCATGTTCTGCACTGAGCCACATTTTTGCTAGGCGACCCATCGTATACACTATAATTCAATAAATATTGATCTGAGTACTCTATAAAAAAATGAGGGGAATAGCCGGTACAGTGATGAGAAGGCACGGGGTGGAATGCCATAATCAAGATTAGATATGAACGTAGAGATTTAATATGAATTCAACCATGTAATTTGACATTTTATATCACATCGTAAAATTGCAAAGAGTACAAGAATTCGGGAAAATACTTTTATGAATCTGTTAGTGACATCAGAGTAAATTAAGCAAATTTTGGAATAGATTCAAGTATCAGTAATTGCAATCATGAAAAAGGAGCTCTGCTCTAGGAAAGCAGAGATTCATTTTCTTGTTCAAACGTGCGATTCGGCATTTTTAAATTGTTGATGGTGATGATAAAACTTGGATTATATAGGAAAACAAGTCAACCTGTCATCGTTTTATATTCGAAAACTAACATTAAAAAAATCCTCAAATTTTGATGGAATTGTCTGAGCCGCTTTCCAAGAACAAAATAATGTATATCGCCAAATACATTGATCTATCAATATGTTATCATTAAACTTCAGTAAACATGGTAAAGGACTTTCAAGAGGAATATCACTTCAGGGTTAAATTCAAATAAACTAAAGTAAGTGAATACATGCCCGGCATGGTTTTAATATTTCTTATAACATGTATAATTATTCGTGGGTGCCAGAGAAGCTGGTCTTCAAATTCAAACCAATCCATTGAGTATTATAACGCATTTCATTGCAGATACAATTCACCCTACAATATATTCACCGATTAAAACTCGTAATTTTACATACATTTTTACAATATGATACGAATTGCTTTATATTCAGGCAAATTCTATCCCTCAAAAATGTTTAACGCAAAGTAAAAAAAATATATATGAAGAAAAATGCCAACGGAAATGGTATTAGGTTAGCGCAAGTCGGATTTAATGGGATGCTTTCGTGTGTCTTTCATTTGATTATACGTCTAACGTGCATTTGACTTTCAAAGGGAATTGTGGTTAAGCGAAATTGATCAATATACATTTTTTTTTATTAATCTCTGAAAGCATGTGTAAGGTAATCCGGAGGGAAAAGTCACAAAGGAAATTGAGCTCTTTATTTGATTCATTACAAGGGGATTGCCACTCGGGTGGGACTTCACTTAACCCTAACTAACCTGGGCTATTTGCGAGCTTTTAAAAAGTCCCGGGAGGGCCTTTCAGACACCCCCCCCCCCCCTAAGATCTCAGTCGCGGATCGCGCAACCGTGACAAAATTTTGCACGAAGGTAGAGAATGACATAATGTACATCTCACAGGTAAATTGCACAAAATTTTGATATATTTTTTATATGAACTAATGTTGCTAATTTATTCATGAAATCATACTTTTGCTCTAAATTAACTGAATAAAGCTCCTAGAAAGCTTAATTGTGGTGAGTTTTTTTTTTTGCTATTTCTTACAACTGTAGGGAATAAAATCGGTACCAAAATCAATTTCTTGAATATTTTATTGTTTTTATTTGTTATGTATTTCTTTGTTTTTATCGTTTTATTTCTATTGTTTTTCGACAGTATTCATCGGTGACATTACTTAAGTCATAAATAGCATCAAATTACATATCTGATGTCAATAAAAGTGAGAACAATCACTTATTTATCAATTAAAGATGAAACAGAGATGTATTACGTTTTGCAGCAATTTCGGAATTATATCTTGAACATGTTTAAAATATGTTTAAGTTGTAGCCACCCTTCCCCCAATCTCTCTCTCTCTCTCTCTCTCTCCTATCTTTCACCCAACGGCCCTGCTTCAATTCCATAGCTCAATGTCCCATATTTTCTCCCGGTTTTTGTTTACTAATAAAGTTATTTTTCGTTATAAATTTCATTCATTCTATTCGATTTTCTATTCATTTGGACCTTACAGGCATTCTGAAAACTGATTTGCAGTTTATATTTGATTATTATCAAGAATCTTGACCCCACCATGCAACGAACTTAAAAGGAGAAGAGTGCTGAAGGCATTGTGAACATTTGTCAGCTTTTCATTCATGATAAATGAACTGCTTCGAAAGGTCTAGCATAGTTTCAGGCGAGGAATCAGTCGGAAATTTTTGTAACCAAATATCAGCAACTGAATTCGATTCGGTCAAACGATTTGTTTCTTTATTTCCCTACCTTTCGATCTTTCATGTTCCTCTGTTGTCGGAACACTGATTGTACAATCTATATCCCCCAGGTCATTCTTATTAAGTCTTTTGAGAGTCACACACAGACACATACACACATACCTTCGCATGGCATAACAGCCTAAGGTGGCGACTTTTCGAGCTACTTTCCTCTGAGGGTGATGGAATAACCATAGCAATGCTTAATTCTGTAAACGTAGGATGCCGTCTCTTTTCTGACCTTCGTTATACAATGTGCCCTCTGATTGGGTAAATCATTCGTTTTCACAAACCTCTGCCCCTTCCTTTCCTCTGCACACTCGCATTAGATGCACACGCACACACCCACTCACACACTCTCTGTAATACGCCTCTTGTTTTTTAAATACCTTCACTAGATTCAGCGTATTCCTCAATCATCCCCCCTCCCCCTCTCTCTCTTTCTCTCCGTCTCTCTGTTATGTTTATGTGTATTTTCTACATTACCTTTTCTTTCCCGGTCAAAACACTGAAGAGCTCGGATCCAAAAGTGAAGAAAAAAAGTTGTTATGAAAACTATGTTGTCGATATCCTTCCATTTTCCAGTTGGGCCTTTCAATAATTAAATAAAATAACCTCATTTCTCAGCAGAGCGCAACAATTTAAAAATGCATATATTAGCATATATCTTTTTTTAACATGCTTGTACAAAAATATGAAATGAGATATGTTTTTCTCAGAGGCAAAAAAAAAGGATACAAACATTTGGAAACGAGGTCTTGAAATGCATCCTATTCTATCTCCCTGTCTCTCCCTTTAATTCTCCCTCTAGAATTCATCCCATCATCCAATGCGCATTTCATCTACATTAATAACTGTCTGCCCAATAAGCCGTACACAATCACTCCCTTGATATAAAACAAACACCGCGACAAATCACGGTTGGTTCGGGGAACCAAATACTTTCACCCAAAATAGCGACTGATCTTCTACATCAATATAAACCTATTTTAGAAACACCATTTCCATTACCTAAGGGGAAACCTCTGGGTTTCTATCTCCGAAACTCGAGACACGCACTGGGTGAATTGAATCTCCCCAAAGCCATTTTAGAAGAAATCCTGCCCGAGTTGCCCTTGGCTACCATGGGCTCTTAACCATTCCCACCAACAAACAAGAGACAAATCAAATCTCTATACTTGCCTGTATATTGCTTGTAGTTTACAGGTCTACCTTTGTAAACTGATGACGAGGGAACACTTCGATTTGAACATGATACAAAACGATTTTTTCCCGACAATTTCGGGCAAGGCAAATTCTGATAATTTGCTCCGTATCTCAATATCACGTCATGCCTATATTTATATTCCCAACCAACTTATTTCTTCAATAAAGAGGAACTTATACAGAGCAATGGCATGTGTGATCTGATACCCCTTTCATAAACCCAATAAAACCTATCCTCCAATTAGCCGCCTAAGAGTAATGCGGATAATTCAATAAAAATTGCGTTCACAAACTCCGAAAATTATCCGCATTATTTTTACGAGCGCCCGTCCTGAAAAAGGCGGATAATCGTCATGACAACTGGACACGCCCCCTCCGATGCGGTTGTGTTGGAAAAGGGTGACCTTGTGACCGCACCATGGCAATTATCCGCATTATTTGGAAATACGTTCATAAACTCAAAATCTTGTCCCGATGCCGCTATTATGCGGATAATAGCAGCATCAGAATAATGCGGATAACTCTTGTCCTCCTCTGATTTTACGACCAAATTATGCTGCTATTAGCCGCATAATTGGGTTTTATTGGGTTTATGAAAGGGGTATCAACAAAGTGGTGTTGGACTCAGATTAAAGAATGCTTGACGTTCCGAGGGGATATCGGATATTTCACTCTATAGATTCATATTTTTATGAAAAAATAAAACTTTCCAATTTATATCATCATTAAAGGCAATAGTATCAAGCTTAGAATGATGAAAAGTCTCAATTTATCATTTGTCGTTTCGCCTTTTCCTGGATCGTAAAAGTTTTTGGCCGGTTTTGCATAATTGTTGTAGAAGATGATAGCGGTCATAAATCCCCCAAAGACCAGGAAGATGGGAATGATCTGTAGGTATAGAGTTGGCATAATTGACACAACCTTTTTCTATAAAAAAAAAATGTACAGTAAAATTCAAAGAATATTATATTCATTTTATCTCACTGCACTAATAATCAAGTCCCGTTTTTATTTGCTAAATTTCACAGGATCAACTAAGTGCCCCCATCCCAACACTCTGCCACCATGCCCACATAGGTGATTACCGCTTCTTACATTCATATACAATCAAAATGATTATATAGATCGGTTAGCCGGGGATTCGAAAATAATCGTAAGAATTTGGCAGCCTAAAGGGTTAACCCTTTGCGTAATTCAGATTAGTAATCTGAATTACATAAATTATATATTCATGATATTAGGGCTAGAGGGTATAATTGCTCATTTTTTTCATAATTGCAGTCTCTGAACATAAATATTCCCTATCCCGTTGATAGTCATGCTATTCCTGGGATGAATTTTATTTCATTGAGAATCGTTCAGATGATTCGAGAGTTGGCGTAAACTTAAACGGTAAAGAAGGTAATTCCTTCATTCGGTGTTTAGTTGAATGACGACAAAATAATGTTAGAACACACCACTATCAAGATCTCCAATTCCTTGTCAAGTAGGAGGGGGTGTTTAAGTTTTACAATCTACCAAAATGAAAACTCTAGCACATTTCGTTGACAAAACATTTCCACTCTGATGTATTGAATTTGTACATCCACTCAAATGCAAATGTCTGTTGAAGAAGGGTTTGATGGCTTTCAAGGACTGTCTTCACCAGGTAAAGTTGACCTATTAAGATCCTTGGTCTGCGGCAAGGATTTTTACATCAAGCCTCTGATATGGTATAGATTGACCGTATTCCGACCACGTTGTCATTGTATCTCCGCTAGATCCGGAGATGCTTGAATAAAAGATATCCTCTATTACAGTCGGAAGACCAAGGGGGATTCCGCCGGTCCTCAAGGGGGAAAGGACTGTCCGGTGAAGAGGGTCGTTGTGACCTCGAGGGCTCGGGACGTTTGTATGTCCGACACGTACCTCGCTGTTAGCTGACAAATAGAGATCGTGTTTATTCGCTAGGGTTGCCCTACCGATTCATAAATCAATGTGTATTTGTGAGATGGATTATTTCTTCGCATCAGATTCGGTATTAAGATCAAACAACGGTTGTTAGAATTAAGACGATAATAGACCTTTGTCAGATATGTCAAATTATAAATATTTCTATGTATGTGTATTTTTTTCTTTCATTTTTTGATTAATTTGATCAGGATTTTTTTTTCAAAAGAAAAAAAGAAATAAAAGTTTGAATAATTACTCATGAGTTATGTTTTTATTTTCAATAGTTAATAGTTTCATAACGAGATATTGCCATGGAATTTGAGATATTGCTCTATGAATTCCATGGCAATGATACGATTTGGGAGAAGAAAATGTTATTTTATAAATTATGTGGAGCGTTGTGGCCCAGTGGATAAGTCTCCGGACTTTGAAACAGAGGGTCGTGGGTCACGCTGCACCCCCTTGAAAAATCCCGCCTCCAACGTTAAGTTTTATGATGCCCTTTGAAGAGGTCAAGTGAGGAGTTGTTTCAGAAATAATATCCTTAAACGAAACGAAAAAAAAAAAAACCTTAGGCTCTGGGATAAGGAGCGCACACACAGATATTCCCTTCAAAAGCATCCACCCCCACACCCACTCCTCTGGCATCTGCCATGTCGCCATCCATCGTTCCTATTCTTTTCCGCTAACCGTATTGAATTCAAATGGGACACTTTTCAAAATGAAACAAATCTCTTCTAGGGTTTCCCCCTTCTTCAAATGACGAGGTTATTTTTCGATTTCCGATACGATTCCATGCATAATTGTGCCAAAAAGTACAGACGTAAATGGCCCCGATGATGGGGCGACCGGGTGCTACATTTATCATTTCGCGTTACGTGATAACCTACCGTACTCTCTTGATATCTGTGTCAGGTGTGTGTTTCCGAGAACTGAAATTTCTGAAGATTCAAAGATTTGTTAAGTCTGCGTACAGTTGTTCTGTTAAACGTTACTTCACTCTATTTATTTATTTTTTCATTTATCTATCTATATATCTAGGTATCTTTCTATGTATATATCTAATTATTTATTTATTTATTTATTCACTTATTCATTTATTTATTTATTAATCAATTAATTTATTTATTTATTAATGATATGTATACATGGTGGCACATATCACTATAAACTTAATGGTCCTCCATGTGGCCCTGTTAACAAGAAAGGTCAGCAATAACAACAACAACAAATATAATAATATGCAATTAATAAACAAGATAGCATACAGTAATAAACAATAAGTTCAGGAACAAAATGCATGTAGACAGGTTATAAGAAAAATAAATATTGGTATCCTGGGGATTATTTCCATTTGATAATAAACTTTGACAATCGGTATCAAATTTTGTGAATTTAGACTTTGAAGGTAGAAAAACGAAATAACATACCAATAAATTAGAACGAAAAATAAATTACAAAAAACCTCAAATGAGAGAATGAGTCTATACGTATTAAAAAAACAGAGTGTTAATCGTGGAGGTAAAACTGGATAACTATCACTGGACAATTATCTAAGTTATCCAATTAAGGGATAGATAAAGTTTATATCCTTGGTAGACATATTTCTATGGGACTAAAGCCTTATACAGTGCGTATAAAAAAAAAAAGTTTACACTTAGAACTTACACTGTAAAATTATATATTTGTAATATCCTGAAGATTTTTCCACATTTTCACATTGGTACAGATCCATTTAAGCAAATGAAGATATAACTGTCGAAAAATATTTCCGCTCGAGTGAGCACCACTTACTTTTGAAAAGTTAGTGAAAAATTATTTGCGCAGAAATTTGAAATAGTTAAGTGAATAAAAGTAGACCTTTATCATGAAGAACACATGGAATTTAGCTAGTAAAACTGATTTGAAGATATCTTTTACCTTTTTACCTTGGTTCCTTGCCCCAAAACACTTCGAAGAGTGCATTGCGCGCCACCCCACCGTGACGATATTTGCTTTACACTGAACTGTGATTTACATGAAATGGCTTAGGCTTGATTTTCATTTTGTTAATCATTGTCAAGCTTGGGAAAAGTGTGGAGGAACAAGTATTAAATGAAAAATGAAATGTAAACCCACTTTAAATGATAAAAACTTAATGAAAAAATGCTGGAGATGTCTGATATAAGCTTTTGTTCAGATTCAG
The DNA here is from genome assembly GCF_037042905.1 of Lytechinus pictus. Lineage (NCBI taxonomy): Eukaryota > Metazoa > Echinodermata > Echinoidea > Temnopleuroida > Toxopneustidae > Lytechinus > Lytechinus pictus. Next base: position 7,516,044 of record NC_087261.1, read on the forward strand.
TTATGTCCTCAGATCCAGCTGGCACAAAAAGGGTAAAGGTTGTGCTTCCTAAGTGTTGAAATTTCAATTTGGGTGGCAAAATTGTTACAAAATACTTGAATGTATCCATTTTATTTCAATTGACTAAAAGTGCAAGGGAAATGTGTGAGAAATGTTTCGCAGGGTAAGTTTGATTTCGCCCTTTCTCCTTGACACAGCGTGAAAACAAGCATTTCTGCGCAAACAGATTTCTGCGAGCTTTACAAAAATGGACAGTGCTCACTCAAGTGTATCATTCTGTCAAAACTTTTACTTTCATTGGATAGATGAGACCCAAACCCAAGATTATATGTAAGAAAATTACCCTCATGTTGTATATTTTTTAATTCCCAGGGCTTTTTCAAAGTGTAAACTTTTTTTTGATACGCACTGTACAGGAGTGTGTTTTTTTCTTGCTTTTTTTTCTGCAAGCCAGGGAGCAGGTCATTTTTTATTATCATAATTACTCATTAATATTTTGGGTTTAATTTGATTTATTTTCCTAGAAATGATTAAATATTCGCAATAAATAGTATTTTGAAGCTTATTGTCTAGTAAACAAACGAATTTGATGAATTCGTTAAATTGCGTAAGTTATTTTCAACCACGACCAAATAAGTTGAGATGATATACTTTTTTTTTTTTCGTTCAGGACCCCAGCCATTAAAACAAAATTTATCGATTTAAATGAATAACATTTTACAGGAGGGCTTAATATTTTACATACTAATATTGTTCTCAAAAGTAAAGAACATTGAGCACAAATTAAAATCACTGTATTTCTACATTGTAGTTTATATCAGCGTTTGCTCACATGGAACACACAGCATACATCCACAGGATTTTATGCTACTCGGTCACAGGGTTATTTTCACTAACACCTTTAAATAGAAGCAGTTAACATCTTTAGTGTTTATTCAGGGGTGTTTTGAGGTCTGAAACTCAGATTCTTTGTTTGTGTAGCCTCCTTCCAAATGCTCCTTGTTAACTACTTCGGTGCCTTTCCGTCACTACTTTATTCTTTAGTGCCATCACAGCATTCACTTATCTCCCCTCCACTTTATTGTTTCAACGTGGATTAGGAAAGGGGAAACAGAGCGCATTAAATATGTTTTCTGTTCGCTCCACTCTCTTCTTTTCAGTAACTTTGTCTGCCTCCCTCTTCTATTTTACTCTGTCTCTCCTTTGGTATCCAATCCTGTTTTATTTGTCACTTAGTTACAGACTTTTCTACTTTTTATCTTATCATTAGTCTGTCATTTCCATCCGTCGTTACTACGCCACTCCCATCATCATTACAAAACAACCTCTTTAATATTTGACTTCCCTGATGACGAGGGAAAGAGAACAAAGGTGATGATGTCGACAGAGATGATGATCGTAATTAGTACCCTAATTATTATTTTCTTGTTGATTTAACTCATCATAACAAGTTCTGAATTCATAAGTAAACTTACGCTATGTCAACTAACACCATCTCAACAGTAGGCTATGGCTACAATCCCAGTGTGTTTTTGTGTGTTTGAACGCACGTGCACTGCAACCTTAAAACGACCTACGTTTTTTGCTGCATTTGTCGCATTCTTAACATGGGTCATTTTGCATACGATAAACCTTTAGTTGAACGTAGATCTCCGCACATGCAACGCACTATACTTACGCCCGAAAAGAAATTATCAAATGCGCTAACGACAAACCAAGTGTGTGTATCCCCGCCACGCCCCCGATATTCATAATCACACACTCTCGCACCCACACTACCAACGCACACCCTCATATCCGCATTTACATCCACTTCCCACCTACCCACCCACCGATCGGATGGGGGACTGGCTCATGACTTCCTGCTAAAGATGTGATCTCATTTACTGCAGTCACTGGAGACGGGAACAATTGGGGACAATTTAACTCGTATCGATTCCTTGCATGTAGGTTAAGACCCATTCTGACACAATTTTACGTTTTGAGGGAAGGAATGATCAGTTCAAATTTAGTGCAAGGCATTTTTATCAGGAAGATGGTTTGATGCGAGAAGAGGGCTTGAAAACTGATCAAGTAAAGGGTGGGGCAAGGGGGGAGGAAAAACAGGATGGGATCATTCAGGTTGAAAATTTCACCGAAAGATGATGAATGTAGTATGTACAATAGAGTATCCATCTGAGCACAATAGATAAATCTACAGATATGTATATGTCAAATATGTCAAATATCGAATTTCATAATTGAGGATATACAGCGCACACAGTGCTCTTTGTCTTTTAAATTGTCATCTTTAAATTGATCCTAAGAATTGGTGTGAATTCATAAAGTCAGAAATCTCAGAAAGCGATTTTTATCCCACAAAGAAATATAGAAAAAGAAAAATACGCAGAGTGAAAATTGCATTATTCATTCGAATCGCAAAATACATACAGGAGATACGTTTTAATCCACATAATTACAGTTTAAGCACGTTTCTGTGAATAATGAACTGAAGTAGAGACGGACGCAATGGGGTCATCAAAGGATTTAATTCCAATAAAATGAAGAGGTCTAATACTTAAGTTTTTGGAACAGAATCAACGTTGGACAAAGAGTTCATGATGAATGATGGAGAGATAATAGCATAATGTGTGGTCGGTTAACATGGGTATGATCATGATGATAGCGTCATTCAGATTGCGCTAATCGAATTAGAAGTCTGTTCTTTCCTAAGATGTATTTTCCACCAAGCATTTATGGATTCTGTCCTCCAATATGAAATATTGATGATCACAGAACGAACATTAATGACGCTGTCGACTTCCATTTCTAATCTAATGGGTTCGCAATATTGATGACATAATTCCTTAGTGAATACCTGATATTGTTTTAAAGTGTAACCCTTCGGCCCAAAAAGTCGACTGTTTGATTTGGCGCCATAATATTCCGATGGATATATGAGTTGGTGTGTTAAGGGAGGGGTAATTTAGCACATTATCGATGCGCGTTGTATGGGATCGTTTACAAAACGATGAGTTAAACACCGTAATTAGAAATTCAAGAACTAAGCGGTAAAGGAAAATAAAGGAAATTAGTCACGATGAATGGGGCATTTTTTTATTTTAACTTACATGTTTTCTGTCTTATTATTCCTTTCTCAAAGGTGCTTCATTATTCTTCTATCAACGTGATCATAAGAAATGAATTGAATACGTTAATGAAATATAGGTTAGAATATAGGTCTTATATCTAACCTTTATTCATGTAGAATAAAAAATAATCATGAGCGGGTAATTATAATAAATTCGTACATGATTTATATCTATTTAGTTCATTTTTGTCTATAATAATTCGAGCCCTATCTTTGTAAGCTATTCAATCTTAATAAAAGTATATTTAATAGAGAGAAATTAAAGACTTTGTTAATATGAATATTATTAGCCGCATCAGCTAAAAAGATCATATTACAGTAATCGCATTGACGATTACAATAACAATATGCATAAAGAATAATGATTATAGAAAGTAGAGACAACACATTTCTCGAAACGATAACACCTAAACTAAGTCATGGACGGATAAAATTCATGTATAGCTATAAAGTTCTATCCCATCATCATCTTCTTATGCGCGCACCTGTTTTGTTTTCGTACGCGCATCATTCACCAAGGGGCCCGTTTAATAAAGGACTTAAAACTGTTGTAACTCTACCAAAATGGCAACTGCCATGGTAACATGGCTCAGCAGCCAATCAGAATCAAGGTTTCCATGGTAGCTACCATAATATCAAAGTTACAACAGTTGCAAGTCCTTTATGAAACGGGCCCCTGGTTCACCTTTATTCAATCGAAAAGCAACAATTTAGGTACGTAGAATACAATATGAATTATCCCTCGTTATTATCTATACAGAGTGCTTTAGCGATGCATTAAAAACGCGTATTTCAGTCTCAGTGCATCAAATGCCTGATCAATATGAGAGCATATTCCTAACGGACCAAAATCCGACGAATAGGTTTCTGTAACATAACTTGCCATTACATTTGGAATATCTCTGGTATTCCATTCTGAACCCTCCAATATAATATAAATATCCCTCAGTTTGATCCTGAGAATTATTATCAAATTTGGTCGAATTAGCAAACCTAAATGAAATCTACCAAACAATTACTTTCCTCTTTTGTTGATTTTCCTTTTTAGGTCATTTGCCTCCAGCGTCTCCTGTTTTACAATGAAAAAAAAAATAGGAAAAAGCACTTAAATGTATTGATTTCTGACAACAGCAGCTAATATCGTTGATTTCCTTCAAGACCCGGGATGAATATATATATATATATACGGTATTCCGGCTGCGTGCCTTTTAAATAACCGACGGTTCCGGCACTTAAAAGAAATAAAACTATATCCCAGATCAATAATACTTGTCGAAAGAACTTGCTGATTTCACAGCCGACAGGAGATCCTAAAAATCGAATCGAAGACATAGTGCGGGGAAAAAATGGTCACCGCTTTTTATGCGTTTTTCATCAATGTAAGCTATGGCTATTTTTTTTTCTCTAAGGAGAAAAGTGAGTAGGGGACGGGGGGGGGAGTTAATTGCAGAAACAATTGCTACTCCCTCACATCCCATTACTTTATGTTTTTTTGTCAAAATTTGTTATTTTACTCCTATCATTTGATTGTTTTCATCACGAGGTGCTGTATTTTGTTTTTATTTTAGAGATGTGAAAATGAATAAATTTGACTTTAAATTTGAATTATAATTTTCTTAACTTCATGTATATAATATTATTCACTATATATGTATATATATATAAATGGTTTTATTCAGGCTGTTGCGAATATGCTCACGTTATTAGGTAAAGAGACGCCCAAAATATGAATTTGAACATTTTAAATAAAATATATCGCTAGGTAAGATCACTGTCATTCCGATATTATCATATTAGGTAACAAAATATTTATTTTGCTTACCCGAAAAACAACAATTCGGTGAAAGCTGTCACGTTACATTCAATTCCGGATAGTAAATGTTGCCTACATATCTCATCCAATGGTAGAACTGTTCTGTTAATTTCGGAACTTGTCTGTGAATCACCTGAAGAAATGAGAAATCAACAAAATGCGGGTGAAAAAACACGAAACCTGATCATCTCATTCTTTACATTAATTGTCAATTACGATGAATAAAGTATCAAATATTAATAAAACATTTCCCACATATTCTTTTATTGGACGAGTGAGCCTTAAGAGACAAAACCTCCACTTCGTTTCGGTCGTAATGATATCTTTTGTATAAAAGGGGGCTCCTTCCAAAAAACATTCCGTTTACTAATGCTTTGTTGTGTTGAAAATCAATCCAAACTTTCACCGCAACCGCCTCCTCCACATCAACCTTCCCCTTTCTCTCTCCTTCTCCCTATCCCTCTCTCACTCCCACACACACCCACACGCAACGAGAACATACTTACAATCTCATCATCTCCCCTTATTCCCCTTTATTATCTTTCATCTGTCTCCATTTCTCTCGCTCTCTCCCCTTCTCTCTATTTCTTTCTCTCGAGAGATCAATGACCAAGGAAAGTCAAAATGATATATTTGCCGCAAACATAGCTGGCTTTGGGGATTAACGAAATGTCATCTTTGAGCACTGTTGACCTTCCTAAGAAGGAGTGACTTCAAGTCTCGAAAATATAATGCATAAATTTGCAGGTTTGTTCGGTTTATTTTAATATTTTACAATACTTTATCGCAGAGTACAAAAAGATGCATAATTACTTGTACTGGCCTTTGTCATATTCGAGGATTAAAGGTGCCAGTCTAATCATTCATTACGGGATTTTTTTTATCAGCCAATATCAAGATTGTCGTGAAAGAGTTGCCCATGATGGTGTTTTTTTTCTTATCAATGTATTTATACTATTTATCGCATTACTTTATTTATTACTATTTATTATTATTACTATTTATTTATTACCCCCCCCCCCCAATAACAATAATTATGAAATAAGAAATAAAAATGATAATCACGCCAAACTGCATTTACAAAATAAATTGTACCATTTTGATAAAGTATGGGAGATCAGACCCTAAGATCGATGTATGTTTAATATGATATTATGTATTTATATAAATTCATATAACTCTATAATAACCACGGACATGTACCACACAAAGCTGGAACGTTGGAGGCTAATTTCAAAAGCAAAGCTATAACATGTATAATGTTATGATAATATACAAGCAAAAGACGAAGAATGAACGTCAAAGTCGGGATTGATATAGAATTCAATCCCACTATTGCGGCTTTTAATGCACATCAAGAGATCAAGCAGTGAGACGTAACCTAAGGGCGAATGAAATGCGTTCCTCCTCGAGATTTCATTACATATAATCATGTCTGGCTGCATGAGAAATGTAAATAAAGATATCATTCATACGCGTATGATTGCAAGAGATTACATCTTGAAAAGGAGAAAAGTAAAACTGTAATCTATACAGTGATAACTATAGCGCCGTTTACACCAAGCACGACCGCGTATGGATTTGTAATGAGAGCATTATTAACAGAAATCAATTTCTCACACGGATTAGAGTGTTATACTAACATTGACTCACATGCAACGATTGCGATCGCTAGACTATTCAGATTTTTATTTGTTATCATAAGATAACCCGATAGCATCATGAGTGGAAAAAAATATGTTTGTTTTTTTACTAACCAAATGAGAGATTTTAAGTGAACTGCAGTAACCCCTTGCCTTTATTGACTTCCATCTGATGCCAGACATACAGTACACGTAATTAAACCCCGTTTACATGGTATATGGCACTTCAAGTTTTGATTGCCCTCCTCACACACTGGTCCCATAATGCATCAGTGTTTTTTTTTTCAAAGATGTTTCGGGAAAGAAAATACGCATGCATTTCTATTTTTTTGCACTTTTTTGCAGAAGAGATGTTCCAAGCTTACATCTACAAGGAATCCCGATATTTTAGCATTAAATTAGAAGGAGGTACAAATCTGTACCTTTTCTAATGGGTTCAACTCTCCAACCTTTAGGACACAACAAGTAGCTAACTACACCCTAAAGGTACACAAAACTTTTTAGGGAGAAAAATGAGTTTTTATATTTTATGGATAATCTGTATTATCTTCAATATTAAAGATCAAACTTGTTCCTACGATCAACGTGAAAAAAGCCAAGCAAGCGACACTCTTAAAAGTAAATTAAGTGATAAATCAGCATCTTTTTAGAGCTCGCATTGTGACTGCACTTAAGCACATCACATTTTTGTTTTAAGTCTTTCACTACAGTCACTAAACAAACTGCTAGAAGTGCTTATTTAGAACTTTATTCTATAGAGTGAAAGAGCAAACGAAGTTCATAGAATCCTCGTCATAGGGTAAGCAGATTCTAAGTCAATGGTCGCCAAAGGTGACTGGAATGACCACGGTGATCAATGCAATCTACCATGTCTTGGGAGAAACATAGACATTACAAGTATGTAATGCTGCCCCAGTTACCTCAACGGTACCACCTCCATGCTTAACAATTAGAGGACATTCATGACATTCGTGGTAACGTATTTGTGTTGTTCGGTCCCAGTCGATTTTAGTTGGTATGACTGGCTAAAAGCGTCTGTCGCTGGCGCCCGTCGGGAAAGCAACAATCATGACGGTTGGTGTGCGAGCCAAAATAATGATGGCTAAAAGAGGTAAAATTCGAAGATGCATTACATTTTTGTTTTTATTTTTGTCAAGTAGTTTTGACTGCTGAGAAGTATGTCACTGTCACCGTCAGCGTGTCCTAACACTCGATGATGTATGGTAACTTGCCGCCGAGTGGTAATTGTAAAAAGGACGTTATAAAAGCATGTCACTGCACACTTGAGGTGAGAGATCATGAGTCTGTTATGCAAGATGTTTTGAAATTTCTTACGGCGCTTGATGATGCATTACCTTCCGACGTGGATGAAAATGACGATATGCATCAGAGCATGGACAGTGGAATTCTGTGTTAGTAGCTCCATGCATGGACCTGGGAGAGAGGTCCGTGATCAGGGCTAATGAAGTTCAGTGTCTTGTCATAGTTACTTCCCCATCCCTCCCCCCTTTCACTCACTCTTTCTCTCTCCCTCTCTCTATCTTTCCCCTCTCGCACATGCCCCTCCTATTAATAGCTAATCCAGCAGAACTATGTTGGAAATACTTTTCAATTTCATAATCATGTTAATATCGCATATATTGAGCGGTTCTATTAAATTTTGCCGTCTCCTGCATCTCTCGGATTTCCCATGAAAATCCCCGGGGAAATCCATTCTAGATCTGATTGGCATGGTTTAGAGGGATCTTCTCTAGAGCTTTCATAGCTTCTTAGGTTGATCTATCTAGTCTCACCCGTCCATCATAACATTATTCACCCATCCCGATTCCATGATGCTCAATCAGTCCTTAATCTGACAACTTGATCATCATCAAAGACAAGAAGGTATCCAGGGGTATACTTAACCAATTCATTACCACCAATTGTGTATTATTTCTTAGGAGAATTCATCCCCCCCCCTTTTTTTTTTTTTGGGGGGGGGTATCCGATAAAATCTGCCTATTTTCCACACTGGCCTTACTTACACTAACTTCCCTTTGTGTCTGCCTACTCCTTTTCTTTCATCCCCTTCACTAACCTGATTGGTCTTCTCTACTCACTAATGCCCCTTTTGTCTCCTTGTTTCTAGTGTTGCTGTAGCTTGTCTGTGGTCTACATTATGGTTGTTCCACTTTATGTGTTTGTCTATTTGCCTCCGACGAAGATTCTGCTAGGATCGAAAGCTTAGGCCCCTTTTGACTTTCTATTTTCCTCACCCCTCTTTCATGAAATCATGGATCTGCCCCTGATCGAAGACATTAACGGATGGCTTTAGACGCGAATTAAACAGGGACAGAACTCAAGAACAGACTGGAAGCAAAGCTCCATTTCAAAATGTCAATATTTCTATTACAGACGTCAGCCGATTGTGGGGCAAACAACTGTATCTTATTACTCAAGAAAATGATAGGATAATTCTCTGGAGGGGTAAGGAGTCAGTGTGTTTCAGTTCTTGCAGTTTTTGGCAGTTTGGGAGCAAGTATGTGTTTCTATGCCAAACACCCATGGGAATGTGATTGGTTAACTAAAGAATAAACATGGTAAACGCAAAATAAATATATCATCAATATAGGGAAATGATATAGGGAATGCATTACGGCACAGTGGAATAGTTTGGATAACACGCTTAAAAGTTAATCTAATATCAACTTTCCGAAAACGTTGTTTATTTATTATAAGAGGTTTACGGGCAAATGGAACCTAATTTTTATATGCCAATCGTGAATATCGGTCAACTAGTGATGGCAATGTCTCCTTTTTTTAAACAAATTTATTTACTGTAGCCTTTGGGGTGCCTAACATTTACTATATCACTAGTAGCAACTTGCTCTACAATATTGCATCGTTTTTTTTTTCAATCCATAAGAAACACTCATTAAAATTCGTTCCTTCACTGTTTCCATACTGGTAATACATGTATATTATTTCAGTGCAGCTACATAGCGCCGAGCACAACCCACACACTGATAACCAACGAACCTTTTAAAAACTAAGGTTGGTAAAGAAAGAAAGAACCAAATGTAATTGTTTATTGTTAATCCTTTATTTAATAAGAGGTAGCCCATTCAACAACAGTTGATTTTCCATGGGGCCCCTGTACACAAGAATACACTAACAGAAACTATTTACTGATTAAAATTTAAAAAAGGGCAAAATGAAATATGCAAACAATGCAAAAAATGCGAAGACAGCTATAACAAACATTGCAAAACAAGAACGATTATTTAAACGGTATTGAAACATTCAAATACATGAATTGAACAATGTAGCAAGTGCCAGGATTAACATTATCAATCAATCTGAGATGTTGTTATGAGTTTGTAAAGGGAAACACTTCATCTTCCTTGCCTGTACCCCCGCCGAACACGATTCCTGATATACCTTAAGAGCACAAAAAGCCTGAAGGTGTGAGTGCGTTAAGCCGTGGGTTGAACACGGATACAATAAGGTGATAACGGTCTAAGCTATTACGTTTCACTTCGGATATCACGTAAACATGTTATTTTTCAGTTACTCTAGCGAGTGAGGCGTCTTAAGTATCACGCCGTAATCGGTAGAAGAGTAGCTTGCTAAAATAAACTGGTGAAACGAAAAATGATATCGTCTGATATGCAGCGAGAAATAATGACTTTACTCTTTATAATAAAGGGTGAGGGCGCATTAAACACATGGCTGTATTCAAACAAATTAGTAGCAATATTAGTAGTTGTAATAGTAGTATCAGTGGCGGTAGTAGTAGACATGGCAGAAGTAGTAGTAGTAGAAGTAGTAGAAGAAGTAGTAGTAGTAGTAGTAGTAGTAGTAGTAGAAGTAGAAATAGCTGAACTTGTAGTAGTAGTAGAAGTGGTAGTGGTAGTAGTAGTAGTAGTAGTAGTAGTAGTAGTAGTAGTAGTAGTAGTAGTAGTAGGAGTAGTAGTAATAGAAGAAGAAGAGGAACAAGAAGAAGACCAAGAAGAAGAAGTAGTATTAGTAGTAGTAGTAGTGATGGTGGCTACTTATATAGCGCACAGGTCCACCTTTCGGTGCCCATGGAGCTTTAAAAAAAGGCCCTGCTATTACTATTATCCCGGCTAAGCTAGGCAACCGATTAAGGCGCACACAGCTTTTTGGAGGAATTATTTCCTGCCGGTACCCATTTACATCACATTGGTCGAGTGCAGCACACAGTGGATGAATTACTTGCTGAGAGAAATTACTCCATGGCTGGGATTTGAACCGTCGACCCTCTGTTTCCAAGTCCGGAGACTAATCCACTGGGCCACAATGCCCCATAGTAACAGTAGTATGATAGTATTAGTATTAGTAATAATAACATTAGAGGTGGCAAAAGTGACCGTGCTAGCAGTCGGATCGTCTCAGCAACATCTGTTGTCTGGCTCTTTCCTTGATTCTGATTGGCCGAGAAGCACCGTTACTATGGTAACTGTCAGATAAACCAGGACTTGTCGGATAAAATGTCCATCAAGTCCTTTCATAAAACACTCCCGAGACGTAATGGTGATGAAGTCTAGAATAAGTAGTGCAGACATCTATCTTGAGTAGATATGAAGTTATCAAGTGTGATTATTAAGGTAATGATGGGGGAGTAAGGTTCAATCCTTTGAAGGATTATGTCACATCCTACATAACCCCTCAGTTCATTTCAACCATCTTTATTGTTGCATTCATTACGTTTGGCATACCTTTCAAGTCGAGAATGGACCAATAAGGCATACAATCAAAGACAGAGTAACCATTATACACAGAAGTCGTGCTAGCATTTTGCTACAAACCTTTAACATCTGTAAAAACGTTATTTCTTCCCATCTGAGTCCAACATCCTCTCTATCCAGTAAATCCCCGCTATAAAGGCCAAATCGAAGTCCTACCTTTTCGTCATATAATGTATCAGACAGAGGATTTACGTTGGTTTCCATTCATCATCCACAAACTATCGTTATGCAGCTCTGAGGCGGAATCGCACACAACCTTGAGTAGAGTCCCATTACTCGCTCACGTAAATCGCTTTTAAATTGAGAAAGCATCAGTTTTCATTTGCGCAAGTTGATGTGATAAGACTTTCTATTGTTCCATTAGTGCAATGTTCCGCGCCCTGTTTGCACATCTGCTTAAAGCTTAAGAAATGTAATAATCGTAAAAAATCTGAAAATATGATTTTCATTCTTTGTCAGGGAAGTGATGAACTTTAAGATTACAATGGAAGGTACTTTTTCGTAAAGGAGGTAGATGACAAAAAGCGATTTAACCTCCATTATTTGCCCAATGTCTTAGCGGCAAAGAGGATGTCTTGATTAAAGCAATATGTGCAGTCTAGTTGGCATGATTCGGGAGCACGGTATATGAAAAGATGACAACGGTTCAGGAAAATTTTTATTTATATGCTTGTTGGTAAGTGCCAAATCCTTTGAAATCAAAATTAGGTACATTTTAATTTTGTTTTACTGATAGTTACCGTAATCATGAAGCACAGAATGCCATTTTCTACAAGCAGAGTACTGATATATCAGTTTTCAATAATAATCATTTGTGCGTGTATATTGTTGATGGTTGACGAGATATTTTACGCGAATACAAAGAAATCTTCTTTTTTTTTATCGAACATATAAAGTTGTTGAAATATTAAAAAAAAACATTAAAAAGTTCAAACGCTAAGTCATAATGTATACAAAAGTGAACGTTGACAGCAACAGCAATCAAACAATAATTACTTGACTGTGTTATTATACCTAAGTACATTTACTACAGAAACAAAAGTTTGAATCCAGCAAGTCTTATCGCGGGACAAGATATGAAATAACTTTTATGAACACATGATGTCCGGTTTTATATCATTATAATGATTGTTACCAGGCATATCAATTTTTTGAGGCGCACATGGTGTTAGCAATTCGACATGTTCAATGGCACAAACTAATGACATAAGAGATTGTACTATAAGAAATAAAAAAATCATTGTTCATAGTTTCTCTCACATTAAAACAGAAGATCACTTTCTTAAAATTTTACATTTGCATGTATATGTATGTTATTAGCCTTTCTTAAATATCATAGTTATCGAATTTCGAACCGTTCACTATCAGAGTTGTCTTCATAATCTGAAATTATATGAGCTTTGAGCCATAGCAACGAATCAATATCAGGAGAGAGGAGCACGACGCTGGGAAATCCTAAATAAAGCTGTCCAAATAAACTTAATTCATATCGAAAGCAGGACGAAACTTTGAACAAGATGGATCACAATATATTGCTATTAGTTGATATGTTATCGAAACTACCAAACTATTTTCGGCACAATCAATACACTTCATTTTCTTTACATAAGCATAATAAGGTTTGTCATTTTTGAAGACTTAACTGCCTGAAAGCATATAAAAAATGAAAAAGATTATTCCGAATCCGGGTACTTTATTAAAACGATTTGCGCTCAAGTCACTTATTTCAGATTCGGGTGATCGTCAATGGATTTGGACGTTCTATTTGTTCATATATTTGATACCACCCCCCCCCCTCCACAGGGGTGACAATATAACATTAATGGGTGCTCAACATGTATTTGGATAACTCCTATAGATGTATTACTTATATAAACCTATTGCTATATTCATATGTGAATGTATAACATAATCATGAAAACTTTATGAACATTTTTTGGGGTTTTTTTTAGATCAACATACTAAATTCATTATGTTTGAAATTAAATATGAGTACTTATTCACGTCATTGGGAACATTGAAACATTCTTTTCAAGGTGTTTCTTCCGTGTTCGTCAAATTCCCAAGAAAGCAACTCTGTTATTAACGCTGATCGTCATGAATAGATGTAGTATATCGTATGAACTTTTATTCTGAATATTGTCGTCTGTTTATTGTTACCGTAGTAACATAGCAGTTTTGAATACAAGCGTACCAGTTAGTGATGACGGGAGATGTGTTTTCATGACATAGAAATGAACACACTAAGTGAGCAAACATTTTTAACATTCCTGATCAGGTTTCCTAAACTTCATTCGATTGAGATGGAAGTATAGAATATTGGCTCGAACTCAATTTACGATCCCTGAACATACGGTAATACGTGATAAATGGCGCCTTGTTGTGTCGTAAATCTCTATTTTTGTCGGGTTTTCGTTTGCTCTTGTCCCCAAAATTGCACATTTTTACACCCTCATGTTTATTTCATGTTCACTCCTGAGATGATATGATTGTACGATGCAAAGCCACGTGTGGCTCTTGTCTGACGGGAATTTCCGAGTAACCGACGTATTGGGGGCATGGTGGAAAACCTGCTAAAACCGTCAGTGTTTGATCACGTTGGCTGCTGCAAAAGAGACAAATAGCAACTCGTGAGGATTCTAAGCTCACTGCATCGGATAGCTAACAACACAACTAAATCATCAATCGGCCTATGAACTCTTTTCTGTCCCATCGTCCTTTTTTTTTTCTTCTTTATGTATACTGATCATCAACATCCAGTTCCTGCCATCCCGTTCTCCTACCCTATCTCTTTATCACCACCCCCACCCTCTCTCCCCCCTCTATCTCTCTTTCACTTTCTTACCTTCTCTCTTTATCCCTTTTCTTCTCTCCCTTTATATTTCATTCAGTTTTTTACAATTCATTCATACCCATACATTCCGAATTCCTTTGTACAAGATAATAGAAAATCTAATCACGTTTTCATTCTCCAAGTGTTATTGCCAAACCAAACTACAGTTTCCTACAAATGCCTCGCATTTGTCCTTTCCAGTCATCCTCTCTTCCTTTCACTCATTCTTTACCATCAATCGTCGACCCTGCCTCCCCCCTTGCTGTCCTGTTTCCGTTTTGGTGGCAAGAGACTAAATATTTATAACTCAGTCACAACGGAATACGTGGGCTGAATTCATGATGTCCTATCGTCTGTCGAAAATGTCTTGGGAACAAAAAAAGTTGAAAAAGTGCCTGCTTGATGTTCGCACCAATTAAGGAAACCTCTTAAAAACCTGTCGGGATTTCTTTACTCAAGTTTTGTTTAAACCGTTCCATCATATTCAAAGAATATTTATGAGTATAAGCGTTTTTTTATGAAATTACTGCTACGATAATTCCATAATGGTAAATATTTAGACGTCTGATAAGAAAGGTTAAAACCTCGATTAACGAGGAACTTTGTAAAGAACCGTATACGATGCGTACGACTTTCATTTTCACATCGAAAATTCCCTCATCCTTAACGTGGGTTGTCCCACTCTCTCTCTGCCACTTTACCTTTTTTTATAAGAGCGTCTGTCGCTCATTTTCTCCCGATCTCTCTCTTTCTCTCCTTCTATACTTCTCTATCTTCATCTCTCTTTAACAGATCATTCCATGAAATATTTCTTTAGTGACCTTAATGTATCACACGTGACTACCGCAAAAATCCATCATCATACTGAGTTCATATCTACAGCTGATAGCTGTCAGTTGTCTTTTTTTCATTTAAAAACTGTTATAAGCTATACTGAATACTTGCAATTGATTGGTTGAAAGTGCATATGTGAAACTCAGGTCAAGGGATAGGCATACATTGTTATTAGTAACCTTATACTCACATAAAACTTTCAATTTTGTATGTATAAGAATGATGATTGCATCATGCTATGGACAACTTTTCAGGTAGTTGGATCCGGTTCATACTACCAGGGATGATCATCGTTTTACTTAAAAGTCAGTTAGCAATTTCATGATTGAAAATAAAAATCACCCATTCAGCTGTTAAACTACCTAACCATAATTATTCTCCTTTAGGTCAGAAAAAAACAGTAATAACGGTCTTATTGATCGTGATTTTGCGATGAGGGCCCGACCAAACCGTTACAAGCATAGTGTCCGTGTATCCCTACCTAAGTTAAACATTAGTCAACCATTTCGCCTTCTCTGTATCTCCTCTATGTCCCCTATCCCCTATCTCACTCTCTTAATTCCTCTCTCTCTCTCTCACACACACACACACTCCCCACTCCACCCTGTAACTTGTATGCACTCTTATTCTCTTGGGGACACCACGTAGGGAGTTGAACTTGCCATTGGACAAACTTCATCCAACTTAGTGCGCTATCATTGCCATCATAATATCAGTTTGCTTTTCACATTACCTCTCAAAGCGGACAGCCTCAGTCTATGAACAAGAAAAATGTCCCGATTACACAGTTAACTGAAACGCATTAGCGGAAGATTGATTTTAATACTTCGATGGAGTAGAATCACTGTCACATCGAAGTGAGTGAAACCTGAGGAGCGTTTCTTGAAAGGTCTTTTTATCTAACAGTTGCCATAGTTACAGCACTCCTCAGCCAATCAAAATCCGGGAAAATTGTCAGATCTGACAACTTGTTGGACAAAAAATTTGATGAAACGCTCCCCAGGGTCCCCCAACAAGGCATAGCGAGCAATTGAATGTAAAGTTAGTTTATACGATTGATATCACATAGGCCTAACATTAATAAAAACCTAATGTACGATCATATATATGAATAGACCCGTGGTTTCTAACGTTAACGAATGGCTACATTTGCGATGGTAACGTTTTGCAAAACAACGACAACGTTTCTAATTATCTCCAAAAACAAAAAGAAGTGCGGAAAAAAAGTATGCTGTGCACTAGAAATGCAATTGGATAATAAGGTTGATAAATGTGTATTCTATAATTATTCTCCATCTTATATCGCATCATCAAAATTCTGCATAACTTAACGTAGAGCATGTTGACCAACCACCACGTGGTAGATATTGAGGCAACAAGAATTCAGAATATACAGAAAATGCGGGAAATAACCATTTGATCGATGGGTAACATGCTCCGGTAATCGACTCTTCAAATTGATCTAAGAGAATTAAAAGTAAATTAAAGGCGCACTTCCTTCAGTTTTAACACTTGATTCACTTTTCTACCGAGTGAGAAGGTTATTAAAAGAAGAGAAAACCACATGGTCATTCAAATGGGAGTGCGTTACCACTCAATTACAAGTAAAGGTCAATCCACTCATACCAGATTCACTCCTTTACATTTTAGTGAGTGGCAGTGAATCTACAGTGGTCAAGTTACAAGTTACAGTTACACTTCATATCATCCGATCTACTTGCTCTATCCATGGACCCATGCTCTCCATCTTGGATGTTTTTCCTTTTCTTTAATTTCATGATGACGCGGCTATTAGGCCTACGTAGCTGATTACTTCAACGAAATGTTCCCCCGATGCTTGCATTTTACTGCAATCCCAAAATAAGCATTCACTTACCACGCTCACTTGACCCCAGCAGCGAGCGTATACAATCTGCCGCAATAAAGTCGCCGAAAGAGAGTAAACATTTGGAAAACACCACACCAATTTGTATTCGTGGGACGCACGGCTTTCGCTGCGGTTCGTTTGTTTAGCATTTTCAGGCGAAGTGAATCTTATATGCATTCAATCTCATGGGGGATCGGCGGTGAAAGCTGGCTGGAGCATCCTCTCTTGGCTGGATTAGCTTTTGAGAGAAGTGTCTTCAATAAAAGTCAAGTTAGAGGGATTTGAGGCTTGACGCGCGTCAGTTATTAAAAAAAAAAACCTGGAGAGAAAGCTAAAAACAAAGGAAGCAATTGGAGCATAAAGATAATACACCTATACCATGTATACACACTGGTATTGAAACATACCGTCTTATCGCTATTACAGGGCAAGATAATCAAGTCATGTATGAGCGATCTCTGACGATATAAAACAAGGAGAATTATTAAAATAGTCATACACTAATGATTTATATCAAAAGAGAGTAAATGTGAAATCCTGTTCACAGAACATGAGCAAGGGAATCGGTCCGAAAGAGTCTCCTCACATTTGAATTAAAAGAATACTTTCATTTTATTTGTTGATGAACCTGCAAGCTATGTCTTTAGTTTTGTTAAATTCCTTCCAAAATACATGTCGCTATTATATTTCATTACTAGCTTATATGAAAACATGAGCCCCCAAACTGCTATGTTGTGCAGGATACACAAACACAAAAAATTCAAAAAGTTATCACCGACAGAGGGCACTTAATTAAAATTTAAATCCTAACCGCCGGGGAAAATGCCATACTGAAATTCCAATGCATTCCCCGACTACTACACTTTTGTAATATTATAATGTCCCATAATCATGATAATACTCTGATATGGTTCACATTATTGCCCTTTTAACGGAGCTGAAGGCATGCTTTAAATCCATATGCTCTAACACTGACTGACATTTATCTATGAATTGAATTCAGTTCGTACTATATTTCCTATCGATAACAATGAATGAAAATTAGATTTTCAGCATGTTTTTAAAATCGGCGAACAATATGCATTACGGATGGGGCAGTACTTCAGTTGAAATAAAAGAGTTCTTTATCTTTATACTTGAGTCACTGTTTTATCATTTTTCTTAATTTCATGGAATAAAAAATTGTGAGTTTCTAATTAAACTAAATCTTTAAGCAACCCCTTGTCCTTAACCATGCTAACATCCTAACGAAAGTTATTATCAGGTCCCATATCGAAATTGCGTCTTTGAACTACCAAAGTGTTTCTCCTAAATTTAATGAAGTATATATAGACCGGAAAGGGACAGATTAGAGTTTTCATATCTATCCTGATGCACAATAACCAGGGGGATCATCCATAATTGATGATAGAGATGCTAAGATATTAAAGAGGGAGTTAAACCTTCTCCAAGAAACGGTTTTATAAAAAGGTTATGTTGTTTATAACCGTATTATTTGCTATAATTTTGTGAAAATGCCTGAACAAATTTGCATCTATACGTGAATTAGATGTTTGGTATTCTGATTCTTGTTTGGAGAACAAACCCGCCTACCTACATAATATCAGGGATCTATCTATGCTTGGTGATTGAAATGATATCTTCTTAGCAGTAAAGAAAATGATAAAAATACTTAAGGACAAGAGCATAAATCTATGGCAATAATTAAAGCTTACCGATGATCTGTGGTGTCAAGGCCATGTCATTAAAAATCAATGATGTCTTTAATAAATTGGCACTTGTATATGTCAAATAAGTTTGCGGGGGAGTCGACGAAAATTCATTGTCAGTATAATTATGGAAGTAAGAAGATTATCTTAATTTCGATGGATAAGATATCTCATCAACGTACTATGTTTTCATGAATATCAGAGCTAATTACTAAGAGTGTTTATTGATAGATAGTCATACGGAAGTGAAATCTCACTCTTTTGAAATTATGATATACTATAATGATTAAAAATCTAAAAATGTATATAAGTCATATTTATATTCTAAAAAGTCACTGAGTGCTATCCCCCTAAAACACAGAAATGTGATCGGATAAATACCTATTTCTTTTTACCCATTCCCCTCAGATATGGTTGTTGAATAGAGATTTTGCTTCAACTAATGAAATATGACTGTTGCTTTAATGAATTTAAATCAGAAATGAAAGTTTTTTTTACAGTAAAAAAAAATGGAAAACACACTGATATAGTGGCTGATGGCTGATATAGTTTCATGTAACAATGGTGTATCAGTTATATAACATGTAAAACTGGTTATGTATTCCAATGTATTTCCCCTGAAATCCATTCAATCTGACGGCTATCCCCTGTATCCAAATAAAACCTTTGACATTTTTCAATTCTCCGACCACTCATAGACACCTTACCTGGTAAGGCTTCAGTCGCACTGACGAACCTGACTCCAGATCGACCAAAGCGATTACATTATTACCAATGGGATACCATCGGTCGGTTTGGGTTCATTTCATTCGTGTAACTGAAGCATTAGGATCGACACACTGAATCTAAATGATACTTTGCTATTTTCCAACGTCAGGAGCCTTAGCTCCCAGCATCGATTATTTTACATAGAACTGCTGTTTTAGCACCCAGCCTCTCTCCCCTCGTATTTTCTTTTTCAACAGTTCGTGAGCGACTCCTTAGTATTATAGGCCTACTCCAGTACAGGCCTATGAAACTGAATTGGCAAGCTAACAATCCATGAATTGAATCTACTGCTCTGATTATTTTCCTCATATGGTCTTTTATTTATTTTGTTTATAATTATGAATTATAATCTACAGCGGGCATGATATCTCAATGGTAGAGCGCCCGCCTCATGAACGGGAGGGCAAGTGGTTTCGATCCCTGGCCGAGTCATATCAAAGACTTATAAAAAGGGACCGTCTGCCTTCTTGCTTGTGGCTGGACGGTATTCGCACAATATTTTCAATAATTCGCATCAAAATAAGCCATGCCATGCTTGTGTATGGGCATAATGTATATAATTATGTAGGCGTTTACACAAGGTTATGAAATGTCGAAAATTGACCCAGTGTGAATGTAGCATGAAGAAGTAGCTACTGATTTGGGCCCAATTTTCGTCTTATTTTTCTTTTACTGTTACCTTTCAAGATTAAATTACACCATAAATCTAAATAACCAAAAATATTTTTTGGACAGCATGGAACGTCATTAGCTGTGGAGGGTGGATGTATAGAGAAAGATATTGATTAAATGAGCAGACCACATTCTCAGACAATGATAGTTTTGTTGAAGATCACTAAGATCGGTCAGTGATTTTTCCCCTCCTTTTTTAAATCCATTTATACGGATGATTCCGTCTAATATCAAGGCATAACCAGTCATGTCGTAGTGTAAATGACGTATAGGAAATCGCCCAGAAAACTATCACGAGGAAGATTAAATATTCATCAGGACCTGACTGTTTCGAAGTTTACCAAATTGAAGGTGAAATGGTGAATCTCACGGATGGAGGTTCATATATTATGGATACAGGAGGATGAAAGATCTATTATTCTAGTGGCTCGGTGGGCAACCTGTGGAGATACAGACAATGATGAAAATCCTATAATGACGCACACGCGCGCGTACACGCACACATTTTCACATTGCCTTACCAGTTACACCCCCAGGTCCCCGTTTCCTAAAGACTCACAATAACAAATGCATGAGTTCTGTAACAAATTAACATTTATAGCAGGTTTTGTGAAACGGGCCACAGTTCAATTTTTGCTCTTTTGTTGTCCCCTCCTCTGCAGACTGCCAATATAAAGCTCAAATACTATGTTATCCGAAGAATATGATTTAAACGTCCGTGTACGACCATGACATCAGGTATAATGCTTAACTTTACAGGCAATATTCACACAAAAAAATATTTGTTTACGAAAAAATTACGGGTACTGAAAGAAAGTGACTAAATTCTCTATCTCTACAATGTATCTAGTAAGACTCAATTATGCATCGCTTGAAAAAAAATTAGGAAAATGAAAAAGAAATTTATGATTAGGTATTCCGCTAGCGCCTCTACATCAGGTGTTACCGTGAACAGATAATCTCTTGCTTGAGGGGGCGAGATTAACCTAATCTGTATTCCATGAATCTTTACACTCCAGACTTTACACGTTGTCTGATTAGGATTTAGCAATGCATTAAGAGTAAGCCGGTTTCGAATCTTAAAGAAAGTATATACATTTTTCAAACAAAATTTTTAAAAATAAAACGAATGACAAAAAAAAGATCTAGTGAATTCCGTGTCTATGTACTGAATTTGGAATTACCAACTTCTTCCATTATTGACTAGTTTCTAGTGAATGTGTAATAAACTTAGATCGCGCTTTTTATTTTTTTTATGAAAATCCTCGGTAATGTTTTAAAAAATACATCTATCGGACTCTTATCCGTTAGTTAGCACAGTGTATGTGCTCCCAAACCAATTTGATAAAGAAAAGGTATCAGGTCAGACTGCAAATTATGATGAAATGCTACTATGCTAGCGATCAATCTCTAAATGAACTGACCAATCAATATCAAAGTTACACGCGCGTTAGGTTTAAAATACTGACCAGGGACCAATCAGAAGTGTTCTTTCATATTTGCAATTCATCGCTAAGCTTTGTGTTACGGGGCCCAGGTCCCGGTTTCCTCTTTACAAAACAGGTGTATCTCTTGTTTTTCTATTCATGTGTTACATTATCAACTCTGGAACACATCTTGACATTTTAGAATACAATAAAGGAAATAGATTTGCTCTTAAAGTGCATGCAGTCTTTGTTGTGACTGTCGTTATTTAAAGGTAAAATCCCAACCCAATTACCTGTAGATTTTAATGAATAGGGAAAATCAAGCAAGCATACAGGACACTGAAAAGGCCTTTGAATGTAAAAGCAAGGAAAGTTTTTTACATTATTCTCGATGTTCGATTAATTCCAGAAAAGAGATTGTTATTATGATTATGATTATTATTATTATTATTATTAATATCATTACTATTATTATTATTATTATCATTATTATTATTAGCAATCTGAATTAACATGAATTTGTTGGCTCCATAGAGCACGCGCTACAAACCTTTAATAAAAGGGTGATGTACTTTATAATAAATTTCATTGATTGTAATAATGGCTTCTAATTTCCTTTCTTTCTGATAATGCCATTCTCAGACACCTTTCATCATACGCTCCATTTTGGAACTTTTTTTCGTGGGATCTTTAACCTCGATCTTATAAATGGCGAGAGTCAACTGCTTATTTCACAAGACTTGTTTAATTCAATAGCAAACAAATTAGAGACTGTTTATAGACACTTAGCGGACTTCACCAAAAGGAATAGGGTTTTATCGTCAGGGCCTAATCAATATTGTCCACATAATTATGAAGGAGCACCAAGGAAAAATAACGGCACAAAAAACAATGTTTTCATCATGTTCGAAAAAGAAGTATTGGTATTACTTTGGGGGTTTGTTTTATATTGGCTGTTAATAGTAATATCGCAACTACTCAAAATAAATTTATGGGTGTATAGGGGAGAAACGACAGTAAAATAATTTATCTTTACTCACAGACTCCACAATAGCTTTGAATTATTCCTCGTTGCTTCCAAGAGACCTGTAAAAAGTAATAAAAAGTAAGAATAGGAGGGTCATGATATTTGGATAAGGCAATTAAGAAGTTTTAACTTGGATATTGATAAGCTTACTCTTTCAATATATCTTGTGCGGATTATCTTCTTGAAAGATAATTTGAAGCTTATATCGGATTTTCGGACCTGACATTTAAATATCCTTTTTATAAAAGAAAATCTGCGGAATTCTAGTATTCATTGCAGCTAGGGAAAGATTGTGAACTAGGATATTCAATCTCGAAATATCACACTGAATTATGAAACCTCCTAATAATTCAGTATAAAGCTTTGTCGATTAACTGCTGAAATGTCCCGTTATACATTTTGATGTATTGAGGATTTGTGAGAAGGGATCATTTTCCCATCTGGATCAAGAAACTTATTAGGAAACTTTGGTAAGTACTTTCTATGTACTGCGAAAAGAATCTATCAATGTAAATATTACAATTTGGTATATTTTTTGCTCGGATGCATATTGATCCAAAACGAATATTAAAGTAAAACGGAAGTTATTTTTAAGCCATTGCAATGTAGATGATTTATAATACATACCCCCTCCACCCTTCCTTCCTCTTTCTCTCTCTCTCTCTCTCTCTCTCTCTCTCTTCAAGCGGTAGGGCAATTAATGTGTAACGCTGCCAACCAATCGTCGTGATGATGTTCCTTTATCGCAAGTGATGATCGATCTAAAATCGTGATCTATCACAACATGAAACCATGTTGATGTTATGGATAACACGTTACGATAACAGTCTCAATGAAATGTTACTGATCCTCACCGGATATAACTGGGCAAACGTTTCTTGTATCATATTTCAAATGTGTTGTGGTTTAATTTGAATGCATTCAACAAGTCAATCGACGTTTTACTGTTTGATTTTAAGAAAAGACAGCGATATTTTTGTAAATGTTTGATTGGTTCATTATCATTAATCAATGCTGATGAAAATATAGGCCTATCTATTTTATTTGCTTTATTATTATTATTATTATTGTTTATTCAATAAAGAGAATCCTGTGGCAGGACTATAAAAAGTTTTTTTAAAATCTTAAATAAGGACGCAATACATTACTTGTGATGAGCAGATACGTACGTAAAAGCACAGGATTTTCTCATCTCACAACTTGCGAATGACACGCATGGTGTAGCATGCCTTCATTTCATTTCATTTCATTTATTTTATTTCAACACGGTAAACGAACTTCAGCCAATGGCTGTTCTTCTGAACGTCCGTGCGTACATATTAAAATCACATTACATGTATATACAATTAAGATACATAATACGAAATAAATATACAATTACAATATCATCAATATTACAAAGAAAAACAAACAAACAGAACAAACAAGTTTACATCACTCTGGCGTCCAATCTAAATATGTTGAAACTAGTTACTTTTAAGTCATTAGGTAGTGCGTTCCAGCTTCTGGCCACCCTGTACTGTAGACTTCTTTTCTTATAATTGCTTTTAACTAAGGGTAATTTGATTTTTAGAGACGATGATCTTAGTATGTAGTTACAATCACTTAAAATAAATTGTTTACGAATGCTCTCTGGTAACATACCATGCATTATCTTGTACATTGTTTGTAAGGTGCGTACATTTCTTCTTTCTATTAATCTTTTAATTTCTAATTCTTGAAATATATGTTCGGATGGGTACATCCAATCCACGTCTAATACACAACGGAGGGTTCTATTTTGAATTCTTTGTAAATTATCACTCAAAACCTTTCCTAAGTTGCCCCAAATTATATCACAGTAATCAAATTTGCTTTGTATTAAACTATTGTAAAATATCAGTGCTGTATGTTTAGTTATGAACGGTCGGATTCTTTTGAGTAGGTACAGACTTTTATTGACGTCTTTTTTCAGTTTTTCTATTTGTTTGCTCCAGTCAAGGTATTGGTCAATCAAAATTCCTAAGTAATTGCCTTGATTTCGACATGTCGCTGTACAGTGCGTCCCACAAAAAACGAAACCGGGTCTTATCGATGATTTATCATAACTTAATTACCAATACAATAGGCAAGTGACCTACCATTGTAAAGCTTAGAATCTCATCTTTCATCTGAAATTACTAAGATTATTCTTTACTCACGCATGAGTGAGCAAAAACAATTTGAAGAAAGGATACCAAAAACTCATTTGGCGGGGGGTATCTGAATTTCAAAAAGAAAATCACATTTCTAAAAAATAAATTTCTGCTCTTTTATTTGATACCTGAATCATAGAAAATGGTCAAGAAGTAAAAAAGTTCTGTTCCCTCGAAACAATGCTTGTATTTCCATAATTTCATTAAATAAACGTTTTTCACCGGTTTCCCACAGCATCTATCGCACGGTTAACAAAAGACTTTATGCACGGCTGATCTTCAACAAAACGGAGTGTCGAGTGAGTTTGAACGCTAGCCTGTAAAACCTCTTCATTTTATGAAATTATTGAAATTCAAGCTTTATTTGAAATAAGCAGAACTTTGTTATTTCTTGACCATTTGCTGTAATTGAGGTATCAAATTAAAGAGCAGTTATTGAATTTTTTAAAAATGTGGTTTTTTTTTTGAAACCCAGATACAGCCCGCCAAGTGACTTTTTGGTACCCCCTCTTCAAATTGTTTTTGCTCACTCATGCGTGAATGAGAAATTATCTTAAGTAATTTCAGATGAAAGAGGAGATTCTAAGCTTTTCAATGGTAGGTCATTTGTCTATTGTATTTGTGATTAAGTTATGATAAATCATCGATAAATCTCGGTTTCGTTTTTTGTGGGACGCACTGTATAACATACATGTAGTATCAACAAGAATTTTGCACATGAACCGCAGATCTAACGTTGCCGTACTCGAGGTTGCGAAAGGTCGCAATTGCTTGTTAATGTTTTTTCTTTTGGAAACTTGTTCAAGTTCACCCGCAGTCAGGCAAAGTAATCCAGGTTTTAAGAGAGCACTTGCATATTCATGGCCTTTTATCCTTCTTAATATCATGCCATAGTGCTTTGACATTATTAGGTGAAGCCTCAATAAAAAAAATAGACAATCTTAAAATCGGTTTACTGGAATGGGAAATCGACAAATATGTAAAATATACTACTATTGATTTAAAATTACTTTCCTCCTCTGGAAAAAGCAAGCAAGCAGGAACTTACATAAATTCTACTTTTTCAATTTATCGTAGGCTAAAACATAAGCAACAAACATTATTTTCTAATTCATAGCACCATCTCTTTTGCTGGCGTTTCAGGGAAAATAATATTCATGTTGGGTGAGTTTTAAGCTCAGTGGGCATAATTGCCTTAAAAAAAACTTGTTGATGTAAAGCCCATCATTTCTGTTTCTGCCGTTTCCATGAATAATTGGTTTCAAGTAAATTCCAATATTTTATTATCATAACCTGATGTCTGATTCGTTGGACCAAGGGGTACTTGAGATTTTGGATGATGATAAAATCGTATGTTACATAACGCGAACTGTAATCATGCATATGCCCACTTACCAACTGTTGGAAGCTTGAACACTTCATTATTTAATTATCCTCAACCAAGGTAAAATGCTGTCATATTAATTTACAAAAGAATGATTTTTTATGTAGCAAGATAAATATAACATCGTAGTGCCCATGGTATAATGTATTAGAAAGTAAAGAACGTATCACACAACAATCATTTCATACAAAATTGAGACAATCATTTATAATAATAAAATTTGCTTGTATAGCACCTAAAATCAATTAATGTTCACTGTCGCAGGCTAATTTAATAAACTATGGAAAATATCATTTAAAGCGCATATTGCTCACGTTGCTTACATTTAGGAGGCCATGGCAAGCTATAAGTTTAATCCAGAAAAGTGGCGCTATAAGGCCAGACCTAAAAGAGGTGAAGATAAAATCCGATGACATAAAATCCATAAAAGCTTGGTTGCCCGTGTCCGATTTTCTTTTAAAATTTCATAACTCTCGATATGAGCTCTCGACCTCGTTCCTGTCACTTCCCCCGTTATGTGTAACACCATCGAGATATGTGAGCATTTCGTGCTTTCCCGCTTAATCTGCGCTATCGATCCGAACTCCTGTACAATCGATCAAAGGTGTCAGTGACGAATTTCCGTCTGTTCGTGAGTAGCAGGTCGAATGCATGAAGAACAAATACGTCGTCGCTAAGAGTTCTTCGTTTTTAAGGAAAACTCGGCAATAGTGCAAACGTCACGTTTTGTCATTGTATGGATACATCTCGCATCTTTTCTTTTCATCACGCATTTTCTAAAAATTTAGTACTGATTTTATGCGTAAATGTGTAAAGAAAATCATTCTCGGATAGAATTTTTACTATTTGAAATGGATGAAATAGACCAAAGTTTCCCATGGTAATTTTAGCAAAACTCAAAAAAAAAATTTAATCATCAGTATTCCACAGAGAGAAAGAGAGAGAGAGAGGTTGCTAGTTCCATTAGCAAGGAGCATTTTGGATTTTTTTTTATCCCACTGGTAAAGTCATAAGAGTGCACTCAATATCATAACATTTTGGCATTGTAGCCATGGGGGATTACAGAATTATTGTGAGGTCTGTTATGCCTAAAGAAGCGACTTTATTAAGTCAAGACACATTTTCTTTCCATTTATCGTTTTAGCTATCTCCAATCTCTCTCCATTCTTCATCTTCATTATTTAACATCATGCACGTGCGAGCCCAACGCTTCACGTATACGGCGTCCCACTTACTAAAATTGTACATTTCAAACTGCAGAAGTAAAAAGAAGACACGCGGGTCTGCTACGCATCACCCGGGCTGTCACAATTATAGGAAATTGCCTCACAGGGCGAGTCTAATGTAGGTCTCTCAAGGCCGTGTATTGATTTTCCGTTAGGCAAAAAGTGCTAAACTTATCATGTTTATTGTAAAGAGAAATCAGTTTTAACTTGTTTTCCTTTGAAAAGTTGACGTTTCCCCCCCAATGTCTGTATTATACACGACAGAGCAGGCGTGGTTGTCAAAGATGTCGAGATCTCTGATGCATGAATATTACGAGGGATCTGTGTTCTGGAATTCAGGTTCACTGGTTGGAGTGCAGACGCCCTTTTTCTCGCACCTCATTGATTAGAGGTATGCAAATTCGACTGAATCTTTCAACTGAGCCTGAAAAAAGGAAGTGAGACTCGTTAGAGTTGACGATGAACATCGTTTGTCGTTTCCACTGTCGTGTTTCTTGGTGTTTCGTAGTGTTCCTGGATCATTGCCGGGTAAGAATCCTACCCTTAACCTCCCTTTGTTAATAGAAGTATATCGCTAGAAGGGTTTGGAAGAGCACTGCGGAGTCACCTATTCTTCTAGGACAAGGCAGTGTGAACACCTGTCGTAATGGTTGCGAAGAGGAAGTGCTAGCAACCTTTTGAAGCAGACAGATGTTTTTAGAACCTTCAAGCAGAAAATATATATCGAGGTTACGCATTTCGAATTCAGCATAATGCAAACCTTCGTCATTAGTTTCGAAATTCAGTATAATTGTTCATTCAAGTTATTTTTTTCTTGTCTGAGATCGCCATTGTTTAAGGTTGATTTCCTAATAACCTTTTAAGGAGACATATTGGGCAGTGCCTTGACCTTTTTGTTTAATAATATTGAGCAATCTGGAAGACATCCTGTCTCGCTGTCAGATTTACCAAGGATCATAGATACTCTGAGAACATGATTAAGGATGTGCATGGTTTGTCTATTCCAAACACTCACCTGGCTAAAACAAAAATCTTGGAAAATTATCAGAAATTAGACACCCAACAAATTTCCGTCATGAAAACGTTATGATAAGTTTCAATGTCATGCACCTGTATAGTCTGTACAAATAAAAAAAGAAATTGTCGCACCAATTTGATAATGTTTACTTTCCTAATACTTTGCCCAACTAAAAGATGAAAACATGACAGATTAGTCGGGTTACCCATGACAATTAAATATAGATTCTTTGTTCATTATGAAAAATTGAAATTTAGTGTATTTTTTGTTTCAAAAATACTTTTTTTTTTTTTTAAATGTGGTTACATAACTATCGTCTAGCTCACTTTATGCTGACCATACTCATTTGTTGGTACAAAAGATCAATTCATATTGGTTGTATCTCCATCATTTCTCCAATATGCAATTTATCCGTTTTTCATTATTAACTTCGTGCTCTGCGGAGTCACGCAGATCTGTTAAATTACTCGTACTTTCACCGCAAATTGTGACAAATTCAATGATGACGGTCTTCAAAATCCAATAATACTCCATCAAACAAGACAATCTGGCAGCCAAGCTTTGCTTATGACCCGGTAATAAATCTTTTACACTGCATGCAATAACTTTCTTTCGTCGCCTGGCGCTGACCGAGGCCGTTAAAACAAGTAGTATTTCGTGATATCCATGCGCATGCGTGGATTTACGCCTTATCTTGAGGGGTAAACATGATGACGTTGACTTAATGATGGATGTCTCATTAATGAAAACTTTTGGCCGAGCGAGCGAAGTTCATTGGCACGTCTTAATAGGGTCAGGTAGAGTCCACGTTTGTCATCTGATCCACGCCTTCCGGATGCAGGGACTCTAAACAACACAGCAAAAAAAACAAAAAAAAACCCCGAAGTGTTACCCGGTCTGCATAGAAGACCAAGCCAATCATTTTCACCGGATTTAGATCCGACGGGTTAGTTTAAAATCCGGTTATGTTATCATATTTGGTTGCTATTAAAAATATTTTTTGTTATGTTCAAACTCTGGGGTGTTAATTCAACAGCTAACGATGTGTCCTCTAGGGACACCAATTAACGTCAGTTTAAACACCCAACTTTTTGACACACACACACCCTTATATATATATATATATATATATATATATAAAGATTGATCACAGAGACAAATTGTGAGTTAAATGCTTTATTTCACAATATTTATTTATTTTTATCAATATTACCTTTATCTCTCCTCTCGATATTGATTTTATCCAAGGAAGATATGAACGTACTCTCGAAAATATACAACCCATTTTTATATGATCTATTCAAAAGTGAACCCCCTTTTCCTAGCACAGCCGACGCGTATCTCTTTTTTATCGTATTTTAAAAAAAGTTACTCAGAATTAGCAAAATATCATTTTCAAGATTATCATCTATTCAAAGGAAAATTAAAACGTTTAAGTCTAAATGCTTCTTTGTTAAAACCGACAAACGTTCATATTTTAAGCCGCCTCGCTTGACTAGTTATATTCTACATGTGTTCTTGTGAAACAATAATATTTCTCGGGGTATTTGGTTAGTCATTTACGATAGGGGTTGTCATTCATAGTGAAATAATCGCTCCAGCATGTCCAGTGTACGAAACAAGAAATGCTGATTCATCTAAACATGACATTCGGCATGTTCAGAATTCGGGTGGCATATTCAAGACGGTGGCCACGTTGACGACAGGCAATTGTTGCAGTAAAAGGTACGAAACCCACAGCAATTGAATGGTGAATGCTACTTGATGTTGTTGATCAACACGATCAAGCGACCGTCCTGGAACCTTGGGGGATACCAACACCGGTGTAACTCTGCCCCTGTGTTGCAGGAGGTTTCCGAGGTAGGTACTTGATGTCGACACCAACAGCCTTCTTCAGGAACTCTCCTCGCAGCCTTGATGATCCATCATGGTGATAAAGATATGTTTTCTGAGCTCCCATACGTGTACATCACCGGTGTCATGTTCATACCTCGGGTCCCCGAAGCCCACAGGCTCGGGATCAGTTTGCCCCTTAAGATGTAAGTAGGAGTTGTTTGATCATCAAGGTTTCCATACCTTCGCCTTTCTGTGATAACTAATACCACGAATGAAGTGACATGTGCATCAAGATAGTCCTGTTATCTAGGCTATTCGAATTTACTAATGCTACCTTCAACTGAGACCGTAGGAATAGGTATTCCTTCTTACATGTCTTAGTATTTTAACGTAATGCTGGTAGCAGCACGGTTATCTAGAACACACTGCATAATCTCCCGTGTTGCTTTAACACCAGCCCGGAATATATATATGTCCACACCAGAGAAGTGTTAAACAACACCAGTTTGGTTTTGGTTTAACACCAGATATGTGTTTATACAACACCAATTAGTATTAAAACAGCATCGGTTTGATTCCAAACTGGTGTTATTTCAATACTTCTCTGGTGTGGACAGATATAGATTCCGGGCTGGTGTTAAATCAACACCAGAGTATTTGCAGTGCACAAATCAATCGAATTTCTTTTCTGTGGAGATGTAAGATATTAAACGCATAAATCAACGATGTTTCAGAGGTAAGACAAGGTAAACGATTCTAGATCTGCATACTTTTATTTTCTACAAGAGATAACTAATCTTTAGGCTGTTTATGGTATTTCTATAGTTATTTTAAAACGGAACATGATTTGCATAATGAATGAATTTCAAGTTCGTTTTGCCATTCGACATTTTCATATCTAACAAAGATTTAGAAAGACTCTAAATAGCCTCGCAAGAAAACGTGGACTTCTCTCATATTCTTGTGCGTGGTTATGATGGTTATGGTGGTGAATTCCAGAATATACAAACATGCGAATGGGCTACCGCTAACATTTCGTAAATAGATTAGAATCATAATGAATTCGTCCGGATTCTGAAAGATGGGCGATAAAACGCAGATTTCCCCACTTAAAGGTGTTATATATCCTGACAAGGACACTTGTAATTTCATATACATGTAGTATTCATGTCGTTGAGAACGTGTAGGGTGTTGCGGCCACTCCGTATGCCAGCCGGCATTTTTTATTTTTACCCCCTACCTTTGATATGAATATGATTTATGAGGGGTTGTGTAAAATTTGGAATTTTAAAATCTGGAATTAGTTCAACATCTAGTTATCAAAATTTTGGTTGTTACTCGTACACTTTGGAGTGTTAATATGTTCAGTGTACCAGGTGTATCGGGTGTAAGTCCAATACCCTCAGCATGCGCAGGGAGTAGTAAAAAAGGGATAGCAACTGCTGTCAGTTTTAACACCCATTTATTAGTCATGTTGGTGAAATGGTTTATGAAATCGTGTTCAATAAAAAAAATTACAAAGAATATTTGTACAGCGTTCATACCCACCTTTTAGGTAAGCAAGGCTCTCGTATAATATATTACCCCGGATACGCTGTTGTACCGATTCTGGTGCTCAAAGCTTCTTCTCTTTTTAGAAATTACTTCCTGCCGGTACCCCTTCCCCCCACCTGGGTTGGGTAAAGCACATTGTGGATCAAATCTTGCTGAAGGAAATTACGACATAGCTTGGATTCAAACCCATAACCCTCTGTCCGGAGACCAATCAACTTGCCCACAACACTCTTACGCTTCAGCTATGAGATCTCGTTCTTAATAGTAACTTTGATATTTTTATGTTAGAGTTCAACGTGCTCACCTTAATCATTCACGTGTGGTTTTTGAATAGTTGCCTTTGATTGTTTTTCTTTTATAGCGTTTTACTGTGGTTTTTAATTCAATTTTGTGGTTTTTAATATTTATTTGAAGAACAGCATTATATTTACAACAGAATATGATAGAAAGCCATGTATTCTTGGAAAATATTCCCCCAAAGGTCCAAGGTTCGTTGAATGTGTTGTAGTAGCAGTTCAAGAAGCAATCAATATGAGTACATACCAAACTCGTCATCACTTATAAGATGATACAATAATGATGACAAGTTTTCTATTTTTGTGTCAGCGCTTATTAAATCGGAATGACGCATCGCTTTCCATCTTTAGCTTTGCTAGAGAAAGAACGCAACATCAAAATCGCCTCGGAAATTAGAGTTTGGCCGGTCACTTTCACCAGCGGTAACTCTGTCGAACAGGTCGACCAGTTTTGGGGTCGGGACTGGTAATGACTCCGACTGTTCTAACAGAGCCGCGCCCGCAGGTTGTGTCTTTTGGTAATACGTCACTGTCAACCCGATCAATATTTGGTAACATCAGGAAGCGGCTTAAGAGAGGCAGCCAAGTCCTAAGGACCTGTGAGATGAAGTGCGAAAGGGATGCACCTCATGAATACCCCCATTGTCGCGACGCGCAGTCAATCCATACTTGCTTCTTCAAAAAAGGGATTTCCTCGCCGTGTCTTCAGAGTCTTCCATAGCAATACCTTTGAATTTTATCTTATTTCCCATCATTCCTCAACATTCCAAGAGGGATATTGTACATAGAGGTATTTGACTTATATATTGAGAAGTGGCCAATTGTCGGATTGTGATATGTACCGAATATTTGTTTCTGATGACCCAACACATCCATGATGGACGTCAATGTGACAGGATTGTTGGTGTAGACTGTAGAGTGTGCTCAATATCAGAGGTGGTAGGCCCATTGGTGGAAATATCTTTTATTCAAAATGTCATTTTCCATGTGCAGTAATGCCCTTATTACACATACTCATGTCATTAATGAGGTTAATGTGTTGATATGCAATCGGCAGCGTCCATTTTCGCAAAAATAAACTTCGAATTTGTAGAAGGGCCTACTTGCCATGCTTGTCGAATAGCTGTCGTATAATAAATTTCGCCCCCCCCCCCTCTCTCTCTCTTAATCTCTATTTCATCACATATGCTATATGTTCAACAAAGATTAAGTTACTAGATAAAGTGTTGAGATGCCCTAAGATACATAAGCGCACGGGGAGACGAGTATTGTATTTCGAGTCGTCTCCCGTGGTAGTACAGACAAAATTGATACACCCGTTATCTTCCGTTGGTTACACTTTCTTTCACTTCACAATGTTCGAAGTTTGAAGCCCTCCCCATTTGCCCTCCTGTTTTCATGTACATTGTCACAGTTTTGTTTTAACTTGCCACTACCATTGCCACAACATTCTATGTGGTATGAAACCGTGCACAGTCCAAATGTGTTTAATGGGTGATTATTGCATTAAAAAAAAACATTCCGTAATTGTCATCATCATCATTACTGTCTTCGTGTCCCCTTTGCTTTTCATTCAAGTGAATGTGACGTTAAAAATTACATCCTTATGTTAGTTGACAGGAGGACATTCAGTCATCCACGTCTTAATCAAAGGTTCATTTTATCCTATTTGGCGCCCTTTTCAAACAGTTGGTTTATCATTTAACTTAATTTTCAACACCTAGTATATATACGACGGCTTAGTCTTTCCATAATCTTATTCCCTGTGAAAGCAACTTCTCGTGGTCCCTACTTTCCAAATAATTTCATTGATTCCAGACGATGATTACTATGTGATACTCCAACTGACACCCCCATACACCAGTTTTTTCTGACGGTCTTTATACCCCCCCCCCCTCCTCCTCCGTCAGACACCATCATCACCCATTACCAATCCTCCCAGTCATTCACCTTCAGATCAACCCTCATTTGGTCTGCATCCTCCCGTAGCACATTATGGCTTTTGGTTACGCCGAATGTAAGAAGGACTAATCAAGTAAGAGAGGGTCTAAATTGCCGTGATACATTATCCCACCGCAGTGCCGCTCTCTGAAAGCCCAACACGATATCTGATATAACAAAAACCTCCTCCCCCTTTCTACCATGTCTACTCGCATCACAGTCACATCAAACCAACCATTTCGGAACATGATAGAAGGATACTTAATAGATTTTATGGAGATGGAGTTTGTTTGGAAAGTGTGACTGCCACATCACATAAAGACGTTCAGAGATGCAGAATCTTTACCATTTATTAAACTTTCTTTCTTTAATAAAAAACGAATACTTAACACTATAGTGCGTTTCTCTTTTTTTTTCATTCGTACTTTCTGTATTTTAAGCATTTTCTTTATTATGGTTTTGGGTTCATTAGGCTTTGTTTCATAATGTTATTGTTTATTCTTCGTAGTTAGGTAGTGGCCAGAGACTGGAAATCTTCAGTGTTCTTTTTTTTCAATCCGATGATGATTTCATATTTCAATACATTGCTAATGATAAACGAGCCATCGAAGTCCAAATATCTCAGAATTATTTCAATCTGACTATCAGGTTGGTTGATATAATGTCACTAATGCAAACGCTGGGTTTTAAATATCCCATACACGGAATACACTTCTAGGTTATTTTAACAAACTTAATTTGTTTTTTCTGAGAGTTGATGTTCTAATAGGATATCCTTAAATGATTTAATGTGTCGATTTGGTTCTATGACCGTGATGACGTTCTCCGAAAAAAAACCCAGTGTTGTCCTATAGCCTTCCCTAACAGTGGTTGATTTACAAACTATTCGATCTCTTAACCATTCCCGACGATCTTATTAGCAGCTCGTGTTTCAAGAGCTAAATGTAAAATCATTCTAGACATATTTGATGAGAATGTATTAGGTGAGCATCAATTTCTTCATATAATCACTCCAAAGTGATGTTCGATTAATTAATTTCATCAGCTTTAAATGCGGCCCGTCGTGTTGATTTATCTGCTTCACGCATTAACAACTTATACAGTATAGCAAGCTATATGTCAAAAAACCGAGCAACACCGGCCAAGAGTCAGATATGCAAAATCGAAATTATATACAGAAATGTAGTCTAGTATATTGTTCATTTATTTATTACTGTGTCAATGATGTTGGGTAGTCAAATGAGTACCTATAAAATTATTCTGGCACGCAGCACATCGTATCTACTATCTGCATGTTCGCAGTATGGCTACGTTTTCAAATAATAACTTTACAACAGTCATTAGGATTATTCACAAGAGTACCATCGTGAAAGCATCAATTTTCTAATTGTTACATTTTGTTGCATTTGCATTCCCCCCATAGCTCAATTGTTCACATACTCGTTATATTTATTTTCCTTTCTTTATTTTCCTCTCTGTCTTTATTTACCCCCTCTCTCTCTCTCTCTCTCTCTCACACACACACACACATCCACCCACACACTCTCTCTCCTTCTTGGTATGTCTGCCTCTTTCTCTCTCTTTCTATCAATCTGAACCACCCCTTATTTCTTCAGCCCCAACACATATGTCGATGGGATAGAGCAGGATGCTCGATATCAAATTAGCATTGAGTGTAACCGACAATCACCCCAACAAACAACTCTTGGTTGACGTCTCTTGCGTCATTGTGAGTTAAGACCCCTCATGCAATCCCCTCAGCGAATCCATGTTCTTCAACAAATAAGTGTTTTACCCGTAGGAACATTATAAGGGGCGCGGGGACATATATGTGACTATTATACAGTCTTTCCACATTATGTCAATTCATATGAGGCATCATTATTGAAATACAACTTGCGTCATTACCTTGTCTGACTTTTAACAATATTCATAAAAACAATACTAACAATGATAATATTAATAAAAACAATATTGCTAATAAGCTAAAATGTATCCCGTCAAATTCATTCAGTGGAGAGCTCACGGCACTTTTCTATACATTTTAAAGGAAATTAAGAAGAATTGAACTCAAATGCTTGTAGGTGTTTGTTTGTTTGGGTTTTTTTTTTGTCGTTTTCACATCGTTTCGCTTTTTCGCTTAATTTGTGTTGCAGCTATGGCAACGGCAAAATCGATAGAGAGCTTTTGATATAGGACGTGAAAGTTCCAAAACTCCAAAAACGATCAACCAAATCGATTTCACCTTCGTGCATGCGTCGACGATACCACGGCGTTATTCAGACAAAATAATGTTGGTTCTGTTATGTCAATGCAGAGGACGATGTATCATAACCTTCTCTTACATTGAGAAAGGGAAAAATTGGTATATAAAGTATGTGGATACTCTACTGAAATGTATTGTGGCATTAAGCGTTCTCAGATACGCTCTCATACTGTATGGAAAGTTAGGTGGGATGGCAACCTTGAACCGAGTGGGTTCTGTTCTGAGATTTGACAGCATGCTCTTCCTAGCAACAGAAAATAAAGGAAACGATCTTTTGGGTGCATAGGATGGAATGAGATTTTGCAGTAGCTGCAGTAGTCATAGCAAAGTACCTTTTATTTCGTAAGCTGGTAAGGGGTTCTAGAGGTACATATTCTTCCAAAGAGAAGCCTTTATTCCTCATCTGAGGATTCACCGCATCCATATAATAACTGGACCTCTAGGAAGAACAGAGCCATTATATCAATGGCTCTGAATAGAGTGATCCATCCGTATATTTTTATGTGCATGTTTATATATCTATATTTGATCTCATATTTTGTGCAATGTATTTTATTGTGATTTGTATACGGTAAATAAAACTTAACCAAGAACGTGGAATTCTCTATAGAATTATATTGCTGTTATCAAATACTCGGGATCTCGCCAATGCGCACGCATTCTCTTTATACGCGCGCGTCCAGTGAATGTTTATTTATTTCCACTGATTTCAATACATGAAGATGAGATAACACACAGTGCAACGCACTTATAACCCTCAAGATAACGCACATATTGGTTGGTGCCTATTTCATGGATGGATATGCACCGAACTTTTAAGCCGGGAGTTCAGCAGAAGAAACAACACTATCTACATGACCATGCCATTCATGGGCCGAACGGCAATTTGCGTTGTAATTCACTTTGAACAGTTTTCCAAAAATTTACCTCCCTATTTGTACGTAAGCAAACCGACTCCTTATGGAAAAAATA
This sequence comes from Lytechinus pictus, assembly GCF_037042905.1. Classification (NCBI taxonomy): domain Eukaryota; kingdom Metazoa; phylum Echinodermata; class Echinoidea; order Temnopleuroida; family Toxopneustidae; genus Lytechinus; species Lytechinus pictus. The sequence goes on from NC_087261.1 coordinate 7,553,185, forward strand.
CATCAGATATAAGTAAGGAGGTACGGGTTTTATTCGTGTGGAGAGCACTGTTACATACCTATGGCATGTCAGGGGGGTGATTTACTCAGAAGTAATCTATCAGACACCTCTTTGACTCGCGAACGAGGACTCAATCCTGTTCATCCAGAACGCACTTCTTACCGAGACTTTCCTTCAATAGCCCTTTGCTCTCTGATTGCCCGTTATCTCGACCCAATTTGAGAGAAGAAACGTGCGATGAAGAAAGGAAGTGACGTCTAAATTGAAGAACTCTTTTCACTTCTATAAAAATAGACGCTTTCCTTACAGTATGGATTAAACTCGAGAAATCAATTCTCGGTTGGAAATAAGCGATTTCCATTCCCCAAAATTGCTCTCGTCAAGAAATAAATAATTCCCGAATAGGATGAATGACAAGAATTTCGTTCTACAAATTGATGTTGAATAAAACAGGTTAGGAATTAAAGGTTAACTAACACAGATAATGCAATTAATTCGACAATAGACTTTATCTTTTAAGAAATTAGGACCTAGTCTTAAGATCTTGCTACAGGCTGGATCTTTGGAATACAAAGAAATGAAATGAACTGTATATTATTGCTCATCACACTAAACAGCAGAAGAGTGAATTGATTGGGTAAGTTTTATGGTTTATGAACATGATCATGATGATCGGAAGTACATACGTTTTTAGAATTAAGAATCGTATCTTATCTTTATAGACTATGTGTGTTATAACAGTTGTATGTAAATTCAGAAACTCATAGTTTTTCTGCAGAAGAAAAGAGTGATCATGATAGAAGGTAGTCAAGTTGGCTGATTGAGAAAATATGGTTGTACGGCTATTTTAAAACTTTCTATTCTCTATACCTGTGCACTATTTGTAACTGCCCTCATGACGAACATAACATTATCCTTTGGTGCACAAATAAGGGTCCGAGGAACAGGTGGAGTATCTATTCACTGTAAATTACATTTTATTTTAGCTGACAAGAAGAGGAGAACATTCTCTGCAGTGCTAAATTAAATATCGATATACAAAACGGTCTCCAAGCGCCAATATGGGTGTCAGCGCTTGTGAAACTACAGGTAATAAATTAAATGACAGTCCTGCATCGGGTACAAAGTACCAACAGAAGACCAAATGAATAAAACAGAAGTGAAATCATCCTTATTTTGATTTTTTTTTTTCGAAAGGGCGTTTAGAATTCAGGGGTAGAATGTGAGAAAAATTGTGAGAAGTAAAGGATAATGTATCACGATAATGGACAGAAAGTACAATGCCACATGACCTTTGTCATTTTGATACGAATGGAATGTTTACTTTCCGTTGTCCGGTGTCTTCTTTCATTGGTTTGTTTGTTTGATCTTTTATCATAGGCCTTAAAATATGCAAAATTGAAATTGAGATGTAGAACTTGCAGTACTTTGCCTGAAAATCGCGGTTTGAGTGAAAATTTCAAAGTTATTCTTCTATTAAGCAGCATCCTTGAAAATGGATATATTCGACCTTATCAGAACATTCAAATTAATCCTAAAGATACGATCGTTCAGTTGAAGGTTGTTACTGACAAAGAACTAGTTCGGTACGCTATTGCATTTGCCCTCGAAACGAAGATATAGGCTCACATTACCCTCAAATCAGGTAAACTCACTCGGAATTTCGTGAGAGCTGAAACATTGCAGGGATGATTTGACTCTAAGGTGAAATTGATGATCCTTATCATTGCAAAGTAGACTTGGCAATCATGGAAATTGGAGCTTACGCTCGCCTAAATACGATGTACCCGTACGCTCCGTAATGTTTCTGCTACGCTTTCCTACTTACATCATGTCTCATCCGAATAAAATCACTGTAAGAATAAAACCTGCAATTTCAAACAACAAAAAAATCTTTTGCATGAATCCTTCCAATTTTTTTTTACCAGTAGGCCAATGCATTGTAAATTGGGTCGAGGCTCTCCTCAATTGGTAAAAAAAATCCAACATTTATGTTTATTTCATTAATAAGCAAGTTAAAACAACAAGATATTTAAAGTTCTTACATAAAACAGATCCCTCTAAAATCCCCTTTCTCTCCCCTCTCCCAACACTACCATTGCCTCATCACATGACCACGCTAACAAAACACACGACAATAAATAAACACCCAACCACACCCTAATATATACCATATTCAGACACATACACACACACACACACCCACATACACAAGCAACATTTATATTTCGGTATAGGCCTGACATAACGCTTTGCTACTGTGTGCTCATCCACACCCACGCCGGTCTGGTACACCCACACTCGTCTTGCCCGCTCACGCACATCACATACGCACTCACACCCTCCTGACATCGCCGATCGATGAGAGAACTTCAGGTGTGTTCCCACCATGAACACGCTGCTAAAACTTCCGTTTAAACTCATGTACAGATTTTCCCACTCAAACATCGTCGTGTGCCAGTTTACTTTATCGTACAAAAATATTATTTGGAAACTTTTTTCTTTCATTTTCAAAAATAAATATACCAACGATCATATCCTTTGTAACGCAGATATTTGTCAAAGCCTTTCTTTTTCTTCAGTGAATGAGAATCGCTTGCTTTATTTTTAAGAGCCCATCAAAAAACGCCACCATCACTCCCCCACCCCCACCCCCGCATCGAATCGAAGATTATTTTTAATTGCTTTATTCATGTCAAATGTCACAAGCTAGGAATTTGAGGAATTACAGCGAATCAGGATCAATTATCTGTAAATATATTTTGATAAACCTATACCAATATTCATAAAAAGTTCGGTCACCTTACTATTGCGTCCGAGACAATAATCGCCTCTTCTTAATTCCAATTGTTCAGAATAATCATGCCAATATCTATACCGTATTAAGAATTGAATGGATGTACTGATGATTTCGTTGAAATTGAAGGTCATGTGAACACCTTTTCGACCGCCAACCTTTCCTACGTCTTTAAATCTCTCAGGTGATTAGCGCCTCCCCACTGAATCGAAGCTAAGAAATGCACATATTTGAAGGGATGGGCGCAGGGGACATAAAGGAGGACAAAATAATGCCAAGTCACATCAACGAAACCGACTTCAAATCGACCGCTGGTCTGTCATTGGTAATAACGTAGAAGCTTTGATCGATTGGACCCTGTTTCATTGGTGTGACTGTTTCCCGAGTCTGACCTGAATAGTAAAGTTTAAAGGCGGGAAAGTCTGATCAGGTGACTGACTGCCTAATGGAAAGATCTACAAGGCTCTGTGTTTTATACAAGGGTCACTTGGCAGCATGCATTCTGGGTGATTACATTTTCGCTTCCTGTTTGGTGTGGCAGAGCTTTAAATTTTTCGATCTGCTGTACATCCTAACTACCATCATTATGTTTATTTGTTGTTGTGTTTTTGTAGCTATACTTCCAGAAAAAAAACTAGTTTAGTTAACATAAGAAGCAACTGCTTAAGATAAGTTAACATAAGAAACAACTGCTGGTTAAATGAATTGCATGCCAAACGAATGGAGGTTTTCCATCTTTACTGTTGGTATGTTCATACCAGCTTTGTAGACTGGCTTAAACATTATGTGAGTGTAATCAATGATACAAATATGACTTAGTATTTGCTTATCTAGCTTTACAAGAAATGCATGAATAATTATATATATATATATATACACATATATATCCAAATAAATAATCACAAATGGCTGTTCATAATATTGTTGTCATTGTCAAATACTAAATGAATATGTCAATTGCGTTTCATTACTAACTATAATTTAATAATTAAAAGTTGATTTATGATCTCCTTTTTCAATTTTATCTCTCTTCTTTCAGGTTATTAAACAAAGTACAACCGATTGTAATTATCATTGGGATATGAATGACCTTTCACAACCAAAGGATAATTAAATAAATTAAATCACCCTTTTTACCTCCATGGTTAGATGTATTTCTCTATTCAAACAAGTTAGACAACAAGACTGGTAACAATCCCACCGCTTCACTTTCCTTCATAAGTAACCGAAACCACGAATGAAAAGTGAAATTGTCTTGCTAATGAAGCACTTTTGTTTGAATAACTTTTATGGTAGACTCGTGAGTCCCAAATTGCTTTTAATGAGACGGTTGGGGAAAGAAACTTCGGTACAAACAAACAATTGTAGTCAATCGAATGAATGATTAATGAATGGCGTTTCTTCTCTATTTTTGTTGTTGCAATTTTGCAATACTCCCAAGACGATACCAGCCAACTTTCAAATTATCATTTATAAAACGTTTGTAATTGTATGTAATTCAGGAATAATCAATATATCACAATGAACCTGTTGTATTTTTATTTATATCAAGAAAATCACCACAAACTTAAGATTATATTGTTTTTGATGGTCATTATGGTGCTCAATACAAGAAAAAAGTGAAATTTGCACGCCTCAAATACAACACCTTTGCATAATTACCGGTGCAGTTAGCTTTATTTTGCTCTCTTTTAAATTGATGATTATCGTCCATTTTCAGAGGTGGAAAATTTGCACCTTTTGAACGCACCATTCATCCACCATAAAAGGTTCGAAATTGTCTCCTCTAGGTACAAACATGTACATGTGGGTATATAGATGAGAAAACACGTGTGTATTTTTGCACCTTTTAAATTCATACTGCACCCAAATGGTGCTGCCATTGTTGAAATTTGGATGCAAACTTTAACTTTTTTTCATTCGTACTGTGTGGACTCAGAGACTAGTCCTGCGGGTGCAAACTTCAACATTTTTATCCTCTTGGTGCAAGATTTGACATTTTCACTTACTATGTAAAATCAGAATATTGTCCTCCTGGAGCTCCTCTCAATACTTCCCTCTCCGAAGTGAGATCTAAAGGGTTACTTTCTTATATATGGGAAGACCTCGTTATAGTATGGCGTGCACTTTTTGTTATACAGTTGAATAGTTAGAGGGGAAAGGGATTTGTATGCTCCTGGCCTCCAAAGCCCTTTAGGATATAATCACGAAAAAATATGTAGGTCAGCACACTTATTATATAGAATATTTCAATTCTGTTTTCATTTTGTTATTTCATTAGCTACCTGCGTGGGAGAGCGATTGTGCGTGTATCTCTTGGCAGCACTACGGGGTTTGAATGTATTAATGTAACATGTCGGGATTCTATTCCTGCCATGCTGCAATGTATCGCCATGTAAGCGATATTCTTGCCTTGCTTGAGCAGTGAAGGCACATAACTATTAACTGGAAATTAGCGGATCTATAATCAAGTCTCGGTTGGAAGCCCGGGGGCTGCGCTCGACAAATACGCGGATACTGTTTCGTCCGTCTGTGATGAGAGCTGCGAAATAGGCAAAACAAAAACAAAGAAAAATGGCTACTGTATCGGAGTGAGGGATTAATAAAAGATACTTAGCTCAAAAGAAAAACCTATTGTGTTTCAATTTCGAATGAAATTCCTTGGATTTTTTTCTACATAAATAAAGTTACACTTTCTACAATGCATTCACACATCCCCCTTACTCTATCATTCTCCCTCCCTATATTTATATAACCCCCCCCCCCCCTACACACACACTCTCTCTCTCTCTCTCTATCTTCCTCTTTTTGTCATCCCTCTCTTTCTTGGTCTACTTATTTACGTGTTTTGCGTCTTTGCACATGGCTTCCGGCTTCAAAGTGACATTCCGATGACATCGGAAATTAAAATTCTAAGTGTAAGATAAGCCCTGAAGAAGTTCAACATGAACACTTTTAAAAGTACATTCTTTCTCTTTCTAAGGCTTACAAACTTTTCTTTTCTCTTCCTAGTTTAAATATCTTACTCGTTGCAGACTAGCATTTCCTTTGCAATATTCATATCTACTCATGACGAAAAAAGGGCACGTAGCGCGACTTCGGTAAACGGTTATCCGATCGTAGTTATTGATCGTACGATCGCTTTATCGATATTTGTGATCATGTTAGCGAGTTCAGCGCTTATAAAAGACAGGTTTGACCATGTGTATCCGATCTTTGATTTGAAAAGCGAATCTTTCCACAACATGCGTTGTTTACGTATCTCGGCTTGCTTGAGAATCAGCGACGTGAAAGCCATGGTGCGGAACCATTCAATCTTCACCGGCGAAACAATATTTGGAAAGAATTTCCTGGGGGCGTTCTTAAGACTTTTAAAAGGAAAAGGGCTATCTTGTTCATGGTGTCTCTAATGCGAAAAATGATATGTAAATGTAAACTGACATGGATGTACGCAACATAGCTTCGTGAACAATTGCGATATCAATTGGAAGAAAAAAGGAAATATTGCCTCTTTCAATTCACCGATTCCCTGGCAGTATTTGCATTGCATTAGGCCTAATACCAGACATGATTTCGCAGTTATCCAATGCGTATATTTTTTTTTCTGTCACACTTTCAACTAGTATTTTCTTAAAAATCAGAGGCTTTCTTCATGATTTTTAGTTTTTTTACGCCGAATTTATTTTGATAGTTTCATCCTTGATATATTCAACCTCACATGTTATACCCTGCTATGAAATGACATTTCCTTTACCCGATTTTCAACCAATGAAACGAGCGCATTGGAGAACTGGGTTTTGTTTTTACTTTGCCTTTAAACACTTCTCTTTCTTCAACGCGCCCCAGGTGAACAACATTTCCCAGGGTAATCCCGGGATCTGCGAGATTGTTCTTGTAAATCGAGAGGGGGAATTTGGCGAATTGAATTCAGAATTTCTTTTAAGAGTGACTTGAAAGTTGTCCTCTATGTAGGTTTTAAGATCTCTGTTGATGTCAGTGCTACTCATTTGCATGGCTGTAATGTGAAACTGTTTAACCGTGTTACTTGTGCTACTTGTGAGGAAAAGGACAGGTAAGGTCTATTCTGAAGACTAGTATAGTGAATATCTCATTAAGAATCCCAACTGTATGTTCTCTCAAGTATTTGTTCATGATAACTTTTAACTTGACCGCATTCATCGCCTAAATGATTATTTCATGTGAAAAGCACATGATCAAAACATTTAATCTGGAAGATTCGGTTAAAGGGTTCTACAGTATTTATCCAAAGAGAAGCAATGATGAACGAAGCTATTGCCTGTGGGGCGGAAAATCCCTAATCAAATTGTGCATTAGTACAAATCCCATTTTTATAGACATAATGCATCATTCAAGCCAAGCATTTAATATCGTTGCTATTTCCCCCCAGTCGAACTTTCAAGAGGAGGTCTGTCGCCAAACATACATTACCAAGGGAAAATCAAGTCACGAAAATCTTTAGGATATCTCCAAGATCCAAAGTACCGCTCATACTGGACTAAATGTAAGGCAGTGAGTCCTTCTCATCTGTTCATGAAATGGCAAAGACCTCCAAATTAACTCGGATATTTGCCGAAAGCCAGAATTTCCTTGTTCAAAGATCACGAAACGCACCGGCTGTTTTCTTGTGTTCTACAAAAGATCACGTGGTTTTGTTCTTCAGCGAGAACGAAATGTGACATTTTGCTTTATTCGCCCCAAACCCGGTTATCCAAATAGGACTGATTTTCATTATCAAACTATATATTTAGCACCAAATGATCATGAGAATTACCAGATTACAAATAAAGAAGAAAAAAGGATCAGATGATCAGAAAAAAATATTATAAACACAAGCGAAATCAGGAATTGTGAAGCACAAATTGTGCCACATTTTTTTTTTCTTTGAAGGTCTGCGAATTAATTTCAATTCTACTAATCTATATAACTTCTCTTTTAAATTCGCGATATTCGATATTTTTCAGATTAATAAACACATCAGCTAGGAATCTGGGGTCAGTGCATATAAGTGCTGTGAAATAATGTGAGCTACGTACTACAGAAGATAACGTCGTGCTTCATTATGAGAACTTCTTATTGCTAACCCGGCTGTAGCTCAAGCAACAGAATAATATTCTTACAAAATATTAATTCAATTCGCATGTATCATGTTTGGTGTAACACAATGTTAATGAATTTCATAAAGAATTAAATGCTGTATGTCAAGGCAATCGGATACAGATGGCGCGGATCGGCTATCATGGTAAACAACCTATTGAAATTCATACAGATTTGAGCTTAGTTGATAATTATAATCGAATTACGGTGGAAGTTGTAGACGGATCCATCAAAGAATCGATATCTGGAACCGAGTCACGTCGGGTCCCGATGCATGGCCCTGTAAAGCAGGGGTACTGCGTGACAATACGTAGTGTGTGTCATGAAATCCATGGGGTCAATGCGACGTTGAAGCTCCATGATATGATCAAACCCATCAAAGATCAAACAAGTTCGACCAGAGACCTTAATCAAAGCAAAGTCAACACTTCTAAGATGAGAGCACTCGCTTTCATGCTAGCACAAGAATGGTTCCAAAAAAGTGATCACAATCACTGATTACACATCGATTTCATTATATCGTCACCGCGGTGATAACGGTGACATCTTGTCGATCGGTTAATTGAAATATTTTCAAGGGAAGGTTGAAAGATGAAAGCAATGATTGTGTTATTTCAATTTCAATTACAAAACCGTAATGACAGTGACATAACTATTTCTCTTACTTCCAGTCGCATTGTTATACAAATGTGATTAGACTGTGGTACATGTGTATGTCCAAAAAAAATACACAGACCAGGGACCCGTTTCATAAAGAGTTACAGCTGTTGTAACTTTGCCATTATGGCAACTACCATGGCAACCTTGATTCTGATTGGCTGCTGAGCCCTGTTACCATGGTAGTTGCCATAATGGCAAAGTTACAACAGTTGCAAGTTTCTTTATGAAACGGGCCCCATGTTAAGTAAAGTTAAGAAGATTTCACGGAAATGGCCTTTAAAATCAGAAATACAACTTACTGAATCACCAAAGGACGTTAGTATGGCGACAGTGATGAAGAAATTAGAATTTTATGAAAATTATTTAGATATGATTTGATAGACAAAGTAGATGAGTTGCTTCTTTCCGAGAGCGTTTCAGAAAATGATTTTCCCCGACAGATTCTGTCTTATCCGACAGTTACCATAGAGATAGTCAGATACTAACGTGCTTCTCAGCCAATCAGAATTAGATGTGATTGTCAGATCTGAATCACACACAAAACTGATGAAAATCTCTCCAATTAAATACATATCTCCCCAGTTTGTGTTCCTCTGACTTAGTAATTCAATATATTCTGATCTGAGGAAAAAAAATCTGCTCGCCTTATTACATTCCTCTTACATTCTAATGAAAATCAATATGATATCATATACAAGCCCATGGGTAAGCGCTTGAGTTCGTTTATGACATTGTTTACAGAATGATCGATGCGTTTAAACAACTTCGAGAAGCCGATCTATATTTGTGTTCCTGTATTTATATGGGGGCGGTTGCGCGAGGGAGATGAGCTGGTATTAAACTGAAAGGGAAGGGTCATAATGAAATGGTACTCTCTTCAACAGTATTTTATCATATGTGTTTGTGCTTTCTACTTTTTAATATATATAGTGGTGATGATTTGTAAGACATGGGTGCTATTTATTGAATCCCATCAGCACAGGTTTCCATTCACTGACAGTTTTTATAGGAATAGTTAAAGACAATGGACCTGTAATTGAGAAGCTTAGTGACTGATCGTTTGGCTAATTTCTACATGTGATCATAATAGTTTATCATGTTTATAGAATAAGTCGTAGGAATTAGACATGTACGATCAATCAGAATAAAAATAATCATAAAAATATAAAATGAAAAAAATTGTATGTTACAAGCATCTGGAAGCAAATTTCATTACATTTCAAAATTTTATTAGAGCTTTACGATACTTACTTGCTCTTTTTTTGAAACGTCTAGGAAAAACTTTGGTGAAGTCAGTAAACACAACTTCTCAATAATCGTGTGTAAAACAGACGCGTAGAATCGCGCGCAAAAGTACTTACAATGTACGAACAGATGTATGAAACGCATTTCTGGCATTAAACAAAAGCTTTCCCTCGAGTTTACTGGTGTACAGTTACATGTATGGTTACCATGGCAACATATATATTCGATGTCTTCTTTCAGAGTTTGAACTCCGTTGATTTGTACGAAGGAGTTACATTATGAGATGAAATCTTGAAGATTGTTTGGCCATGATCACATGACATAGTCTTAGTTCGGGAATTGTGCCACAGGTCTGTAAAAAAGCTGTCATCCATCCGACGCTGAAAAAAAATCAGGTTTAGATCAAGAGTGTCTGAAAAATTGCCGCCCAATAAAACTTGTCCTTTTTAGGTAAACAGCTGGAAAGAGTTGTTTTCTCACAGTTAACATCATATTTAGAAGAGAATTAATTATAAGACCCATTTCGATCCGCGTACAAGCCTGGTCATAGCGTAGAAACACTACTACTTAACTTAACAGATAGTGTCTTTCGAGAAATGGATAATGGGAACATTACGGCCATTATCATGCTTGATATGAGTTCAGCATTTGACACAGTAGATCACATTATCCTAATTGAATGGCTGAACTCATTAGGTATCAAAGGGCATGGGCGGAAATCTGTCCCCAAAGGTAGGGGACCAGGGGCTGGAAAATTTGGCAAGAAAAAAAAGGTTATTACCCAAAATGTAATGGTCATTTAATCCAAAATACGTGTATTATTTCGATTGCAAATGATGCATTTCTCTCCATCATAAAAAAACAAAAAAATGATGTTGTGTCCCCCCTACTATTTTTGGTAGAGGGACACGCCCCCCTGCCCCCTGGGATTTCCGCCCATGTCAAAGGGACTGCCCTTGCTTGGTTCATAATTATTCTAGACTATCAGAACGATCTCAATATGTTAAAATCGGTAATTCTATCTCAGGTTCAACAACTCTGAAGTTTGGTGTACCCCAGGGATCCGTAGGAGGTCCATTGCTCTATTCCCTCTATATGCAACCAATCAGCACGATATCTCGTAAACATGGCATAAAATACCATTGTTATGCTGATGACATACAACTGTATTTGTCTTTTTAACCTTCAATGTCATCACTGACCATCACAAAACTTGAAACATGTCTACCGTGTCTACAAGCCTTAAGACATGGCTTGTATCTAATTGCCTGAATATGAATGATGATAAATTCTTAATAATTGGATCAAAGCTTATGCTTAGAAAAAATTAGTCATGTTACGTCCATCTTCAAACACTTGTATCACTCCGTCCAAAACAGTGCGTAATCTTGGAGTTATATTTGATCAGGAAATGTCTTTTGGCAATCATATCACTCAAGTCCAACAAAGTGTCAGATATCAACTACGTAATTTGAGTTTTATCAGGAAGTCACTGTCTAAACCTGCAGCCTAGATCCCGGCCTAGATACTTCTCCATGTTTTGATTTCCTCCCGTTTAGATTTCTCAAACTCATTGTTCTGTAACCTCCCACAAAAAGATATGACAAAACGTCAACGTCTACAAAACTCTGCAGCCCGTCTCCTAGCGTACACTAAAAAGTATGACTCCATCTCGCCAATCCTCTCTCTTCATAAAAGAATCACCTTCAAAATTATTTTACTACTATAATACATCGTTCAGTTTAATCTCTCTTCCCCCACATATCTCCGCAGCTCTACCTCAAAATACCAGCCTTCACGTGGTCTCCGCTCATCATCTGATGCTTTATTGCTCCAGGCAATCTGAACAAAACACGAATGGGGGGACCGTGCATTCTCTGTTATCATGGTTATAGGACCAAAGCTATAGAACAATTGCCTATCCAATTACGCCAAATTTCATCAACAGCAACATTCAAGCCCCTACTGAAAACTAATTTGTTCTCCTATCAATAGTTTAATAGTGTGTTTATTCAGGAGAATTCAAAATTCTCTTCTTTTTCGCCTTCTATAATTGATGTTTGTGTGTGTTTTTATGTTTCTTGAAGCACCATGAGCACCGAAAAGCGGACCTGTGCGCTGTATACCCATCATTATCATTATTACCACCCTAACTCCGAAATCCCTTAAATTTCTCATCATCAAATTTCAACCCTTCACAATCACCTCTTTATTAATGATAAATGTATATTCAACGCTCGAAATGGCAGTTAGAGGTAGCTTTCATCATGGTTATGTTTTAGTACCAATGTTAGAATTTACATGAAATGATTACTCCTGATAAATATGAACATAATCATTTCAATAGAAACTATATGTACAAACGGTGACGTAATGATAACCACAATAGATCTCTTATTAGAAAGTTTACCAACTTATTGGAGAGTTCGGTGTCCTGTTTTACATTCTATCTTTTTCTCCGAGATTTTTATCATCATTTGACGGAGAGATACTTGGATGGATTCAATTCGAATTACCTATTTTCTAACAAACTAATTTGTTGCTGATGTGGTTTACGGTACACCATGTGGAGTGTTTATAGAAACAGTGGAAAGAAGAAGAAAAGGAATTGGATAGGCGAGAAAGTGGAGATTTGAGAGTGGAGTATTCTTTTCTTGAAACTAATTTGTTTCTTAAAACTATTTTGTTATGTTTGCTAGAAAATGAAACTAATATAAACACGTCAGAAATCGACTACAAATAGATATCAAGAAACCTATTTGTCAGCAATAATGCTGCTTTAATATAAAAAAAATAAATAAAAAAAGTTACCATCTACCCTTGCAGACTAAGACGTCAGTAACCATCATACTGGATCGTAAAAGGATCGAATCAATAATTAGTTTGCCAATCAAAAACAAATCCTTTATAATGAGGTCGATTTTGAAGTTTCCAATATTAGTACACAGTAAGAATGCTGTTTAAGATTTATACAACGCTGTTTACTATATGAACCTTACAGTATTTGTTTAACCGTTTAAACAATCATGTTTAATTTATTGAAGATTAGATATTGAAAATTAAGCTTTGTTGCTTAAGATTTAAACACTTGTTTAAACTATTTAAACAATTACTGTAAGGTTCATATAGTAAACGGCGTTGTATAATTTTGTTTACTGTGTATGTATACATGTACTGTTTTTCTACCTGGATTTTACAACTCATTAAAGGGGGTTATATCTGATTGATATAAGGTGAGATTTAAAAGTGACGTACGCTGTCTTAAAGGGATCGTTTAACTTTGTGAGCAGCTGATTTAAAAAATTCTCAAACTGAGTTGAAACATGCGTATGAGTGCATGTATTTGTCCTCAAAAACCCTGAAACAGACCACAATATAGGATGAAAAACTCTAATTTAGATACAAGTAGCAATTTATTAGCCTGATTTTGAGAACCGTCTAGTAGACGGATTCAGCTTGTGACCAGTTTTCTCCAATTCAAAAAGTCTGTTGGCTATTTTGACTGCCTTCTGTTGTGTGTATCTCCTATACACACGCTATTAGCTGCACTGTACATTCAGTGTATACCTTGTACACACTGTATGCATTCAGTGTATACCTTGTACACACTGTATGTAGGTCATGCTGTGTTCATCTACAATTAATGTGTTGTGGTGCACAGATTCCCTGTATACACATAGTCATTGAAACCAACTCCCAATTATTTTCAAACTTTGGTTTACATCTCCAAGGTTTTAAAATTGATCCTGTAAATATAATACTTTGAAACTTTTGGGATGGTATTTTTACACTATAAGCCTAATGTTTAGCCCATTTTCAGGAACCAAAAGGAGAATTTTTTAAATCAGAACAAAGTAAAATGATCACTTTAAAGTAAATTTTGATTATATTTTATTTAGTAGTAAATCCTGTGGATGACCTAAAAATACTAGGATGCTCTAAAGTTAATTTCTTCATCTTAGATTTTCATGAGTTTAACTTCAAAAGATAAGCTGTAATTCGTTCATATTACCAGACGTGGAAATGCTTGATTATAAACGATGCCGACTCGTGCAGTATATGTTGAAGACGATTGTTGAAGAAACTATCTAACAGGTCTTTAAAAAAAATTCCTCCACATCCATTTACTTATACTTTAAACTTTAGATGTAGTCCAACTCTCGTTTCAATAAAATTATTGATTTTTAACATTTTGTTGATACGGATCTCTCTGCCGCGTAAAAAAAAATATAGGCTGAATTTCCAGAGCGCATACCACACAGAATTGTCAAATACTTTTATCTGAGAGATCTTACCCCGATTCCAATGTATTATTCAAGGCTGCATCACTCCATGGTAAGGTCCAAGCCACACATTCTGAGGGAAATCGATTCCAGGGGGTGTTTCACAAAGATTAAAGTATGACTTAGAATTGCACTTAAATACCGAGTTGCGTACGGTATGAGAGGCTTGACCGCATTGGTCAGATCGTGTCATGAGGACGCGCACTGCTGCGTAACTATCAATAAGATCGCGCGTTGTATTTCAGATACGTGTCGGCATTTAAGTGCGACTTAAGTCATACTTAAATCTTTGTGAAACACCCCCAGGTCATATGAATTTATTTCCAATCATATGTCCATGGTAGATTATATTTTTAAGATTATGTTACAAGTTACTGAATAGAATGTTCGCTTGAGCTTTGTTATTGTATTATCTTTTTTTTTCTTAACAATGTGATGCTATATAGTCCTTGAGACCTCAAACATTGCTAGTTTGCGACCAAATGTACTTTGAAATAATAATTAATTTGATATTAAATATGGAAATATGCTTGAAAGTATGCTCATACAACTATGGTGTTCACTATAAATAATTATGATTGCAATTTCGTTATCGATTGCATATATACAGTGTGTCCCACGAAAAGAGGAACCCGTTTTCAGAGTTTTCACAATCATTAGATATGTTTTTACTATAAATTTGATACTCATTGCAAGAATGGAATCTTATCTCTAATTTGAAACCAACAGCTTAGCAAATCATTCACGCATGGCAGATTACAAACAATAGATATTGAGGCATATCAGAAACGATTTGCGCAGAAACTATGTGTGAATCTGAATCCTTTCTCATTTGAGGGATCAGTGAGAGAATCTTAACAAAGAATACAAAAGAAATGCTAAACGAGCCATTCGTGGAATAAACCCGTTCGTCGTATCACAAACCAATCATGTCAAAATTTTCTGCGTAACTTGATTTTGACCAAAAAAATCAAACTCGTCATGCTAACTAATGCGTGAAGTGTTCGTCTCATATTATGTATTAAAATAAAGAATTGAATTATATGATGATGTAAATGAAATATCATAATTCATTTGCCTTTAACGAAAAAGGACATCAGAATCTCGGTTTTCCTTTTTTGTGGGACGCACTGTATATATTTAGATACAAGGATGTTCCATGAGCATTTATTGGTTGATAGGCGAACACATTATGACGATAATGCATCTAAGAAACGTGATGCAAACTCAAGACTACTAGCAATGTTACCATTTTTGACTGATATCAAGTAAACGTTATAAGTCTCTTGCTAAAATATGTATATTTTTTCAGTGAGTCTCTTACAGCTGTATTTGAATATAAAGGATATTGGAAAATAAATATCACAATCGATCGTTAATTAGCACGAGACTAGTACGAGACATCAACGTTTCTGTTAAAATAATATAGGATATTTTTATATAGCGCGCATGTCCACCTTGTTAGGTGCTCAAGGCGCTCCTACACCCGGCTAAGCTCGGCAACCGATACCGGTGCCCACATGATTTTTGATGAATTACTTCCTGCTGATACCCATTTACCTCACCTGGGTTGAGTGCAGCACATTATGGATCGATTTATTGATGAAAGAAAATACGGCATGGCTGGGATTCGAACCCACGACCCTGTTCCACAGTCCGGAGACTGGGCCACAACTTCACATATACTCCCGGGACATAAACTTGTTTGACAACAACTATAAAAGATTCCTATGATTTTAGCCGAAATCTGCTCTCAGTTAATCAATAAGCATAGTTTCAAACGCTTGTACAAGTAGCTAGTAACTTAACACTGAAAGCAGGTTTTGGTCACCAGTCTAAAATTTGGACGATTTCACTTTCGACAGTAGGCGTAAAAAAAGAAAGAAATATTACATGGTTTGCAGTCGTATTGACATCGTATCGAAATAAGACCATTTAAAAAAAAAGTTTATCAAATCTCTATAGACTGTGTGATTTAGAGGAATGTCCGTTCGATCGAGGGAATATGCGCAAGAGTGTTACAGTTGGATTCGGACCCGTGCCCCTTGAGGTGCCATGAGCCTAATTACATCAGGAGGGCTAAAGATATCCGTTCGACCCAACCCATTCGAAATTTTTCAATTTGATATTGCTGATTGACAAAAATGTATGAATATGATTAAAAATCTAACACCGATTCTAGAAATGGTAACTACATAACTTCCTTTGCCCAAATTGGGAAGATATATCAATGATTTGGCACTATTTTTTGACTGGCGGAAGAATTGGGGCTATTTTACTGTTTCAGTTGATGAATTTGATCCCATCATAGTTATCTTCATAAATGGCGATTTATTTTTAAAATGAGCTGGCTACGATACCCTTCTCTGGTCAGATATGGAATGTCAGATATATATCCTATCCAAAGGTAGTAAACATTCGACCCTCTAATTTCACATTTATTTTTTATGAATTTTTGTTAAGTGCCATTTTAACACACAAGTCTATGGGGAATGTTTTACGCGCGTGAGACCTATAAGTAATACAGGTGAATTCCCTATAGTGGATGGAATACCTGCCAAAACTCCTCAGAAGCAAACAATTTCTAACTGATATCAATATGTTTAGTCATCAAGTGGTGCAAAAAATGGATTTAATGGCTTAGCAAGGCTATATCAGGTAAAGTTAGTAGGTATGTGTATGTAAGCCTAGGAATGCATATAGACTGGTCAATGAAAGTCTAGGCCTCTTTATGTTCTGATTCATCATTGGTTTGTGCTAGTGTATGATCACCTACTTAATGTTAGAAAGACCTATACAAATTGCTCATGTTAAAATTGTTCTTTGGAATGGGGTAGAGAGCTAGAGATAGAACTTTCTGAACTTTACTGAAGAGAACTAGAGTGGTACCTTCAAGAAGGTATTTAGAAAAAGGCACAGAGTAAGGTAAGGTATCTAATAGTGCTCAACTATGGAGGGAGGGGGGGTGGCTGTGTGATCCAATCTTAGTCTAGCCCCCCCCCCCTCTTTATAAGCCATGACATCTATAAAATTATCTTTCTTTCTCTCTCCTCTTTCTATCTATTTGTGTTTCTCTTTCTTCTTACATCATTCTGATAGGCAATAGCCCTAGGAAGATTTTGATATAATAGTTCAAATGCAAATGTACTAAAGTAATATAATATGTTCTCTTCTTTTATTGTTTCCTCATTCAATCTCATGTATATCTGGTAATTATGTTTGGGGCAGTTCTGGTATCCTGATATCAACACCAAATTTACATACACCTTTATATTACAAGGAGAATAGGGGCCTATGTTGTCATTGTATTCACTGTTGGGCTATATGCAGGAAGGATATGTATACATCCATATAGTGAATATAACATGTATGAGTAGCACATTAAAATGGGTCATTGCATAGAAAATAAGCATTTTCAATGCATTTCTTTGTGCTAGTGTAAGTGTACAGATATAAAAGAATAGCAAAGTAGCTATTTAAATAAATAAAATTCATAGGTCATATAATATAGGTGCCATGAGCCTAATTACATCAGGAGGGCTAAATATATTCGTTCGACCCAACCCATTCGAAATTTTTCAATTTGATATTGCTGATTGACAAAAATGTATGAATATGATTAAAAATCTAACACCGATTCTAGAAATGGTAACTACAGAACTTCCTTTGCCCAAATTGGGAAGATATATCAATGATTTGGCACTATTTTTTGACTGGCGGAAGAATTGGGGCTATTTTACTGTTTCAGTTGATGAATTTGATCCCATCATAGTTATCTTCATAAATGGCGATTTATTTTTAAAATGAGCTGGCTACGATACCCTTCTCTGGTCAGATATGGAATGTCAGATATATATCCTATCCAAAGGTAGTAAACATTCGACCCTCTAATTTCACATTTATTTTTCATGAATTTTTGTTAAGTGCCATTTTAACACACAAGTCTATGGGGAATGTTTTACGCGCGTGAGACCTTGAGTTCACAAAGCGCTCAAAACAACCGACTACGATAACATACGTAAGTTGAGTTGTACATGGAATGATTTGGAATTCTTTTTAAATCGTTTTTTTTTTTCATTTTTACTTGGGGAGGCAAATATTATATTCTACAGACATTGCAATCTATGTGTATGTAGATAGTGATCTCTGAATATTGCTAAAAAGCAGTGTGAATGGCGATTGTTCGCATTATTTAAGCATTCAACGTTACATTTTGCATTATTTCGCCGCTCTGGAAAATTCCTAATAAAAGTATACATACATGTAGATAGGTTTTTAGTTTTTTACCTGCGCTCCATCAAAAAAAATTTTTTTAGTTAATTCATTTCATTAAACATCTTTCTAAATAATTTAATAGTTTCATATGATTCAGGTTATCCCGGATATGAAGAAAAATATAATTACAAATATGAGTTTCTATGAACTTTATATTCAACAAACCAAGTATAGAAATACAAAAAAAGAAGAAAGCTTGACATGATGAACGTCCGCACACAAACTTTAGATACGATTTGCTTAGAAATCATTTAGTTTCATAAGATGAGAATCACAACAGTTCACAAAATAAAACAGAAATACAATCTGTGGCTTACCGTTTATGTCCTCTTTCAATTTCTAGCTCAAAAAACAGATAGAAACTCCTCCAAATGACGAGACGACAAAGTCATTATACTTGGTGTAAACAGAAAGGATTTCCTAGCTTGAAAGGGTAAGTGCATCACTGAAAGCCACCCTCAACGATATCAAGTCTTGAAACCGTAGTGATTTTTCAGCGAAGCACTTTGTACATTCACAGGTGTTTGCTCGCTTCTCATTGGACGAGGATTGCTGCGCATGCGCATTCGATCCCAAAAGGGAAATGCTCCTCTCCACAAAGTGGTGTGTGATGACACGAGATATGATATGTTACGTGCTCATGCATAATGATCTTTTATCTGATTTATGATGAATATTTTCTAGCGAGAATAAAAAGAATGATGACTAGCCTGACAACGATCTGGATTAAATCTATTCTATGTATATTTAACACGATTCTCAGAATAATTCTGGTTCATCATAACCATGCCAATGGTAATCAGATAATCTTCATATCCCCCATCCTCCCTCTCTCCCCCTATGCATTATATATATATATATATTATGTATATCTCTCTATTTTTTTTATCTGCTACTTCATGGTGCGGCATACATTAAACAATGTGCACGAATATCAGCAAAACATCATCGCTAATATGGTTTTAACCAAGAATAATTGTAATGTATTCCAAGATTTTATAAAATCATATATTTCGTACTGCTGATCTGTCCTTTGATATTTGAAGATCCCTCTTTCTGTGGTTACTATCTCCTTTACATTAATGTATTTTCTGTCACGTGCTTGGGGGATTTTTTTTCGAACTGTGCATCCTTTGAACTAGACGACTTCGACTCGTACATGTAAGTCATGTAAGTATAATGCAAATTCGACGCCCCTTTACCTAACCACACAATCAAATGAATGAATACATTAGACGAATATACATCAATGCCAAATACCTGATCGTGAGGAATTGGTCAAATGCGTCTATTAAAATGTTTTTTTATTGAAACATTAATCCAGACCCCTTAATGAAATACATCCAATATTTATACAGTGCGTATCAATAAAAAGTTAACACTTTGAAAAAGTCCTGGGAATAAAAAAATATACAAGTGGGTAATTTTTTCATATATAATCTTGGGTTTGGGTCTCATCTATCCAATAAAAGTAAAAGTTTTGACAGAATGTTACACTTGAGTGAGCACTGTCCATTTTTGTAAAGCTCGCAGAAATCTGTTTGCGCAGAAATGCTCATTTTTACACTGTGTCAAGTGGAAAGGGCAAAATCAAACTTAACCTGCGAAACATTTCTCAAACATTTCCCTTGCACTTTTAGTCAATTGAAATAAAACAGATGCATTCAAGCATTTTGTAACAATTTTTCCACCCAGATCGAAATTTCAACACTTAGTAAGAACGACCTTTACCCTTTCTGTGCCAGCTGGATCTGAGGACATAACTGAATCTGAACAAAAGTTTATATCAGACATCTCCAGCATTTTTTTATCATTTAAAGTGGGTTTGCATTTCATTTTCCTTTTAATACTTGTTTCTCCACACTTTTTCCAAGCTTGACAATGATTAACAAAATGAAAATCAATCCTAAGCCACTTCATGTAAATCACAACCCGGTGTAAAGCAAATATCGTCACGATTGCCTCGGTGTGTGGGGGAGTGGGGTGGGGCGCAATGCACTCTTCGAAGTGTTTTGGGCAAGGAAACAATTTTAAAAAGGTAAAAGATATCTTCAAATCAATTTTACTAGCTAAATTCCACATGTTCTTCATGATTAAGGTCTACTTTTATTTGCATAACTATTACAAAGTTCTGCGCAAATCATTTTTCACTTACTTTTAAAAAGTAAGTGGTGCTCACTAAAGCGGAAATATTTTTCGACAGTTATATCATCATTTGCTTAAATGGATCTGTATCAATGTTAAAATGTGGAAAAATCTTCAGGATATTACGAATGTATGATTTTACAGGATTTTTTCTAAATGTAAACTTTTTTTTGATACGCACTGTAGTGGACAAATCCAGGTAAATTCTAGAGGAAAGTATGATGTCAACACAGAAAGCATATTTGTTCAAGTAAATATTTGCTTGAATTACCTGAAATGTACCGGGTAACTTATGTCGGGGGGGGGGGGAAACAATTTCGGGTCGCATTGCTGGCCTCAGCATACAATCACAGGCAGTGTTTTCTTGAAAGTTACCGTATGGGCAAAGTTATCATAATTGTAAGCATGGGTATTTATGAAAAGGGCCCAGGTTCTAGACACACGTCCGTAATTTTTTCTCTATGCACTCTAAAAAAAAAATCAAATTTACACCTTTAATATTGACATCTTTATCATTATGAAAGGTGCAGATCAATGCACAGTCATGACAGTGGCAGCAAATTTTAAGGTGCAATGTTACAGTCCTACTTTGCGTCTTTCAGAATACAGAGTGCCTTTTAAAGTTGTAACTTTGCATCTTTCAATATAGGATTACCTTTAAACATGTTAAAGGTGTCCCAGTAGTGCCATTAGTAAAGGTGCACATTTGAATTTTTGTTTCTTGAAGACGGTTTTGCCTTGGGTCACTTTCCCATCGTCATTCTGCTTTTCTTGTCTTACACGTGTTTCCATCCCTTGTCTTTCATGCCTATGATTCCTCAAATATGGATGGCAGACCGTTTCCCCCTCGGGTTGACAAACCTTCAACCGGTAACTCTCGGCCAAGCCTATTGAGCCGTGGTGACTTTGAAACACCACCTTCTGCTCGTCCAGGGAGCAATTATTTGCACCTAAAATGGCCCCCACAGACAAAAAATCGATGACTTGAAATCTGCCCCGGCTCCTGAGAGCTTTTTAATGGTATCATTTCAGGTTCCATTAGGACCGTATACTCACTGCAACCCCCCTGCATTCAAATGAGGCGTTTAGGATAAGGAGCTTGGCTTGTTTAAAGGGAAAGATCACGTCCACGTGGGTTGAACTTGACAATAGTCATGAAAATTTGATAGCAACGTTTCATAAAGTAATGGGAATCACTTCAGCTTATGGGCATTTTCACGGTAACTGACGTTACACGGCACAATTTTACACACTTTTCATTGTGTGTATGATTATCTCTAATACGTTACACGGCACAATTTTACACACTTTTCATTGTGTGTATGATTATCTCTAATACAACAAATGATGGTTTTGTTGTATTAGAGATAATCATACACACAATGAAAAGTGTGTAAAATTGTGCCGTGTAACGTCAGTTACCGTGAAAATGCCCTTATGTTAGGAGCCCCACCAGTCATGCAAGTCGGATTTCCTAGCATGTACCCTTTTCCAATTTAGCCATTGGACAGAATATCGACGGAGCGTCATTGGATAGTGTCTGTGCTCTATAAATCCACACTAGGAATTGTGTCAACTTTCAACATGACTTGTAAGTTTGCAGTTATACGTGTTCAACGTCAATAGGGTATTTGAATTGATTTGGTTGGAATGACGTTGTCATGGTAATTAATGCCAAGACAAAATTACTATCAATTGTAAATCTAATAGTAGCGTACACTAAAAACAAATGTGATACCTTTTTGGGGGTTGTCAAATTCATTTGAGGTACGAAACGACGTTAAATTCCTGATGAAGTCCGTTTTTTTTTATTTTTTTGGGGGGAGGGGGGGGGTAGAAACGACCTAAAATTTGTGGTGAAGACCTTTTTTTTGGGGGGGTCAACATTTCAGTCATTTTGACCCCCCCCCCCCCCCCCTTCAATAATCATGCGTGCGCTACTGAAATCTTATGCCATGGAAAGATGGAGAGGATATGACAATGAAATGTGTAGGTGGGATATACCATGACAAAAGTCTAATCCTTTAAAGTGTTTAACGCCGGTCACGGCGTAACATATCTGGATTCGTTACGAAATGCCTGTCACGCCCCCGTATTCCGAATCAAAGAAAACCCTCGTTTGACCGATAACCCCTTCAACTTCAAAAAGGATCCAGAGAAGAATGGGGAGGAGGAGAAGAAGAAGAAGACAGTGTTCAATATTGTGTTTTTATTGAAAATACGGATAAAAAAGATTCCCAAATTACAAAAATCGTGACAATGACTGCCGCACCAATATGTCCACGGTTCGATAGTTTCTCATCACATCCACCAAGATCCTCTCAACGCTCTAATACTCTATTCCGACCATTTAACAGATCACATTGAACGTTTGCAACCGATGATAACGTTAATACCGCTGTATCACGCTACAATGGCTAACACCTTGGTCATCTGGAGCGATCGATATTCTGTACAATATTCATCCTAAAGATTTTGAGATAATAGTATTATCATTTTCGCATCATTTGGTAGCAGGATATAGCATTAAAAATGTAGAGTAATATTCCCGTAGCTTGGCATGTCATAATTATGTTTAGAGTAAACAAGACAGATAAAGTACTGGTACGTTTGCTACTGCCTGTTCGATCTCATCCCAGATGTTCTAATCCCATTTTGTCTACAACCAGTTCGTCTAATAAAATTTTGTTTTAGCTGCCACTTTGACGGTCTATTTTACCATTACATCTTATTCTCATTTAGGCTATACCCATGATGTCTAATATCCACTTGGTCTAACACCGCCTAGGCGCGCCTGAGCATTTATTACTATTAGATGAACTCGTTTATGAATTAAATTTTGATTTGATGGAGTAAAATTAGTGAAAATAGACGAAGTGAAAAATTACACCAATTCTAGAATTGAAACCATTTTTAAAACTTGCATATTTTTATTGAATGGTAGAGTAACATTTCCTTTCATAAAATACAGCTGATCTATGGACAGACTTTAAAAAGTGGCGATTTAAGTGAAATATATTAGAGTGTTGTAAAACTATGACATAACACATGCTGGCCGCATTATTACCAATGGGAGGTTGCCTACATCATTAGTGATGACAGCATTCATTATGTTCATAATTTTTTTTCAATTTTTTCTCAGACTTGAAATGTTTTCTTCTTTGATTTTTCTGTTTTCACACAAGCTAGCTTGTTCCCTGGGTTTCATTCTCATTTAGTATCAAGCAGTTAATACGAAAGGGTTGCATATTTGTGACCACTTCCAGCATTCGGTTTTAAAGAAAACGATTTAAGTCAATCCGATATCTATATTCATTAAATCCTGATTTGTTTGTGATACAAATTGGACATAGCCGTGGTATGCAATTTGTATCTTCAATGTGGCATAACCAGTTGTGCGAAGTGCAATCTCGTTTCAATTGACCTCCCTTCCATTGGGACACTACCTCAATCGATACGTCGGACAAAACACAAATCAATTCATATTTCATTTCAAAACCAAAATAAATCTGACACCCCACTCGTCTATCCACTTTACGTATAGTACTTGTCGGTTTTTGTTTTTATTTTCAGTCATCTCATCCCTTTTCCTCCCGAATTTCTACGAAGTGTAGCATGTTTGTTTGGAGTCGTAGCCGTTTGACAGTCGCTTCCGTCATAAGAGAAGGGCTGTGTTTGTGTGTGCGGTGCTCGAGTGGGTGTGTGTGTGTGTGTGTGTGTGGGTTCGTGGTGTCAGGGTGAACAGATGAGTGCCACAGTACACGCTGTGTTTGTTTCTTGCTCATTTAATTATGTCATTATTGATTTTCTTTGCATTTAATCAGTGTAAATGTTCACACCATTTCTCTTCACTTTACTTAACTTTACCTTACATCAAAATTAATAACGATCTTGATATTGATATTGATAAATTAATATTTCTAATGAAATAATATAATTTTCTCATGGAAATGATATGATAAAATATTTACATAAATTTATCATCATTATGATTATTTAGAAACTTATTTGATTTGAATTCTTATAAACCTTCCGAGTGGACGTTGGTATTGCTATGAATGATATCATTATAGCTTCTAGTTTCGTTCTTTTTTTTTTGTCAATTGCCATTAACAGAGAATTATTACGTACATACAATGACACGAATGCCTTCTTTCTTTTTTATAGACCTCAATCTGAATATTATTTCCAAAGCAGGACACTTATCATCAGAGTCAACTACACTACACCACCTATGGGCGGCTTGGCCTAGAAAATGAGTAAAAGATAGAGCAATAATACGCTGAAATTTGGCCGTTACTCTACCTGGTGAATAAGCGTGGATAGAGCTCAATCTTGTTACAGGGTTTAGGTGACAAGATCTATGCTATATCAGTTAAACCGTGAGCAGGGTAGAGTTCCAGGCATCATCATGCCCCAGTTACATCAGCCGAGCCTACTTCAATCCGATTAAAAATCTTACGTTATTTTCCATGATGTACAATCGGTCGTTTTGGAGCTGTATTTGGTTGTGTGACTACGACTGCATTCACGTTGGGGATACAGACGGCTCTATTAGTCCCTTTCAGGAGATATTCTTCTCCTCTTCTTGCTCTGCAGGCTCCAGGCATATAATATGCTCTATTTCCTCGTATCTTCATCCAATCCCTATGTTATTGTGGGCCTCGTCATGTTCCATTTTCCCTATTAAGATGCGAAGTTCAAAATTATTGTGCAGTGTCCTACATATCTTTGACTTTTACTCTGTGGAACATAGAGAAAAGGAATTAAATGAACAGAATGTAATAGTAGTTTTAGAGCAGGGCAAAAACTAACAGTAAGTATATATTAATGAGCTTGTTTTGTTATTGAGGTATCATTTATAGAGCGCCTGCAGCAACAACCACAGGCGGCGGAAGCGGGAGGGGGGGGACGGACCCCCTAAAATTTGTGTTGACCTTTTTTTTTATTGTCAATTTTGTTTCCTGCATCCCCCCGCCTAAATTCAGGTGGACCCCCCTAAATTTTTGTGGCCCCCCCCCCTAAAATTTTGGTTCATAACCTTTTTTTTGTTTTTTTTGCTTGTCCAATTTTTTACCTGTGTCCATCCCAAAATTTCAGGTGGACCACCCCCCTAAATTTGTAGGCTTCCGCCGCCAATGGCAAAAACGTCAACAGCAATAACAAAATAATTTCTATTTATGCACAATGCTGAATACAATTTCTTCATAATTATGTTGCTATTTACGTCTCTAAATACATTTCGTAGATTTTAGATAGCTTTATCAAGAATATAATATTTCAAACTTGCTAAGCTTCCTCCCACCCGTATTTGGCATTTGTAAAAGGCAAAAATACTTTGATCATCATGTTATTCTAATGCAGCTAAAGACGGCTCTGGTGATAATTATTATGCATAAAAGAGAAAAAGATAAGTATTATCTTAATACTAATATCCTGGCATACTCAATTTACCTTGCTTCATAAGCTGTTTCTGTCATGACCATGACCTTCATCTTTAAGTCATGGGCTTTTTAGAAGTTGTAAGATGTAATCTTTTCTAGTTTCAGTCGATCACGTTCAAATGCAATTGATCTATTCCTCTTTAGCCCTTGGATATGTTAGACTCCTTCCCTTTTCACCTTTGGAAACATATACCCCCGATGATCCTCGACTGAATAAGCTCTGTGACGACTGCGTGTCCAGAAAATGAGAAAGGAGTAAATGCTTTATTCTCACCAACGAAACTGACTCCAACCGATCGATGATATGTCATTGGAAATAACGCAATGTATTTGGTCGGTATCGGGTCGGGTTCGCGGGTGTGACTGTCAGGCGGAATTATGCAAATGCGCTCAACACAAAGGCGCAAAGAGACCCTGGGTGAGAATCGGGGGTGGAATATGCAAATTGGTAAGTCCAAATACTATAAGCGAGAAATTTCAGCAAATGGGAAAGAAACGAACTTGAAATAACTAATCGATAGGGGGTGTCTTTCATTGTGAAGCTCTCTTCTCAAAGACATGGAAAGAATCGTTAAAAGATTCATTAAATGTCATGTATAGCGAGTCTAAGTAATTTGTTCGAATTATTTTTATAATTGTTACTATGTGAACTGTCTGATATGAATTTGATTGAGAGAAAAACAATAAAACATCTTAAATAAGAAATAAAGGAATAACTTCAGAAAGATTTTTTTAATTTGCATTTGATATGGTTGATCCTGTAATCACCACGATGTAACTTGAATGGTAGCGCATCACTGGGTTTCTTAGAAATAAATGAGAATTACCTTCAATAAATGTAATTTATAGAGAGAAAACATAAAAAGTGGTGCCTCAAGGTTGGAGCCCCGTTTATCTACTATAATATTGACCTATATTGTATATACATATTACTTTGTAGAATGAAATAATGACTAAAAAATATACTACTGACGAAAATCATCAACTGTCCGCGTTATAAGTCAGGTGTAATTTTTTGATAAAAATTAGAATGGGTAACACAAATGAACATGTCATCATCATATACACTAATCCTAACCATGTTAGCCATAAACCGTTGAGTCGAGATTTTTGTTTTGCTTTATTATTATTTTAGGGGGGGTAAAGGTCCTTGCATTTTTATTATTTATGTATTATTTTTAATTTGATTGTTTTCTTGTAAGATTATTGTAAATATGGCTTTTTTTGTTAACAATAAATGCGGAAACTTCTGCCAACACAGATAATAATAAAATAAGATAAATCGTTATTTGCGTGTAATTATATAGGAAATTAATATAATGGATTCGTTAATCCCATTATGATGAGTGGGATGATGTAATAGTCTCTATAGTGTGTCGCCAAATCAAAATCGTTCGTTTTTATTCTTATCATTACGTCTCTGCATTCCACCCGGGAGGTTAGAAAAGCCAATTGGTTTGCAAAAATGAATATGTTCCCGCTTTCAGGGGTCAGATTTTCAATGCAAGTGTGTAAAAAATTCCAGTCCGCTAAATTTATTTTATTTTTTGTCTTCAGGGTAACAATGGATGACACTCTTCAATGTACGAGGGTCCCCGGAAAGAGGGATTTTGTTTTCGAGCGAGAATTACCTGCACCCCATCTAAAATGCAAAATAGTTGACCTTTATAAAGCTGTGACTAATGTCACAGATACATCAACCAAACAATCTCCTGACCAATTAGAACTATTACGTTACTATCAATGGGATAAAATCGGTCGATTGGGAGTGGGTTTGGTAAGTGTGACTGCGGTTTGTACAGCGCGTACACACCAATCTGATAGCGACATATATATATACAATACGCTGACGATGGTTTGTATATTATTTGTATACTTCTATGATGGTGATAATAACAATAAATAACAGTAATGATAATACTGATAATAATAATAATAATAACTACAACCGACCATAGGAATTCAAAGCAAGCTTTATAGCTAGCTTGAAAAACATAAACTCCTGACAATTTTAATGAGAGATAACTGAGGCCAAAATTAAGAAATAAAATAAAAAATGCGTGCCGGAATAAACAATATTTGTGTAGGTTTATTAGTATTTCTATAGACAAAGTTTAATGGTTTTATCCTACTTTCCAAAGCTTTTTATTATTGCTAATATTATTATTGTTATTATTATTATTATTATTATTATTATCATTACTTTTATTTATTGTTATTATCATCAGCAGCAGCAGCACCATCATTATCATCTTTATTATTGTTATTATACGGTAAATGTTCACTAGAATGTAGATGTGTCTTTTGCACGTTATTTGCAAAATTCACACCATAACTAAGGTTACCAAGTTGATACATGAAAGGTTGTTATTGTGCGCTTCGAAATTCGTCCGTTTACTTCATTACCAACAGTAGCCATCCTAGTTACCAGGGCCAAATTCACCCTATAATTTCCAAAAGGTATGTATAAAGGATAAAGCCTTGGGAACGATAATTTACTGTTCTGATGTAAATTTGACAAGTAAAAAAAAGGTTTCAGTACAAAATGAAAGGTTATTTTGGTCCAGATAAATTTAAGAAGCAAAAAAAAACAGGGTTTTCACTGCAAAATGTTGGTCAGTTTGGTCCAGAATAAATTTGAGAAGCAAAAAAAAGGGTTTGCACTGCAAAACGTTGGTGATTTTGCTTACATTTCTCATATTTCAAACATCTACCAGAATTCCATGGGGTGCTGCCTATAGAAAATAATACACGCAGCACCCCCAATGAAAATATTGCTTCCCACTTCTCAGGTCAATGAGTTCGTAGCATCAACATACATTCAATTTGTTCATCTATTGGGAGGGAAAGATTATTCGAAAACACGAAGGCTGTTAGACATCTTTTTTTATATTCCAAAATTAAAATGAAAGGGATCTTGGGCCCAGTCTTTCAATAAGTTGCGATTGATTCAATCATTCAGAAGAATAGAATGCCATCAATGGCTACATTTAAAATGCTTGTTTGTTCAAAATGACCTCCAGAAATGATGTCTACTCATGCATCCATTGTTGTCTTGACAATTCAGTGTTATTCCTCTATGTTCATAAACGACGTTGTGCAAATTTCCTGAAGGGACAATTATGACAATGGTGGCCTTCCATATAGTTAAGATTGATTGAATCAATCGTAAGACAGGACCCTGGTGTACACACACATAGCACAATTTTGTGAAAAATTGTAATATGAAGATAGCTTTTGACAATTTCTTGAAAGCAACCTACCCCCCCCCCCCCATCTTACTGCTCCGGGAAAGGCTTTTCTACTGATCTGCACAGTCGCAGCTTGTGCAACGAGACGCCAGGATACAGTTGACCGTTAGTGTATGCACAAAGAAGCAAAATGTGTGACATTTAAAACCGACTAAGATATTGGGTACGTCTTAAACAGTCCAATGAACTATTATTGATGATTCTGTCTCTTCAGCTCCATAAAACATATAAATCATACTGAACTCTTCGACCGATATGGTCTCATAATAAGGAGACACAGAGTCTGCTTTGCGAAGAAGATGATCATTAAATAGAAATCACCCTGTTGTATCACATCACTTAACAGCACACGACCCATTCATTACCGTCGCTTGCATCTACAGCCATCTCATATTTAAGCTTCAATGATTTCCTTTTACACCATATTATTTTTGTAACAAAGTTTAGTAGGATGAGGAACGACGAACCCAACTCTTTGAGAGGCGTTTTATGTAACACATTGTCTATCACCCCAAAACAAATCTAATAATTATTCATGGACTTTTCATCAAGCGTGGTTGTCAGACTAACAGAATGCATAATTAATACTCCTGTGTATCTGAAAAACCACGTGTTTAAAATATAAATTTCATCATCTCCCATAGTCTCGCAGTAAACTTTTTTCATGTGAATATGACATCGAAACAAAGGAAGAGTGTGTTATTATGGGGACACAATTTGATATTAGATATCGATCATTATAAATAAAGATTTTATTTTTTTCAAAACGCTCTAAAGAATGCATAAGAAATTTTATAGCGATTACATAGTTGCGCGTATCATAATGATTTCATTTCAAATGTTTAAATATCATGAATGTATTTACCATATTCGTGATATTCATGAACCGTCATGTTTATCGTGTTTAAAAGGTTTATTATATCACTCTCTCTCTCTCTCTCTTTACTCTCTTTGTATTATATACATATATATACACAACAAAAAAAGTCCCCCTAAATCATATTGCTGTAACTTTTGAACAGAATTATTTTAAGATATGATTTTTCGTATGTGGTTTTTTACACTCATAAAGCAACTCATGGAGAAAAATGAGATTGATCGGTTGAACCATGCATGAGTAATTAAAGATTGAATTAAAAATGACCATTTTTTAAAGTCACAAGAGTCGTTTTTCAGATCGTGCAAATACAAAGTTGGGCAAAAGTTGATTTTAGGTGAATTTTTTGGTGTTATGCTGTTTTACTATCCATCATTTAGCCACTCCACACACAATTTTGATATCGTATGTTCATGGTTGAGTGAGCACAATGTATTGTCGGGGCCCGGGCCGCTGAAGCGGGGGGAGGCTTCAGCCCCCCACTTTTTTCCAAAAGCATTTACTAAAATGTAAAAATTACCATACGTTTATGATTTTTTTGCATGGTCAGCCCCCCCCCCCACACTTTTGGCTCAGCCCCCCCCCCCCCCCCCCCCTCTTTGAAAACCGTTCTGCGGCCCCTGTATTGTGACGTATCATCATAGGGGCTTATGGAAGTATCCTCGACAACTTGTTAGATCATGTTAACATTTGAAAATGTTGGTGGCTCCCCCAATTATAGGCCCCTCCCCCATATTAAAATTTTGGATCCACCACTGATTTGTCCATAAATTAGACTGATCATGAGAAATTGTAAGGAAAAGAATACATTTATGCAGTATAAAGAGTATTCATTTCTAAGTTTTCGAATGTGCTCGCTCAACCATGAAAATGTTTAAAGTTCGGAAAGTGTGTAGTGATAGAAATGATGGATGATAAAAATAACAGCAATTAAAGTCACATTTGAAACCGATTTTGCCCCCAATTACCCTTTAAAATGAGTCTGTGACATTGACAATACCAATTTTCCCACTTTGATGCGTGCTCACTCATCCATAAATAAACAAATCGATTTCATTTTTGCTCAGAACTCTGCCCATAGGTTGATAAACATAACTGCCAAATGACATTGCTAAAGACAGCCTTGAAAAAAAGTTCCACCATATTGAATAAGAGGTTACTTATTCTGAAACATATGCACCCATAATGTACACAAGTCTATGAGAGAGGAAGTCAAAATTTTAACAAATATGAAATGAGGGTTTGTTTCATGGACGGTTTTTGTTACTTCTGCCAACAGTTATTTCATGAAACTTCGCACATGGCTTCAGAGTAACATTATCCAAAAGGCGCGCACACCAAAATAACCATTCGATACGGCACAATGTGGGGCCAAGGCCTTGAGCTTTCCTCTAATTTGCATAATTTTCGAATATTGTGTGCTCACTGATGCATTAAACATCGGGATTTTCATAAAAATCAAATAAAATGAACTATGCAAGGATGTTTGTGACAGTTATCCATAGTTAAGAATTGGATTTTTTTCAAATAACGTATAAAAGAGCTAATCACATTCCACATGTTTATTCAAGCGTGAATGTTTACATAAACGCCTTTGAATCATTGAAGCATGTTAATTGGTCATAAACATAACGAAAAAGCTGAGAAAAGATCATTTTCAGTTACCAAAATGAAACAATACTTGCCTATGATATTTGAAAATCGTATTTTTTGTTTTCGATAAAAGTTCATTGAACCGTGAAACGATGAATATTGTTGAAGAAACTCTTCCCAAAAATAACTGTCATCATATTCTTTCATTTTTATGGATAGAAATGTGTAAAAATCCAATTATAGCAAATTTGGACTTGTGTTTATTCAACAGTGAAATTTAGCCAAAAAAGTTGTATCGTCTTTTAGAAAGTACCTTTTACAAGCCTTCTGACTATTTTTCATGATAAGAATGTGGAATTAGTTCCAATAAAATGGAATCAAAGTCATGATATTTGGCTTGTGACTTTTGAAAAGTGACATTTTTGTCTTCTGACGGTGCTCACTGAAGCATGACGAAAAATACGTCCATAACATTTACTCAGGAGGTAGCTTAGAAAATTACCTACACGCTCATGTAAAAATATATTAAAAACTGGCATTGGTTCGGAAATTATTGATGTTTGTTTAAGGGGGGACTTACTTTTTTTGTTGTGTATATATATAATCACAAATAGTTTAGAAAATGCCGTAGAAGTAAAATCGGAGATTTTAAAAGGAGCATATCTCTCAAAAATGAAAGGTAAAGTCACACTCTTTAAAATCTATTTGTGATTATTTTATTCCATATGCCGAAGCAGACTTTTTATATTTTATATATATATATATATATACATATTTATTATAAATATATATATATATATATATATATATATATATATATTATATATATATATATATAAAAGAGGCGAAGTGGTAATGCATTGTACTTAGTTCCAACAGAGTTTATTTTGAAGTCCAAATTTTCGACGTTAAACACACGTCTTCTTCAGGGATACAATAAAGCTCACCATGGCAATATATATATATATATATATATTGCCATGCCTTCAATAATCATAGATCATGTGCGCAGAATAAATCATATGGGAGCATCTCTTCGTTAATTTATCATCCATCTCAGTACAAACCTGATATCCGCCAAGGGCCGTTATATACCACTACCAGACTACATTTATTTTATCTCACAAGGAACATAATCGCTTTCAAGAAATTTAACATTCATCATACCTATACGTCTCGTGAATTTATTACATACTGTCTTTTAAAAGGAAGTCGTCTGCAAAGAAAGTTCAAAGTAACACTTTCGACTTTAGCATTGAATAATTTACCAATATGTTATCTAACCCGGCTTCATAAACAGTATAGGATGTCCTTGCTTTAACTTTTTAAACTTGGTAATAGTAATACGAAATTTTTAATACGAAATTTTTAATCAGAGAAAGGTTCATTGTGTTTGCTTATTTATTCAGCTCGTATACCCGGTATCTTCGCTCGATTTTCTTTGAATGTGCAACAAAAAGAAAAGGTCTTTGATGTAAACGATGCCAGATTGCATGGAAACGTTTTTTTTTAATATGTTGCATGAGTGGGTCATACCCACCCTCCATCCCGCCAAGATTCAAGTGTTGAAAAGGAGACACAACTGGTGGGGAGAAAGGAAGGTCATTTTGGTCCCGAGAAATTTGACGAGCAAAAACGTGTTTCTCTACAAAATGAAGATCATTTTGGTAACATTTCTTCATTTTGCCATACCTACATGTACCGGAATGCATATATGGAGAATAATACACGCAACAACCCCAGCAAAATCTTGAGGGTGCTTCAGCTCTGGCATTGTCTGCTGCGTTTTATCATTCCTGCTATCAAATGATTTGTTAAATGGTTTCACCTTTAAAAGCCTCTCTCTTTCCATCCACATCTACCATGTCTACCATTTATCTCGCTCCATTGAAAAAATACCTTCTTTCCTTTGATTTCATGATTGTGGAAATAACCACCTTTATCACTGATTCCCCATTTAATTAATAAACATTCTCTGTCTACTAACTCAATATGCTCTTTTGAGTTAGGAACATATCAAAATGCACTAAGAAAATATAGACAAAATAAAATAGGAATAACTTAATTGTTAATGGACTCCGCCTGGTACATTATATTTCATCATTCTATAGTCAATATCATTCATGTGAGCATGGTGAGTATATAAATTTTCGCTGCTTCCGTACTAGAATGACTACAACATCAATATACTTAAGGATGAATCCTTATCAATCAGGATTAAGTACAAGCACCGTGATTTTCAAAACATAATACGTCAAAGATTATTACTGTGCTTCGATGCATATAGTAGCTAATACAAACAAGTGACTTGTAGCTGCTCTAATGACTCCAGCAGAGCTATAGGCAGGGTTCCAAGGCACCCCCCCCCCACACACACAAATATTTATTGTTCCCTTCCTCCTCCATAACCTTATTTTGAAATAATACGTTGTCATTAAGATTTTTTTTAAGTTCAGAACGAGCTAAGCGACCTATCGAAAATTAACAATTTAGATTTAATGACAGCTTTTTACATAATATTAAAAAAAATGATAACATATTTCACCCCTCTGATTTCCCTTTTTATTTACTTTTGTCACTGGCGTATCTGTCATCGATCCTGGACTGTGTCACTAAAATAAATTTTCCTTAAATCAGAAAGTGACTAATTTTTCACAAATAAAAACTTTAGCTTGTATTGTTACATCTATCTTATAAAAAGTGCATATTTATCTGTTATTGAACATGTTGAATTTCGTTGTCCCTGGATCCTTTTAATGTTTATAAAACACTTCAAGTTTTATTTCTTCCAATAAATCAATCACTGATTTTATAGATATTGATGACAGATCGATGGCTTGAGAATCATTGTTTGATTGCAGGCAGTGTATCTGTTAGCACCGTCACTCATTCATTATTCATAGCTCAATCGTCTTCAGAGCCCCCAAAAAGATTTCTAAGCCATATGAAACTCAAAAACACGACGAAGGATAAAAGTGGAATCACAATAAGTACTCTTTCAATTCATTGTAATTTAATGGCGACTTATTATGCAATACGATAAGGCGTTAACCTGCATGTATCTTTCATGAGGCAAAATACATGAAGGGGCTTTTAACCAACGGAAAATGCTAAGCTAGAAACAGGTGTATGATTTCCGCTACGGGAGAGGGAACCTTAGACTTGATTTGCCAATATGAAACATGCATAAAGGAGGTCATAACGCATCCATGACCATTTAAAAGTCAAATTGTCACCGAAAAACTAAAATAGCCGGGAAGTCGCCGCTGCGGTGATCTTGCAAGCGTTATGGCATCTTAACGAGTGATAATTTTTGTTGGTGAGTTGAGTGCGTCATGATTCATGAAATATGGAAAAGGTGGACGCGTCTTGGAAAAATGTTGGGGGAATTTTTTTTTCAAAAGAAGAAGATGAACAAGAAGGAGGAGGAGAAGAAGAAAAAGAACAAGAGTAGAAGAAGGAGGAGGGGAAATGGTGAGAATATTCAACGAGCAACACATGCACCAGATAAGTAGACAAATAGCCAGCAAATGCAAAAAAGGAACGACAAAGTATGTATGGTATTCATTTATACCAAAAAGAAAAAAAATCTAATTGACTTAACGTATTAATAGTGTATGATATGGATAACCGGTGAAAGTAGGGCATTTCCATATCAATCTGATATGACGGTTACGGTTATTAAATCACCTTGAGCCGGGAATCCTAAACGTGTATTGGTGCAGTATTACACCACGCGAAACCGCCTTCAAAATTTATGCGGCGGTTACCCGCGGTTCTCAGGTTTTGTTTGTCTAGATCTATTGTAGATGTGAACGTAGTGGATGAAGAAAATGACTCTCTCACCCTCTCTCTCTTCCCCTCTCCCTCTTTCTCTCTCTCTCTCTCTTTGCATCTCTCTCTCTTTTGCCGCATCGCTCCCTTTCCCTCCCCCTCACTCCGTCTGTCTCTCTATCTTTCTCTCTTCCCTCCCCTCTCTTTTCTTTTTCTTATATTCTTTCTTTCATTTTCGCTTTTTTAATTTCACACATTAACAAATCATATATTTCTCTTTTAAATAAAAGAAGGTTACTAACGAAGGAGAGTGTAAGTGAAAAACAAGATGAGATGGGATAGGAATGATAGAGAGAGAGAGAGAGAGAGAGAGAAAGAGTGATCAGCGGGTCGTTCTCAAACATATACGCCAGAATCTTAATAACTTTTTTTTTTGGATTGGTGGAATGCGCCTGGGAAAGCGAAAAAGAGACCTTTGGGGGAAGAGAAGGAGAGAAAGAAATAATGAGGGAGGAGATCCAAAGGCTCGGAATGGATTCTTAAGATGGAGTTTTCACCCTCATTTTGTAATGGTCCCGGACGCTAAATGCTTTTAAGGAGAGAGGGAGACTTATCGTTCATTTAATCCATTGAAAGTTTATTGTTGTCATGGCAGTATATTAGTTCGTTGAAATTAGTCAAATAGTTGACTAGTGGCTTCAATAGCTTTAGATTGATTGGCACTAATTTAAATTGATTACAATATCGACTACTATTTTTCAGTGGGTATATCGTGAGTCAATGATGCAGCAAGGTCGCAATATGTTTATTCATGAATGTGCGGTTCTTTTTCGAGTAATTGGGGGACAAAACGCGCACCCTTTCCCTCGCCATAACAAAATTATTTTACAAACGTTTTCAAGATCTCAAGCAAGCATAATGTCCGTGAACTTTTGTCTTTGGTTGCTAAGAAGGTTTATAACGTTAGACCTTGCGGCAATTAAGTTCAACGTGTCTTAATCTTTGTTTCTCAACTACGATTTAAAAATAAAACAACTGAAATAATGATTGAAATTTAATAATATTACTATTACAGACAAACCATTCTAACGAAAATAAAATATTTTGACTACCTGCAAACTCCACACACATAAAGGCCGTTGGATAACAAATGTTCTAATATAAGAAAGTGATAAACGTAAAATTAAATATTCCTATTTACCTCTATTCTATATATACCCTTTTTTATTTTTGTTTTGTTCTGTTTTATTCCCTGTTCTTAATTTGTATTCTGAATTCCATCTTCTTAATACATCCACAAGGGGTTTTATGTTGACATTTTCACAAGCACGCCTTCAAGATATGAAATAATTCTTTGGGGACACCGTACAAAGATGATTTTTCTCTTCTTTTGTCATACGTAATGTCATTCGAGACTCTGCTACCCGTGGTGAATAATACATCCGAGTCTTTTCTGCGTATACTGGCGTGTGCGTCGAAATGCCATCAGCAGTCATCGTCTGCTAATACATTAAACATTTTGCTCAAATAGCATATAAATGTCTCCACGTTCCCTCACGACCGTAGCTCAATGATTTTATTTGTATTTAATGGTGCATTGAGATATCTAGTTTGCATTGCTGGGGGTCCCGTAGGATCATTCCTTATTCAATACAGATGCCGATCAACAAAAATGTTATTAAAGAATTCAGACTACGATTCAAAGAAAACCCAGGGCTAGTAATGTGTCCCAGCTCAGGTATATCCAAATATTAGACCAATTGGATTGAACTGGTGGGTTTGGGGGCTGTAAAGTTTGACACTTTTGTTCGATGATTGTATATTTTCCCACATCGTGATTTCCTTGAATGTTTTGGCTCATGAACATATGGACATACTTGTGAGATTTTACTATTCTGATCGAGGTATACAGAAGAAGACTTTCAATACTCTTCTTTTTCTACCTTAATTTTCCTAATTTGTGTGCTCGTTTGTTTGCTCTTCTCGCTTGAAATGATAAGGAAACGTGCATGTTATCTGACCATAAGAACCAACTTCCCCATTTTCCAAATGCCATATATCTGTAAGAAAGCCGTTTCGAGCAAATCAACTTCTGTTCCTACTAAAACACTGAGTAAAATTTACCCAATATTGGGTAGAAAAGGAAGATGCATGTTTGCTGGGTATTTTTTTAACCCCATATTGGGCTATTTCAACGCGACATTGCGTAAAATTTACAAAATGTTTGGTATCTTTTTACCCAACCAACATGCATGTTCCCATTTTACCCAATATTTTCTTAGAGTGTAATCTCGTCGACAAATAAGTGTTCCGCCAAGTCAAACATGAGTGGGCCCAGCAAAAGTTCTCACCTTTGGGGAATTTATCATACTAAAAATTGACAATTTTATTAGACTCGCCTGTACGAGAAAAGTTAGTGAGCTTTATAATGGTAGACATCTCAATGGTAGCAAAATGAAAAAAGGCATTGATGATTGCATGTTTATAATGATGATATGACGGTATCCAAGAACGGCGCTAAGGTAGTTTGATATGGGGTGCAAAGACAAACTGACGTCATTCGTTCTCATCTTTTAAAATAACATGGATCACAGAGTTATAGGACCCTCTTAATATTCTTTTCCCCCAGCTTTCCCCGGGCCTCCAGGCGGTGCTATTAGTTTCATGCACCGGTGTACAGATGGGGGCTTAAGGGCCACCCCCGCCTAAAAAAAATGAATGAATGATAATAATAATAATAAAATGAAATAAATTTAATACCAAGAAAAAAAAAAGGAAAGTGTGAAATAGAAATCATCTTCTTAAAATTATATCAAAATCTTTCAAAAATTATACAATTTTGCTCTCTCACTTTGCTCGCGAACATATTTTTTTTTCCATACGCCTTACTTTGCCCCCTCAAAACTTTCGACATATTACGCCAGTGATTTCTTGTGAGTCGTATTTGCATCATGGCCGCCAGTTAGATTAAGTCATAGTTAAAACTATTCATTTCAAATATACAAAAAGAAAACAACAAAAGGGTTTTCCCCTACTCCCACGAGTAGAGGCATTTATTTCAGTAGATTAAATTTGTTATTGAATCGCTTTGTATTCAGCTTTTATCCTGTATCCATTTTCAGAGAAGAAAACTCGTTAACAGAAGTTTCAATCTGTGTGCTTGAAACCAACGAATGTCCCACCGCATCTGCTTTAGCTGAAAAACAGACCGCCTTTGCCAGGTTTATTTTATTATCATAATAACATTTGATTAATTCGCTGCTCCCACGGAGAGTCAATATTTATTTCATTACAGCTCGTCACCCACCGGAAGACTAGTATGGGTGTCTTTATAGGAGAGAGCGAAACCTAGGCCATGAGGCATTCCACCAACAATTTTGTACAAGGTCTTTGATTCACTACAACAATATTGAATAGATCTTGAATCGATATTCAATCGAATGTATTGAAAAGGTATTGGATAACTATTAATAGATATTGAATATGTATTGGATTGGTATTGAATAGGGATTGAATAGATATTGAATTATATTGAATAGGAATTGACAAGATATTGAATAGACTCTGAGTAGATATTGAATCGATATTTAATAGATATTCAAATATGTTAAATAGATATTGAATATATATGTATATATATTTTTTATATTTAACATATTATGTTGAATAGATATTGAATAAAATCAATGAATATTGATGATGTATAAAGATATTAGTGTATTCGTGGTGTGATTGAAAAGGTTTTTTTGTACTTTAAATAAATTTTATATTATCATCATTTTTTCTATTTTTATTCATATTTTTATAACTCTCTTCTTTTTTGGCAGACTTTGATTTTCCTGTGGCAGGTGTAGCTAACATGGGATAAATTTGCAGGGGTCATTTATGACTTATGCGAGCTCTCTGATGCTGCGCGATTGGGCAAGAAATCACGTTTACCGAGTGATTTTCCCCCAAAAAAAAAATCAGGTTTGAAAAAGGGGGACCGTACTCCGACTAAAATGTTTCCGTGTTTTGTTTAGTTTTTTATTCGGATATGATATTTGTATTCTAAGTGCAAAATACCTGGTATAGAAGATTTCATTTTCATTTATATTTTGATTTGGACAATATTCGACGGTTTTTTTTTCATCTTCACTTTATATACTCTCAACCTTCTCTTCTGTGTTTGAGGCATGCTACTGGTTTAACGGTGAATTTGACTACAATGATCCAAAATCACCATTACTTTTCCATCATTTTTAACTGAATGTCCGATTTTTTTTGTCTGTCTTGTCTGTTATTACAGTGAAAACTCGACAAGATGCACAAGACATTATAGAGCCCTGAAATCATAATCACATTAATCTGAGTTTATAAATGAAAATGGGGAACCCGGTTCATTGTGTCTGACATGTTTGATAAAACCAAGGTAATATAATTACACTATTTTCATATTTGCTGATAATATGCTTGGCTCTATTTTAGACCGATGTGTTGGTCAGAGAAGAAAATTCGACCAGTCTTTGTTATGTTCTCCAACGTCCTTCTTCTGATTATCATTGTTCTGTTTATCATTAGCTACCATGCATGTCTGGGGCCTGTTTAATAAAACTTGTTACAATGCCAAATTTGCAAGAACAGTTAAAAGCAAGGGAAATCCTTCCATTTGATTTGCTGATGGTAAATTTGTTATAGAAATTTTGTATTTGTTATTATAGCAAGCCTATATGAAACGGAACCCTGGTCTTATTGACCCCTGAATTTGAATAGCCCTACCATAGTCTCTGTTCTGCACTTCCTGTTATTGCAATTATATATATCAGTGTTTTCTTTTTTTCTTTAATGATTTTCTCTTATTTATTTATTCATTTATTCATTTCACATATTTGAAAAGAGTGCCCCAATCAGTACAAACTCTGGTTTTCGTTGGGGCCCTTTGAAATACAGATATACATAACATACAAAGATAGAAACTGAAAACTACAAACCTATATACACAATAGACTAATTCAAAATGTTACAGAATAAAATACAAAATTCAAAAATTCAAAACTCATTGAAATAAGATGCCAAACAAAATGGATAGCAATGCAGCTACAGATTACAATAGAATCTCTACTCAATCTAACTAAGTACTCACACGCACACCCTCAATACATACCCACGTGCCACCCACAGACAAACAAGTACACACACGCACCCCACCCTCACACAAACACCCAACCCTCACATACATGTACACCCTTACATACACACGCACATACACACATTAAATGTAATTGTATATATATATAAAGACTAGTATGGCGTAAATAGCGGCATGCATCAAATTGTATTTTGTTGTGTGCACGTGTTTTTCATTTCTGTTTTTTATTTTGAGAATTTAGGCCCTCTATATCAGTTGTGTAGTTAATTCATATGCTTACCATTCTCAATTTTTCAATAGTTTTTAATATCTTTAAGATTTAGGTTTATTTTTACTGGCGATATTAAATCAAATATTTTAAAGAGCTGGAAATACGTCATATTTTTCCGAGGTCAATCCCAACACCTGCATCATTTCAAGTACGTGTTTAGGCTGGTGTTGGTGTTGACACAACACCAGTACCAGATTTCAACACCTTACTTGAAATCACCCACTGAAGAATTCAAACATTTTAACATTGTGAATATTTTCACATAGTCCACAGTGTGAACACACTGTGATCACACTGTACAACATTGTGTTCTTCCCAGCAGTACACTCTTAAAACGTTGGGCAACATAATGTCCACACAACAGTTGGTTTTAAAAAAATTATCCAACTCTGGGTAGTTTTTAACCAATACTGTGAAGTTTTCACCAAAAGCACACATTATTGGTTTAAAAATACCCAGAATTGAATAAAGCTTTAACCAATTGTTGTGTGGACAGTATATTGCCCATTTTTTATGAGTATAGAACTGTCAAAGCTGATCAACATCATATGAAATTCGATGAGAAATGTGGTACTGATAAATACAATATGCCTACAGGAATTTCAGAATCCCCCCCTCCCATTTTATTTTAAATTTTAAAAATCCCGTAATAACATGTACGCCAGACGGGTGTAGGAAGAACTTTTTTTAAATTGTTCATTTTAGTCCATGCATCCCCATCAAAAGCATTTTAATTCGTTCAACATAATGAATTAATTTTGACAAGTTCATCCACCTATACCTCATTTGTCATGTTTTGATCACAACAACGAACAAATAAAACATCCGTCCTCCGTGGATCCTCTGTATACAGCAGTATGAAGAAGGGATGATTTACTCGGAATATGTTCGGGGGTATATTCCCGCCTAAATCAAATTGCTTGCGATCACGTGTAGCTGTCGCCGGCGGCGGGGCAGAGGGCAGGTAGGATGTTCTTCGTAATCAAACTCAACAAGTAGCAGAGGAATAAAATCGCCTCGGATTGCACAAAGTTGGAGACTTTGACAAAGGCTTCTGTCCCTAACAAAAAAGTAAAATAATTTCCCAACCGCATGTCCAGTAGGAATTTATTGTTGAATAAGCTTACCAGCAAGCTGTTGAGTTTTAAAGTAATGTTGATCATGAGTGGGTGGGCTTGTAGCTCCTTTAGGTATTGTCAACGAATCTTGTCTACATTAAAACGATTAAGGAGAATTTCAGGCAATCGCTTGATTCTTGTCACTATCTTCTACCTACATTGTTATTCCCCCTGCAGTAGTAGAGTAAAAGGAGTAGTAGTAAAAGCAGTATCATCATTATTTCCATCATCACCATCATCTTCATCATCACCATTATCATCATTCTCTTGCAAATTTGCAGGGTTATAAGTTTGGGTTTTGGCGGTGTCGGGGTGGTAGTAATGGTGGTACCACATAGGCGGATTCCAGGGTGGCCGAGGGGCCCGCCCTCCCCCCCCCCCCCTATTGGCGGAGCCAAAAAAAAGGGAAAGAAAGAAAAAAAGAAAAAGAAGGGAAAGAAAGGGGAAAAAAGAAGAGGAAAATAAGAGGAGGGAGACGAGTGAATAAAATATGGTCAGGGGAAGACTTGGAAAATGATTTTAAAATATATATTTCATGTCACTTTATTAAATTTTCGCTCGCGCTTCGCGCTCGCATAGCCTTTTCGATGAGATACATATCTTGCTCAATAGGCTGATATGTAGCTTGAAATATCAAGTTTTGACGTAAATATACAAAACATATTTCAGCTCGGACATCGAGCTTTTATCATTTTGTTTGATTTACAAATTGATTTTTTTTTAAGTGCTCTGTAAAATGTCCGTTTTATGGTGTGAATATCATTTGCAGCTTTTTGCGCTGTGCGCTGGCATTATTTGATTTGCCAAGTAGGCCTACATATTTTCTTTGTTTATTCCATGAGATTCTTTATATATTAATTATATAACAAACTACTTAAAATCCTCCTTTTATGACAGTTTATCAAAAATTTTGTCTCGCGATTTGCGCTCGCATTAATAGTTAAAAATATATCAACTCATAAATCCTATTCATGATTACAAAGTGCTTAAAATATCCAGTTTTCAGGCCTCAAATGTCAACAAATTTCATTCACTCATTAGGCTTATTACATTAATAAATATGATAATAAAATTTTCATGAACTCCTATTAACTAAATTGTTCCTTTTTCAGAAAGAAGGAATATCGACAAGTTTCATATCGCGCTTAGGAAGAGGAATAGGAAGATAGCCATCATTTTCATATGATGACAAAATGTCCTTAGGCCTAGAATGTCTAGGTCCTAGGTCAAAATAATAATAAAAATATCAGCTCGCGCTTCGCACTCGCATCATTTACTAAGTGCTATCCTCATACACTTCACAATTTCCCGACACAGTGCTTTAGATAGTGCTTAAATTCACCATTTTCATA
This sequence comes from Lytechinus pictus, assembly GCF_037042905.1. Classification (NCBI taxonomy): domain Eukaryota; kingdom Metazoa; phylum Echinodermata; class Echinoidea; order Temnopleuroida; family Toxopneustidae; genus Lytechinus; species Lytechinus pictus. The sequence continues at coordinate 7,596,513 of NC_087261.1, forward strand.
CCGGAATATCAAATATTTTCCGCTCACATTATTGATTTTCATGATAAAAAATGAAATGTACAGAATGCCTAGATTCTGTGAAACTCTAAAACACGCGCAAACATGTTTATTGAGATACGGAGCTTGATCTTTATTCAAAACGTGCTAAAATTATCTAGTTTGTGCTTGCATTATTGATGTAGGAACTTCCTTTTTCATGATTTACAAAAATGAATAGAGAGTCCCATTTTTAGGTCTGAAATCTCATTTTTTTCGCTCGCGCTTCGCGCTCGCATCAATTGTTTAGTTTTATACCTAAACCATTTATTTCAAAAAGTGCTTATAATGTCATTTCTTTAGGTCGGAATGTTAAAAAAAAATTTCAGCTCGCGCTCGCATTATCTAAAAGTTGAAACATGTATCGTTTTAATGGCTAAAAACAAATCTTCCTTAACAGGTCCCTTTTCGATCCAGCCAGAACCCATATTAAAAATGTCTGCTCGCGCTTCGCGCTCGCAGTAATTATCTAGTTACATACGCATCTTCTTCAGGTTCACAAACATTGCCGAGAATATTCAATTTTCAGGACAAAATACATAAACTTCCCAAAATTTTCAGCTCGCGCTTCGCGCTCGCACTATTCAAATAGTGCTTATGAGATGATTACATATTTTTATGTTGTTTTATAAGAATAAAGCTAAGAAATGACTATTAAGACATCGGCGTTTTGCCCCCCCCCCCCCCCCCCATTTTTCACGACCAAGAAAATGGGGGAAAAGGGAAAGGGATAAGTGTGAAATATAAGCCTATAATTTTTATCAAATGTTATGTCAAAATCTATTACAAGCTTTGATTTTTTGTAATTAAAATGTCAAAATTTTTGCTCGCTCGCGACTTCTTATTAATTTTACGCGATATGCCGTATCAAATCCCCTCCAAATTTTTGACTCATTAGGCCACTGAGACAATCCCTTCAAAGAAACAAACAAAAATCAACTTTTAGCGGGCGATCGGCAGATCGGGTAAAATATGGGTGAAAACACAATTCCCCCCCCCCCCCTATTGGCGGGAGCTGGATCCGCCCCTGTACCAATAGTGGTGGTAATGATGATCATGATTACAATAGTGATGTTCTTATTGGTAATGTTTCCCCCCTGAAGTGTCTCAAGACCGCTGTCCGACCCGATTCTCTTCGTTATCTTCTACCTCAGTCAATGTTTGGGCGATACCGAACATGAATATCGATCCTATATCGATGGGATTGAGCCTCGAGTAAGGGGGAACGTTATAAAACACAAATTTTGTTTCGGTCCCCAACTTGTTGCCCACGCATCGATCATCAACGGGGTCCAGTTACATAAACGTGTTATCACTGACACAATACAAGCTCTTGGGGCCCGTTTCATAAAGACTTTTGTTTTTGTTTGAACGCGAGTCGAATAATGATTGCTTCGAAATCAAGTTGCGTATGATATTGAGAGTTGTGTTTGATTGCAACTCTTGCAGCAACTGGCTGTATGATAAACTAACCACAATCTAACATTGTACTAATTATCAATATTTAAAAGAAAAAATAAGTTAAATATTAATGTGAATCAAGGTACACTTTTTTATTCAATTACTCAATGTGAGCCCCATTATTAGATACAGCTTGTAATGTCTACAAAATACAAGTTATTTGGTTGCGGGATTTTAAACGCGCAATGCTGCTTTACATGTATAGTAATTTCATACCATCACTCATATGTTACAAATAAGTGCACTATGTGCCAACTAACGATTCCAAGGTGATATATTGCATCAAAACGTTGAATAATTAATATAACCATGTTGGAAAGTATACACATAGCAGAGGGTGCACAGACCATGGTCCCCAAAACTTTCACGACCAACTAAAACAGATTAGGAGAAATGATATTTAAGTTGAAACTATTTAAATCTCAAATCTGCAAATATTATTGTTGAGCAGATTAGGGCAAATGGCAAGGACGTTTCTCCCATTGTCTTGATGTACGTGTAATTACATATATTATATGTATGAGACTTCTCCTTTTAAAATTATTTAACCTTTTCCCTTCGGGCTGTGATCTCTTTACGACAGAGATATCATATTGTAATAGATCTTCCCTGAAGAAGTAATCATACTGAGTAAATTTTGACATTTTACTCTTTTTTTGTCATGGAATACATTATGGAAAAGTTGAAAATACAATAGGTATAGTGATTTTTACAACTTCTTATAAATCACAATCTTCTTGTTTTTTTACAAATTCATTCATTTTTTGTATTATCTGCTTCTTTGATTTTTCTTTATTTTTTCTTTTTCTTCTTTTCTTTGTTTTCTTTTAATTTCGAAGACATATTAAAGGGGTACTCGGGGCTGAAAATATTTTTATCTAAATAAATAGATTAATATTCACAAAGCAAAATGCCGAACATTTCATTAGATTCTGATAACAAATAATGAAGTTATTGAATTTTAAGATGTAGAAATGTTTTGTGAAAACAATTATACACGTCATCATGAATTCATTAGGTGGGCTGGTGATGTCACATCTCCACGTTCCTTTTTCGTATGTAATTACATGAAATCATGATCGTTCAACTTTTCATACATGTGTGAATGGTATGTCTCCCTTATCATGAAATATCTCATTCACCAATTCCATTGTCAATCCAATTTATTTGGTTCTTGGAGGACAAAATTTGAATAAATCTAATTTCATGTAATAAAATTCAAAGGAAAAAGGGAGGCTATGACATCATCAATTTGCTCCTTGAATATTCATCAAGACATATGCATAGAACTGTTTCACCGGAATAATGCAAATCTTTAAAATAGCTTTTTTATTCCTTATCCGATTTTGATCAGGTTTTCAGTGCTGTTTGTCTGATTTTGCTTTATCTGTTCATATTATTTATTTTCACCTGGACTTTACCCCTATAAGCAATTTTACTTTTTCCTCGATCTATTTATAATATAATTCCCCCAAACCCAGACATCCCCTCTTTCTTCTTAATTCTCCTTTTGTCATTATTTAAAATTCAGTGGGTGGCGACCACCTCCCCCCCCCCCCCCACCTCCGTGACACCTCCATGCATGCATGCATGTGTTGTACACATACCAATAGCAGTTGAGACATATAGATTGGCAGTACAATTGCGATTGAGATAAAATGCCTTCCTTATTATACAATGTTATAAGAACATGTAATTTAAGTGTTGTGTCTGGGATCAAATTCCCAACTTCACGTCCCTGTATTGTTCAGGCGCACAGACCACTCGTAGTCAGGTCCAGATTTGTAAAAATGTGCTCAGAAAAATTGCTTTAGGCATTTTGTGTTAATGCTGATTAACAACTGTTTTCAGGTAATTCAGTGGTGCTGAATCCATAAATGCTGTTTGCCAAACTTAATTCCGACGTTTTCATCAAATCGGCAAAAAACAAAATGGCGGCATTTTGAATGCAGTTTCCCATATTAAATGGTTTTTTGGGGGTGATTATATTTAAGAAATTGGGGACTATGCGTTATTTTTTATACCCAGGGTTGCAAACATAATGTGTCCGATTGATTCGTCAGCCATCTTTTTGGGGCGATGCTGGCATAATCACATTGTGATATCTTTAACGTGTCTGCCATTTTTATCCTCGCCTGCATAGCAGAAGCAAAACACGGACGTCGCTTTTCCGACGGCGGCGACGACCATGGCGGCGCGGCGAAGTCAACATCAAATCTTAACCGATGTTAAGTTTTTTTAAATGTCATAACTTTTAGGTTATAGATGTCTATTTCATGAAACTTAGGATTAAACAAAGTCTATTGAGACAGGTTATAGGTACAAAAAGTCGTCAAGGGTACCTGGAAATCCAACATAGCGTCCAAAACGACAGGTGTTGTACCATCAACTCCAAAAAATTAAAGTACATCATCAAAATCAAAGTCATCAAAAAGCTTTCAAGGCAAATAATGAATCAGGACATGATTACACGATAGTCAGTGGGTCAGAGAATCCAAGACGACCTTTCAAAATGGCGTATATAAAGGACGTTGTAACTTTGAAAAGGTCAAAATTCATATAATATCCACCTTTGGGGTCTACCGAGAAAAAAATAAAACATATAAAAAATCATGGTTCCAAAGGGAAAAATTACATTGGAAAAATTTCGAGGTTTATCAGTGGTGCACTTTTGCACACAAAAAATGATGGCTTAAAAAATAGTTACTTTTTCTTAAAAATTTGGCTTCAAAGTGCATACTATCTACCTAGAGACATATTTGTGTCTTTCTCATGATTTTAAGGGTCAAATAAAAAAAGGTGAAGACAAATTACAGGGACACGCTGTTGTTTATTTTGTCAAAAAATGGAAGGACACTCCAAAAATTACATTCGAATTGGCCACCATTGATACAAAAAATAAAATATTTCATATCCCATCTAGCGCCACTATTTTGGTGTCTCTGTTTTAAGACTCATAAAAATATGTTTTACAAGAGTAAGTGACATAATTAGATGGTGGTGCAACAATAAATAAATATCAGAAAAACAAACTTTCAAAAATAAGGTACACTTTCACCTAAAAAGTTCCATAATTCACTGATAAGTATTTTAAGACACGTCATTTTAGTGCTTAGGACTATCTTATGGTTTCATGATTAGAGGACAGCAGTCATTTTTACTCAATTCTGAAGTCGCTTTGGACTCTTTATGACGAAAAGGAAAACTGATCAACCTTGTTATTTGTCCCTATTTATTATTTTAGCCTTCAAACCACAATAGTGTAGATTTTGTACACCTACAATGTAATTATGACTATGTTTAGGTGATGAAAGTCTTTTAGACTCATTTTGAAAGCCATCTTTGATTAATAGGCGAAATGGACAGCTTCATACCATTGTAATTAATCCACAAGCATTATTTAACCCTTGAAACCATAGTGTAGACACCAAAATCGTATCTCCCAGATGGATTCTGAAGGGATTATGTCAATTTTTAAGTATCAGCAGCCATTTAAGACTCCTTTATTGAAAGCCATCTTGGATTTTTAGACATACAGGACCATTTATTGCCCTTGTAACCTATCCTAATGTATTACTTGACCATTTAAACCAAGGGTTAGACAACATAATTATATACCCCAGGCGGATATTAAAACAAACTATGTCAGTTTTTAGGTAACAATAGCCATTTTAGACTCCAATTTTGGATGCCTTTTTGGATTCTTGGACATGCTGGACCGCTGACTGTCCTTGTAACTTGTCCCAATATAATGCTTGACCCTTTAAACTATGGGTTATACTAAAAACAAATCATTTTCTCCAGGAGGATTTTAAACAAACTGTGTCGGTTTGTAATTAACGACAGACATTTTATACTCCATTTTTGCAAACCATCTTGGATTTTTGGACATGGAGGACCATAGACTGTCTTTGTTACTTGTCCCAACGTATTTCTTGACCCACTAAACCATGCGTTAGACACCAGCATCATATCCTCAAGGCAGATATTACACAGACTATGTCGGGTTTTAGGGGTTTTAAATAACAACAGCTATTTTAGACTCCGATTTCGAAAGCCATCTTGGATTTTTGGACATAAGGGACCGTTGACTGTCCTTGTAACTTGTCCCAGTTTACTTCCTGAACCTGGAAATCACCAATGAATAAAACCCAAATAAAACACACTAAAATAGGTAATAGATGAATTGTGAATTGTTAGGCCATGGCAGCCATTTTTACGCAATCTTGAATTTTCAGGTACCCTGGAGTGCTTATGTTCATTCTTTCCTTTTACCCCCTACACCATTGAATACATGTATGCACCGAAAAAGATGTCTAGGGTAGATAAAGTGTCGGTTATTTTAATTTTCTGTTAATGGCGGCCATCTTGAAAATAACCACTCTCCCGGATCCGGATTTTGGTAAATTTTTAGTACGTTATTTCTTAAAGCAAATAGTACTAAAAACCGTTGACAAGCATTTTTGTTACAAGTTTTGGGGTTCAGAATAGAGCAAAAAAGGGTGTAGAATGGCGGCCATATTGTTTTTGCCAATTTGAGGATTTTAACATAAAAATCAAGGTTGGCATACAGCAAATTTGGACTCAGCGCCCTCAAATTATGCTAAAACACTTCTCAATTCAGCATTAACACGATTTGCCAAAGGCAGTCTACTTTTCTCAAATTTGGACCTGACTATCGACCCCATGGAACTCTCACTTTCCTCTTATCACCAGATTCGATAATTTCCCATAATGCATCGCCGGTTAAATAGCCTTTAAATTGTTAGGTCTTTTCTCTTTTTCTCTCTCTTTGACAGCAGGTGTGTGCATTATACAAAAATATACATCATATAAAGCTCTTTCCTTTTACCGTATATTCCTTTAAAAACTTTGATTAAAACCATACGCGCTAACTTTCAGAGGAATAAATTTGCATTTTACTCGTAGGTCAACCCTTAATTCGCTGGACGTTTCAGCATGGCGAGGGAATTAACATCCACTAGCGAATTATTATATTCGTTTCAAAGTGTATAAATCTTTTTAGTGCAAGTGAATCAACTCTCTTTGCACTTCGTTTGCATATAGTATCTAGTGGATTTGTTAGATCGCTATCATTCCACTCAATCAAAGTGCGTCAAAGCTACGCTTAACGATATTTATGTGATTTTTTTTTTCAATAAAAAAGAAATGCGGTCAATTTTTATTCCAAAAGCTAATAAGTGCCTCAGAAAATTCTTTTAAAATTACGGTTTTAATGTTATACAACACGAGCTAGTCATTGATATATGGGGGAAAATTATATTGGTAATTTCGTATTTGTGAGTTCTACCATAATCGTAAAATAGCAGGTTTTAGATTAATCTCTGTGAACTAGTTTAACGAGGAGTCCAAATGAGTAATGATAAATCAGTTGTGCGAACACAATTTCACGCAAATATTGTGGAAGAAAATAGAAAAAAAAATGTAATGACTATTTTCACATTACTTTGTTTTGCTTTAATTTTTTTCGCCATAATTATTTCCTATGGATTTAACCCCTACACTAGGGGCTTGCTTCTGATATCATATAATCACTTTTGTCTGATTGTACATAAGCATTTTTAAAGCAGGTCTCTTTAACCCTATCTAGCTCGCCGGGGGGGGGGGGGACTTACGTCATGGGTGACGTGCATGTCAATTTTCGTCGCGATCGCGCGATCAACGGCAGAGATACGAGGGGAGGCTAAAACAGCCCCTCGGGCTAGGTCCTATGCGATTTCAATATAGCCCCGGCTATATAGGGTTAAGGTAGAAAGATTTTACAGAAATGTGGATAAAGAGATAAGGCAGTGTAGATTAAAGGTTTACAGGGGCGGATCTAGCTTTTTTCCAAAGAGGGGGTTTGACCGTGAAATTGAAGCAAAAAAGGTTTACTATAAAATGTAGGGGTTTTTTTTTTTGGGGGGGGCTCCAATAAGTAGGTCATTACTTTTTTTATTTGGTAGCCCAAGGGGGGCTGCCAAGGGGGACGCCACTGGTTTAAACTATAAGTTTTGAGAATAAAAGCAAGGATCTTGTTCAATCGACTCCTTTGACTATCTTGTGTAATAAACATGGACGTGAGCTCAAGAAAATGTCGTGAACTATGGAAATTCACCGATTCGAGCGGCACAAAATATGCAAGCTTCGGACAGGTGAACGATAAATCATTGGTTCGCCACCATCACTATGATTTATTAACGGACAAACGATTTTAAGGACAAGACGTCAGTGATGGAATATTATTTTTCTTTATAATCAAGATAAATATTTTCTGTCCTTTTTTATCGTTAAACAGATTCCTTTTGACTTTATTCAATCACTTTTTTTAAAGTCTGCAAAACAAAATGTTTTATGTGACGAAAAAAAGTAGTGTGTGTTACAACACTTGCTCGCTCATATTGGCTTAAATACAAGCTTTGTGCCTATATGTCTTGTTTTTCATCAAAATGTGAAAATAAGATAAATATCATAACTTTATTTGACATCCGATTTCTAAGATTCTTTCAGTGTTATGATTGTTCGATTTTCCTTCACGTATTAAAATCAGTGCATGCGCGTATTCTGTGGGTGGCCTTCGGGGCCCGGGGGCGAAAGCATTTTTCCCACCGCTGTTCTGGAAGCCAATGACTTGCGTCTTCGGAATAGAAGTACTCCAAGGCCAATATAAAGGTACCGTTAATTTGAAGGTGCTGATTCAGTCATGGCAACGCGAACGACCACAATTTTGTAAAGATAGTCCACGCGCATGCGAACTCTTATTCCGAGGACTCAAGTCATAAATATTCATATTGCTTCCAGAACTGCAGTGGGAAAAATAATTTCTCGGCCCGGGGTCCCCAGGTAGGCGAAAAGGGGGCGCCAAAAAGAGGAAGGAAAGAGAGAAAAAGAAAGGAGGAAAGAAAGAGAGAAAGATAAAAAGAAGAGGGAAGGGGCTCCGAATTGATATTCGACCAGGGAGTATGATGGTGGAAAGTCGCTGTCACATCAGTGAAAGCGAGGAACTCCCAATTTCCTGGTTTTACCAAGGGGACGCCGAATTGATGTTCAAACTCGGGGCACCGAATTGATGTTCGACATAGGGGCGCAGACGTAAGGGGGCGCCGAATAGATGTTCGACACGGAGTTGCCGCATTGATGTTCAACGTAGTGGGGCGCCAGATTTATGTTCGACCTCGTGGGCACCCAATTGATGTTCGACATAAGGGGGCGCCGAATTTATGTTTGACATAGGGGCGCCAACCGATGGGGAGACGGGTGCCGAATTGACGTTCGACATGGGGGCGCCGAATTTATGTTACCTGGGGACGCCAAATAGATGTTCGACCAAGGCGGGAGCCGAATCGATGTTTGACATAGGGGGCGCCAAATTTATGTTTGACAAGGGGCGCCGACCGAAGGGGCGCCGAATCGATGTTCGACATGGGGGTGCCGAATCTATGTTCAACCTAGGGGGCACATAAATTATGTTCCATCTCGGGGGCACCGAATTGATGTTCGACCTAGGGGCGCCATAACAATGTTCGACATAGGGGCGCCAAATTAGTGTTCTACGTTGTACTTAGGGGCGCTGAATTGATGTTGGACCTAGGGGGGTCGGAGTGACGGTCGGCATAGGAAAATTCGGAAATTCAGACCTGAAGAGGGGCATTCTAAGGCTTGTTTGGATGATTTCAATAAGACAATACGTATTTCATTAACCAAATTATACGAGCGCGATGCGCGAGCTGAACATTATTGATATCAGAAAAATTGACATTTTAAGGACTGACTTTAGGAATTAATGAAGAGCAGATAATATATCACCAATCCACTAATAAGTGTAGTGTTAGTATTATAAGTATAAGTATTTATTTATTTCCATAATTGGAAATTCTCTTTGTTTACATGCCGTGCAAAATGATAGACAACAAATTGGATAAATTTAACATGAACAATGGAAACTACATTTGGAACATGAAAATAAACATAATCTTTCTTACATAATAGTTCAATTCAATTCAATTCAATTCAATGGTCGACATAGGGTGCACCAAATTTATGTTCTACCTTGGGGTAATCGAATTGAGGTTCGACATAGCAGGAGGGCCGGACTTATCACCTAGGGGACCTAGTTCGACCTAGGGGAGCAGAATTGATGTTCGACCTAGGGGGCGTCGAATTTATGTTCGACCTAGGGGCGCCAAATTGCTGTTCTACCTAGGGGGAGCCAAATCCATCTTCGACCTAGGAGGGCCGAATTGATGGTCGACACAGGGGAAGCCGAATTTATGTTTGAATTAGGGGGCGCCAAATCTATGTTCACCATAGGGGGCACCGAATTGAAATTCGACATAGCAGGGGGGCAAACTTATGTTCGACCTAGGGGGATGAATTGATGGTAGATAGATAGATAGACAGATAGATATATAGATAGATAGATAGATAGATAGATAGATAGATAGATAGATAGATAGATAGATAGATAGATAGATAGATAGATAGATAGATAGATAGATAGGTAAAAAACCGAAACAGTTACAGAGTCTGTTTTGCATTGGGGCCGTGCCATGAATAAAATGTACAAAGTAAAAAGCACCCAATCTTAGTATACATGAATAACGCATCAACAATAATTATCGCAATTATTACCAGGTGATAATAGAAAAAGGTAATTTTATACAAATAATTACGAATTATAATCAAATGATGAGTTAAAAATATACAGAATTTCTTCAATATGAATGCATAATACACAAATATAACATTATTATACGGTGAAATGGTCGTCATAGGTGGGGGCTGAATTTATGTTCGACTTACAGGGTGCCAAATCTGTGCTCAAAAATGGGGGCAGCGAAAAGAGGCTGGACATAGCAGGGTAGGCCGAAGTTATGTTTTACCTAGGGGGGCGTGAAATTCATGTTCGACCTAGGGGGCGCCGAATCTATGTTCAACCTAGGGGGGCCACCGAATTCAGGTTCAACATAGCAGGGGCCGAAATTACGTTCGATCTAGAGGGCCGAATATATGTTCGACCTAGTGGCGCAGAATCGATGTTCTACCTAGGGGGGATCGAAGTTTATGTTCGACCTAGGGGGCCGAATTGATGGTCGTCATAGGGGCGGGGCGGGCTGAATTTATGTTCCAACAAGGGGGTGCCGAATCTATGTTCAACCTAGGGGGACATCGAATTGAAGTTCGACATAGCAGGGGGAAACTTATGTTCAACCTAGGGGGCCGAATTTATCTTTGACCTAGGGGTGCAGAAATGATGTACGACCTAGTGGGGGCATCGAATTTGCGTTCGACCTTTGGCGCCAAATCGATGTTCAACATAGGGGCGCCAAATTGATGTTCTACTTAGGGGCGCTGAATAGATGTAGGGCACCGAATTTATGTTCGACCTAAGGGGCGCCGAACAAATGTCTGACATAGGGGGAACGCCAAATTTATGCTCGGACTTGGGGGCATCGAATCACATTTTGACCTAAAGGGGCGCCAAACTGAAGTTCAACCTGGGTGCGCCGGATTGATGCTCCACATACCGGGGCACTGAATTGAGGCTCGACATAGGGGGCGCCAAATTTATCTTGGACCTAGGGGGCTTTGAATTGATGTTTGGCATAGGGGGATGCCGAATTTATGTTCGACCTAGGGGCGCCGAATTACTTTTTGACCTGAAGGGGCGCCGAACTGAAGTCCAACCTGGCGGGCGCAAAATTGATGCTCGACATACCTGGGCACCGAATTGGTGCTCGAAATAGGAGACGCCAAATTTATGATGGTCCTAGGGGTGCCAAATTTATGTTGGACCTAGGGGGCATTGAATTGATGTTCTACCTAGGGGGCACCAAATGCTTGATCGACCTAAGTTGGCCGAATTGATGGTCGGCATAGGAGGAGGGGCATCGAATTTACGTTCAACCTAGGGGGTACCGAATTGAGGTTCGACATTGCATGGGGGCCAAATTGATGTTCTACTTAGGGGCGCTGAATTGATGTTGGACATAGGGGACGCCCAATCGATGTTCGACCTAGGGGGACAGGAGTGATGGTCGACATAAGGGGAGCCAAATCCATCTTTGACCTCGGAGGGCCGAATTGATGGTCGGCATACCTGGGGGGGCATCGAATTTACGTTCGACCTTTGGCGCCAAACCGATGATAGACTTGGAGCGCCGAACTGATGTTCAACCTGGGGGAGCGTCGAATCGATGCTCGACACATGGGAGCACCGAATTGATGCTCGACATGGGAAGAGCAAAATTTATGTTTGGCCAGGGGGGCGCAAAATTTATGTTCGACCTAGAGGGGATGCTTAATTCATATTCAACATAGGGGAGTGCCGACTTGATGTTTGACCTAGGGGGCGTCGAATCGGTGTTCGACAAAGGAGGGATGCCGAATTTATATTCAACATAGGTGGGGTGCCGAATTTATGTTCGAACTAGGGGCGCCGAATTGATGTTCTATCGACGGGGGTTGCCAAATCCATGATCGACCAGAAGGGGGGGGGGGGCGAAATGATGGTCGGCATAGGGGGGCGCCAAATTTATGTTCAACCTAGGGGGGCACCGAATTGATGTACGACATAGCAGGGGGGCCAAACTTATGTTCGGCCTAAGGAGCGCAAAATTTATGCTTGACCTAGGGGGTGTCGAATTTATATTCAACACAGGGGGGGGGGGCGCCAAACTTATGTTCGAACTAGGGGGCACCGAATTGATATTCTATCTAGGGGGTGCCAAATCCATGTTCAACCTGGAGGGGGACCGAAATGATGGTCGACATAGGGGGCGCCGAATCTATGTTCAACCTTGGGGGCACGCATGACGAAAACCTTTCATTTGAAAACACTATACCCCAGATTCCCTCAATCAATTCTCTTCTCCAAGTACGACAAACCATAACTGCCCCAAGCAAGCAATTTAAGTATCAAAACACCTGTTTCTGGTCCGAAGATAACACAACAGCCCGAGCAAAGCATGCCGTCATTTTAATTCACTTACTTTCCTTATTTCGAGGTCGATTTTCTTCGTTCGAACTTGAAAATGGACTAACATTGGATTTCTGAATACAATATGCATTTGAAAACGTGATTAAATATCGAATACAATAATTTCATTCCGAAGGTCCTACTACAGGCAGAGAAGTCTTACGTAATAGCACAGCTGTTGTTTATCATTTCGTCCTTGGCTCAACGCTCATAATCTGGCCTGTGGAGGTAAAATTGAGACAGCGGGGATTACCTGGCCTAGCGGGATTGATCAGGCGGGTGTTTCATAAAGCTGTTCGTAAATAAAAAGCGACTGGTGATCCTGTCTTGCGGTAAATGGTACACACCATTGGCGAAGATCTAGCGCGCGAGAAAGGATCACCAGTCGTTCTTAAAGTCGCTCTTAACTTACGAGCAGCTTTATGAAACGGCCCCCTGGGCTTGGAAATGATTTTGGGATTTACAAACGCAAAATGGGGTATAGAACCGCAGTTTGCAATCTGAACTGCGGTCTTTCTCCAAACGGGGGTTTGACGTAATGGGAATTGAGGTTCGACATAGCAGGAGGGCCGGACTTATCACCTAGGGGACCTAGTTCGACCTAGAGGCGCAGAATTGATGTTCGACCTAGGGGGCGTCGAATTTACGTTCGACCTGGGGGCGCCAAATTGCTGTTCTACCTAGGGGGAGCCAAATCCATCTTCGACCTAGGAGGGCCGAATTGATGGTCGACACATGGGAAGCCGAATTTATGTTTGAATTAGGGGGCGCCAAATCTTTGTTCAACATAGGAGGCACCGAATTGAAATTCGACATAGCAGGGGAAGCTTACTTATGTTCGACCTAGGGGATGAATTGATGGTAGATAGATAGATAGATAGATAGATAGATAGATAGATAGATAGATAGATAGATAGATAGATAGATAGATAGATAGATAGATAATAATAGATAGATAGATAGATAGATAGATAGATAGATAGATAGATAGATAGATAGATAGATAGATAGATCAATTTTATTTTCACACGGTAAAAAACCCAAACAGATACAGAGTCCGTTTTGCATTGGGGACGTGCCATGTATAAAATGTACAAAGTAAAAGTACCCAATTTTAGTATACATGAATAGCGCATAAACAGTAATAATCGTAATTATTACCAGGTGATAATACAAAAAGGTAAGTTTATACAAATAATTACGAATTATAATCAAATGATAAGTTGAAAATATACAGAATTTCTACAATATGAATGCATAAAAAGAAAATATAACATTATTATAGGGTGAAATGGTCGTCAAGGGCGGGGCGGCTGAATTTATGTTCGACCAAGGAAGTGCCGAATCCTTGTTCAACCTAGGGGGTGCCAAATTTATTTTCGACCTAGGGAGGCCGAATTCATGGTCGACATAGGGGGCCGAATTTATGTTCGACCTAAGGGGCGCCGAATTGAGGTTCGACATTAGAGTGGGGCCGCACTTATGTTCGACCTAGGGGCGCTGAATTGATGTTCGAACTTGGGGGCACCAAATTGCTGTTCAACCTAAGGGGGAGCCAAATCCATCTTTGACCTAGGAGGGCCGAATTGATGGTCGAAATATGAGGAGGAGCATCGAATTCACGTAAGACCTTTGGCGCCAAATCGATGTTAGACATAGAGTGCCGAACTGAAGTTCGAACTGGGGGAGCGTAGACTTGATGCTCGACATAAGAGGGCACCGGATTGATGCTCGACATCGGGGAGCCAAATTTATGTTCGGCCAAGGGGGTGCAAAATTTATGTTCGACCTAAAGGGGATGCTGAATTTATATTCAACATAGGGGGAGTGCTTATTTGATGTTTGATCTAGGGGTCGTCGAATCGGTGTTTGCCTTAGGCGCCATCTTTAGGCGCCATCTTTGACCTTGGGGGCGTCGAATTGATGTTCGACATAGGGGGGAGCCAAATCCATCTTTGACCTAGGAGGGCCGAATTGATGGTCGAAATATGAGGAGGGGCATCGAATTTACGTTCGACCTTTGGCGCCAAATCGATGTTAGACAAAGAGTGCCGAACTGATGTTCGAACTGGGGGAGCGTAGACTTGATGCTCGACATAAGAGGGCACCGGATTGATGCTCGACATCGGGGAGCCAAATTTATGTTCGGCCAAGGGAGTGCAAAATTTATGTTCGACCTAAAGAGGATGCTGAATTTATATTCAACATTGGGGGAGTGCTTATTTGATGTTTGATCTAGGGGTCGTCGAATCGGTGTTTGCCTTAGGCGCCATCTTTGACCTTGGGGCGTCGAATTGATGTTCGACATAGGGGGATGCCAAATTTATATTCAACATAGGTGGGGTGCCGAATTTATGTTCGAACTAGGGAGCGCCGAATTGATGTTCTACCTAACGGGGAACTAAATCCATCTTCGACCTAGGAGGGCCGAATTGATGGTCGGCATATGAAGATGGGCATCGAATTTACGTTCGACCTTTGACGTCGTATCGGTGTTCGACTTAGGCGCCGATTTGATGTTTGACCGTGGGGGCGTCGAATTGATGTACGACATAGGGGGATGCCGAATTTATATTCAACATAGGTGGGGTGGCGAATTTATGTT
The DNA here is from genome assembly GCF_037042905.1 of Lytechinus pictus. Classification (NCBI taxonomy): domain Eukaryota; kingdom Metazoa; phylum Echinodermata; class Echinoidea; order Temnopleuroida; family Toxopneustidae; genus Lytechinus; species Lytechinus pictus. The sequence goes on from NC_087261.1 coordinate 7,611,593, forward strand.
CGAACTTGGGGGCGCCTAATTGCTGTTCTACCTAAGGGGGAGCCAAATCCATCTTTGACCTAGGAGGGCCGAATTGATGGTCGAAATATGAGGAGGGGCATCGAATTCACGTAAGACCTTTGGCGCCAAATCGATGTTAGACATAAAGTGCCGAACTGATGTTCGAACTGGGGGAGCGTAGACTTGATGCTCGACATAAGAGGGCACCGGCTTGATGCTCGACATCGGGGAGCCAAATTTATGTTCGGCCAAGGGGGTGCAAAATTTATGTTTGACCTAAAGGGGATGCTGAAATTATATTCAACATAGGGGGAGTGCTTATTTGATGTTTGATCTAGGGGTCGTCGAATCGGTGTTTGCCTTAGGCGCCATCTTTAGGCGCCATCTTTGACCTTGGGGGCGTCAAATTGATGTTCTACATAGGGGGATGCCGAATTTATATTCAACATAGGTGGGGTGCCGAATTTATGTTCGAACTACGGGGCGCCGAATTGATGTTCTACCTAACGGGGAACTAAATCCATCTTCGACCTAGAAGGGTCGAATTGATGGTCGGCATATGAGGAGGGGCATCGATTTTACGTTCGACCTTTGGCGTCGTATCGGTGTTCGACTTAGGCGCCGATTTGATGTTCGAACGTGGGGGCGTCGAAAAGATGTACGACATAGGGGGATGCCGAATTTATATTCAACATAGGTGGGCTGGCGAATTTATGTTCGAATTTGGGGGCGCCAAATTGCTGTTCTACCTAAGGGGGAGCCAAATCCATCTTTGACCTAGGAGGGCCAAATTAATGGTCGAAATATGAGGAGGGGCATCGAATTCACGTTCGACCTTTGGCGCCAAATCGATGTTAGACATAGAGTGCCGAACTGATGTTCGAACTGGGGGAGCGTAGACTTGATGCTCGACATAAGAGGGCACCGGATTGATGCTCGACATCGGGGAGCCAAATTTATGTTCGGCAAAGGGGGTGCAAAATTTATGTTCGACCTAAAGGGGATGCTGAATTTATATTCAACATAGGGGGAGTGCTTATTTGATGTTTGATCTAGGGGTCGTCGAATCGGTGTTTGCCTTAGGCGCCATCTTTAGGCGCCATCTTTGACCTTGGGGGCGTCGAATTGATGTTCGACATAGGGGGATGCCGAATTTATATTTAACATAGGTGGGGTGGCGAATTTATGTTCGAACTAGGGGGCACCGAATTGATGTTCTACCTAAGGGGGAGCTTATCCATCTTCGACCTAGGAGGGCCAAATTGATGGTCGGCATATGAGGGGCATCGAATTTACGTTCGACCTTTGGCGTCGTATCGGTGTTCGACTTAGGCGCCGATTTGATGTTTGACCGTGGGGGCGTCGAATTGATGTACGACATAGTGGGATGCCGAATTTATATTCAACATAGGTGGGCTGGCGAATTTATGTTCGAACTAGGGGGCACCGAATTGATGTTCTACCTAAGGGGGAGCTTATCCATCTTTGACCTAGGAGGGCCGAATTGATGGTCGGCATATGAGGGGCATCGAATTAACGTTCGACCTTTGGCGTCGTATCGGTGTTCGACTTAGGCGCCGATTTGATGTTTGACCGTGGGGGCGTCGAATTGATGTACGACATAGGGGGATGCCGAATTTATATTCAACATAGGTGGGCTGGCGAATTTATGTTCGAACTTGGGGGCGCCAAATTGCTGTTCTACCTAAGGGGGAGCCAAATCCATCTTTGACCTAGGAGGGCCGAATTGATGGTCGAAATATGAGGAGGGGCATCGAATTCACGTAAGACCTTTGGCGCCAAATCGATGTTAGACATAAAGTGCCGAACTGATGTTCGAACTGGGGGAGCGTAGACTTGATGCTCGACATAAGAGGGCACCGGCTTGATGCTCGACATCGGGGAGCCAAATTTATGTTCGGCCAAGGGGGTGCAAAATTTATGTTTGACCTAAAGGGGATGCTGAATTTATATTCAACATAGGGGGAGTGCTTATTTGATGTTTGATCTAGGGGTCGTCGAATCGGTGTTTGCCTTAGGCGCCATCTTTAGGCGCCATCTTTGACCTTGGGGGCGTCAAATTGATGTTCTACATAGGGGGATGCCGAATTTATATTCAACATAGGTGGGGTGCCGAATTTATGTTCGAACTACGGGGCGCCGAATTGATGTTCTACCTAACGGGGAACTAAATCCATCTTCGACCTAGAAGGGTCGAATTGATGGTCGGCATATGAGGAGGGGCATCGATTTTACGTTCGACCTTTGGCGTCGTATCGGTGTTCGACTTAGGCGCCGATTTGATGTTCGAACGTGGGGGCGTCGAAAAGATGTACGACATAGGGGGATGCCGAATTTATATTCAACATAGGTGGGCTGGCGAATTTATGTTCGAATTTGGGGGCGCCAAATTGCTGTTCTACCTAAGGGGGAGCCAAATCCATCTTTGACCTAGGAGGGCCAAATTAATGGTCGAAATATGAGGAGGGGCATCGAATTCACGTTCGACCTTTGGCGCCAAATCGATGTTAGACATAGAGTGCCGAACTGATGTTCGAACTGGGGGAGCGTAGACTTGATGCTCGACATAAGAGGGCACCGGATTGATGCTCGACATCGGGGAGCCAAATTTATGTTCGGCAAAGGGGGTGCAAAATTTATGTTCGACCTAAAGGGGATGCTGAATTTATATTCAACATAGGGGGAGTGCTTATTTGATGTTTGATCTAGGGGTCGTCGAATCGGTGTTTGCCTTAGGCGCCATCTTTAGGCGCCATCTTTGACCTTGGGGGCGTCGAATTGATGTTCGACATAGGGGGATGCCGAATTTATATTTAACATAGGTGGGGTGGCGAATTTATGTTCGAACTAGGGGGCACCGAATTGATGTTCTACCTAAGGGGGAGCTTATCCATCTTCGACCTAGGAGGGCCAAATTGATGGTCGGCATATGAGGGGCATCGAATTTACGTTCGACCTTTGGCGTCGTATCGGTGTTCGACTTAGGCGCCGATTTGATGTTTGACCGTGGGGGCGTCGAATTGATGTACGACATAGTGGGATGCCGAATTTATATTCAACATAGGTGGGCTGGCGAATTTATGTTCGAACTAGGGGGCACCGAATTGATGTTCTACCTAAGGGGGAGCTTATCCATCTTTGACCTAGGAGGGCCGAATTGATGGTCGGCATATGAGGGGCATCGAATTAACGTTCGACCTTTGGCGTCGTATCGGTGTTCGACTTAGGCGCCGATTTGATGTTTGACCGTGGGGGCGTCGAATTGATGTACGACATAGGGGGATGCCGAATTTATATTCAACATAGGTGGGCTGGCGAATTTATGTTCGAACTTGGGGGCGCCAAATTGCTGTTCTACCTAAGGGGGAGCTTATCCATCTTTGACCTAGGAGGGCCGAATTGATGGTCGAAATATGAGGAGGGGCAGCGAATTCACGTTCGACCTTTGGCGCCAAATCGATGTTAGACATAGAGTGCCGGACTGATGTTCGAACTGGGGGAGCGTAGAATTGATGCTCGACATAAGAGGGCACCGGATAGATGCTCGACATCGGGGAGTCAAATTTATGTTCGACCTAAAGGGGATGCTGAATTTATATTCAACATAGGGGGGGTGCTTAATTGATGTTTCATCTAGGGGTTGTCGAATCGGTGTTCGCCTTAGGCGCCGATTCGATGTTTGACCTTGGGGGCGTCGAATTGATGTTCGACATAGGGGGATGCCGAATTTATATTCAACATAGGTGGGGTGCCGAATTTATGTTCGAACTAGGGGGCGCCGAATTGATGTTCTACCTAAGGGGGAGCTTAATCCATCTTCGACCTAGGAGGGCCAAATTGATGGTCGGCATATGAGGGGCATCGAATTTACGTTCGACCTTTGGCGCCGAATCGGTGTTCGACTTAGGCGCCGATTTGATGTTTGACCTTGAGGGCGTCGAATTGATGTTCGACATAGGGGGATGCCGAATTTATATTCAACATAGGTGGGTTGCCGAATTTTATGTTCGAACTAGGGGGCACCGAATTGATGTTCTACCTTAGGGGAAATAAATCCATCTTTGACCTAGGAGGGCCGAATTGATGGTCGGCATATGAGGAGGGGCATCGAATTTACGTTCGACCTTTGGCGTCGAATCGATGTTCGACCTTGGGCGCCAAATTGATGTTCGACAAGGGAGGTGCAAAATTTATGTTCAATCTAGGGGGCGCTGAATTGATGTTTGACCTAGGGGGTGCCTAATTTATGTTCGACCTAGGGGGCCGGATTTATGTTCTACCTAAGGGGCGCCGAAATCTAATTTCAACCTTGGGGGCACCGAATCGAGGTTCCACATAAGAGGGGGGCCGCACTTATGTTCGACTTAGGGGTGGCCGAATTGATATTCGACCTAGGCCACTGAATTGATGTTTGACCTAGGGGGCGCCTGGTTGATGCTCAACATAGGGCGATGCAGAATTTATATTCGACATAGGTTGGGCCGAATTTATGTTTGACAAATGAGGCGCCGAATTGAGGTTCGACATAGGGGGAACGCAAAATTTACGTTCGAACTTTTGGGCGCCGATTTGATGTTTGACGGGGGGCAAACTGATGTTCAACCCGGGGGAGGGGGTACCGAAGTGATGCTCAACATAGGGGGCACCGAATTAATGCTCGATATAGGGGGCATAATTTATTTTCAAATAAGGGGGCGCCGATTCGATGTTTTACCTAGGGGCCGCCGAATCGATGTTTTTACCTCGGGGTCGCCAAATCAATGTTCGACCTAGAGGGTGCCGAATCTATGTTCTACCTACATGACCTAGGGGCACGAAGTTTGTGTTCGACCTATGGGGCCGAATTGATGGTCGTCATAGGGGGGCGGGGTGGGCTGAATTTATGTTCGACCAAGAAGGTGCCGAATCTATATTCAACCTAGGTTCGACATAACAGGGGGAGGCCAAACTTATGTTCGACCTAGGGGTGCAGAATTGATGTTCGACCTAGAGGGGCATCGAATATACGTTCGACATTTGGCGCCAAATCTATGTTTAACATAGGGGCACCAAATTGATGTTCTACTCAGGGGCGCTGAATTGATAAAGGGCGTCGAATCGATGTTCGACCTAGGGAGTGCCGAAGATTTGATGCTCCACAAGGGGGGATACCGACATTATTTTCGACATAGGGGTCGCCGAATTGATGTTCGACCTAGGCCACTGAATTGATGTTTGACCTAGGGGCGCCTGATTGATGCTCAACATAGGGCGATGCAGAATTTATGTTCGACATAGGTTGGGCCGAATTTATGTTTGACAAATGAGGCGTTGATTTGATGTTCGATATAGGGGGGAACGCAAAATTTATGTTCGAAATTTTGGGCGCCGATTTGATGTTTGACGGGGGCCAATCTGATGTTCAACCTTAGGGAGGGGTGCACCGAAGTGATGCTCAACATAGAGTGGAGCACCGAATTAATACTCGATATAAGGGAACGAATTTATTTTCTATTAAGGGGTGCCAAATTTATGCTGGACCTGGGGGCACTGAATTAATGTTCGAAATAGGGGGGGCGACGAATCTATTTTCGACTTAGGGGGGTCGAATTGATGTTTGACATAGGGGGTGCCAAATTTATGACGGTCCTAGGAGGCGCCAAAATTTATGTTGGACCTAGAGGGGATGCTGAATTAATATTCAACATAGGGGGAGTGCTTACTTGATGTTTGATCTAGGGGGCATCGAATCGGTGTTCGACATAGGGGGATGCCGAATTTATATTCAACATAGGGGGAGTGCTTATTTGATGTTTGATCTAGGGGTCATCGAATCGGTGTTCGCCTTAGGCGCCAATTTGATATTTGACCTTGGGGGCGTCGAATTGATGTTCGACATAGGGGGGTGCCGAATTGATATTCGACATAGGGGGGTGCCGAATTGATATTCAACATAGGTGGGGTGCCGAATTTATGTTCGAACTAGGGGGCGCCGAATTGATGTTCTACCTAAAGGCGAACTAAATCCATCCTGGACCTAGGAGTGCCGAACTGATGGTCGGCATATGAGGAGGGGCATCGAATTTACGTTCGACCTTTGGCGTCGTATCGGTGTGCGACTTAGGCGCCGATTTGATGTTTGACCATGGGGGCGTCGAATTGATGTACGACATAGGGGGTGCCGAATTTATATTTAACATAGGTGGGGTGCCGAATTTATGTTCGAACTAGGGGGCGCCGAATTGCTGTTCTACCTTAGGGGGAGCCAAATCCATCTTCGACCTAGGAGGGCCGAATTGATGGTCGGCATATGAGGAGGGACATCGAATTTACGTTCGACCTTTGGCGCCAAATCGATGTTTGACATAGAGTGCCGAACTGATGTTCGAACTGGGGGAGCGTAGACTTGATGCTCGACATAAGAGGGCACCGGATTGTTGCTCGACATCGGGGAGCCAAATTTATGTTCGTCCAAGGGAGTGCAAAATTTATGTTCGACCTAAAGAGGATGCTGAATTTATATTCAACATTGGGGGAGTGCTTATTTGATGTTTGATCTAGGGGTCGTCGAATCGGTGTTTGCCTTAGGCGCCATCTTTAGGCGCCATCTTTGACCTTGGGGGCGTCGAATTGATGTTCGACATAGGGGGGAGCCAAATCCATCTTTGACCTAGGAGGGCCGAATTGATGGTCGAAATATGAGGAGGGGCATCGAATTTACGTTCGACCTTTGGCGCCAAATCGATGTTAGACAAAGAGTGCCGAACTGATGTTCGAACTGGGGGAGCGTAGACTTGATGCTCGACATAAGAGGGCACCGGATTGATGCTCGACATCGGGGAGCCAAATTTATGTTCGGCCAAGGGAGTGCAAAATTTATGTTCGACCTAAAGAGGATGCTGAATTTATATTCAACATTGGGGGAGTGCTTATTTGATGTTTGATCTAGGGGTCGTCGAATCGGTGTTTGCCTTAGGCGCCATCTTTGACCTTGGGGCGTCGAATTGATGTTCGACATAGGGGGATGCCAAATTTATATTCAACATAGGTGGGGTGCCGAATTTATGTTCGAACTAGGGGGCGCCGAATTGATGTTGAGTTGAGTTGAATTTATTAACAACATTAACATATTTACATGAATGAATATATGTGTAATACATATTTACAAGAATGTGTTATATAACATGAATCATATAAATGCAATTCATAACATAACATAATCATAGTCTAAATAAAAACACAATATAATACCGCATGTGATATCAGCATATAATACAAAAGAGTAACATCATGTGGTTTGTCTTGATGCAGTTTCACCTGACAAGAAGCAAATCACCATAAAAATTGATTGTATGCATGAACATAAATAATAAATGGTATGGGTGATTTTGTACCAAATGAAATGCTGTTAAAGGGAGAACCAAAAGTTAGCACAAGTGCTAGTCGAGAATGGTTTCCCAAAAGGATCAAAGTTCAATGTATCTACTTCTAAAACAATTTTGTTTTATTTTATTTTTTTCCAAACTCATATCAATCATCAAACTTCATTAATCAAGTAATTTTTCAGATTTTTACGAAATGAAAACCGTGTTCTTTTCTCTCGTATACTCTGGGGCAAACTATTCCAAAACTTTGCTCCAATAAAAGATATAGAAAAGGTGCCATGTGTAGTGTTACATTTGGGGAGTCTTAGCATGGAATGTTCTCTGCCTCTGGTTTTGTAACTATGATTTAACATCTCAAAGTATTGCTTTACAGAATGTGGTAAATGTTCCTTGTGTAAATCATAAACAAATGTTGATACTGCAAGTTTATGCAAGTCATAAACACCTAATACCCCCAGACTGACGAATAGTGGCGTAGAGCTTGTTCTAAGTGGAGAAAATGTAATTGCTCTCATAGCCATTTTCTGCGCCAAATATATACGATTTAGGTGGCTCCTGTAGCTACTTCCCCAAACTTCAATTCCAAAAGATATGTGTGGTTGTATAAAACATTTATACAAAAGCATTAGAACATGCCGTGGTACATAGTAACGTAATTTAAAAAGCAAACCAATTTTCCGCCTAATGCATTTATCAATACATTGGATCTGGTTTTTCCACAACAAAGATTCATCGATTTGAATTCCTACAAAAGATGCCACATGTGCTTTTTCTATAACTGTTTCACATAAAGTTAATACACCTTCAATTTCAATAGATCGTCTTGGTCCTTTTATTATCATATAATTAGTTTTCTTCAAATGTATGGTTAATTTATTAAGTATACACCAACTATACACCTCTTTTAATTTCTTACTTACATAGTTCATATCAATATCTTTTTGACATTTGGGGAAAGTATGGAAAATATTTGAATCATCTGCAAAAAGTCTAAACTGGAAAAAATCAGTTGATCTTGGTAAGTCATTAATATATAATAAAAAGAGTGTTGGCCCCAGGACTGATCCTTGGGGAACACCACATGTTATCCTTCAACTACTGGACATTTCATCTTTGTAACATAAAACCTGCGATCGGTCCATTAAGTAATTCTGGAACCACTGCAATACAATACCTCTTATTCCATAATGCTTTAATTTTTCGTAGAGTATGTTATGATTGATTGTGTCAAACGCCTTTTTGAAATCTATAAATATACCTATGGTTATTTCACCTTTATCAATCGCCTTCAATAATGTGTTTACCAAATTTATTACTGATAATTTCGTACTATATCTCTTACGAAAGCCATACTGATGTCTATACAAAATATCACTGGACTCTAGAAAGGCCATGAGACGCATATTAACTAAGGGGGAGCTTGATCCATCTTCGACCTAGGAGGGCCGAATTGATGGTCGGCATATGAGGGGCATCGAATTTACGTTCGACCTTTGGCGCCAAATCGATGTTTGACATAGAGTGCCGAACTGATGTTCGAACTGGGGGGGCGTAGACTTGATGCTCGACATAAGAGGGCACCGGATTGTTGCTCGACATCGGGGAGCCAAATTTATGTTCGTCCAAGGGAGTGCAAAATTTATGTTCGACCTAAAGAGGATGCTGAATTTATATTCAACATTGGGGGAGTGCTTATTTGATGTTTGATCTAGGGGTTGTCGAATCGGTGTTTGCCTTAGGCGCCATCTTTGACCTTGGGGCGTCGAATTGATGTTCGACATAGGGAGATGCCGAATTTATTTTCAACATAGGTGGGGTGCCGAATTTATGTTCGAACTAGGGGGCGCCGAATTGATGTTCTACCTAAGGGGGAGCTTGATCCATCTTCGACCTAGGAGGGCCGAATTGATGGTCGGCATATGAGGGGCATCGAATTTACGTTCGACCTTTGGCGCCGAATCGGTGTTCGACTTAGGCGCCGATTTGATGTTTGACCTTGGGGGCGTCAAATTGATGTTCGACATAGGGGGATGCCGAATTTATATTCAACATAGGCGGGGTGCCGAATTTATGTTCGAACTTGGGGGCACCGAATTGATGTTCTACCTAAGGGGGAGCTAAATCCATCCTGGACCTAGGAGTACCGAACTGATGGTCGGCATATGAGGAGGGGCATCGAATTTACGTTCGACCTTTGGAGTCGAATCGGTGTTCGACTTAGGCGCCGATTTGATGTTTGACCTTGGGGGCTTCGAATTGATGTTCGACATAGGGGGATGCCGAATTTATATTCAACATAGGTGGGGTGCCAAATCCATGTTCGACCTGGAGGGGGCCGAAATGATGGTCGGTATAGGGGCGCCAAATCTATGTTCAAACAAGGGGGCACTGAATTGAGGTTCGAAATAGCAAGGGGGGGGCAAACATATGTTCGACATATGGAGCATAAAATTTATGTTTGTTCTAGGGGGGATGTCGAATTTATATTCAACACAGGGGGAGCGCCGAATCGATGTTCTACTTACGGTACCGAATTAATGCTCGATATACGGGGGGCTGAATTAATGTTCGACTTAGGGGGCCGGATTTATGGTCGACAGAGGGGGCCGAATTTATGGTCGATAGAGGGGGGCCGAATTTATGTTCGACCTAAGGGGCGCCGAAATCTATGTTCAACCTTGGGGGCACCGAATCGAGGTTCCACATAAGAGGGGGCCGCACTTATGTTCGACCTAGGGGTCGCCGAATTGATGTTCGACCTAGGCCACTGAATTGATGTTTGACCTAGGGGGCGCCTGGTTGATGCTCAACATAGGACGATGCAGAATTTATATTCGACATAGATTGGGCCGAATTTATGTTTGACAAATGAGGCGTTGAATTGAGGTTCGACATAGGGGGAACGCAAAATTTACGTTCGAACTTTTGGGCGCCGATTTGATGTTTGACGGGGGGCAAACTGATGTTCAACCTGGGGGAGGGGGTACCGAAGTGATGCTCAACATAGGGGGCACCGAATTAATGCTCGATATAGGGGGCAGAATTTATTTTCAAATAAGGGGGCGCCGATTCGATGTTTAACCTAGGGTCCGCCGAATCGATGTTTTTACCTAGGGGTCGCCAAATCAATGTTCGACCTAGAGGGTGCCGAATCTATGTTCTACCTACATGACCTAGGGGGCACGAAGTTTGTGTTCGACCTATGGGGCCGAATTGATGGTCGTCATAGGGGGGCGGGGTGGGCCGAATTTATGTTCGACCAAGGAGGTGCCGTATCTATGTTCTACCTAGGGGGCACGAAGTTTATGTTCGACCTATGGGGCCGAATCGATGGTCGTCATAGGGGGGCAGGGCGGGCTGAATTTATGTTCGACCAAGGGGGTGCCGAATCTATATTCAACCTAGGGGGTCACCGAATTGAAGTTCGACATAGCAGGGGGAACTTATGTTCAACCTAAGGGGCCGAATTTATGTTTAAATATATCGAATTAAGGTTCGACATAACATGGGGAGGCCAAACTTATGTTCGACCTAGGGGTGCAGAATTGATGTTCGACCTAGGGGGCATCGAATATACGTTCGACATTTGGCGCCAAATCGATGTTCAACATAGGGGCGCCAAATTGATGTTCTACTTAGGGGCGCTGAATTGATATAGGGCGCCGAATCGATGTTCGACCTAGGGCACCTAATTGATGTTTGACCTAGGGAGTACCGAAGATTTGATGCTCCACAAGGGGGGGGGGATACCGAAATTATATTCGACATAGGGGGCGCCGAATTTATGTTCGACCTAGAGGGTGCCGAATCTATGTTCTGCCTACATGACCTAGGGGCACGAAGTTTGTGTTCGACCTATGGGGCCGAATTGATGGTCGTCATAGGGGGGCGGGGTGGGCTAAATTTATGTTTGACCAAGAAGGTGCCGAATCTATATTCAACCTAGGTTCGACATAACAGGGGGCGGCCAAACTTATGTTCGACCTAGGGGTGCAGAATTGATGTTCGACCTAGAGGGGCATCGAATATACGTTCGACATTTGGCGCCAAATCGATGTTTAACATAGGGGCACCAAATTGATGTTCTACTCAGGGGCGCTGAATTGATATAGGGCGTCGAATCGATGTTCGACCTAGGGAGTGCCGAAGATTTGATGCTCCACAAGGGGGGATACCGACATTATTTTCGACATAGGGGTCGCCGAATTGATGTTCGACCTAGGCCACTGAATTGATGTTTGACCTAGGGGCGCCTGATTGATGCTCAACATAGGGCGATGCAGAATTTATGTTCGACATAGGTTGGGCCGAATTTATGTTTGACAAATGAGGCGTTGATTTGATGTTCGATATAGGGGGGAACGCAAAATTTATGTTCGAAATTTTGGGCGCCGATTTGATGTTTGACGGGGGCCAATCTGATGTTCAACCTTAGGGAGGGGTGCACCGAAGTGATGCTCAACATAGAGTGGAGCACCGAATTAATACTCGATACAAGGGAACGAATTTATTTTCTATTAAGGGGTGCCAAATTTATGCTGGACCTGGGGGCACTGAATTAATGTTCGAAATAGGGGGGGCGACGAATCTATTTTCGACTTAGGGGGGTCGAATTGATGTTTGACATAGGGGGTGCCAAATTTATGACGGTCCTAGTATAGGAGGCGCCAAAATTTATGTTGGACCTAGAGGGGATGCTGAATTAATATTCAACATAGGGGGAGTGCTTACTTGATGTTTGATCTAGGGGGCGTCGAATCGGTGTTCGACATAGGGGGATGCCGAATTTATATTCAACATAGGGGGAGTGCTTATTTGATGTTTGATCTAGGGGTCATCGAATCGGTGTTCGCCTTAGGCGCCAATTTGATATTTGACCTTGGGGGCGTCGAATTGATGTTCGACATAGGGGGGTGCCGAATTGATATTCGACATAGGGGGGTGCCGAATTGATATTCAACATAGGTGGGGTGCCGAATTTATGTTCGAACTAGGGGGCGCCGAATTGATGTTCTACCTAAAGGCGAACTAAATCCATCCTGGACCTAGGAGTGCCGAACTGATGGTCGGCATATGAGGAGGGGCATCGAATTTACGTTCGACCTTTGGCGTCGTATCGGTGTGCGACTTAGGCGCCGATTTGATGTTTGACCATGGGGGCGTCGAATTGATGTACGACATAGGGGGGTGCCGAATTTATATTTAACATAGGTGGGGTGCCGAATTTATGTTCGAACTAGGGGGCGCCGAATTGCTGTTCTACCTTAGGGGGAGCCAAATCCATCTTCGACCTAGGAGGGCCGAATTGATGGTCGGCATATGAGGAGGGGCATCGAATTTACGTTCGACCTTTGGCGCCAAATCGATGTTTGACATAGAGTGCCGAACTGATGTTCGAACTGGGGGAGCGTAGACTTGATGCTCGACATAAGAGGGCACCGGATTGTTGCTCGACATCGGGGAGCCAAATTTATGTTCGTCCAAGGGAGTGCAAAATTTATGTTCGACCTAAAGAGGATGCTGAATTTATATTCAACATTGGGGGAGTGCTTATTTGATGTTTGATCTAGGGGTCGTCGAATCGGTGTTTGCCTTAGGCGCCAATTTGATGTTTGACCTTGGGGGCGTCGAATTGATGTTCGACATAGGGGGGTGCCGAATTTATATTCAACATAGGTGGGGTGCCGAATTTATGTTCGAACTAGGGGGCGCCGAATTGATGTTCTACCTAAGGGGGAGCTTGATCCATCTTCGACCTAGGAGGGCCGAATTGATGGTCGGCATATGAGGGGCATCGAATTTACGTTCGACCTTTGGCGCCAAATCGATGTTTGACTTAGGCGCCGATTTGATGTTTGACTGTGGGGGCGTCGAATTGATGTACGACATAGGGGGAAGTCGAATTTATATTCAACATAGGTGGTGTGGCGAATTTATGTTCGAACTTGTGGGCGCCAAATTGCTGTTCTACCTAAGGGGGAGCCAAATCCATCTTTGACCTAGGAGGCCCGAGTTCATGGTCGGCATATGAGGAAGGGCATCGAATTTACGTTCGACCTTTGGCGTAAAAACGATGTTAGACATAGAGTGCCGAACTGATGTTCGAACTGGGGGAGCGTAGAATTGATGCTCGACATAAGAGGGCACCGGATAGATGTTCGACATCGGGGAGCCAAATTGATGTTCGACATAGGGGGATGCCGAATTTATATTCAACATAGGTGGGGTGCCAAATCCATGTTCGACCTGGAGGGGGCCGAAATGATGGTCGGTATAGGGGCGCCAAATCCATGTTCAAACAAGGGGGCACTGAATTGAGGTTCGAAATAGCAAGGGGGGCAAACATATGTTCGACATATGGAGCATAAAATTTATGTTTGTTCTAGGGGGGATGTCGAATTTATATTCAACACAGGGGGAGCGCCGAATCGATGTTCTACTTACGGTACCGAATTAATGCTCGATATACGGGGGGCTGAATTAATGTTCGACTTAGGGGGCCGGATTTATGGTCGACAGAGGGGGCCGAATTTATGGTCGATAGAGGGGGGCCGAATTTATGTTCGACCTAAGGGGCGCCGAAATCTATGTTCAACCTTGGGGGCACCGAATCGAGGTTCCACATAAGAGGGGGCCGCACTTATGTTCGACCTAGGGGTCGCCGAATTGATGTTCGACCTAGGCCACTGAATTGATGTTTGACCTAGGGGGCGCCTGGTTGATGCTCAACATAGGACGATGCAGAATTTATATTCGACATAGATTGGGCCGAATTTATGTTTGACAAATGAGGCGTTGAATTGAGGTTCGACATAGGGGGGACGCAAAATTTACGTTCGAACTTTTGGGCGCCGATTTGATGTTTGACGGGGGGCAAACTGATGTTCAACCTGGGGGAGGGGGTACCGAAGTGATGCTCAACATAGGGGGCACCGAATTAATGCTCGATATAGGGGGCAGAATTTATTTTCAACGAAGGGGGTGCCGATTCGATGTGTAACCTAGGGTCCGCCGAATCGATGTTTTTACCTAGGGGTCGCCAAAATCAATGTTTATTTATTTATTTTTTTATTTATTTCAAATCTTTATCCAGAGTAGCCTGTTCAGCTTTATACAAACAAATATGTAAAATTACACAATATATACAATTAAAACGTTCATTAAAAATCGCTGGTCTTCCACAGGGCTCTGCATTAATACCAAAAAACATATAATTCATAACATAAAGAAAACATAAGTAAAGTTGACATATACACACATCAAAGTAAGATTCAGAATGAGAAAGTAAAAGGACATGGTAAGATAGGAAGAAAGAAATAGAGAGAGAGAGAAAGGGGCAGATGCAAACAGAGAGAGAGAGAGAGGCAGAGAGGTGAAGAGAGAGGGAAGAAAAATGTGAGAGAGGGAGAGAGAGAGTTGAGGAGCAAAGAAAATTATGTAATATTTGACTAGTCAAGCATATTCTTATGAATAGCATAAGATAAGCATAGGATAAAAACCAAATTGAGGAAATGATCATGCATTTCTGATAAAACATAATACATGTAGCATGGGCTGTAAGTATGAGAAGTGATGTCATATTCTGATATGTGATTGCATGATATCATTTTAGGAGTAATTTAAAGGAAGCTGGCCGCTTTTCTAGTCGCGTAGCGTCCGGAAGGTTGTTCCACTTTGTGGCACCTGAATAAAGGAAAGAATTTTGATAGAAAGAGGTGGAACATTTTGGGAGTCTCAAAATCAGTTTATTTGATCGTCTAGAGTTCCTCATTAGTACGGTGTCTAGAAGTACAATTCTACGTGAAAGTATAGGTGGGGCAAGTTCATGAATTATTCTAAACATTGTGCAGCAGGCAGATTTCCAAAAGAGTTTGTCCAAATTTGGCCAAGATAATTTATTAAATACTTCATTGGACGGGGTTTCCCAAGTTAAGTGTGAAATTAAGTATGCTGCACTTTTATGTAGGCGATTAAGGATATCGTAATTGACATCACTTCTCCCTGTACACACATTACAACAATAGAGAATATGGGGCATTATATACCCCCAGTAAATCTGTGACAATTGTTCAGCGGAGAAGGTCGATCTCAGTCTCCTCAAAATACCCAACTTATGCTTAACATCTTTTGCAACTTTGTTTGTATGACTTCTAAAGTCTAGATATGAGTCAATAATGACCCCAAGACATTTATATTCATTTACACATGCTATGGATTTTCCGTCTATAATAATATCTAAGTTTTTATCTTGTAATGTGCAAACTCTTTGACGTGAACCAAGTAGCATTGTCTTAGTCTTATCGACATTGAGAATAAGCTTGTTTCGGATTAACCATTCATGTGTTTGCTTCATTACTTCATTAAGCTGTGTTTCAATGTCATGTTTAGATGTACCTTATACAGAAATGGTCGTATCATCGGCATACATGAACACAGATCCATTTGGAATACTCTTTGGTAGGTCATTTATAAATAAAACAAACATTAGTGGGCCAAGTACCGACCCTTGGGGAAGACCTATATTAACATCTTTAATTGTCGACTTGTTATTTTCTACAGAAACATACTGTTTGCGATGAGCAAGATACGAGTGAAACCATTTAAGACTACTTGCACTACAACCATACATTGCTAATTTATCTAAAAGGAGTTCATGGTTCACAGTGTCGAATGCTCGACGTAAATCGAGGAAGATAAGTCCATTCATTTTCCTATTGTCGACGTTACGAGACCATTCATCTATCATACAAAGAAGAGCCGTTTCACACGAGTGGTTTGGTCTGAAACCAAACTGGCTCGAGCATAATAGCGATCTTCTGCTTAGATAGGACATGAGTTCTGAATGGACAGCCTTTTCTATTACTTTTGATATAACAGGCAATATTGTTATTGGCCTATAGTTACTTGGGTTACTTTTATCGCCCGATTTGAAGATTGGTTGAACACGGCCAATTTTCCAAGCGTCAGGGAAGGTACACGATTCAATTGATAAATTCAAAATGTATACAAGTGACTGTATTAAAATTGGTAGTTTACATACATATTTCAAGAGTCTTACAGATAAATTATCATGCCCTGTGCTCTTTTTTACTCCTAATTTGTTTATTTCCGAAATAACAAATTCAGAAGAAATTGATGGCATCTCAAAAACATCGTTATCATGTACTAGTGCTTTATTAGTTGCATCCACGTCATGCCTATGAGGTGCCAAATTATCACTATTAAACAGAATGCGATCGTAGTCAGATTCAGATACTTTTGCTATTTTTTCGACAGATTCAACAAAGTAATCGTTCAAGTATCTGGCGACTTCATGTGCATCAGATATAATACTTTGATTTACTTCAAGGCATATTTTATCATTCTTATTATTTTTACAATGCTTTTTTAATGCTTTTAAGAACTGTCCAGATTGCGCCAGAGTTTCCAGCGTTATTGTTTATCTGTAACTGTATAAACTCACTTTTTGCTTCCTTGATTTTATGAGTAATAACATTTCGCAGACGCCTGTATGCAGTCCATATCACTTGACTGTTCAAAGTTGTGGCTTTCTTGTGCAAGAGGTCACGAGTATTCATTAAAGAAATTAAGTCTCCTGTGATCCATGGACATGGATTATTACGAATGCGTTTTCTCTTGAACGGGGCATGATCGTTTACTGCATTCATAAACATATTATACCATAATTCCCATGCATAATTCACATGACCTAGAGGGTGCCGAATCTATGTTCTACCTACATGACCTAGGGGGCACGAAGTTTGTGTTCGACCTATGGGGCCGAATTGATGGTCGTCATAGGGGGGCGGGGCGGGCCGAGTTTATGTTCGACCAAGGAGGTGCCGTATCTATGTTCTACCTAGGGGGCACGAAGTTTATGTTCGACCTATGGGGCCGAATCGATGGTCGTCATAGGGGGGCAGGGCGGGCTGAATTTATGTTCGACCAAGGGGATGCCGAATCTATATTCAACCTAGGGGGTCACCGAATTGAAGTTCGACATAGCAGGGGGAACTTATGTTCAACCTAAGGGGCCGAATTTATGTTTAAATATATCGAATTAAGGTTCGACATAACATGGGGAGGCCAAACTTTATATGTTCGACCTAGGGGTGCAGAATTGATGTTCGACCTAGGGGGGCATCGAATATACGTTCGACATTTGGCGCCAAATCGGTGTTCAACATAGGGGCGCCAAATTGATGTTCTACTTAAGGGCGCTGAATTGATATAGGGCGCCGAATCGATGTTCGACCTAGGGCACCGAATTGATGTTTGACCTAGGGAGTGCCGAAGATTTTATGCTCCACAAGGGGGATACCGAAATTATATTCGACATAGGGGGCGCCGAATTTATGTTCGACCTAAGGGGCGCCAAATAGATGTTTGACATAGGGGGACGCCAAATTTATGTTCGAACTTGGGGGCACCGAATTACATTTTGACCTAAAGGGGCGCCGAACTGAAGTTCAACCTTGGGGACGCCGAATTGATTCTCCACATACGGGGCACCAAATTGATGCTCGACATAGGGGGCACTAAATTTATGATGGTCCTAGGGGGCGCAAAAATTTATGTTGGACCTAGAGGGGATGCTGAATTAATATTCAACATAGGGGGAGTGCTTACTTGATGTTTGATCTAGGGGCATCGAATCGGTGTTCGACTTAGGCGCCGATTTGATGTTTGACCGTGGGGGCGTCGAATTGATTTATTTATTTATTTATTTCAAATATTTAAAAGAAGGGTAGCTCAATCAGCAACAAGCTGGTTTTCGTTGAGGCCCTTCGTGAACAAACACAAATATAAAACATGGTAACATATTCAAATATAAACAAAGAATAGATCATAAATACTAATATTGAAAAAAAATGAAATGAAATAAGCATAATTAACTATTGAAAATAACAGAAAAAATAAAATATAATACTGTACAGATGTTACCTAAAACTAAACGAAAACTAAACGAAAACAGTATATACACATTGATGTTCGACATAGGGGGATGCCGAATTGATGTTTTACCTAGGGGGTGCCAAATTTATGTTCGAACTAAAGGGCGCCGAATTGCTGTTCTACCTAAGGGGGAGCCAAATCCATCTTCGACCTAGGAGGGCCGAATTGATGGTCGGCATATGAGGAGGGACATCGAATTTACGTTCGACCTTTGGCGCCAAATCAATGTTAGACATAGAGTGCCGAACTGATGTTCGAACTGGGGGAGCGTCGAATTGATGCTCGACATAAGAGGGCACCGGATTGATTCTCGACATCGGGAAGCCAAATTTATGTTCGGCCTAGGGGGTGCAAAATTTATGTTCGACCTAAAGGGGATGCTGAATTAATATTCAACATAGGGGGAGTGCTTACTTGATGTTTGATCTAGGGGACGTCGAATCGGTGTTCGACTTAGGCGCCGATTTTATGTTTGACCGTGGGGGCGTCGAATTGATGTTCGACATAGGGGGATGCCGAATTTATATTCAACATAGGTGGGGTGGCGAATTTATGTTCGAACTAGGATGCGCCGAATTGCTCTTCTACCTTAGGGGGAGCCAAATCCATCTTCGACCTAGGAGGGCCGAATTGATGGTCGGCATATGAGGGGCATCGAATTTACGTTCGACCTTTGGCGACAAATCGATGTTAGACATAGAGTGCCGAGCTGATGTTCGAACTGGGGGAGCGTCGAATTGATGCTCGACATAAGAGGGCACCGGATTGATGCTCGACATCGGGAAGCCAAATTTATGTTCGGCCTAAAGGGGATGTTGAATTTATATTCAACATTGGGGGAGTGCTTATTTGATGTTTGATCTAGGGGGCGTCGAATCGGTGTTCGCCTTAGGCGCCGATTTGATGTTTGACCTTGGGGGCGTCGAATTGATGTTCGACATAGGGGATGCCGAATTTATATTCAACATAGGTGGGGTGCCGAATTTATGTTCGAACTAGGGGGCGCCGAATTGATGTTCTATCTAGGGGGTGCCAAATCCATATTCGACCTGGAGAGGGCCGAAATGATGGTCGGCATAAGGGCGCCAAATTTATGTTCAACCAAGGGGGGCACCGAATTGAGGTTCGAAATAGCAAGGGGGGCCAAATATATGTTCGCCTTATGGAGCGCAAAATCTATGTTTGACCTAGGGGGATGTCGAATTTATATTCAACACAGGGGGAGCGCCGAATCGATGTTCTACTTACGGTACCGAATTAATGCTCGATATACGGGGGGCTGAATCGATGTTCGACCTAGGGCGCCAAATTGATGTTCGACAAGGGAGGTGCAAAATTGATGTTCAATCTAGGGGGCGCCGAATTGATGTTTACCTAGGGGGTGCACAAATTTATGTTCGACCTAGGGGGCTGGATTGATGGGCGACATAGGGGGCCAAATTTATGTTCGACCTAAGGGGCGCCGAAATCTATGTTCAACCTTGGGGGCACCGAATTGAGGTTCCACATTAGAGGGAGGGCCGGACTTATGTTCGACCTAGGGGTCGCCGAATTGATGTTTGAGCTAGGGGGCGCCGGGTTGATGCTCAACACAGGGGGGATGCCGAATTTATATTCGACATAGATTGGGCCGAATTCATGTTTGACAAATGAGGCGCTGAATTGATGTTCGACATATGGGGGAATGCAAAATTTACGTTCGAACTCTTGTGCGCCGATTTGATGTTTGACGGGGGGCAAACTGATATTCAACCTGAGGGAGGGGTCACCGAAGTGATGCTCAACATAGGGGGCACCGAAGTAATGCTCGATATAGGGGCCGAATTTATTTTCAACGAAAGGGGAGCCATAATTATGCTGGACCTTGGGGGCACTTAATTAATGTTCGAAATAGGTGGCCGATGAATCTTTGTTCGCCCTAGGGCCGCCGATTCGATGTGTTACCTAGGGGCCACCAAATCGATGTTCGACCTAGAGGGTGCCGAATCTATGTTCAACCTTGGGGGCACCGAATTGAGGTTCGACATAGCAGGGGGGGGGGGCAAACTTATGTTCAACCTAGAAGGCAGAATTTTTGTTCAACCTAGGGGTGCAGAATTGATGTTCGACCAAGGGGGCGTCGAATTTACGTTCGAACTTTCGGGCCAAATCGATTTTCTACACAGGGGCGAGAAATTGACGTTCTACTCATTCGACATAGGGAGGTGTCGAATTGATGCTCGACATAGGGGGTATACCAAATTTATATTTGACATAGGGAGGCGCCAAATTTATGGTGGACCTAGGGGGCGCCCAAGTTATGTTGGACCTAGGGGGCAATAAATTGATGTTGGACATAGGGGCGCCAAATTGGTGTTCAAATTAGGGGCGCTGAATTGATGAAGGGTACCGAATCGATGTTCGGTTTGGGGCACCGAAATGATGTTTTATCTAGGGGTGCCGAATTGATGCTCGACATCAGGGGGATACCAAATTTATATTCGACATAGGGAGGCACCAACTTTATGTTGGACCCAGGGGGGCCAAAGTTATTTTGGACATAGAGGGCAATAAATTGATGTTCGACATAGGTGGGTGCCGAAATGATATTCGACCTAGGACGCAGAATTTATGTTAGACCTAGGGGAGGAAGCCAAATTTATGTTGATATTCATCCGTCGAAAATATCCCGCAGTAAACGAGTTGCCTGTAAAACTGTCCCATTATAAAACTATGGGGCGCCGAATTGATGTTTGACCTGGGGGCGCTGAATTGATGTTCGACCTGGGTGACCGAATTGATGCTCGACAAAGGGGAGGCACCGAATTTATGCTCGAAATAAGGGGGCCGAATTTATGTTCGACTAAGGGGGTGCCAAATTGTGTTGAATCTCGGGGGCACTGAATTGATGTTCGACATAGAGGAAGGCGCTGAATCTATGTTCGACCCAGGGGCGCCGAATTTATGTTTTACCTAGGGGGCGCAGAATCGATGTTTGACCTAGGGGGCCGAATTGATGTTTGACAATTAAGAGGGTGCCGAATTTATGTTCGAATTAGGGGGTGCCAAATTTATGTTCGACTGAGGGAGCGCTGAATTGATGTTTGACAAGGGGTGCCGAATTGATGTTCGACATAGGGGGCGCCGAATTGACGTTCTACTTAGGGGGTGCCAAATCTATGTTCAACCTAGGTGGGCCGAATTGATGGTCGACATAGGGGGCGCCGAATTTTTGTTCGACCTAGGGGGCGCAAAATCTATGTTCAACCTAGGGGGCACCGAATTAAGGTTTGACACAGCAAGGGTGGGACCGACTTTATGTTCGACCTAGGGGTGCAGAAATGATGTTCGACCTAGGGGGGCTTCGAATTTATGTTCAACCTTTGGCGCCAAATCGATGTTCAACATAGGGGCGCCAAATTTATGTTTTACTTAGGGGCTCTCGACATATGACTGATACCGAATTTATATTCGACATAGGGGGTGCCGAATTTATGTTCGACCTAAGGGGCGCTGAATAGATGTTCGGCATAGGGGGTGCCGAATTTATGTTCGACCTATGGGGCGCCGAATCGATATTCGACCTGGGGACGCCGAATAGATGCTCGACATAGGGGGATCGAATTGAATTTATGTTCAACATAGGGGGCGCAAATTTATGTTGAACCTAGGGGGCACTGAATTTATGTTCGACATAGGCGGGCGCCGAATCGACCTTTAGCGCCGATTTTATGTTTGACATGGGGGTGCCGAATTGATGTTCGACTTAGGGGGCGCCAAATTGATGTTCTACTTAGGGGGCGCCAAATTTATGTTGGACTTAGGAGGGGCAAATTGAGGTCCGACATAGGGGGCGCCAAATCTATGTTCAACCCAGGGGCGCAGAATTGATGTTCTACTTAGGGGCGCTATATTGATGTAGGGCGCCGAATTGATGTTGGACCTAGGGGGCGCTGACTTTAGGTGCGACATTTGGGGCGCCAAATTGGTGTCCAACTTAGGGGGACACCGAATCGATTTTTGACCTAGGGGGCGCTGAATTGATGTTCAGCAGAGGGTCCGGCACTGAATTTATCTTTGACCTGGGGGCGTCGAATTGATGTTCGACATACATGCCCTGTCCAAAAGATTTAAATGCGGTTGAAAACATCCCGTTTTATGATAATATATAGGAATTCTATTCAGGGTTACAAAAATGTGCTGAATATGAAGCTCAGCTCGCGCTACAAATATTTAATTAGTGAGTTACGTATCCTCTCCATGGAACCCACGTACATAAGTCCTTATTTGTTTTCATGTCAGTATACATAGGCGGATCCAGGGGGCAGAGCGGCCGCCCCCATCCCCCTAATGCCGTTGGGGGGAAAAGAGAAGAGGGAGAACAAAAAACAATCAGACAAGGAATTATACAGTCAGTATATCATTTCACGTTTTATTTCAATCGTTTCATCAGATACCCATTGTCTTCATGGTTACAAAAAGTACTTCGAATGTCAACTTTTCTAGTCGGAAAATTTTCAGTTCAAACTTCGCGCTCGCATCAGTTGTTTAATTAGATACCTATCATTTCCGGTCAGAAAACTGTAAACTATAGCCGCATATTTTTTTAAAGAAATCTGAACAGGGGTGAGCGAAGGAAACGGGGTCATCATAAGGGAATATGTATTTTGATAATGACAACGAAAATTTTCATGCACAAATTTCTTGCAAATTGATGTAGGTATTCACACGCTTTAGGGGGAAGATAATTAACCCACTCCCCCACTACCAATGCTGGATGCAGCCATGGAGGTGACCCCCACATCTGGGTAAAGCCCGTCTTACACTATGCCATTCGTTGCTACGAGATTTTACAAGAATTCGCATTTTGCATTAAATATGAAAATTCCAAGAAGTAAAATTATTTTATTTCAAGTTTGGCATAAAGTAAAAAATAATAATAATAAAACCCTATTTTTACTTTACGGTAAGCCCTGTGGTCGGAGTAAAGTCAAAATCGGCTGTAAGTCGCAGCCGATGATGACGTTATTACGATTTGGATTTAAATTTGTTTTTATTCATTCAGGGAGGTTCGAACTGGACTGAATTTCGATTGCAGTAGTCTTGCCATTATTCTGAACTCGGATCGGTAAGATTTTATTGGTTGGAATGTTCATATCAAATGTTATTACAATTTCTTAGAAATTCAGATCGAAGCGAATCGCAGACTGTGAGCCGGGCTGAACATATTCATAAAATAAGATACACATAGCTTGATCTTTATAATAAAAAAACGTGCTGAGAATGTTCAATTGTTAGGTGGTAATATCAAACATTTAAGCTTGCTCTTCACGCTCACATTGTTAGATACCCAATATAGGTATGATTGAAAAAGTGCTTAGAATATCCAGTTTTAATGTCGCAAAATGAAGAAAAAATCAGCTCGTGCTCTGCGCTAGCATCATTTTTTTAAACTAATATACCCATCCTGTTCAAGGTTACATTGTATCAAATATCCTAGGGTGTTTTTTTTTCTCGCGCTTCACGCTCTAAAACTGTGTTCTTTATTAACGCGTGCTTAAACTGTTAAGAAGGAATCACATTTTTTTCAACTCACGCTTCGCGCTCACATCAATTGTTTAGTTAAGATACATATCTTACGGTAAGCCCTGTGGTCGGAAATTCACATTTTTGCTATCATTGGAGTGCATCATTAGGATCCATGTGATATATAGTACACTGATAATTACTATTCGTTGATCTTTTAGTGTGTTTCTTCAGTATTGTGACGTTTTTTTCAAGAAACATCTTTCGTTCGTTTGAACTCATACTAGTAATGTTGAGTATAAATGGCGCCGGGGACTATATACAGCAACAAGCATAAAGGAGTACCAGGAACATCATCATTCGCCTACAAACTCCCAAAGAACATAACTGTTGTATAAAAGTATAAACTTTTGTCTCCAAATGTCATATGATTCGATTTTGTTTACCATATCTGATGAAGTAGAGGAATCTACTATTCTGACCCATTTGACTAAGGTATACCCAAACTTGAATATTGAAATTGGACGCCATTTCGTATCGTCATTCTACAACGAAGTAAAGAAGGTCAAGGGTCATGACTCCCCTCATTGTCTACCTTCTCCGAACAAAGAAGCTCACCCAAATGACGACATCGAAGCGGAGATTTCTTCAAAAGATGATGTGCCTGAACGAAATACAACAAAGGAATCTGTAGAACTCATACCCAATCACGTATCTTCGCAAAGCGGATTAGAGGAGCAACTACTTGACTATCGCAAATCCCAATCTTCTCGTTTCCATAACTACAAAAGGACACATGCCGATAGCCTCTTGATTGGTGACTCCATGCTTCGTCGTATACAACCAACAAAATTGTCCCGATCTCAACGAATTATTTGCAAAACTCTTCCAGGAGCTCGTGTTGATGACATTAGCGATGATGCGGTGAGATTGGCCAATTCTAGTAATGTGAGTGAAGTTATATTCCACATTGGCACCAATAATCTTTATCAGAATGATGCTTCAGAAATCGCAACTAAAATCGAAAGTGCAGCTATACATGTACTCGAATGTTGTCAAACGGTTACTCGAATAACGATTAACAGTATAATCCAGAGACGTCAAAGTGTCCTCCAAACTACCGCCAATAAGGTCAATGACCTCTTGGAAATAATTTCGAAGAAGCATGACTGGAAGTTCATTGACAACAGAAATGTTGATCCGAGCTTGCACATCGGTCATGATGGAGTGCATCTTAATGACCTTGGGGTCCGCATCCTTGCAATGAACTTCATCTCCCATCTGAAAGGAATCACCCACCGAGATGATCCAAGTCCGGAACCGCTTCAGGATCTCCATCATGTTCAACGCCATGTTCAACGTCAACGCTCGCAACAGAATGTGAAATATGATGACACAATTACGTATCACGAGGATTTCCCCCTACCAGATGGAAGAATTGGATATCATCATCGGTATGACAACCCTTATTACGGTCCACGTTGGGCTGCCTCATTGGGCCACTCCGAAAGTGATGATGATATTTCCCATCCATATGTTCATGAAACTCCGAGTACCAACCGTGTACCTTAACACAACTATCAGCCATTATCGAATGAGATACAGATAGACAGTTCTCATCACCCAGATTATACTTACCTTACACCTCATGAGTACACCGGATGCTACAACTGCGGAGAAAAGAATCATACACAAAAAGTATGTCGATACCCAAGCAGACTGCAATGTTTCAAGTGCCTCAACTACGGCCACAAATCAAAATTCTGTTCTTATGTGACAAATTATTGAGTTGCCGGCAAGGAAGACCTAGCCGTTAATAATAACAACATAGGTCAACAAACTTTAAGTGCAAGTTCAAACGATTGTATTGAAAACTGTAATTGTACATGCTGTTTATTTCGTTTACCATTCCATGACACTAATTTTTATGTGAACGATAATTTTGAAAGTGACAAAATATTAACTAAAGATAGTTGCATTCAATTATCTGATGGCAAAATCCCACGATTTAAAAAGGGATTGGTTTTTGCGTCACTAAATATTCGTGGCCTAATCAACAAAATAGACAACCTCAGGTATTTACTTTCAGATGCCATAAATGATATTGATTTTCTATGTATAAATGAGTGATCAAACTATATGTAATGATGAAATATCTCTAGAAGGGTTTGATGTTGAACGAAATGACCGAACCCGCTCTGGTGGTGGCATTGTAGTTTACATATCAAATCGTCATAGATACACCAGACGTATTGAATTTGAAGATAGCAATTTAGAAATAATTTGTCTGCAGGTACATTTACAGTTCCAAAAAGACGTGTATGTAATTGGCTTATACAGGCCGCCATCTACGGGAGTCGAATTCTTTGACAAACTCTCTGACGTATTAGAAAGATTGCATTGTTCCCCAGTGAACAACAATCGAGAAGTGTTTATTCTTGGTGACACAAACTGTGATTACTCAATTAATGCTAGAAACAGCTTAAGAAATAAAATTAAAAGGGTCATGGATCCATACAATCTAAAACAGATAATAAACTCACCGACCCGGGTTACAAATACGTCTAGCACAATAATTGATCAGATATTTACTACAAACTATGTTAATATATTATGTAAAGGTACAATCATCACCTCTATAAGTGATCACTTTATGGTATTTGCTATAAGACGCAAGCATACCAAGGTCAGAAAAGCTGGGAGAACATTAAAAATACGGTCTTTCAAAATGTTACTCCAAACAATTTTAATGAAGAATTTCTTAATGTAAACTTTGATGATTGTTTAGATCCAACGAATGTGAATCGTAGTTGGAATGCCTGGAAAGAATTATACCAAAACATCATAGATAAAATTGCACCTATCAAGTTGATAAGAGTACGTAATGAAAGCCTGCCATGGATAACATCTGACATCAGAAGAATTATGACAAAAAGGGATCTCCTTCATGTCAAAGCAATTAAAACCAAAACGGAGAGTACTTGGACTGAATTAAAAAAAGTAAGAAACGAAGTTAATACATTGATAAGAAATGAAAAGCGTTCGTACATTATGAATGAAATCAAATTGAACAGAAATAATCCCAAAAATATGTGGAAATGTCTCAGAAACCTAATTCCAAAAAGTCAACAGAAATTACCAAACCAGTTTAATATAGATGGTTGAAGACGAAATGGAAATTGCTTGTGCTTTTAATAATTATTTTATCAATACAAATACAACTAGTAATGATATACACTGTAATAACCAGAATGATAACATAGCATGTAATTCAATACCACCAGAAGATACGTTTAACTTCTCACCCGTAAATGAAGATATGGTAAAGAAGGTTTTCAATTTGTTAAAAGAATCTAAAGCGTGCGGTTTGGATGGCATCGGAGCGAAACCGTTAAAGATTTCAATTCAAACTGTTCTACCCTACATTACAAATTTCATCAATCAATCCTTTTTGGAGAGCCCCTACCCTGATGAATGGAAATGCGCAAAAGTCTTACCCATTTATAAAAAAAGTGACACTTCAAATTTAAGTAACTATCGCCCAATTTCAATTCTCCCCACGATAAGCAAAATAATTGAAAGACTTGCCCATCAACAATTCTACGATTATCTTACCAAAAAGTCAATCTTGAGTAAAGTACAATTCGGTTTCCGACCGGGTCACTCAACCGCAGCCGCTTTAGCTTCAATGACGGATCACTGGTCTAAAGCAATTTGACTCTGTTAACACGAGTGTACTGCTAAATAAGCTCCAGCGTATTGGCTGTTCCGATAAAACGCTTAGATGGTTTAACTCGTATCTCAACATGAGATTGCAATGTGTTCAATATAACAAATGTATTTCTGAGAAAGAAAGTGTGTCTATCGGAGTACCTCAAGGATCCATATTAGGTCCGCTACTCTTTCTAGTACTTATTAACGACCTGCCGAATGTAATAAAGAATGGTCAAGTTACAATGTATGCCGACGACACAACATTATTTTTATCAGGATCCGATATAGATAGTATGAAATTGGCTTCACAAGAAGATGTAAATGCTTTAAACCAATGGTTAAAATTAAATAAGTTAATTCTCAATGTTGAAAAGACAAATATGATGATTCTGGGATCAAGACAAAGAATGAACAAATATAATAATTCAGATTCAGATATTTCTATCACGTTTGAGGGTAAAGTAATAAATAAGGTTCACTCCACTAAGTGTTTAGGTGTCATAATAGACGATAAACTTCTTTGGCATGATCATGTAGAACACGTTAGTAAAAAAGTATGTGCTGCTCTCGCCATACTGAAAAGGGCTAATCCATTCATTGATGTTACCACTGCAAAACTAATCTATAACTGTTTAATCCAAAGTCAAATTGACTATTGTTGTGAGGTATGGGGTTTAAGATTTATCACACAAACAAATCAAATAATAAAACTTCAGAAACGTGCTGCCAGAATAATACTCAAAGCAAACGTCCTCACCCCGTCTGATCAGTTATTTAAAAAACTTGAATGGTTCTCCTTTCCCCAAAGAGTAATGTATTTTCGATGTATATTTATATTTAAGAGCTTAAATAACTTATCTTCCGACTTTTTTAATGAAAATTTTAAATTAGTATCCGAAAAACATAACGTAAATACACGATCCGCCTCCAATCTACAGCTCGATGTCCCAAAATGCAATACTGAATACTATAAATGCTCATTCATTATTTCCTCAATATCAATGTTCAATTCCTTACCCCTTCATTTAAAAACCCTATCCACCCTCTCTAGTTTTAAAAAAGAACTCAAATCATATATAATGTCCAGCAAATGTTAAAATGTCAATGATTCCTGTGCCACAAATATTTTAATAACTCAATTTTGCATGCCTTTCTGTGTTCTAATATGTATGATTTATATAATGTTTTTACCTTGTTTTACCTTGTATGTTTTACCACTTGTATATACATGTCTTGTTTTTATGCTTTTAGGGCCCCTTTTGATACCAGCTTTTGCTGAAAGGGCACCCTATTGAAATATTGTTTAATAAATAATAAATAAATAAATTGTAATGATTAACAAAATTACTTAGAAAATGTCAGTTTTCCCGTAGGAGTATCAAAATTTTGTGATCGCATAATATACTGTTTGATTACATACCCATTTTGTTCATGATTGCATAAAGTGCTTAGAATATCATGTTTTCATAATGGAAAATAAAAAAATTCCGCTCTCGCTTCGCGCTCTATTATTATCATTATTATTATTATTCT
Source organism: Lytechinus pictus (assembly GCF_037042905.1). Classification (NCBI taxonomy): domain Eukaryota; kingdom Metazoa; phylum Echinodermata; class Echinoidea; order Temnopleuroida; family Toxopneustidae; genus Lytechinus; species Lytechinus pictus. The sequence continues at coordinate 7,640,686 of NC_087261.1, forward strand.
CAATAGTATTTGCTTTGTCGTCACATGTGGCTGAGAGGCGAAAAGCGAACTGAATCACTGTGACCCGCAGGTCTCTCCTCCCGATATATCTGATTGGGAAGTGCAGGTGGACCACTACACCGTTGTTTCCCCCTACTACGAATAGTGCAGTGGGTTCTTAACGTGCAAATAGCCTCCATTTAGCCTCCTATCCGAGAGACGGAGTGTTTTCCACTGTAACATAGCCTGCATCTATGGAACAGGGAAGAGACGTTTACACACAACGCACTGGCTTCAGTCATTCACCCGGGGTCGACTCATACCTACGATCTTTGGCTCGACAAGCAGACGCTTTACCAACTTAGCCAACTTCGCTCTCCATACCATGTTCTTATCAAAAAGTGTTCAGTTTTTAGGTATGAATATAAAAAAAATCAGCTCGCGCATCGCGCTTGTATTAACCTATTGATAAGATATCCCATCCTATTTATAATTGCAAAATGTGGTTAACCTGTCCAATTTTCAATCAGAATCTAAAAAATGTTAAGCTTGCGCTTTGCGCTTGCATTATTCGATTGGTGAGATAATTATATTCTATTCATGAGTCACTGCAAACAGTCATTAATTAGTCCCTTTTTATGTCGGTATATTAATGAATTCAGCTCGCGCTTCGCGCTCGTATGGTTAGTTATGCTGCAATCACATTTCCCCCAACGGCGGCCGTGCGGTGAGTTTAAAACATCCGTTTTATTCATTTTTATTCAAACCCCTTATGCTTATAGCTGATACAAAAAAGGTTTAAATCGGTTGTTTTCGACTTGCCGAACGACCACCGTAGGGGAAATGTGACTGAGCCAATAGATACACATTGCTTACGATGAAAAAAAGGTGCTTAGAATGTCCAGGTTTCAGTTCGGAAAATCAAAATTTGAGTTCGCGCTTCGCTCTTGAATCAATATACAGTACCATCCTATCAGAATATCCATTTTATGTCGAGATATTAACAATTTCGCGCTCGTGTTATTTGATTGGTTAGACACATGTTCTTTTCGTAAGTCTCTGCAAACGGGTGCTTTTGCAGGTCAGTATAGGCAAACGTGAAAAATATCATGTTTAATAAGATACGTATCTTGTTCATGGTTACAAAAATAACTTCTCAGAATACTATCTTTTTAGGTTTAAATACATGAAATATTAAGAAAATTCGCTCTTGCTTCGCATTAGCAAAATATATTTAGCCCCCCCCCCCCCCTCCCTGGAAAAGGCCTATAGCGACGCCCATGCTTGCATTATTTGTTTAGGCCTTGTGAGATGCCTCATCATGTTTTTTTTAGAATAAAACTAAGATTTCCTCAAACTTCGGTCTGTAGGACTATCCTCAAAACAAATTTACAAAAATGGTGCCCCTACAAAATTTCGAGCCCCCCCCCCCTCCCCCTGCTGAATAAACCCTAGCTACGCCACTGATGAGAATATTGGGTCAATTGCGTCCGAGACTGCATCATTTTCAAGAGGATATCAATAATATTCCTGTAGGATATTTTTAAATGATTAGTAAAGAAATCACAGCTCCGGCCCGCTCAAATAATTCTAGTAGGGCCTATATACTCTGATGAGAAATTATACGAAATTGCAATTCCAAAGTGCTTGATATTCTATGCTTTCTGGTCGTTAAGTAAATTAAACAGAAAATCGATCGCGCTTCGCGCTCGCAATTATTTTTTTTTATTAGTGGTATTCCATTAAATTCCTGCATTTTTTCATGAACACATTTAAAAAGGTGGTCTCTAATTGTCTTTTTTTATGTGATCATGAAATAAGATAATTTAACATGCACTTTAGGCACCTATATATGTTCATTGTGAGGAGGGGCGCCATTTTAGAAATGTACACACGGGGAGCCAAAAACAGGTCGGGCCCTCCGAGGTGGAAATATTGAACCGTGCCAGCCATTCTATTTTATACCTTTTTGAGACATTGATGCTATATATACTTTTTTTGTAAATAAAATTATCTACGTATTAAAAAAAGGGGGGAAAAGTTGTTTCATTTCACGATGAAGCGTCGCGCATATCAAACTTCACGATGTCGCTTTTCGGTTCAATGGGTATGCTCATTGACCTCAAACAACATTATGGTATGCCTAACTGCTCTGAAGGGTCATGTCTTTATCCTTGCTCTCGCTATCTCTTTCTCCTTCTCCCCTCCACTCATCTCTCTATCGATCACGTCATCATCAAAGCAGGTGTATTGATCTACCTGATTGTCATTGATGGATCTCTTCTTCCGCCCTTGTCATGCTTCTTATTGTTCCTTCGTTTGCATGATCCTTCCCTCATTCCCCGGGCTGATTGCGGCTAGATCATCTGAGTCGCTGAATTTGCTTCCTTGTCTTGCTTCACAAAATAATCTTGCATCTGCAATCTATGGTCCTGGGAAGCGGGGGTGTTCGAACTCATTCTGCAAAAATTCAAGATTTTCTAAAATAATTAGGGGTGATGGCCTGTTGTGTCCACGCCCTTAGAATTTTGGGGATATGCCACTGCCCCTCCGTCTCCCTGGATTGACAACCATGTCTGAATTAGCAAGGAACATTAAAATATTCTGAATAATCTACCGGGATAATCTATCACAATCATAACATATTATGTCACGTATGAAGTCCATGTTCGTTGTTGTCAAAACTAGTCTAGCGCCATCTCGTGCCCGACTACTGGCACTGCCAATTTTGCACGGAAATATATAGAATTTCCGTCCGTGCATTTTTTTTTTTAATTGATTTTTCTGATCCGCGGTTACGGATCAATAATGGTGTTTCACTTTGAACTGGTCACTATTCTCTCCGGAGATTAGTAAACCACAGGGGCCGCGGAACCGGGGGGAGGGGCTTGGTGGGCTTCGATCACCCCCCCCCCCCTTTAAAAACCGTTCCAAGGCCCCTCAACCAAGATGAGAACAGACAAACCGCCCCTTCAGCATGCATGTTCTGTTTATCAGTTTCTTTGAATGAGTGGCAATTATTTTCTATTTAAATTTAACGAATATTATGGTTGCATTAGTCAAAGGATAAGTCCACCCCCAAAAAAGTTGATTTGAACAAAAAGAGAAAAATATAATTTCATCAAAATTAGATGTAAAGTAAGAACGTTTTGATATTTTTAAGTTTCGTTTTACCAAACAGTTATACGCACATCCGTTCGGTATGCAATTGAGGGAATTGATGACATCAATCACTCACTATTTCTTTTGTATTTTATTATATGAAATATTCTAATTTTCTCCCCGAAAACAAAGTTTTATTTCTTCTTAAAACATATGGAATAATTAACCATTGATTCACATTTTACAATGTTTTATGGTTCAGTCAAATCTGTAACAATTGAAATATTGTATAATTCACATTAAAAAAAAATGGAGGGTGAGGGACATCATCGATTCTCTCATTTGCATGTGACTAAATTGTGCATATAACTATTTTTTTTTAAATAATCGAAATTTTAAAATGTCATAACTTTCTTATTTCACATCCGATTTTGATGAAATTTTCAGCTTTATGCTTGTCTGATTTTTCCCTTTTTATTCAAATCAACATTTTTCTGAGGTGGAAGTTGACCTTTAAATAACATCAATGAAGATTTTGATGGTACTTAATTCGAATCCGTTTAAAGTACAAAGCAATATTTTCGATCTCGCTCTAGAAAAAAATAATAAAGAAAAGGGGATTGTTACATTCATCAAGCCCTCCTTTTCTACCTGAAGATGTCTGGGCATTATTAAAAACGAATGGGTGGATCCCTATAGTTGATACCCTGAATTGTAAAAGCTGAGGATCCTCATCTGCAGAGGTCGGTTTTGTAAACAAATCTCTCACTAGAGTATGCATGAAATTCACGTAGGCCTGTACAAAAATATATATTTACATCGTTGGTGGTGGATTAATTCTTGCTCCGACAGATAAAAAAATCTCACAAATGAAAATTTGGTAAACTAATGAGCTTACTTCTATATACATCAACTTGGACCAGCAGTAACGTATCTACGTAGATTGGTGCATCACTCCATGGATCCTACGAGCTCAGTAGCTGTTTGGTATCCTGTATTACAAGTGTGTACCCTCACATGATTACGTAATATACTCAGTACACAAAAAGGAAGTAACGAGCCCGCGCCATTAAATCAGACAAAAGAAAGCGCGCCAACTTGGGATTCAACTTGGCAAAAAGCATGAATGAATACTGATAGGCCACGCCCCTATATGGGCCGACTGCGAACAGAAAGGCAAACAGTACAATAGACTTTGATCACCAATCTACAACACTACGTTGTGGTATAGTTCAGAGATCTATAAACATGACACGCAAAATAATAGAGACAGCCACGGACCATTGATCGTTGGAGCAGGGGCGGGGGCACAGTGCCCCCTTACGAATGTGTATTGTGCCCCTTTTATCGGACGAGGACCCGCTTTAGGTGTTATAGTGCCCTAAGGCTTTCTCGTATAATGCCCCCTCACGAACGTGTTCTGTTCCCCTTTTATCGGAAGAGGATCCGTTTATAGGTGTTACCAGGTGCCTTTTCTTGTATAAGTGACATTTTTCCCAAAAATTGTCCCCTCACGAACGTGTTCTATGCCTCTTTCACCTGAGAAGGACCCGTTTTATGTCTGAGCTAAGTGCTCCCTTGCCTTCTGTGCCTTTTCTCGAATCAGTGCCCCTTTTTACCTAAAAAAAGTGCCCCCGAACGTGTTCTGTGCCCCTTTCACCTGAGATGTACCTGTTTTATGTGTTAACGAGTGTCCATTTGCCTTTCTCATAATTTATGTTGTCCTGAAAAAAACATTTTTTCTGTGCCCGATAGCGCCCGGTTTCTTTATTTAGCGCCGTTTTGCTTTGTTCTGCAAATGCATAATAAATGACAAAAACTCACATTTTGTTGCTGCAGATTTTCACAAAATTAATCAAAAGTATGCACAAAATCCATCAATTTCACCTAACAAAATGCAGAAGCACCTTAATGATATATAAGCTCGGTCGCTTCGCTCCCTCGCCTTTAAGTTTTTTTCCCCTATAAAGTTTACGCGCGCTGCCCAAGCAAAAATCTGCATACGGCCATCTTTAAGATATAGTGCCCTTTTCGAAAGAAAAAGTTCTTTTATCCCCCCCCCCCACTTTCAACTTCGCTCCGCCGCCCTTAATTGCGTTGGAGCTTGTCTACTTTATAAATTTTTTCTACAATTTGTTTTGCAAAATCTTTATTATTTGATATCTTCGAGTCACAAGCTCGCTTCACGACTAATAATCCAACGTTCTTCGAAATACAATGGGGGTAGATGGACTGTTTAAACTATTATACAGAAAGGTTTAAAAGTTTTCTATGAACATCGCAAAAGTTAAAGATTAAACCTAAACAATTAGTGTAAGATTTTAAACATGTTTTCAACAGCTTAACAGCTATACCACTGGTTAATACTCAGGTTTCAGACCGCCTCGAAGTTCGCCAGTTCCAGGTATTCTCTGATCGGGAAATTTACCCCGATCAGAAAATACCAGGTATTTTGGCGGTGTGAAAGCAAACTACGCGTAATATCCCCGAAAGAAAATACCCGATAAATAGTAGGTACTTGGCGAAATTACGAGAACTTTCGCGGGGATTTTTCCAAGGTCGTGGGTATTTTGGCGGTCTGAAAGCAAATTACGGGAACTTTTAGCCCAGCGTGTCGTTGGGTGCGGCGCCGTGCATGGGTTGCTGCTGGGCTAGTGATTTTGAATTTCGCGCCTTGCTGCTTATCAGACCATACTGCGCATGCTCGTAACTTCAGGAACTTATCCCGAAGGGTATGTTTCAGGGCGGTGTGAATGCAGGAATAATTAATGGGTATTTTTCAGCCTAAAAAAGTTCTCGTAATTTAACGGGGATTCTTGTGATCGAGGCGGTTTGAAACCACTCAAGGTGCCGAAGCGGCCGCACCCCCCCCCCCCCTTATAATGACGGCGCAAAAAGGTAAATGAGAAAAAAGGAAAACGAGGGAGAGGAGAAAAAACAAGATAAAAAGGGCACAAATAAAAGGGAATAGATAGGTGGATGAGAGTGATCGGGAAAAAGAAAAGTTTTTCAGTCATTATACAAATATACAAATTTTGCACGCGCTTCGCGCTCGCACATTGCCGGTTGAGGGAGATCTGCTCTGTATGATAATATTTGGCTGAAAGATGTCCCGTTTTTTCAAGTAAATTTGCCCAAATAATTATTGTTCTGCTCGGGACTGGAGTTTTTATAATTTTGTTTTAGCAAGATATATCCTTTTCATTTTTTGAAAAACAATAAATTCCTCGATTATAATATTCCCTTTTCCGGTCAGTATTGTATAACATTCTCAGCTTGAGCTGCACCGATTTAGTTGTTTTGTTACATGCTATATGTTCATGATTACAAAAGTGCTTAAAACGTCCACTTCATTAATATCACAAAATCAATACTTTAACTAGCGCTTCGCGTTCGCAGCAATTATTTTGGGGATCCATATCCTCTTAACAAATATTTCTAAATCTTAAATAGTACTTAAATGTTCTTATTTGGGTCGGTAGGCCTATATACATTAAAAAACCATCAGGTTACACAGCCCGTTCTATATATATATATATATATATTTCAAAAAGTATAGCATTCAGCTTTCAGATCAGAATATCATAAAATTTTAGCTCGCGCTTTGCGCTCGTATCCAATCATGTTCATGATTACAAAACAGTGCATAGAATGCTCCGTTTTGGGGTCTAAATCTGAAACAATTTCAGAAAACACTTCGTACTTTGCACCCGCATCAATCGTTTAGTTAGATATCCATCCTGTTCATGGTTACAAAACATACAAAAAGGCTCATCTCCACTTTTTCGGTCTGAATATCAATTTTTTTCAGCTCGTGCTTCCCGCTCGCATCAAATAGATTATGTTTGTGGTTAAACAGTTAAACAAGGGGAGAAAATAACCTTTTTTGTAGGTCGGAATAATCAGAGAAACAAAATCAGCTCGTGCTTCGCGCTCTCATCTATCTTTAATTAGATACCCATGCTGCTTCTGGTTACAAAATGTGCTAAGAATGTTCAGTTTTTATGCGATTTTATAGGTCAGAATATTTAAAAAAATCAGCTCGCGCTTCGCGCTAGCATTATTGTATTCGTGAGGTATTTATCATCTTCATTAGTCACTGCAAACAGTCATTAACAGGGAAGATAATTAAAAAATTCAGTGCTCCTCGCTCACTTTTACTGTTAAACAATATTGCTTAGTTCGATTCGCATTCTATTCATGCGTATACAAAAACTGCTCATGATCAAGGTAAATGTTTTCAATTCTAAGTGTATGAAATACAAATAAAATAAAAAATTAGCCCCTTCTTCGCGATCGCAATTTATATTTGTCCTTATTAGATAGATCTACCTCATTTGAAATACATGAAGAGCTCAGTTGCAAAAGGAATTAGATCAATTTTTCATCAAATTTGATTTTTTTTTGGGGGGGGGGAGTCTCGTCTAGACTTTTAGTAGCTTTATAAGATGATACCATAGAAATGCTGAATTTCCTATTAAAAAGTGAACAAAATGGTAAAGAAAATTCTACTTTTTTTCAAAAAGGGTTAAGTCCATTTCAGTTTGGTTATTTTTTGGAAAAGAATATTTTAAAAAAATATGAAGACAGGTATATTCACATGGAAGGGTATAATGAAAATTTAGTTTCGCGTATGAAATATTGCAGTATGGGAGAATAAAAAATGATATTCTTTGAGTGGACCTGACTCCTTTAGCAACCAAATACTTCTGAAGAGCTCATTTGTCAAAAGCGGTTTTCTGTCTCGGCAAACCTATAGATGTTTAGTCGCTCTGATGATACCATCAAAGAAAATTTGAAATTCACATGAAAACGTGAATAAAAGTGGCAAAGAAACATCACTATTTTTCATTCAAAAGAGAGTGGATTAATTTCAGTATGCTTGCAAAAGGGTTTAGGTCCACAATGCCAATTTCTAATTGAAGACAGGTAGATTTCTTTTATACCAAATTTTATGTTTAAGTACATCATGGCAATTTTGCAATAAGTGAGAAAAAACCATAATTTTTCTCGGACTGGTCTAAAGTGGACATAACTACTTTTGCAACCAAACTCTTCATATAAGATGTAATTAAGTCTTTATTAAAGACTATCCCTTAAAAAAATTATAAAAATAAGCTTTTAGCGGCCGAATGTGGATGAAAATCATATCCTCTCCCCCCGTTTGGCGAAAGCTGGATCCGCCTTTGATTTATAATGAATAATTATTCATAGTTATTCAAGCCAGTAGGCCACTTGCCTTTTTGTGATGCTTTATACTGCCTTTAATCCAGGCGCAGCATATATTAATTTTAACTTATAATGAAAAAAGAATGATAAAATACTCATGAAAATGTAAGTTTTATCTTGTTCAATTACTCATAACTTCCCAAAAGGGAATCCTGTCTTGTTTTATGACAAGACAATCAAAGAAGATTGTAACATGTTCTTTCGATTCGTATACATGTACGCTTACAAATCGAACTTTAGAAGGAAAATAATGAAAGCATTCAAAGCCGTATATTTTATTTTACTTATTTTGAAATTTTTTGAACAATTGCTGCCTAAACGATATTACTTTTGATGCAGACGCATCCACTTAATTTCCATTTGCCTTACTATGGCTCCTTTTTGTGTTATATATGATGAATTTTGTTGTTGGATTAAGACGCACAATGTTATTAATTTTGTATCAAATTAATTTTATTACAAGGGCGAACTCTTCCCCCATCACACTTATTCGGAATCAGCAGGAATCAAGCAGAAGCTGGAAAGAAAAAATATTCAAAAAATCTAGAAATTTTTGGGAGGAACTTATGAATTCACCAAACTGGAGTTGAAATTCAGTAAATTGACCAGGTGTATCATCATACAATAGTCAAAATGAATGAACCGCAATGGAGTCAGATTGATAATTCGTGCTACGTTCTTGGACATTCTAGGGGCATTCTAAATATCCTGACTGCATTCTGAGTGCATTCGAAATATTTTTGTCATTTCTTTTGGCCGTCCCGAAGGTTTTGGTCATGTTCAAAACATTCGAGGGATATTCTCGAACGATGTTGGAAGTAGATTTAAATGACCAATTGGTGGTCAAACAATAGTCCTTTCATTCCCATCAGGCCAATTCTGCTTGATTCGGAATAAGTGTGATGGGGGCTTTACCAATTAACCTTAGTGGGCGTGATGTTGCTTTGTATACCAATATACGTACAACTTACTTTCAAAATATACTCATTTTGTTCGTGCTCATTCAATATGCAACAACTATGCACATAATGTTGTTATGTAATTTATCCGAAAGCCACAGCTATACAATATACATAAAATGCAACCTAAAAAATCTTAATGATAGTTGTCAAAGGTATCTGTCAGGGTGTAAATTCCTACATGATAAAACGTTGCATTCCCATGATGATGATGGGTGAACCCATACAAGAATTTCAAGACTTGTTACATAATCAAAGATATTGTTACATGTGTAAGCAAATATGTCTAAATCATGACTGGAACGATTATTTTTCTTGTTGTAAACGCTGTTTTGAACACCTATTCCCTTTTAACCAATTAAATGACAATGAGCTTGATGATGTAATATCGGCTGACGAACCCCTGGAAAACAATTTTGACAAGCTTTCTCATTAATATTTTGATCCTTTTTTAGCACATGAAAGTATTATCCAAAACAATGATGTTGACCCTGACTTCCAATTCTTTACTGAAAGTTCAAATGACTCTCGATACTATACAGTTCTGAGGAATTCAATGAAATATTTGGGAATGTGGATGTTCCGAGCAATGGAACATTTTCCAGCGTTCACTTCAATGCTAAAAGTCTTTTAAATTCTTTTGATGACATTACAACCTGTCTTAACTCTTTGGACTTTACATCTGATATAATTGCCATTTCTAGTCCAGGATAGAAGAGGCATAACCTTGTTATTTTATATATACAATATTTTTTTATGGTTTCTTGTCAATTCGAGGGTGCTGATTACGAATCTGGATGATGCCACTCGTGTAACCTTGAGCATTTTCCGCAAATTGGCAAAATCCAATATGGCCGCCAAAATATGCAAATTACCCATGAAAATCATAAAATTGTCGAAACATTGGCTATGAAATGCATGACATTGTGTGGCAGGAATTAAATACTCTCTGAAAAAATAATTTTAGACAAAATATTTATTTTCCTGATATTCAAAATGGCTGCCAAAGGCCCTTGTATACGCTATCATGTACAATATGAATAGGGAAAACTAATTTTCACAAAAATGAGCACTAAAGTGCAAAAAATCGCGATGTATGAACGAAGTAATATATGCAAATCATCATTACTAACGAGATATATCATTTATTATGTCATATATGGGAGCATTTCTGTATTTTGATATATAAAATAGCCGCCACTGGCCCAAACAGTATTGCGTACAATGGCAATGGGGGCCAAAAAATTCACAAGAGTGATCACTAAAATGCATATCATTAAGATTAAACGAGTGGAATACTGACTAAAAACATAATTGTTAACGAAATATATTATCAATATGCCATGTATGTGATGAATATTTTATTTTGATATTCAAAATGGCTGCCAAAGGCCCTAAAAGTATTATGCACAATGAGAAAGAGGAGCAAAGAAATCACAAGAGAGAGCACTAAAATGCATATATATGTGATAAATTAATGGGATACTGTCTAAAAACATCTTTTCTAACGAAATACATAATTCAGGTTTCAAGTTTGTGTTAAATACTGTATTTTGACTTTCAAAATGGCCGCCATAGACATTAACAGTATCATGTACAATGCAAAGTGGGAAACCAATATTCACAGGAGTGAGCACCATAAATGCATGTAATAGTGATCTATGAGTAAAATATTGTCTGAAAGCATAATTTCTATTAAGATATATCATTTATTCTGTCTGTTAGGTGATAAATACTGTTATTGGAAAGTCAAAATGGCCGCTACAGGCCCTTATGGTATTATGCACAATGTGAATGGAAACAAATTATTTCAACAGAATTTGGCTTTGCTTGGCCAAATGGTGATGTATGAGTGAAATATTGTCTGAAAACATGATTTATGTCAAAATATATCATATCCTATGTAATTTAGGTGATGAGTACTGTATTTCAACATTAAAAATGGCTACCATATGCCCTTTTTGTGAACATTATTTGTCTCCACTCAAATTATATATTATACGATAAGGGCCTATGGTGGCCATTTTCAATTTAAAAATGCAGCATTTATCAACTTAATTACACATGATATGATATATCTTGGTAGAAACCATGGTTTTAGACAATATTTCACCCTTTCACAATTCACAATTATATGCAATATTTAGAGCCAAGCAAAGCCAAATTCTGTCAAAATTATATGTCCCATGTTACAATGTACACAATACTTTTAGGACCTATGGCAGCCATTTTGGATTTCAAAGTACAGCATTTATTACCTCCACGACCAATATTCGATGTATTCACTTAGAAATCATGTTTAAGACAATATTTTTACTCGTTTATCACAGTTATATGCATTTTATGATTCTCACTCTTGTGAAAATTAGTTTCTCCATTCGCATTGTACATGGCCTATGGCGGCCATTTTGAATGTCAAAATACAGCATTTGTCACATAAATGGTATACTAATGGCAATGATGTTTTTAGTCAGTATTCCACTCGTTTATTTAAATAATATGCATTTTAGTGCTCACTCTTGTCATTTTTGGGGCCCAGGCCATGCGGCTTTTAGATATAAAAATACAGTGTACACAATACTTTTAGGACCTATGGCAGCCATTTTGGATTTCAAAGTACAGCATTTATTACCTCCACGACCAATATTCGATGTATTCACTTAGAAACATGTTTAAGACAATATTTTTACTCGTTTATCACAGTTATATGCATTTTATGATTCTCACTCTTGTGAAAATTAGTTTCTCCATTCGCATTGTACATGGCCTATGGCGGCAATTTTGAATGTCAAAATACAGCATTTATCACATAAATGGTATATTAATGGCAATGATGTTTTTAGTCAGTATTCCACTTGTTTATCTTAATAATATGCATTTTAGTGCTCACTCTTGTCATTTTTTGGGCCCAGGCCATTGCCATTGTACATAATACTCTTTGGGCCAGTGGCGGCTTTTAGATACCATGTACAGCAATGTCCCCATATATGACATAATAAATGATATATCTCGTTAGTACTGATGATTGGCATATATTACTTCGTTCATACATCGCGATTTTTTGCGGTTTAGTGCTAATTTTTGTGAAAATTAGTTTTCCCTATTCATATTGTACATAATAGAGTATACAATGGCCTATGGCAGCCATTTTGAATATCAGGAAAATAAATATTTTGTCAAAAATTATTTTTTCAGAGAGTATTTCACTCCTGCCACACAATGTCATGCATTTCATAGCCAATGTGTGGACAATTTTATGATTTTCATGGGTAATTTGCATATTTTGGCGGCCATATTGGATTTTGCCAATTTGAGGAAAATGCTCAAGGTTACACGAGTGGCATCATCCAGATTCGTAATCAGCACCCTCGAATTGACAAGAAACCATCAAAAAATATTGTATATATAAAAAAACAAGGTTTGGTCAAGTTTCTATGGGGCCTATCCTGGACTATTCCAAAACCTGGCTAGATTCGAAAGTCCCCTGGTATGTATGCCCAACTACACGTTCGTTTGTATAGGAAATATTCCAGAGGCGGTGGAGTTGGAATGTATGTCCATGAATCTTTTAATTTCTTAGAACGCAATGACCTTAATTTAAGCGAAACAACATGTGACTCTTTATTTGTCGAACTGGAACAGTGCGCAGGGAGAAATATAATTATAGGAACCTTAATTATTGAATGTATAGAGCCCCATCTTTGGATATTAATAAATTATTTATCGAGGAGTTTGATAGCCTTTTGATTCGTCTTTCCAGGGAAAACAAACGGATATTTTTGATGGGTTATCTAAATATAGATATTTTAAAGCATAACTCTAGTTCTCAATTAAAAACTTTGTAAACTGTCTTTTTAGTAATTTTTTATCCCTATAATTCATCGGCCCACCACAATTACACAAACAAGTGCTACCCTTTTAGATAATGTTTTGACAAATCAATTTGATTTATACATACTTTAGGTGGACTGTTATACTCAGACGTGTCAGATCACTTACCAATATTCTACGTATAACCGACATGAATGTTATTAAATTCAAATCGAAAGAAGACGACTCTTGCGTCTTTAGTAGCCTCCACTTTTAATCTTGAACTCAACTGACTTGCTTTGACCATGGAGGTAGAAAGAAACTACCTCCATGCATGCTTTGATAAAAAAAAAACTGTTTTCGAAAGAAAGTATGAGCGCCCATAAATAAGAACAGAAATAGCCTAAAGTGTCTACCTTGGTCACATCAGATTTGATTGAAAAACTTAAGCTACATGAAATTTCTTTAACTCGCAAAACAGAATAGAAGACGGGTATATGCAGGGATTATTTTTTTTTAAATAAATTTCAATGAAATTTTAACCTGCCCTAATTTTGATATTTCTTAGATTATATAACTCGATTACGAAGAAAAAAAGAGCTCCCAATATGAAAGGGGTGATGCAAGCTAGAAGAGGGACTTTTCCTTTCTCATGCACGCGAAGCATGGAACTTAACCTCTGTGATTTATTTTGGAAGAAAAAAAATTGTGTAATTTATCTCATTATTAAGCGCTTCCTTTTGTATAATTAAGAAAATTCAGTGTTATTCAATTTTTTTATAAATCAATGACACAAAACAAGACAAGAGATGGATATACAGCGATATACAATAAAGTTTCATCGTACATACGTTTGCATATATTATAGCACATCACGAATTTACCATGTTTACTGCCTTCCCTTTAAGCAGATACTTTGCCAAAAATTGCTTGCTGAAAAGCGGACTCGAGGAGTGACGGTATAGTGTTTACCCGCTCCGAACAGAAGGGCCAAAATTTGCGTCAAATGCAATAAAAAAAAAATACTTTTCATAGTTTTTACACTCATGTATACTTTATAATTTCTGGCAAGAGTATACGATTTCCATAGCCGGGAAGAGGAAAAACGGAGAAGAAAAAATGTGTGGGAAACAAAGGGAAAGGCAATTTCGATAATTTTCTCGTGCGAAGCGCAGAAACAAAATTTTGTATGAAGAGAGAAAAGAACTTCTCATTTAGGTTTTTATTATTTTGACCAAAAAAAAGAAAGAAAAGCAATAAACTATATCCTTCTACCCTTTTCTCCCTTCACTTTTCCTTTTCCCCTTCTTTTTGGAGGCGTTTTTTTTTGGGGGGGGAGAGGGGCAAACGCCCCCTGGCTGCGTGCCTGATCATCATCATGATCATGATACCATGCACCACCATCACCACTTTCATCATCACCCTCATCATGCACCACCACCATCATCACCATCATCATCATCATGATATCATCACCACCACTACCACCCGGACCATCATCCCCATCATCATCACCATATATCATCATTATCATCGATCATCATCATCGGCATCATCATCATCAAAGTACGTAAAGTAAAGCAAATTTAATATTTGGTTATATGAAACTCCAGCAAGCTATACCCAAAGTATGGATACATCAAATCACAATACGAATGCAGAATACCCACTAAATAAAAGAATGGAAGTCCCCTGAATTATTGTTAACAAAAAAGAAAAACGCCATTGATACAAGATTTAAGCAGCAAATCATTTTGTATATTAATTATGTCTTGGAATAGGATACCATTCGTAAATATGCACCGGTTATTTTGGGAAACAAATGTCTCTATTTGAATGTTTTCAAAAGATTTTTCTTGAATCTTCACGAAAACAAATTACTCGAATTATGTTTCCATTTTTTTAAAACTTACTACCAACCCAGCGAAACCTCCATAAAGGGGGAATCGCAAACGATAACAAATGCCTATATACACTGTAAAGTTGAAGAAGATGTTATCCATGCATTCTTCACTTGCGAGTTAAATGAACCCTTTATTGTTTATTTATACAGAGAGTTATCAAAGATGTTTTTCATAAAGAAATAAAAATCGATATATTGTTTATTCATTCTAGAACATGAGGATTTATACATCGTTTTAGTAGTAGCTCTATGGTGTATTTATAAGTTTCTTCTGGAAAGAAATTTAACTCAGTATGATAGAAGAGAAACCGGTCTTATGTGTTTAAAATAGAGATAGCAGGAAAAATTCGATTAAATGAAAAGATGCAAAGAGTAGACAATAGGCTACCAAGAAGACTATTTGACTGCATTTGAATTCATCTGATATAATATTGTGTATGCCATTATGATCCATAGAGGATACTGTCTTGATTTGTATATTTTGTATTGCTTAATTTTATTTTGTTTCATCGAGAAATCCTCGATCATGAGAGAAAAAAAAAATCATCATCGTGATAATCGCCACTACCATCGGGACCATCATCACCTCCATCATCATCATCATATCACCATGGTCCCCATTATCATCATTTTCTTCATCATAACGCATCATCACCATCCCCATCACCTCAGCTTTTCGTTTTCTTTCTTTCCCTTTTTTTCTCCCCCCTCCGCACCTATTTCTATATCCCAGCTTGCCTCCCATGTAAAACGCATGGAGATAAATTCCATCTAGGATAGTTTCATATGTGAAAACAATTTTAGAGAATTAAAACTTCAGTCGTATTGTCTTCGATCAGGATACACGGACACAAAAATTACAACTCGTGATATAATCAGGGAATACAAATCTCCTACATCAAAACAATGCCTTCCGTTAAAATTATATCATCAGCTCTGCAAGTTCCCGCCAAATCTCGGTTACACAACATCGACATTTCTTTATCCTTTCCACATTCATTGTCCCAATTTGGACAATTAAAGCAAACCCGGAATCTGCATGTGAATTCTGTCTGAAATTTCTGCTATATAATTTCCTAGTTTTTCTTAGTCCTCATTTGTTTACTTTCTGTTACATTATTCATTTTTAAACTATTGTTTTTATTATTGTTATTATTATTTCCAACCCCCATACGGCTTTCTCTTGAGTAGTTGACAGACGACAAAGGGTTGGCTCCTCAACGGCAAAACGAAAACAAACCAATAAAAACAGCTGAGCAGCCTGAATGGAAACAGCTGATCTGCATACAACGCATGCGTAAAGAGTTCTTGCATAATTTGCCATTCCATTTCTAGTGGTGCATGCACTGCACAAAGGCGTTGAAGCTGTGTGTATAATACGTGGCGAATACCTTCTTCCCTTCGGTATTTTGAGTTACCCGCAATTTCTGAATTCAATAGGTGCCAACTTAACAAATGTAATGATTATTATCGTATTACTTGATAATTTGTATATGTTATTTATTTTTTAAATTAATTAATAATTGAATAAAATGTATTAATTATAATATTACACTCATTATGCATTAATTTTTTTTTAAATAACTTCTATACGTTTAAATTTCATGATCATATTATTGCATTAGATTGGACACGAAACTCTCTATCTTGAGCGAGTGAGAGAATATCCAATCATACAGCCCGATACAAGGACGTTTGGTGAGCTCATGGCGTGGCAACGTTCGCCGACCAATCAAAAACACGCTACTCATAAATATTCATGTCATTCCAGGGCGCTAAATTTGATCAGAAATTCTCGCGCTTTAACTATTCCCTCGCAAAACCCCGCAGCTGTAGGACGTCCCTCGCCTCCTCTCCCAACCAGACCCTTCCAGTTTTTTAGGCAAAAGTTTTGAAGTTTTCCTGTTTGTTTCAACATTCTTCACTAGTTTGTCTAAATCTGCAACAATCATGCTCTCTGCTCACTCTCCAAACACCACCAACAACATGAGGAACTTGACCACAAAGATGCAAAATACCGCGATTGACGACAAAGAAAATGGGGTAAGTTTCGTAAATTCGTAATTGTAAAAAAAAATGAAATTGAAACTTTGAAAGCTAAGTAATAATACGGTACTGTAAGTAAAATGATTGTGCAAATGTTAATGTAGGCTTTATATTTAATCACTTTAGAAATTGCTGTGCTTAAACTGCAGTCTGCACTGAAAATAATGCCCATTTTTTCTAGTTTGTAGTACATTTTCATTATCTCGCCGGCGGAAGAAAATAAAATCTTCCCGCGTTTTCTTTTGTCAGTTTGTGAATCGGCTGGTAATTGAAATTTGATTACTGTCCGATATACCTGCTTCTTTTTTTATTGACAGGACGTATTAACCTCAAAGAACTCCACACTCAAACCAAGAGCTATCCTCGGAGAGGTCCAGGTAAGATTAAGAAGTTTTCCCATATCAGAAAAACTTGTCCCAGAATTTCTCGCTCGTCGAGTCATTCAGATTCAGCGAGCAAGCCAAGCCCAAGGCAAAGGCTTACGCAAGCCACAAACGGCCGACGCTACCCGACTCGACCGTTGGCGTTGCGGGCCTTACACAATCATTGACCCAACGGCTTTCCGCGCGCTCGCTGACCCTGTGACATAACCTGAACCCCATTGTTCTCCGTTCAGCTTTCTGACTTTGAATATTTCCCATCATCCTGCCCATTCCAAATTTTTTGAAAAGTAGTTTGTTTTTGCATTTTTTGAGGCGTGCCTATTTATGCCAACAATTGTCAAATTCAACAACAAATTCAGACTGACAAAGATAAGTTTGAACATGATGCATGCCTTTGGCTTTGACTGGGCTTTGTCACTATGTCAGCAATGAGCATGATCCTTTCCTTTCCACAATCTGACAATTGGTGAGACCAGATAAATTTTAATTTATTGGGCAAGTGACACTGACAGACAATGGGTTATTTTCAGACTTTATTTAGATCCTACTTTATTAGTAGGCTAAGGCCTTATTTTTCATAATCATATTCCACTATATTTTTTTTCTTGTTTCATTTCTTTTTGAAGAAGGGGGATGTAGCCTTTTTCCCCCTTTTTTTTTTTGGGGGGGGGGGGTAGACTTCTAGTCTAGATCTACTCCTGCAAGTCTGAATGCTATTGCTAGATTTGGACTTTAATAGTTAGGCCCAGGCCAGGGTCTTACTCGATTGAGTCAATATCCAGGATAATTAAACAAATTGTAAGCCTCCCCCCTGTAGGCCCCCTTTTTGTTAATTTAGTATTTTTTTTTTTTTTTCCATCTTTTAATTTTCAATTTTTTCATTTTTTTTTTTTTGGGGGGGGGCTTGCCACTTGATCTTTGTCCGACTCTGACTTGACCTTTCTGTTTTTTGCACATGGTGTTTCAAGATCCTTATTTACCATTGATGTTACTTTATTTTTTCTCTTTTCCCCAGAATTTACCTCAAGTGGAAATTCCCTATTCACAGAAATTGAAAGAACATGCAAAGGTAGGCTTATTTTCACCCGTCTTCATATTCTTTATTAATGCCAAGTCTATTTTAACACAATGTTATTTTTTTAATGAAAATGCAAATTTTGTCGTTTCAAATTATCACAGAGTCCTGAATTATGATTATTTTTTTATTAAAGTGTTTTATTCTGATACCAGTATTTATGTGCAGATTTATTTTAAATGTACTGTGACAAAACTTGGTCTAGATCTTTAGAAAATATCAAGTTCTGGAGATTAATTAAAGATGTCTGTTGTGTACATTTTTGTCTATCTAAGTGAAGATTATGTAATATCTTTAGTACAATACATTCAAAATAATTTTGTGAAAATATATCCTATCTTAAAATGGAAGGTCAAGAGTAATTTCCTTTAATTTGAGTAACAGAAGTCCTGTCATTTGATTTAGCAACAATCACTACCTATATATATTTTTACTAATTTGAGTTATTTCTTTCTTTTTAGTCGAAACTCGTCAAACAAGAGAACACAGGCAAAAGAGTAATCTCCAATGTAAGTATATTATCTCTCATTTCCCCTTAGATATTTAAAAGATGCCTTTAATAATAATATAGGGTATTTATATTGAGCACATATCCACCTTGTTAGGTGCTCAAGGCGCTCCTATATTACCCGGCTAAGCTAGGCTTTCATAGCACACACAGCTTTTTAAGGAATTACTTCCTACCGGTACCCATTTACCTCACCTGGGTTGAGTGCAGCACATTGTGGATCAGTTTCTTGCTGAAGGAAATTACTCTATGGCTGGGATTCGAACCCACGACCCTCAGTTTCAAAGTCCGAAGACTAATCCACTGGGCCACAACGCTCCTTTGACTTGACAAAGATGTTTATTTGATAATGAAAGAAATTTAGTTTGGTCATAAACACTAACAAACATGGGGGGATGTAAGCCTAAATTTTACAAAGTGAAACAAACTCACCAAAAGTAAAATCTTGTGTACTGTCTAATTATGGCTGGCCATCTTTTTTTTATGCCTCCGTCCACAGTAGATGGCGCCGGAGGCCCAGTGACATTGTTTTGTAGCTTTGAGTGAGGGGGGGTGTTCGAGCATTTTAATCATTCATTTCCCCCTCCACAATTTGACACAAATTCTGTAGCCCCTACAATATTGAAGTGCTCTACAACATCGAATCTGTTTATTAGAAGCCGTTTCTCTGGACCCTAATAGTACATGTATACCTCCTACAAGTAACAGGGCTTTTTTGTCTTTTGCTGAACAAGACTACATATCAGTGTATTTGATACATTGAGTGCTATGACCTAATTGCTGGACCTAATTATCACTTTCACTTTATCCTTGAATGAAAATTACAGAAGCGAGAGGAAGAACCTCTTCTAAGGGAGAACGCCCGGCGCTTCGTCATCTTCCCCATCCAATATCACGACATCTGGCAATTTTACAAGAAGGCCGAAGCATCATTCTGGACGGCCGAGGAGGTTGATCTTTCCAAAGACTTGGACCATTGGGCCAAACTCACAGACAATGAGAGGCACTTCGTCTCGCATGTTCTTGCTTTCTTTGCTGCCAGCGATGGTATCGTCAATGAGAACTTGGTAAGTACCAAATAGTTGTACATAGACCGACCAATAGTACTCATGTACTGCACCCTTTGTGTTGGAGAAGCCAGGGTTTGATTTCAGTTAATGATTTTCAATAATTTTGAAGTGAGCGAATAAACATCCCTTTTGAAACTTTATTGGAAAATACTTTTTAAGGGCGGAGAAAAACTGACTGAACAATATTTTAGGGAATTCTGAGTGAGATAAGATGATCAACTGATTACAACATGTGTTCTAATCAGTTATATAATTTTCACATACATGTATATGTGAAAATTCATGAATGCGCAGTGGTTTCCCCTAATAATGACTAATTAAACCAATGAACAGTTGAAAAATTCCCAATGCCAGTGAGATAGACAAAGCAGTGAACTTAAAGTACTCATGGAAAAATGAACTGAAGTTCTTAATGTGATTGTAAAATTTAATCTTGCAATGGTTATTATATTTTTTTTTTTTCAGGTTGAAAGGTTTAGCCAAGAAGTGCAGATTGCAGAGGCAAGGTGTTTCTACGGGTTCCAGATTGCAATTGAAAACATCCACTCAGAAATGTATTCATTACTCATTGACACATACATCAAAGATCCAACTCAGAGGTAAAGATAACTTTTTTTTATATAATTTATTTCTGAGGGGTGTGAGAATTTATTTTTAGGTGATATTATATTTTTTTCAGCTTATTTTTGCCTTCCCTCTGTACAAAGATATGGGAGCTCTTTCTATTTTAGACTCTCTCAACACTCTTCAGCTTTTTTTCAGACCTTTTTACTTGTGACCACTCGCAACGCTGCTATTCTGCAATCTACCAAATAAAAATAGTATAGAAAATTATTTCTTTGTCGGCCCGGTTCATTTGAATTTACCCCAAAAAAGACTTCCATGAAATTCCTCAGATGATTTGATTGTCCAAAAAAAAGACCTTGTGTAATTGAATAATTGATGCAAGTTGTTATACTTATAGCAAAGTTCAATGGAATTAAGGATAATTTTAATTAAAAGTTGCTTATTGACATATCTAACAATCATTTTCTAGGTCAGCAATGATCGGTTTTAACAAGAAAATGAAAAATGATTGGTTTTAATGAGAAAAGGTCATTGCAGCATGTGTCCATATCCATGATTAAGTGCTTTCAATAAATTTTTCCATTTCCAAGTCAGGAACAGGAAGCAAGAGATTGCTTTTCATGGAAGATATTTCAATTTCAACCACCATCAAAGTATTCAATTCCATTTTCTACTTACCATCATTCTTTCAACAGAGATTACCTCTTCAATGCCGTTGAGACCATGCCATGCGTCACCAAGAAAGCACAATGGGCGCTGGATTGGATCAGCAGCGACAGCGCAGACTTTGGTACGAGGATCGTTGCGTTCGCAGCAGTAGAGGGCATCTTCTTCTCAGGTTCCTTCGCAGCAATCTTCTGGCTCAAGAAGCGAGGTCTGATGCCGGGGCTTACCTTCTCAAATGAACTCATCAGCAGAGACGAGGTAATTATACAATTATTCTCGAACCTATTATAGGTAACTCTGCCTAAGTACATTCCTTTGGACCACAGAAATCTCTTCAACTTTGACGTTTATGTAATCATACACTACGTAAAACACATGTTTTGAATTAATCAGGGGCACATCTTACAAAGAGTTAGGATTGATCCAATCAACCTCAACTGTATGGAAGTCCATTGATTGTCATAATTTTTTTAAAAATTTGTACCATGTCCCTATTAGTAAGCAAAGAAAAGTACAGTACTCAGAATTTTCAAGAAGTAGATAAATTTACACCACATGAATAAAATATTTCAAGCATACATGGATTTTAGGTGTTGGATGTTGCCGACTTTCCGTAGTTACGGTTGATCAGATCATCGCAAGTAATTGTAAGACGGGTCTTGGTCTAATAAATTCGAGTTAGGCTAATATTGAAGGTTGATTAAAGGTATTTTTCTTTATTAAGGTATTCCTTTCACCTATTTAAACCCAAAAGAATAATTGGTTGATCCGTGAGCACTGCCATTTACTCTTCAACTTCACTACAGGATTGTTAGGGACAGTGATTTTCCGCGATCGCGGAAAACGGACGGAATTCACGGAAAGGGCCTTTTGAAACGGAAAGTGGCATTTCAAACGGAAAATCACGGAAAACGTATTTTCCCTCAAAATACACAGAATAGCAACAGAAATTACTCCAAAATCACAGCAAAATGAGAATATTAAATGGCCAAAAAAACCCAGAAAACACGATCTCACTTCGCTACTATCATGACAATTCACACATCGTGACTGCACTCGACATCAGCACACTCGTTTGTACCCCGCACCGTACCCGTACCCGGCCGGCCGGGTTGGGCTTCACATGCACACATATCGTTCAACTACATGTACACGGTCGTGTGTTGCTGCCCTCTACGTTTGAAGATGTAACAGCACGATATCGTGGTCTTAAAATCCAAGATGGCGGATTGGGGAAAAGCCGTTGACTGATGATAACGATGTCCAAAAACCCCCAAAATTATCGATGAAATATCATTTCACCGTGAAATAATGCTAATAATATGAAAGGTGAGGATGTATGCATGCAAAATGGGTGTGTAAAAATATTTTATGCATCCGCATAGATCCGATTAGAACGGATTTTATTGTGTTGTTGGTACAGTAGCAGATACAAATTTTGACCAGTGCGAGTGTGCGTGTTGTGATTTTGCTATTGAATGTGTAAACGGAATTGTCACTTTTCCGTGTGTACAAAGTCTATGGGGAAACGGAATTTCCGTTTTCTGACATGCTGAAACGGAATTTGAGATTTTCTGAAACGGAAAAGGCAATTTTTTGAAACGGAAAATCACTGTCCCTAGATTGTGCGCCCATACAACAGGATCATACTCTTACAGGCGGTGAAATTGAAACAAGAAAATTGAGAAATCCTGCTGGATATTTAATTTGTATATACATGATGTGGTTTCAGGGAGTTTTTTTCTGGGTATTTATGAGCCCACCAATCTAAATTTGGAAAATTGTATTAATTTTTACATTGGATCCTGTGGGAGTTTTAGGGGCTCTTTTTCAGCAATTGAGTGCCCTTTAGTGCAGTACGGGGCAAATTCGCCCGAGACTTGGTGTAATTTTTGTCCCTGAAGAGATCTGTATCTACAATGATATTGCGACATTTGACTTTTGGATGAAATAAACAATTGTCTCAACTACAGGCACTGAAATTAAAACATCAATTGTTTTTATTTTTCATCCCAGGGTCTTCACTGCGACTTTGCCTGTCTGATGTTCAAACATCTCAACAACAGGCCATCGGAAGCTCACGTCCATGGAATCATCAGAGAAGCAGTCAAGATCGAACAGGAGTTCCTGACGGACGCTCTACCCTGCTCTCTCATCGGTATGAATGCTGGCCTCATGAAGACCTACATCGAGTTTGTGGCCGACAGGTTGCTTGTTGAACTTGACTGTAAAAAGGTGAGTTCCGGACTGAGAGTTATTAGGGGGTGGGCTGTGGGCTTTTTACTATGTATTGAGAATCAGAACAGAGTAGCTGGAATTGGTTACCGAAATCGATTTTTTGATTGGTAATTGGATGGAAACTGATCATTGCTGAGAATAGATTTTAATTCTGCCAAGTACTTATCATAAAATGACAGAGTTGACTTCGATGTGTATTATTAACATTTGTTTCGATGTGTATTATTAACATTTGTTTCTAGCATCCAATTCCGAAAGATTTTTGTTGTCCAAGAAGTTTGTTTTAGCAGTACCATGTTGAAACAGTATCTGAATATTTATCCTGTTCAATGATGACGATGATTGATTAGTGATAAAAACAAATATTTGAGCTGATCACCTACATTCTAAAGGTCTACATATTACAGATTTTTTTTTGGAGCTTGATCATGTTACCAATATCAAAATCAATTATATTTCCTTGTATAGATCTGGAATGTCGAGAACCCATTTGACTTCATGGAAAACATCTCGCTGGAAGGAAAGACAAACTTCTTTGAGAAGAAGGTCGGTGAATACCAGAAGATGGGAGTCATGAGCTCCACGAAGTCGAAGGAAAAGCAACACATGTTCAGCATGGACGAGGATTTCTAGAAGGCATTCTCAGGGAACTGATGTATTTAGACACTGAAATTGGACACTTCTCAATTGCTCAGCTTGATGCAACCCATGCGCGGTGACTTTGTGCCTTGCTCAGAACTTATCTATGCAAACCATGAAGCTGTGGTTGGTGTGTGTCCTTGGCTGCAAGATCAGCTATCTCCAGTCAGAACTGAAGGTGGTCATGTAGGAAAGAATCCGTTGGAGATGTATCGACCTAACCTAGCAATAGATTTTTAATATTTATAGGCGAGGGGTCCGTACAAATAGTCCTGAATCGAAGTCATAAATTTGGTCAAGAGATCTGATAAAAGTTACAACTTACAAATCTCCAGTATGCGCTTGAAAATCAAGTCATCTTGGATTTGGCCGGTTCCAAATTCAGTTTGTTTTATCCAAATTAAACCATGATGCATGCACTTTCTTGAGATTCCCTATATTCGTGTGTGATCTATTCCATTGACTTCCTCCGTGGAATCTTTTCATTCGAAGAATTTGTAACCCCTGTTAACCAAATTTTTTAACTAGGAAAACCAAAAAAATAGCAAAAATTCATACCTCCAGCAGCAAATTTATCGAGGGACATTTTTTTATGTTATATTTTGTACAAAAAATGTGTTTTATTGTGTAGACCTCTGTTTTAGCAGCTGTGGTTTGTTTCCATTTTAAATCTAGCCAGTAAATTACAACTTCATAGGCAATAAACAGCAGTAGTGGTGCTACAGTTTTTCACTGAAGTTGTGTTTTTAGAATGCTATTGCTTTTGATTCTCAGGCAATTCTTTGCAGTGCATCTCGGATTTGAAAGGAATTTCTTTCGGACACAAGGAAAGAACATCTCTCCTAAAAATCAACATATTTATAAAGGGAGCAGTTTTCTTAATCGATACGTGATGAATTGCATTGATTTGCCTCTGATGATTTGTTCAAACTCTTGCACGATTTAATTCATAGTTTGCTGTTTTTATTACATTATTGGTTATATATTTTCTCAGACTAAATTTAGGGTCTCTTCATTATTTCATTTATCCTTGGATCTAATACTGCAACCTAAGTAATGGCCTTTTCATAGATTGAATTATTTATTTTTCTTCATTTGCTTGTATAGATTTATATATCATGAAATGTATTAACAAAGAATTTTAGCACTTTCTTTTTTAATTGCTTTTCTTAATTGCCGGCTTTGCACTGCCCCTTTTATTTGTAGATAATGAATTGTTTTAAATTTACATCACAGATATTCATCACATATACCAAGGAATGAAATAACAAATTGCCTCTCAGAATACTATTTCTTTGTAGCTGAAAATCTATTTCCTTTGCGAAGTTTACAATCAGTTTAGTTGAATTTTGTACCACCACCTTTTACATGTTTTTTCCCCATTTCATAGCAATGCTGTAATCTCAAGCCTACAAAATTGTAAATATTTGCCAAATATGTTGTACATACATCTTTAAAACATTACAGCATTAAAGAGGTTCTTAATGTAAATTAAGATGTTATGGTGTGGATAGTCATTCTTTTAATGAAGTGAATGTGAAACCCTCAAAACACTATCCGATGCGATGCATTTATTAAAAAAAATCAATTGCATTTTGCATTAAATTTGAAAGTTCCAAGAAGTAAAATTTGTTCTATTGAATTTTGGCATAATGCTTGGAATACTGAAATAGAATTACACTTTGTTGCAAGCCTTGTGGCCAGAATGGAGTCCAGATCAGCTTCAAGTCAGTCGATGTCATTAAGATTTGGAGTTTGATTTGCTTTAATTCTTACAGGGAGCCTCAAAATAGGCAGAAATTACAAGTTCAGTATTCATTAGCTATATGGAACTATAATTTTAGATTTTATAGATTGGATTGTTAATATCACGATCTATTACAGTTTCTTTGAAAATCGGGTCGCATCGGACTGTGTAGTGTGCATCATGCTTTAGAGACGATTATGAGAGCATAGAGCTGAGAGAGTGGATACATGATAGGAGGCAAGAGGGGTTTATGGTCGGTCACTTGGTCTACTAGCAGATGGTCTTATTTGTTGATCACCTAACACTGTCCAAGCTTATACCATCTCAGACTATTAATTTTATTTAGTCCATTTGCTGTTTAGTTTTCAACTTTATCTTGGTCACTCACTTGCGTTAACCGTCATTAATTCCGATTTCCAGGATAATCCCCATTTTGCCAGTCAAATCTTTTTTGACCACACATATTTTTGAAGACTTAGTATGAAACACAAATTTTGCTTAATCTGGGGGGCGTTTCATCAACATTTTTGTCCGACAAGTTGTCAGATCCGACATCTTTCCTTGATTTTGATTGGCTGGGAAGCACTGTTCCTATGGCGACTGTTGGATAAACGCCCCCCTGGTCTCAATTTTGGTTCGACTGGGGTGAATACATTTGGCTTAGTTTACCTGTAGTCAAATTTTACAACAACTTCATATACTTTTTCTCACTTTTGCCATTAATATGACGACCAAATTGTTAGTAGGTAAGATAAACTCTGATTAGACCATGTGGGGTGTGACATAGTGGAGAATAGACGAAGTGGGCATTTCTATTGAGAGAAAAAGTAGCCCTTTGTCCATCAATGAGTGAATATGAACCCTTAAAGGGGGCATGTACCCCTTTGCCCATCAATGAGTGAATGTGAACCTTAAAGGGGGAGAGGGGTGTGTACCCATTTGTTCATCAATGAGTGAATATGAACTTAAAGTGGGATCTCCCCCAGGCCTTTGCCATCAAGGAGTGAATATGAACCTTTAAAGGGGGCATGTACCCCTTTGCCCATCAATGAGTGAATGTGAACCTTAAAGGGGAATCCAGCCTTGGACATAAAATGTTGTGTTGGGAAGGAGAAAAGTAAATTTAACAGAATGGTGAAAGTTTGAAAGAAATCGGACAAGCAATAAGAAAGTTATAGCTGCTTTAAAATTGAGATCACTAATAGTATGTAGATTTCAAATTGGCAACTGGGTAAGTAAATTATGACAAGGGGCAAGGACAACTTTCCCATAGGCCATGTACTTTATTATCAGGGATTTGTGGTTTTATCCTAAGTACCCATTCCCCTGGGGCAGTAATCTAAATACAACCGAGGTAGTATATTGTTTCATGTCCTCATGAAAGAAAAATATAATTTGAAATAAAACTTTTGGGAAAAATGACATTTTAGCCATAATATGTATTGGAGTACATAGAAGAGTAGTCCTTGCCTTACATCACTATGACATCCCATATGCGGCCAATTTGAAGTCTCCATGGGTATAGTGATTACCAATATTTACAACTTTTAAAAATTCATAACTTTCTTGTTGTTAGTCCAATATTGTTCAAACTTTCATCTATCAACTTGTCTGATTTTTCTCTCTCTTATAAAAACAAGTTTTTATTTGGGTTGGATTCCCCTTTAAAGGGGGAGAGGGGTGTGTACCCATTTGTTCATCTACAAGTTAAAGCGAACCTTTAAAGGGGGTGTACCCTTTTGCCTATCAACAAGTTTAAGCGAAACTTTAAAGGGGGGAGTAACACTTTGCACATTAAAGAATTAAATTGGACTTTAAAGGGGGGGGTGGGGGTTTACCTATCGTGTCAATACTATTATTGGAAAGCTGTGAAGAAGTTTATCATTATCACTGCTTAACAGCTCAGACTTTTTTTTGCTTAAATAAACATTATTCTTGATATTGGGCTTCATTGCAGTTCTCAATGACCTGTACTGACCGCACAGACACGTTAATAGTGCTAAAAGAGGCCCTGTTACAACCGGTAATGTGGCGGCGATGCCTAAATTTACAACAATACATTGCTTAACATTGAAATAAATGTTTTGACTTAACAACCGAAAGATGTGACTGAGCTTGCTGTTAGCGTCCCGTTTGGCTACACAACGTTTCTGTGTAGTCTGCACTAAAGGTTATTTGTCATACTCCATGTATGTTGGTCAGAGATGAAAACGTAGACAGAATTATTTTACATTTTCCAAATATTTAGAACAATATACACAGATATACAGTATTTTGAGTTTTTATAGCTTTGTTTGATGAAACCCAACTTCTTTGCCTTTTCTCCTGCATTAATTTTGTATAAAAGATATTCACCTGACATAGCAGATGTGGCCAAATGAGACGGGGGAAGAGAGAAATAAAAAAAATATGATGTAAAACTGTGGATTAACGTTCTTTTAGCCACTAAACAATGCCAAAGAATTTTTTCTTTGCAAATCGTCAAATTATACTCGAATCACTCTACAAATGACACAACACACCAAAAACAAAGATCAAGTAGACATAAATATGTAAGGAAAGTCAGAAAATTTAATTTCAATCAAACAATGAGAAAATAGAGAATACATTATTTAAAATTCCTATCATATTGTACAACATACATGTATGATCTAATGGTATGAAAAGCCTCCTTTAACCAAATAGATGGTATGCACATCTTATCAATATCAAACTTTATTCATACAGATTATTTGCCACTGTCGTGATTTGATGCAATATGGAAACTTTGAGAGTAATAGGCTGATTTCAAATGTCATAAATTCTTAATGTTCATAATTATTTGCTTCAGTCAACTCAATCATACCATTTCCTACGATGTGGAAAGGGCTATCTGAATAGTACATCTTTTTACTCATCCTTTAAAATGTATTCTGAAAACCTTTATTTTTTATTCATGATGTCATTGCAACTGGGAGGAGGACACCATTCACAAGGAGGACACCATTCTCCTTTACAAGTATGTAAAAATAATAAGTGGAATTTTTTTCATGGCTATTAAAGAATATCAAATTGCCAAAATCAGGGAAAGGGTGTATACATTGTAAACTGGGATATGTCAATAGGGTATATATTTCACCCTATCATAATTGACCATCGATCTATGTTAGATCAAACAGGACAGATTAATTTGATAAGAATTCCTTGTACAAGTACTGTATACGCCCAAGAGCCGAAGAATATATCAGTAGATCATTTATATAGTTTACATCTCTTCAATGAAAAATATTGAAGATATTTGAACAAAATATATTGGATTTATTGCTTATGCTGTGCACTGCAATACATACAAAAACTATATACAAGTATATAATGAACTATGTTTGGTGCAGATGGAAATCAAAAGATAGTAAATATCGTACAAATATGGTTCATATCATTGTCAACATTAATATACATGCTTATAATATAACAGCATTTCATTGAGCACCTAAGAGAAGTTTGTATAATAAAACAAAAATCTTTCAACTTAATGATTGAATATAAACATGTAGATTCACAATTTACAATGCAGCCTTAATTCAGAGTTTTCTTTGAAAGTCGTGATGTCCAGTACCATAGTATCAAGCCACTAACGAGATCAGTTTGGCATCACGTACATGTATACACTACATGAGATCAAAAGATAGAGTCAGCATTTATGATGGTGGGGGCATTCGGTAGCATACTACAAGGTACTAAAAGGAACAAACTTTTGATATATTGAAAATCCAAAGTATCTGCAATTATTATGTAATCAGATTAATATTTATTATAATATTTTGCAGCATTTGATTTTATAGTTTTGTAGATTATGCCATGGGTAACGTGCGTGCCAATTTTCGTCGCAATTGCACAATTGGCTGCCGAGATCATAAAAGGGGGGATGGGCTGAATCAGCCCCCCTCCCCCAGTCTTCTAAGGCATCGAAATAGTCCAGTCTATTAGGGTCAAAAATACAACTTTTTAAAATTGTTAAAGGAAAATGAAACTCTTGGAGCAAGTTAGCTTTTGTGAAAGCAGAAAAATCAAAGAATATGATCAACAAATGTTTGAGTAAAATAGGACTAGCAATAGAAGAGTTATGAGCATTTGAATGTCGAGATCACTAATGCTATGGAGATCCTCCCATTGGCAATGCACCAAGATCTATGATGTCACAGATGAACAACTCTCCCCTTTTGGACACTGAAAATATACCCCAAAACATATCTTTTTGCTCATTCTAATCATATGACAAACGATTCATCAATGATATAATGTTGTGAAACCTCTGTACTTGTCCTCTCATAAAGAGAACACCTCACCTTGTGATAGACTCTTTAAAAGTGAGAATATAAGTGAAATAAGTACTAATGTAATGAGGGAGTTGTACGTGTGTGACATCACAGATCTTGGTCGCATTGCCAATGGGAGGAACTACATGGCATTAGTGATCTCAATATTCAAATGCTCATAACTTTCTTATCATTCATTCAATCTTCCTCAAACTTTCAACAATATGTTTCTTTGATTTTTCTCTTTGATATGGATTCAGCTGGTTTCAAGGGTTTCATTCTCCTTTAATTGTTGACCATAAATAAGTTTTTTTTTGGTTGGTTTCAATAATGTATAAGAAATCCCCACATGATTGTTTTTGTGCCCTGCTGGATAGAAGAAAATAATCAAAATAGACACCTATATTCTAGGGCACTTATGGCCTACATTCCTATCTACAGGACTATTGATATTACAAACATCTCTTTCATAACGTGCTGATAAAGTTGGACAGGTAAAATTTTCAACAAAATAAATCAATCTAAAAATGCATGTCAGTTGCATAATGAAAAATCTCAGTAGAATTATTACAAGAGTACCTACCAGTAAGTATAATGCACTGAATATATTGACATTTTACATATGTAAATTGAATAAACATAATATGCACCATCAAGAAGAATTATATAAAAACAATTGTTGCTGCAAATGAACATAAACATAAGAACATATCTTGTGCATATACATGTATCATGGAGAGAATAAATACATTATACAGTGTACATGTACATTTAAAAGTAAACTAGAACCATCAGTGATGGTGATTAATACCCCGCCTACGCAGTTACCATGGAAACAGTTTCCAATACATGGGAAAAAAATGTCTTGCCCTTACCCTAAGACCTATGAGTGAGCATAATATCATGAGAATTGGTTGAATAGTTAAAGGAGAATGAAACCCTTGAAACCAGCTGAATCCATATCAAAGAGAAAAATCAAAGAAACATATTGTTGAAAGTTTGAGGAAGATTGAATGAATAATAAGAAAGTTATGAGCATTTGAATATTGAGATCACTAATGCCATGTAGATCCTCCCATTGGCAATGCGACCAAGATCTGTGATGTCACACACGTACAACTCCCTCATTACTTTAGTACTTATTTCACTTATATTCTCACTTTTATAGAGTCTATCACAAGGTGAGGTGTTCTCTTTATGAGAGGACAAGTACAGAGGTTTCACAACATTATATCATTGATGAATCGTTTGTCATATGATTAGAATGAGCAAAAAGAGATGTTTTGGGATATATTTTCAGTGTCCAAAAGGGGAGAGTTGTTCATCTGTGACATCATAGATCTTGGTCGCATTGCCAATGGGAGGATCTCCATAGCATTAGTGATCTCGACATTCAAATGCTCATAACTCTTCTATTGCTAGTCGTATTTTACTCAAACTTTTGTTGATCTTATTCTTTGATTTTTCTGCTCTCACAAAAGCTAACTTGCTCCAAGAGTTTCATTCTCCTTTAAATACTGATGTAGTTCGAAAAGCAAGAGTTTTGCCTAATTTTTTTTTTCCTAAATATTTCGTATTTATTCCCATGGCAACACAATATCCGACACATGCAAAAATATGTCCTGTACATCTTTACCTCGAGATCAATGTGGAGCCAACTAATCAAGGAGTTTGAAAGAATATATTTTTACCTAATTTGGGGCCTAAAATATGTTGTTACCATGGCAACACAATTTCCGATACACACACAAAATATGTGTCTCGCACACCTTTACCTCAAACCCAAATGTGTGATCCAAATTTTCATGAGAATTGGTTGAAAGTCGATGAAGTAATTAAAACTAATGATTTTTTTACCCAATTTTTGTCATGTCATTACCATGGCAACATGATTTCTGACACGCACAAAATACAGGTCTTGCACATCTTTACATCAATACCAATGTGTCTACTAAATTTCATAAGAATTGTTTAAAACTGAGCAAGTAGTTTTAACTGCATGATTTTTTACCTTATTTTGGCCAAAATATACAATTACCATGGCAAAATAATTTCTGACACATGCGAAAAGTGTGTCTGGCACATCTTCACCCCAACACCAATATGTGTTCCAAGTTCCATGAAAATTGGTCAAAAACTGAGGAAACAGTTCCATGCGCAAGATTTGCTATGGACAGACCGTACGCTGATTCCTATATACCCTACAAACTTTGTTTGGTGGGGGTATACATGTAAAAAAAATAAATGAATAACCCTAGTATAAAAAGTGATGAATTTTTTTTTTTTTAAGAATTGATTTGAAAATTTTGAAAATGAAAGAATCCCGAATTGTTTCATTCTAGTTTTCTATTCTAATCTCTAGTCTGATATTTCACTGAAAACTACTTAAATTCTTGACTGTGATCGGGTGAAAACAATTTTTTGAGTGAAATTAATCTTGAACATGCTTCATCAAACACTTGCATTTACTTCTTGAAATAATTTGTTACCACTTACCGGAAAACCCACCAATTATAAGCATGTCTCAAAATAATCTGAAAAAATAACATGTATGAATTAATAAATTGTCAAATCGTTGGCAACACATGTCCATTATTACAAGTGACCATTATCTTGTTATTATTCTTAAAATATTTTTATAACATATGAGGTCGATATCGAAATACTTTGTAATTTTTTTTGCAAGTTCGTAAACACTAAGCATATTTGCACGATTCTAAATACACAAGTAGTCATTGCTGCATAGGGAAAAATTAATCACGAAAATAGGAATCGTATTAAAGGTCAAGTCCTCCCCAGAAAAATGATGATTTGAATAAATAGAGAAAAATCAAATTAGCATAACACTGAACAATTTCATCAAAATCGGATGTAAAATAAGAAAGTTATGACATTTTAAGGTTTCTTTTATTTTTCACAAAACATTGGTATGCACAACTTGGTGACATGGAAATGAGACAGTCGATGATGTCCCTCACTCACTACTAGTATTTCTTTTGTTTCCTATTGTTTGAATGATATGATATTTCACTTTTTACAGATTTGACAATTAGGACCGACTTGACTGAACCATATAGTATTGAACAATGCTTATTCCACATGTTCAGGGGGGGGGAATAAATCGTTGTTTCACTTGAAAATCAGGAGAAAATTTGAATATTTTATATTTCATACAATAAAATACAAAAGAAATAGTGAGTGGATGACGTCATCAGTCTCCTCATTTGCATACCGATCAGGATGTGCATATAACTGTTTTATGAAATTAAGCAAAAGTTTAAAATGTCATAACTTTCTTATTTTACATCCGATTTTGATGAAATTTTCAGTGATATGTTTGTTGGATTTTTCTCTTTTTATTCAAATCAATTTTTTGTTGGGGTGGACTTGTCCTTTAAAGACTGTTTTCATGGAAATAATACATATATGATATAAAGTGATTTCAATCAAATTTCTAGCATAATACTTGATCTTGCTCAATCAGCTGCATAATGTTGTTGATAATTAATGTGTATGAGTTAGCACAATTGTTCTGATAAGAGACAATATTACACAGGCAATAAAAAAACAGATATCAATGGTAATAATAGTAACAACAATAGCATTATCAAGAAAATAGTGGGCTGTATAAACACAGATATTTATATTAGTACAATAAAGGAGTTTACTACTATAAATCAGTCAATATTAATACATAAGACATAATTATTAAGAGATGAATAAAGAATAATAACACTCTTTTTTTTCAACTCAATTTTGAAAGTTGTATCTTTCAGTTCCAGATTCTTGAACTTCATTTTTTTTCTTGCTCAATTTCATCTTGGATCAATAATTTTCACACTCTGGTCATTCAATGTTGTATCCATCTCTGCCTCTGTAAAATTCAGTTCATTAGGCATGACAGAAGCCACCCACTTTCTAATTGATTTCTTCAAAGTGCCTTCCATGGTAAGATTTGAACAGAAATATGAAACTGATTGCAAAAGGACAAATTTGATTACCATCCACAGAGCTGCCAACCTTTAAAGGGGAAGTTCACCCTGACAAAAAGTTTATTGTAAAAATAGCAGAAAAAATAATAAAAAATATTGCCGAAGGTTTGAGAAAAATTCGTCAAATAATTAAAAAGTTATTAGAATTTCAATTATTTGATTTGTGACGTCATATGCGAGCAGCATTCCTACATAGCGAATGGTAAAAAATCAATGAAATGTAATTTTCTCAGAAAATTGAAAATGGTTTTCACTGTACCTTTTGTATATCAATAGACAAAACATTCCACACCCGATCATGAATAGAAAACAAAATTAAGTCATCAGGAACCATATAAAATTTGAAATTCATGCATTTTATATTACATAACACATGGGGCAGCTGCTCGTTTATGACGTCACAAATCCAAAACTTTGAACTCTAAAATTTTTTTAATCTTTAACGAATTTTCATCAAACCTTCACCTATGTTTTTTACTATTTTTTCTGCTATTTTTACAACAAAGTTTTCTTCAGGTTGAACTTCCCCTTTAAAAGTAAAAGGTAGTAATCCAGAACTCAAAAGTCAAAATTTTGACATGTAAGTCATAATTTCATATGCGCAACGTGGTATTAAAAATTTCTTCAAAGAGGTAATATAAAGATTCCTTAAAAGAAATCTCTGGTACTCTCAAATCCAAGAGGGAAAAAAAACACTAGATCGAGTCAGTATTTGAGCATGTGAAGATAACATTCAGAGGGATGTAAACAAAGACACACGATCATGCGAATATAATGAGCATCATTGGCCACCTTCAGAAGAGTTCACCACTGCTCAATGTATTGCTATAATTTTATTAAAAGTTAACATAATTATTTGCCCTCAAAAAAGTAATAATTAAGGTCAAAAGCATAATGGCATAATTTGACAAGAGCGGGATAGGAATCCTGCCTGATCTGAAGCTTGTCCAGTACTGTGTGCGCCTCACCGGCGACTGACTGGAATACTCCTCAGAGAGTGGAGGATGTGCACACATTGTGTGCTGGAATAGCTGATTGAAATCCGATGACGGGGGTAATAATATATCTGTAAAGCACTGACACGTCGTTCTGATGTATTAAGTGCTATATAAAAGCGGATTATTATTAAGCTTTGTTAAATCATAGCCAAATCCAAATCGGCATAGTGGAACAGGGGCTTAAGGAATATGATAACATAGCCGTACATTTTCAACAACACCAAATTATACACCAAAATTAAGTAGAATAGAAGATTATTAATACCGCACAATCAAGGGTATACTGATATAAAACAAAACCAGGTAAGTTGCACGGATGCAGAGATCCCAACTGATTCTTTTTTCTCAGAAGTTTATACCTTTTATCAATGACAACACTGTTGGTTTTATCATGAATGGAACAAAAATACCTTTCCCTAAAATCATAAAATACCATAGTTGAGATCAATTGAAGAAACGTTTCCATCCAAAATACTTGTTTCTATTGCTAAAAAATATACTATTTGTTAGCATTCCTGTGGAGATATCCAGTCAATCATTGTCCAATAAAAAAAATATATAAATAGGTAGTACTGCATGTATAACAAATGAAGTGAATACTGATATATTGGGCATTATTTGAGAAAACAGTGAATATTATTCATGTATGTGGGCTGAAAAGGTTCAATGTCTATACAGTTATTGCTGTTGCTGACTTTTTCAATAAATGTGTGATTAACAAAAGATAAAATGCTCTTGAAGTATAACTAGGACCAGTAAACATCCCAGAGCTCTGATATAATAGTAGAAATAAACCTGAGTAAAAGAAAATGATGAGGATAATATGCATATTTGCAAAGAAAATTGGAAAGAACATTTTTAAGCAATCACACATGACGAAATGATCATGCCCTTTAAAAGAATTATTGCTAAAATCAATCTTCATAGAGAATACATGTAAAATCCTATTTGCATATAAGAATAATATATTAATCCAAATAATGAAACATAATGCTGCCTGTGTGCAATAGAGTAATATAAAAGTCAAACGTGTGTATATATTTGCTCTGCATACATGTACATGTATGTTGGATTTGGTTTAGTGAGTAGTAAAATATAGTTTTGATAATACTATGATATAAAGTAAATATCTGCAGTTTCTACAGAAGGTTATTATTGCTAAAAGACTCATATATTTGAAGAAGATGACTTACAACTCTATCATCAGCATGAATATGATGTGACCTTGGATTTATACACTGACAAAGAAGAATAAGAAATACAAGCTGCCAAAACATTTACTAAAATTGTACCACTACAATGATATATATATATATATATAAATACATTATACACAATACTATATGATAAATTAATACACACAGTACCACATTACTTGCGTAAGACATCCATACAGTACTTTGAAAATTACTACGAATACCTGAGAAATTGAATATACAAGAATATATATTAAAGATATTAACAGTTTGGAAAGAGAGACTGACAATGAGAGTAAGAAAATACAATTCAATAGTTACAAATTCACCAGCTTTGAAAATCATCTCATGCATACAATATCTGGCTTCGTCACCAAATTCACAAGTTATTAACATTGAGCTACAGCTGCTGTACATACTTCAAGTAGTGCATTACTTTAATAGTACTTGTACATGGGATTGATAACAGACTTCGAATAGAGTGGACTGATAGGGAGAGTAGTGCTACACATACATATAGGGGAGGGGTGGGAACAATTCATAAAGCTTTTTGTAAATAAAAATAACATAATAATGGTGGTTCAGCTTTGTCAATAAGAACACCTGTTCGGATGACACCTCATAAACCACTGTTATAAGCTACTGAAATCCCCCGATTTCATTGGTCAAGTACAAATACGATTTCAAGCATTTATGATGGATAACAAGAGGGCTCTGTAACAAGAGGGCTCTGTACAACATGTACAGGGTGCATGGAAACCTTGATTTGGCACCCAACACAGTTAGGACGGGTCATGTTTATCAAGTTAAAAAGTACAAATACAATGTCCATTGAACACACAAAATAGAGATTGTATAAATAAATTACATGAAAAACAGCGATATCAAATCTTGCAGAATAATACAAATGTACCATTCTATACACAACACAACTTTGATATTTCTAGTAAAAAGTATTTCATCTGGCATGTCACCTCAAAAATGGTTGACTCTATGTAAGCCTTTAAAATTAACTTTCGAAATGAATAAAAATGCTTAAAACATGGTACTCCGGTAATGTTGTTTCCGATGGATGTATTGAACTAGAATATTTATAAATTTCAGCTATTTCCATTATCAAATGGATAAAGGCAACAATGGGATTTCTCATAAAATGAACTTTTTATATTATTTATTTGCTCTGCATAAAAAATGATGTACAATATGTACAGGAATGGAAAATAACATCAGGAAAAACAGCATCCTTGAAAATCAATGATGCAATTTTCATTCTATAATACATCAGAAACCTATGATCAATGAGTACATTATTATCATAGGAGAATCGCCTCCAAATCCTCATATATCTTTATCAAAGGAGCCGTTTCAATCCACAGATTAAAGCTAGAACTGCTCCGACGTCACAACAATTCAGAACAACTACATGTAAGCATTTGCTCAAATGAGGAGGCTCATGAAAGAAGAGTTACACATGTTCTTCATGAACTCTATTTAGACCAAACTATTCATAACAATTAAATACAGTGCATTTAACAGTTTTCTCTGTATAGAAAAGTGGTAGAGCTATATAGTACCGAGGTGATGACATCACAAAAAACTTTTTTTTTTGCATTTCAGCATTTTTTTATGGCAGTACCATATTTTGGTAGGGCATGATGAAATACCTCCACTACCAAAATTTGGTGCAAATCGGTCCATGGGGGCCCGAGATATGACCTGAATACATAATTAGCCCCATTGAAGTCAATGTATTGGCCTGGTTCTAAAAGCTAGGAACCAGGCCAATAATACACTCACTTTGCACCAAATTTTGGTCGTGGAGGTATACCATCATGCCCTTCCAAATTATGGTATCAAAAATGCTGAAATGCAAAATTTGAAAATTGATGACGTCACACTTCGGTACTCTATTGCAATTTACTTCCAAAGACATATTGCAACATGTCATACAAAGTGGGACTTGAATTACCTGAAGCACCATATTAAAGCACTATGTTTGCAAAATGAAGACTTCATTCTCCTCTTTCTCAGACTGGTGATCACTTTAATGCAATCAAAATCCACTCTCATGTCCCAAAGTGTAGGTTAAAAGATGGTACCAGTCTCATCCTATGTATGCTGGACTTACATTAAAATGAGAGTGGTGTCACATAACAGACTGATCTTGACAATCGCCATCTATTAATACCTGTCCCTGTGTGTACTCTATTCAATGGTACCACTCTCTCCTTCATCACAGACTGGTGATCCCTTCTTTTCATATCAACACTACCTTCGTGTTCGACCTGATCCTTTGAAAGATAGTTCCAGTCTTTCCTCTGTATCTGGTTTATCTCCATATGGTGATATGTTCTCATCCAGCATGGCTCTGCTTGAACTCGGTGCATCAATGCCTACAGAAAAAAAATATCCATGCATCAATTCACTTATTTCAATTCCGATAAAAAGAAATTTGCAGAGAAATATACATGCCGTCATAATAAGAGATACAATACAAAAAATATACATACATACAGTATATAAATGAGCAAAAAGAATTATCTGAGAAAGTGTGGGACAACAAAATATTTGCAATCAATTGAGTACCGGAGTGATGTTACAGAAACCATTTTTCTGCGGGGCATGATAAAAAACATCCACCACCAAAATTGGGGGGGGGGGGGAGTTGGTACATAGGGGCCCCAGAGTATGACATCATGAATACATAATTAGCCCCATTGAAGTCAGTGTATTATTGGCCTGGTTCATAATATTTAGAACCAGGCCAATACAAGGTAATTCAATTCTAAATTTAAAGCTTGAGTAAATTGAATTTTACTGCTTGTTTGCAAGAAGGATACCAGCAATCAAGTGTGAATTTGTATTCAATTGCCAGACTTAGGATTTATTTTTGGACTCAAAATTGACTTGCTATTGATTGAAAATGTCTTAAAATGTCCTATTAGAATCATCTCAAGTGCTGAAGTGCTGTCAACATAAGAAATAGATTTCAGCTTTGATAATGATCACAAAATTGTTATGACTAGAACCCAATAAAACACCTCCTAAGTGTTTGCAGATTTAAATAAAACTTGCGAAACCAGCATTGTTGAATTTGACCACCACTTGGCAAACTTTACTACTTTCGCCTTCAAAGTTTGGACTCATTACACCACTAATTACCAATCAAGAATAACTGTGGGCTCCAATACCAGCTATGACGTTGAATAATCAGCAAAGGATTTATCTGCATAATGCTACTTTCAAACCAGATGAGGTTAACAATGACCTGGCAGGATTCATTCTTAAAAAATGATTGCGAGCTCTAAAGGCTGCCAGGTTAAAGCCGGGTAATAGTATCCAAGTCCTTTTAACCCTTATTAAACTGGGGGGGTCAATTTGACCCCCTCAACAAATTTCATCACTACGCTGTCACGCAAAGTTTTTTGATCGCGCCGCTCACTGACTTTTTACTTTCAAGTCTTGCGCATCTTTTGTAAGTGCATGTCAGACCCGAAATTGCTCAAAAACGTGATTCCGTGTACAAAGTCAATGCAAACTGTCCAAAAATCATAGATGTATGATTATTTTTACTTTTGTTGGTTTAGATTGATTTATTTTATGCTATTTATGATCGCAGAAGGGTCTCCGACAAAGTTCATTGGGAAAAAACAAAGGTTTGAAAAAAACAAAGAAATACATAAGAATTTAAAAAACAATAAAATACATAAGAAATTAATTATATTTTTGCAATTTTTTGTAGATATTTGTTAGAAATGTAATAATTGATACTCCAACCAAAAATTAGCATTCTACTAGCTATATAAATTGAGTTAAAGGCAAAAACATACACAAAAAACAAAATTTAGGGCAAATTTCATATGTTTATTTGCATAATTAATTAATTAAAAATATAAAAAGTTAATTTTTAAAAAATTTTACCATACAGTCTTGTAGTTTACATCCGGCTCTACGCGCGTGCAAATTTCCGTGGCGATCGCGCGATCAGCGGCCGAGATCTGAGGGGGGGTCAAATTGAC
Source organism: Lytechinus pictus (assembly GCF_037042905.1). Classification (NCBI taxonomy): domain Eukaryota; kingdom Metazoa; phylum Echinodermata; class Echinoidea; order Temnopleuroida; family Toxopneustidae; genus Lytechinus; species Lytechinus pictus. Next base: position 7,681,107 of record NC_087261.1, read on the forward strand.
CACCCCCCAGTACAGTGTATATACTGGTCTGAAATAACCCAGTTAAGATAGGGTTAAAGTGCAAAGAAATGTGATATATATGGACTATACAAGAACTGTTTAGGGAAATAGTGGTCTATTGGTTACAACTCTTGTCTTTCAATCTGAGAGACGTGGGATTTCAAGCCATGGTGTGTTTTCCTTTAGCAAGAAATCTACCCATTGTGCTGCACTCATCCCATGTGAAGTGACCATTGTTGTTGTTAGTGACCATTGTTAAATGTCTTGTATTGTATGAGTTTTTTTTATTCTTAAGGTTGCCTCTTATTCTCTTTCCAATTTCCTTCTCTTGCTTTCCCTTCTCTTTTGTCTTATCCCTGTTTCTTTCCCTTTTTTTGTTTTTTTCCTCTCTTCTCTCCTCTTTCTTCCTAATCTTTCATTCCCCCTATTCTTCATTGGTGACACTTTGTAGTAATTATGTTTTGGCCTTTGGTATTCACTTATGATACATTTCTTTTTCATCTGTATGAATTTGTATTGTATTTAATATTTATTCATAATGTTTACTTTATATTTTGTTATATTTCTATTTGTACATGTAAACATTCACTCATTTCAGTCGTGACTGCTTGTGTTTGTATTTTGATAGTTTTTATTGCAATAAAATCCAATATATATGAAGTGAATGGGTGCCCGGAGGGAAAAATTTCCTTGAATGCTCGAGTACTCCATGAAGGTAGCCGTGCTAAAGCCACAGAAATATCATTACCATATTGAAAAGGGCCCAATAGGAAAGCAGTTTTTCAAAACTGAAGTGGCTACCCTGGGTAAAATATGACATTAGTATTAACATTACTATTAACTGACTAGATAAAAACTCACCCATTGCCTTGATACCACTGTGTTTTTCCTCAATCTCACCTAGCACCCTCAGACACTCAATATAATTAGGACGGCAAGTCTGGTCGGCACAGGCAACTGGAAATCGCTCATCTTGGCATGGTCCTTTGAAGTCGTTCCCAACGCAATGGGAGACAAGATCAAAACCATAGGGGTTCCTGGTGAGATGGAAAGAAAGAGAGTAGGATCACGATCAGAGTGTTCACCCAGGGACTTGTACCTGTGGATATTTTATCACGCAATACCTTTCTATGGGGTTCAAGGGGGGTGTAAACTAGTTGGTTTTCAAATAAACATTGAACTATCATTTAAACATCAATTCCTTTGTCAGAGAGGAAATTATTTAAGATGGGTGGGATAGATATTGCATTGCATGAGAAATTTTGTGAGGTGGTGGGTTGTAACTGGCACTGATTACTTTCATGATAACACTGATCTTGATCAATGCGCGACTGAGGAGGTGGTGTGGTCAACAATGTTCTAGTTAGACCCATTTAGTGGTGGTCGCTATTTCACAGCATTACAAAGATTTTTCAGGCCGAGTTAGTTGTCTGAAACCCAAAAGTGAAGGAACATCAACGTAATAACAATCTGACATAGGCAAATCTTCGAAAATAAACTAATGTGTATCAAATATAAGAATGTCTAATGCATATTATGCAAATGAAGCAAGATTCAAGATGAAATGGAATGCAAGTGCAATTCCTCTTTGCAAGGAGTTAGTTTTGAAATAATTTTAATTTGAAATTAGTGGTGGATCGACGGAAGCAGTGTTTTTCATTTTGAGTGGTGATCAGAAATCTTCTGTGTCGATTGCGCACGACCACTGCCGTCCCCAGTAGCTTAAACACTGGTGGTCAAGAAGGAAGGGCATTGGACTTCAGCTGGGACACAAATATCCTGTAGCATGACAGGAATATCTATTTATCTATTAATAGGTCTACATATCGAAATAACAAACAAAAACAACCAACAAATTAAACTTTCATGTAGTGCCTTGAACAGAACGAACATGTATATCCCTATTTGCTTGTTGGACAAACATACATCTGGGCCCATTTCATAAAACTTGTTACAATAACAAATCTGCAATAACATTTAAAGCTACTGAAATCCTTCCATTTGATTGGCTGATGGTAAATTTGTTAAAGAAATTTTGTATTTGTTATTATAGCAAGTCATTATGAAACGGAACCCAGATGGGATACAATGTCAAAACTTATTTTCTAACCTTCCATCAAATTGACAATGTCCAAAGTCCTGTACAGTTCTTCGATAGTTCATTAGCATGGCCATGATCTACAAGAAACAAAACAAATTACACATCATTAATCTTTAATCATCTTTGCTGTATTACTTCAATATAAATAGGCCTACAGTTATTAATCCTTTGATTCTATCTCATTTAAGTTAAAGTACATTAGTCAAAGCTGTTCTTGAACAGGCTATTTTCCTCACAATACCATGATAAAGCAATGAGTTCAAGTATTATTTGTTTCATGTTTTGGGCAAGGTATTTTATTTTCAGAGTGAGAATATAGGTCCAGGCATGGATCCAGCCAGATACATGTACAATACCTTTTCAAAATACAGGCTAAGTTCGAATTCGGAATCTGCAGGTCAAAGGTCACAGCTCATTAAATATGCAAGTTGGTTTCCGCATGATAACTTATGAAATATTCAACAGATTTAAAAATATTGGGGTGTGTAGGTAGATGACACCAAAATACTGGCTAAGTCCAAATTCGGGGTCCGCAGGTAAAAGGTCACAGCTCATTGTATATGCGAATTGGTTCAAATATCTAAATTGGTTCAAATATCTAAATTTGTTCAATATTGGTTTCTGCACGATATTACCGTGTAAGTTCAATCATATTGAATGAATTTCTGATCGCGTTAAGCGGGGGAATCTGTGTCTTTTCGACACGTCAAATTTCAATTTTTACTGATGATACATTTCACACAAGAACAAGCATTCTTTAAAGCTGATTTCAATGGATAAAGTGCACTACACAGAATCCACAATCCACATGATTGTTGCTATGATTGGCTTTTAAAATGTCAAATACAATATAGCTTCAAAAGTATGCACAACATTTAAAATGTTAGTAAAAGAGACTTATCATTAAGAAACATGAGTCTTCCATTCCTTCAATCAATAATGTGGCTCACCATAATTAAACACTAAGCTGGTTGGTGTTATGTAACTTTCTTTGTTACATATCTTCTATTTTTCAACCTCATGGCAGGATGCAAGTAGCCACTAAGGATTAAGGCTACTAAAGAGGTAAGATTTAATAGTACAAGTATAAGGGAATTTCAGAGCCCATGCTTAATTGACTTCTATTGTCATCAATTGATAAAGCAGTCAGAGATTAAACCTCACTTCATCAATAAAGATTGGTCGGTGAGGTGACACTTGCTCCAGGCTTTATTTAGTCTAAGATAAAAGGTTAGGGTCAGGGATGCATCAGTCCTCGGACCCTGCCTGTTCATCCACTATATCAATGATCTGCCTGATAGACTCTCATCCCCAGTAAGACTCTTCACTGATGACGCAATCACTTATCTTGCTATCAAGAACCAGCAAGACACACAACAGCTCCAAGAAGACCTTGACAAAATCAGTGAATGGGCATCGAATTGGATGATGGAACTAAACACCCAGAAATGTGAGGTCATCAGAGTCACGAGGAAGAGGAATGCGGCCAATCAAATCAACACCTTGAACAACTCGGTACCGAGAGTAACTGCTGCCTCCAAATATCTAGGTGTCACAATAACATCGGACCTGAAATGGAACCAGCATGTTAGTAATATCTGCCGCAAAGTAAATTCCACCCTTGCCTTCCTACGCAGAAACCTCCGCATCAACCTGCCTGAACTTAAAGCCACTGCCTACAAAGTACTAGTACGGCCTCTCGTTGAATACTGTTCTTCGATATGGGATCCATCAACCAATCGTCTTATCCACCAGATTGAGATGATCCAAAGGCGGGCAGCTAGATTTGTGCTTAACAGATATCACAACACCTCTAGCGTTACATCTATGCTTGAAGAACTGGAATGGCCCACACTGCAGAAACGAAGGGAGGATTCTAGACTGGTCCTTATGTACAAGCTGCACCACAATCTTGTCAGCTTCCCAGTGGAAGAATACATCACCCCACTCACTGGATCAACAAGAACTCGATCGCAGCAACAAGGGAACGGCTACCAGCTACCACACTGCAGGACAGAGCACCATCGTCAATCCTTCTTTCCGAGGACGATCAAGGCATGGAGTACTCTTCCTCCCAACAAAATCAATGCCTCTTCTCCAAAAGCCTTTTTGCCTGAGACTGGCGGAAGGCCAGAGCTAAATCAGATGGGACTTTTTACTTGCACCTGTATATATTTTGCACTGCACACCTAAACCTGGCCATACACACATGCCAAATAAACCATCTGCAAGAATCTTCAATCCTGAAGGAGGCAGATTTAACCTGAAGAAGAAGAAGAAGAAGGGTTTTATGTTAGGTTTAAGTTAAAGATAGGGCATACCGTTAATGTTAAGCCTTGGGCTGAATTTAGTCATTTGATTAGTGTGTGGAATTTATAGCGGAGCAATTGCAGCTCGTGGTTATGGAATCATGGATGCCCTAATAATTGGCCTTGATGTCACTCTTACGATGAAATAATATTAAATTTAAGGAAATTCATTTTACAGCATCAAAATGCAGCTTTACTCATTAAAATCCTTGATTCATGTGTAAAGCAAATGGGCACTTGGATATGGAGCACCTACTTTTTTTTTTATTTAGAAATGACCGGCCTCTGTTATTTTGCAAAGAAAATCATATTTTGGACATATTTTAAGAGATTTTTGGCAAACTTACGTTTGGGAATATAAGGAACATTATCAACTGATTTTTTATTTGTTTTTTTGTCTTTTTTTTTAGGTGGGAGGGTGTAAGGAAATTCATGTTCAATCTTAATTTAAAGTTTAAGGTGTGCAGACCCCCTTTCATAAGTAATAATTTGTTGCCAAAAGTCACAAACCCCAATCAGCAGGATTTTCTTTTCATCTGAAAGTTCTGGGTATCTACTAACTCATTGATATAAGTCTGGAACCTGAACGAAAATCTGAGCTTTCGTATCTGTAGAATAGGCACCAGACATTTCTTTTTACTTTTACAAGCTAAGACATGCGTTTGTAAGCAGCAATCTGTTCGGTCAATTCATTGAAATAGAGGTATACAAAATGATTAACACATTACCTGATATGCTGCAGGAGCTACTTTGTCAAACATCATCTGCTTTGTGTCATAATCAATGTACTCTAGCTTCCCTCCAGAAAATACTGTACCATATATCCAAGAGAGGTGGAAGCATGGAGAAAGAGAAAGGGGGGAGGGAGACAGACAGAGATAATAAGAGAGATATAAAGAAAGAGAGATAAGATAGAGAATGATAAAATAAAGAAAGAGAGAGCAAGAAAATAAGTACGTCAAAACTTTTATTCAATTATATTTCTCTTACATTTTTTTTTGGTATTTCATATGTCCAATAAAGCACTGTATAAGGGAAAGCATCCATATTGTATTGGCAGCGTGCACCCCGCGAGCACACCCCCGCTGCGGTAATTAGTGAACAGGATGTATCTCCCCGCTAGACGCAGCTAGCGGCGGCGCGCTGCTCAGATTAAAGCAGATTAACTGGAATCATTAATCCTAGATTTTATCCTTGCAGCTTCTCGCAGCTTGCACGCGGCCAACTTGCAAGCGAATACTCGTACTCAAATGATGTGCTTCTTTCTATTTCCGTTGGTGAAATGTGCGCGACCGATGCGGCGATTTTTCTTGTCCGCCCGACACGAAATGGAGGTATTAAACTATGAAATATTGAGCTAAAGAGAGTCTTCGATTTTTAGCAAAATACTTCTTGTACGTTTCGAGGTGGAAAGATTCATATTGATATGAGTTTTATATTATTTCCCTTGCGTAATAATTATCTATTTCTTCCAAAAAAGTACGATCATCACTTGTTCTTAATCCGACCCGACATGAAATAGGGCATAGTATCTTCTAGCAATGTAAAATTATCGCTTGCGTGTTTGTTTGGGTCCGTTTTGGCACGAAATGAAAGTATAAAAGAATGAAATATTGAGCTAACAAGTGTCTTAAAAACTTTTAAAATATTTCTGGTACGTTTCAATGTGGAAAGATTCGTATTCATGTAATTAAACTTGCGAAATAATTATGTATTTCTTCGAACAGTGTACGATAATCGCTTGTTCTTGAATTCGACCAGACATTTAACAAAACAAAATACATGGAATGTTAATAGATTACACGGGTCGTAGATTATTCTAAATATACTTTTAAATAGTTTTAAGGCGGAAAGACTCTAATGACCTTTCGTAATAATCTATGGTATTTTCCAACAATGTACGATTATTGTTTGTGTGTTTGTTTCCGCTCTGGCACGAAATGAAGGTATAAAAGAATGAAATATTGAGCTAAAAGGCGTCTTAAATGGTTTTGAAAATATTTCTGGTAGGTTTCGAGGTGGAAAGATCCGTATTCATAAAGTTAAACTTGCGAAATAATTGTGCATGTCTTTGAACGATGTCCAATGATCGCTTATTCTTGAAATCGACCAGACATTTAATATAAAAAAATATGGAACATTGATAGACAACACGGGTCCTAGATTATTCTGAATATACTTTTAAATAGTATTAAGGCGGGAAGAATCTAATTACCTTTTGTAATAATTTATGGTATTTTCCAACAATGTACGATTATCGCCTGTGTGTTTGTTTCCGCTCGGGCACGAAATGAAGGTACATGTATAAAAGAATGAAATGTTGAGCTAAAAGTGTCTTAAATGGTTTAGAAATATTTCTGGTACGTTTGTAGTTGGTAGGATTCGTATTCATATAATTAAACTTGCGAAATAATTACGTATTTCTTCGAACGATGTACGATAATCGCTTGCTCTTGAATTCGACCAGACATTTAATAAAACAAAATATATTGGAATATTGACAGATAACACGGTTCCTAGATTATTTAACGCGGAAATAAAATAATTATTTTATTCTTCGAACAATGTACGATGATAGCTTGTTCTTGAATCCGACCCGACATGAAATGAAGCAAAATATTTGGAATGTTAATAGATAAAACGGGTAGTAGATTTCTAAATAGTTATGAGGCGCAAAGCATCTGACTGCCTTTTGCAATAATCTACGGTATTTTCCAACAATGTACGATTATAGCTTGTTTGTTTATTTCTGCTCCGACACGAAATGAAGGTGTAAATGTGCGAAATATTGAGCCATAAACTGTCTTATAAATGATCTAAAAAAATACTTCTAGTACGTTTCAAGGCGGAAGGATTCATATATATCTAATTAACCCTGCTTAAAAATTAACTATTTCTTCCACCAATGTACGATAATCGCTTGTTCCTGTTTTAGAATGATTTAATTCACCTTGCCATTAATTTGATGGTTCAAATTACAAAATTTGTGATTTTATGCCATAATATTTTATGCAAAAGTATTCAAGTAGTTTCATTTCATGTTTACATAATCATTGGATTATTTGGTCGCAGCAGGTGAGTATAATAGTGCTTCTTCGCAATTCATTATGACTGTTTTCATACTCGTACATGTATACAAAGTTAATCAATTTAATGAAAAACGCTCAAGCGCAATGGAAAGAGCAGGATCTTTCGCAGAATACTTATGTCCGCTACGCCCATGACCCTTCAATGATAATTAATCAATATAATCTAAGTCGGATACTTTCTTTGAAAAGAACTCGCCGCGCATTATATGGTGAAAGCAAAATGACGCTTTGATCTTTAATGACTTAAACAGCACCTTTGTTAGGTATTTCTTAATCAGTTAATCTTAAAAAGGGATAAGAAGGAACATCCTGTGGAGTCTCTACTTTTTGCCCTCTTATAATATTTTAATGCTTTTAAAAGTCATCCAACACTAGAATCTTTTGAAAAATTGGTCGGCGATTTCATGTAAACGGGGGGGGGGGGGGGGTCGAAACTTATTAGACCTATAAAATCCTGGGCACGTTGAAATCAACAAAGTATATATAGCTCTATGGTATAATTATGTACATATATATATTTTTAGGGCGGTAATGTCAATAGGCATCCAAACAGAATACCTTGTTAGAAGGCGGGATTATTAGAACTTTGATTCTAACTTACCTTTTGTATCGGCGTGGGGATACAAAATCTATGTAAATTGTTAACATAATTAATGGATAGATAAACTTAAAAATCGGGGGGGGGGGGGTATAAAACCAAGTCCATACTCATGTGGGCACTTATGGGTGTAACTCCTAGATTTACCCGGGACCACAATGCCTTGCCGCCTTTTCAGCAACTTTAAGAGATATGCCTCATTATATTGCTATATAACTAAGATCAAATTTCGTTTGGCCTTTGTAAATGGCGCAAGCACGAGAACACGACACGAAGTGCGCTTGAATTTTCTATAAGGCAGATCCTTAAAAATTTTGATAGTTTTGACAAGTAGAGAACGTTCGTAAATAATCAAATGTAATAAAGCTTCCATTTGTTGGGGGGGATAGGGTGGGGGTGAGCAAGGAAGTACATGTATGGCAATTTTGTGTCCTCTACGCTTAACTGACTTTTGGAAGGACGTGTCCCCCCCCCCCCCCCACCACATGTTTGATGTCCAACTACCCAAAACATATAATGTCGGCTTGGTCGCTATTTTTAAAATCCCGTTTTTAAATCTTCATGTTCTATTTTTCACATTTGTTTTTTTAAACATCCTTTAACTCATTGCATTTGCTTTCTTTTGTCCGTTTTTACACTTTCTTTTGCTTTCGCGATTTTTCAAATTACATTGAAAAATTATAATTACCCGAAACACTTTTGAAATATAATGTTCGTCTGTTTATTGCGTGCTCATTGTTCATAGTTTCATGTTGGGGTTTATTGGAATAATGTCAACCTGGTCAGGCTTCCTGCTTTCACTCCTGTTCAAAGAAATCTTGTAATAGTTATTTTTGCCAAGAAATGCACAAAGATCGTCCAGACAAAAAAAAACCGAGATGCCAACTGTTTTCAATGAAGCTCGGGCTCAATGAATTCGATCATGGACACTAATCACTCCTTTGTGAAATGACGAAGTGCCAGTTGCTCGAACTTGTCACAATATCTCTAATTCTATAGGGAATTAAATATATTGTTTCTTCGCATTTTATCGTTGAGAGGATAAAAGCATTGCAGCTCTAACTTTGTTGACAAATTAGACACAGGAGAAAAGTGACGCTTTTTGGACAAAATTGTTAGAGATGTAAAATAATCATCAACAATTGCATATGCATCAATTAACTAGAAATGGCACGAACATGGCAATGATTCTGCATGGAGTGGAAATAGAACATATCGTCCCTTTTTCAGTCCACGTTCATTTACCGCCATGTGATGTGCATCTAGAGCAATATAAAATTCTGAACGCAAATTGTATGAATATATGCGGATCATTATTTATGTACATTACTATATTTTTAAATCCCCTTGCCCGGCATCCGGGGTAGGAGGATGGGCGGCAGCAGGGTAATTTTGATTAGGGGGAGGAGTAACTTTTTTAATACTTTATTTCATATCGGAACAAGAACAAGCAATAGTTGCAACCAAAAAATTACACGGGGGCGGCGGGCGAATTCGCCCCGGAAAGTCCAAAAAGAGCCCCGGAAAAGGGCTAAAAACATTCACACGAGGGCGACTGCAAAACTCATAATCGCCCCCGTCAACTAGGCTTGGGAGCCAGCGCCGGGTAATCGCGTCTACCCGATTCTCAATGCCAGAGTCGGGGAGTCGACCCTGATCTCTGGAGACTCGAGTACCAAGCGGCGGCGGTTCTGAGCTGAGATAAAGGGACTCGAGTCTTTGCCATGCTCTCTCATTCATGGACGAAAATCGGCCCCAGCGCCGACTCCAGGCACTGAGATAAAATAAATGTAGAATTTGGAGCCGAGGAGTCATATACTTCGAGCAGAACGTTTCTCTGCGCTGCTTGTGTGCTTTAGGCTCAGTGTGACTGCATGTGGTATGGGGATGCATCGTGTGCATTGTGTGTAGTGTGTATTTCTGTGTGTGTGACTGTAAAATGCCAGTAGAGACCACGTGCGCATGTGTTGAGCGACACTTGTGATTGTATCATGAACTGGGATTTGTGTGTGGATTGTGTAAGAAATTTGGTGAAGGTGTAAGATTTTGGGCGACTTGATAGATGATTGCTCCCCCCCCGGCCCTCCCATTTATGTACACTCTCTAGCCCCATGTCGAGCTGCAGCCACCCATCTTGATCCTTCCCCCCAAAGCTTGTCTCTCCTCATTCCTTCTTTTCTTCCAAACTTTATTTCCCTATTATTCTTGTTAATTTCTCCTTTTAGTCAAGTGTTTATCACCTCTTGTTTGTTTTTAAATATTTTTATATCTCTGTTCAAAACAAGAGTCTCGTCTATCCCTTAAAAAAAAATCACGCTTTGATTTTTTTTTCTTTCATTCCAAAATCCCATTGATAACGTTTGCTTGCTAGTCTTAAATGGGAGTCTTGCCTTATTGGAATATTGGCAAGAAGTTAATAAAAAAATGATGTTATTGTTCTGTCAGTAATAAAAGTAGAGATTCAACTATGGATATTTTTCAGTCATATTTCATTTAATCTTCGTTATTTTAATCCAAACATTCATTTTTTTTCAATGATGTATTTCACCTTTGGCCAGTTCGCCATTTTCTTAAGTGACTGAAAACGTAGACTAGCCCCTTAATTCAGGGACATCAACCCTCGGCAATTTGTTTACATAACTTTCTTTGTCTCCGTCATGTATTGCACAATCTTGAGAAGCACATGTTTGGAAATCTGATATTCTTGTGGTGGTGGTGGGGGGGGGGGTACGAGATTGCCGCCCTTTTCATTCTGTTTTGGTTTGGCTGCCACATGGCCTCTCTCACTGTGTGGAGAAATTAGGTCAGGTAAAATTTGCAAAGACGTGGATAAGTTCATTTCAATTAGAGGCCGTGCAAGGCTAGGCATTCATGATGGATGATGGAAATTGCCAGTTTTGGTTCTGGTAGGCCTTTTTGTCATGAATCTGTGTAACTGATACGAACGCTTAAAGGAGAATGAAACCCTTGAAACCATCTGAATCCATATCAAAGAGAAAAATCAAAGAAACATATTGTTGAAAGTTTGAGGAAGATTGAATGAATAATAAGAAAGTTATGAGCATTCGAATATTGAGATCACTAGTGCCATGTAGATCCTCCCAACGGCAATGCGACCAAGATCTGTGATATCACACACGTACAACTCCCTCATTACTTTAGTACTTATTTCACTTATATTCTCACTTTTATAGAGTCTACCACAAGGTGAGGTGTTCTCTTTATGAGATGACAAGTACAGAGGTTTCACAACATTATATCATTGATGAATCGTTTGTCATATGATTAGAATGAGCAAAAAGAGATGTTTTGGGGTATATTTTCAGTGTCCAAATGGGAGAGTTGTACGTGTGTGACATCACAGATCTTGGTCGCATTGCCAATGGGAGGATCTCCATAGCATTAGTGATCTCGACATTCAAATGCTCATAACTCTTTTATTGCTAGTCCTATTTTACTCAAAGTTTTGTTGATCTTATTCTTTGATTTTTCTGCTTTCACAAAAGCTAACTTGCTCCAAGAGTTTCATTCTCCTTTAACAATTCAATGACCTTTATGACTCATATCATTATTTTGTATGAATAATTTTAAGTCTTTTTTAAAAAGTGTCATTTAAATAACTTTCAGTCAAATATGTACGAAGGATATTTGTTCAACTTCATAACATTTGCAGGTACCTATATTGTATGATAAAATAAATTACCTCACAATTGTACAAATTCAGAACTTTCTTTTTCTTTTTCTTTTTCTTTTACATTGTCTTTAGACACGAATACAGATCTTTCTAGATTAATTTGGCAAATGGGCTATAACACTAAATAGTAAACACGCAAAGCTCACGTCAACCAAGTATCAAACATTCAAACTTGGATTAATTCATGGAGGTTCTACCTCCATGATTTAATCTGAATAGGTCTGTATTAGGTCCATGAATCAACTCAGATATCGTTCAAGCATCAAAATCAATCTATCATCACAACACTAAAATCATAAACCATCACTTCGAAGAAACAATGCGAAGGTCAAACCAGGGAAGTGTTATACTTCCCTGGTATATGCTAGCTACCGTGTATATATATACACACACACACATACACACACACACACACACAAACGCAAAAAAGCCGCGAAATAGCTCCAGAAATTGTAGCCCTGGAAAGTGGAAAAAGAGCCCTGGAAAATGAAAAAGTAGCCCTGGAAAATTTTTAAGTTTCTCCAAAAAGAGCCCTGGAAAGAAAAAAAGTAATTTTTTGGTTGAATAGTTGCATCTTGTTAAAATATGTAGATATTATAGCGTAGGGAGAATTAGATTCTCTCCGTTCCAAAACTCTTCAGAATTATATTTTTGATAATTTAAGATCTTTATGAACTCGATATTTGTCAATTTTATACCGCCATTTTATGTCGGGTCGGATCTCTTTCCGACTGGAAACCTTTTAGAAGTATCATCTAGATCAAAACTCTGTATAGATATATCTACGATTTTCTTGAAGTCGACCATCATTTTATAACGGGTCGGATCAAGAACAACAATCGTATATTGTTGGAAGATATAGATATTCATAATCCCACAAAAATCAATTATTTCCACATCGAAAGTCTTAAAATATATTTTTATTGACAGAGGATATCTTTTAACTCGATATTCCATACTGAAATACTTTCATTTCATGTTGGATTGGATCAAGAATAAGAAATTGTGCGACTTTTATTCCATAAAAAAAATGCCTTTTCGACTTTGTCGGGAAAATAAGTCATTTAATTTTTTTCGGACAGAACATGGGTTCGTCCCTATAGGGAAATATCAGTTATTTCAATCGTTTTCACTCAAATTAAATTTCAAATCATGCGCGATCGATCGTGCATTAATTTGAGATGTTTGTAACTCCATTTCATTTGCCTTTCCGATATTGTCGGGGAAAGTGTCATTTGTGTTCTCAAAGAACATGAATTCAGTCCTAAAGATATATGAAATTTATCTTGAATTGTTTGCACCTCAAAACAATCATTCTTACATCGATTGGAAATGATGGCGAAAATCAAAGAACGACAGAGATATTTCATGCATCCAACAATCTAATGAAATCGGTTCACAAAATACGTAGTAGCACCCATTCATCATGTTTATAATAAAATATAGAGGGCGAAGAGTTTCCTCATTTGAATAACCACATGCGGCACTAAAAAAAAGGATCGTCACATCTATCAGTTCCCATTATTTGTATAAAAGCCCTAGCCTATTTATTCACAAAATGTTGCTAAACTTAATAAAATAGACCTAAATTGATTCTGGGTTTATCAAATATTGCAGTATGGAAGTTACAATGAGTATCATACAGTTTCACTTTTTTTTCATAAGTAAGATGTTTTGTATGGGGATGTCATCTGTGGATCCCAAGCGTATTCTTTTTATTCATTCAATGTTTCTTAATAAGAAAAAAAATGGACTACTAAACCGCATATCCGTTTTTTTTTTATTATTGTTCCTGCTCGAAATGATACAGAGCGATCAAAAGACGGCGTTTGTCTAGCTTTGAAAGTTAATGATAATGGGCGATAATTTGCATTCGAACCTTAACGCCCCCGCAATCCCTACCCCACTCTGCGTGTGGTCTTTAGCGTGATCACTAGGGAATTGTTAGCGCACTATAGGAAACTGGTGGATGAAAGGCTGATCGGATTTAATCCCGTGCCTAGAAAGACAGTATTGAATATCCTTGATACTGAAAAGCACTGATTTGTATGCCGAGACTTAAACCTCGGTTACATTTGATCTACGGCAGTCGTAGAGCGACTCAAAAACAGCCGTTTATTCATTTTTAAAAATACAAACCACCTATTTGCAGCTGGTTCAAAAACGACTGTTTTCGACTCGCCGTACAGCCGCCGTAGAGCAAATATGACCGAGGTATAAATAGTAGTGGTGATTAGTGGCGTACCTAGATTTTTCAAAGGGGGGGGGTGCGAATTCGTCCGCCCAAAAATTTGACAAGCAAAAAAAGGTCTTGAACCACAAGTAAATGACATTTCGCGCCAGAAAAAAAAATGACAAGCAAAAAAAAAAGGTCTTCACATTAGGAGAGGGGTCACTTATGGCCCGTCAGGGATCACTTTTGACTCGTCAGGGGGGGGGGGGGGCAGGGATACGTCACTTGCATGTGTTGTGACTCGTCAGGGGGGAAGTCTGCCCCCCCCCCCCTTATTAGGTACGCTAATGGTGCTGATCGTTGACTTTGGCCGGTTTATTAGGTCCGGTAAAAGGTAAGGGTTTGAATAAAAAGAATTAAACGTCTCAGATTAATTGAAAATCGTTCGGGACAGAAGTTATTTCAAAATTGTTTTGATTTGGAAATTATATTGAAATAATTTAATTACCTTCTAGAATAAACTCTCTCCTAAAAACCCTCCTAACCCCATAGTATACAATTCACGTATCTTTTCAATTAAGTCAGAAATCTAAATCCTAAATACATTGGATAATGGTCTCAACGTCTCAGATCAGCTCATGAACGATCGGAACGTATTTTAAAATTATTTGAGGTGGAAATTATATAGAATTTATTTCAGATACCATAATCTCTTTCTCCTGAAATAAATATTATTTGCTTATCTTTCCAATAAAGTCAGAAAGGGAAATACGTTGAAATAAAAGTACTCAACACCTTAGATTATAATGCACGATCGTTCGAGACGTATTTTCGAAATTGTTTTGAAGTGGAAATGATATATCATGAAATCAATTAAAACCTTCCAATGTAAACTCTTATTCTCCTGAAAGAAATACAATTCGCGTATTTTTCCAATAAAGTCCCACAGAAGCAGATTGCATTCCCAATAATTTTCAAGAATCAAGAGTGCCTACAATATCAAAAATTCAGCAAAAGTTACCAAAAAAAAAAATATACCCAAACAAATTATATGATGTCAGAAACAAAATCAAAATGTCAAAAACATCAAAACAAAAATAACATAAAAGGAAGTATATCAAATCAACATAAAAAGTAAGGCAGCATAATGTCAAACAATATAAAAAGAAGTAGACATTTTGTTGATTTGCGATTTAGCGTGTTGAATGATTTGGCGTCATTATCATTCTCCAAAATTTAGTCTGCCGTTGCTATCAATGTTCGCACTAATTTAGTTCCATTCGGGCATCATATTCATATTGTTTCATTTTATCTGGCCTCCAAAAAATATTAATATCTTCCCATGGCAAAGAGGAATAGGCATACCACTCTAGTTATACGCTCTTGGTGGACATTATCCGGCGAGTTGGCAGTCTGCCCCCCCCCCCCCCCTGACGAGTCACAACCTATGCAAAATACGTATACCTGCCCCCCCCCCCCCCCTTGACGAGCTTGAAAAACCTTTTTTGCCCCCCCCCCCCCCCCCCTGACGAGCTTGAAGACCTTTTTTTTTTTTTTTTTTTGCTTGTCAATTTTTTTTCTGGTACGAAATCCTTTATATGTGATTGAAGACCTTTTTTTTTTTTTTTTTTTTTTGCTTGTCAAATTTTTTTGCGGATCGTTTTGCCCCCCTGTGGAAAATCCTAGGTACGCCACTGTATCCTGCCCCAAATCATACGTTAAAAAGGTCATTAATTCAACTTATTTTTCATGTGTGAATCTTCCGTGTCAATCTCAATTCGCAAGCTGCAACATTTTCGAAATCGGCAGTATTTCTATCGGTGGTGTTAATTTTCAGTTCAGTTAGTTGACAAGGGAAACTATCGAGATCGAGAATTTTTGTCATATTCACATCGTGCGCACTTGGATGTTTATCTGTACTCGGTCGCCATCATGCGACACGATGCGGCCGAGCATATACTAGCTAGCTGTAGTCGTTTCCAATATAGAGCGTGCTTGCATGCATGTTTTGCTACGGACATAAAAGAGGAACGCCTTTCATTGTCATGCTTTTAGAAATAATAAATTGAAGTTAAACATCACGACAAGTGGAACTAGCTAGTACAGGCACCACGACGTATATGTTAACTCTTCATTCTGGGTCTACATTCCAGAGCGAGCCGCCGAATTGAAGGCTAGCCGTGGCCGGCGCGGGGTACGTGAGATTGCCTTAGTGAATTTTGATAGAAATGGGGAGCAGCGGCAGCGCTTGAGATATCTACAGCGCAGCTAGCGGCAGCGAGCTGCCGCTAGATGCAGCGAGCTGGGGATTAAATCTCTAATCAAATGGATTATAAAGTATGGCAGCGAGCGGCAGCAAGCACAGGGGGAGCTGCGAGAGCGGATGTGAGTTCTATTGTGCTTTAATTATCGCAGCTAGCTGCCGCTGGCCGACGCTATTATCCCGTCTTAGAGTGTGCAGGCGTACGCTCGCGGGGTGCACGCTGCCAATACAATATGGATGCTTTCCCTAACAGTTAATATATGACTTACACACTCACAAAATATATATTGAAAGTGTCAGGACAATTCTTTTTTTTTCTTCCTAGCTGGGTTTTTTTTTCATCCAAATTAACAATATTAAATACAACATCAAATAAGACCTTTGTTGTGTTAGCCTATGTCTATCATCAGAATCTACATCATTTTTTAAAAAGACACTGCGAGAATAACAGAAACAGGAATTATTGGTTCCCATGGTAATTATGAGAGGTAGAAACTTACATATATTCCATGGAGCCATGTCACCGTACAGCGGTAGCTTCAAGAATTGATTGTAGAAGTTTTCTTTGACATCTCGGAGTAACCCCATCCTCAACAGGGCTATCAAGGAAATACCTAGAATACAAACACACACAGAGTTGATAAATCTGTTAGCACTTTAGATACATGTACGTACAATGTATTATCATTATTAAAATGAAATAATTTTCCACTTTTAAATAGCGCTTAATACATTGGAATTATATTTTTAAGTGATTTACTGATATATTATTACCATAGTCATGAGATCATGGCTTGTGCACACACAATGTCTGTGTACTTTCACCACTCCCTGGGGAACATTCAAAGTGTTCAAAGACTCAATTGCTACAATGTAGGTATCCTGTATATGCTTTCGCAACCAACAGGGTACTCATTTCAGTGGTGGATCTAGGGGGATTACCCTTCAACACACTTCCCTGCTAACGAGGGTCATGCAAGCAGAAGAATAGCAGGCCATTGGGAGAGGAGTTTAGGACGCAGTACATGTATGTCCCAAAATAATCTAATGACATTAGAAACCAACACTGGTCACATTTAACACCTGGGTGAAGAGCGGCAAAGTGTGGGTTGATGCCATGCCAGAGGAAGCTACGCCATGGTGGAATTCAAACACCTGACCCTCTGATTTCCAGGAGAGAGTCAGAACCGCTACACCATGACGCAATTTACATATTTAAGTGTAGAATGATCCCACATATAGTGAAAATGTATTTGTATCATAACATTTAATAAAAAAAAATCACTAGACCAGTGACTGACCTTTGACCTCTTGATAGGGAATCTTGAAACCATCATGAGCTCTGACCAGATAGACCTCATAGTGGGTCTCATTCGATGTACAATGTAAGGAGTACTTGCGCTTGTGCCCATCCAAGATATACATGAAATGATGATCAACCTTGGAAAAAAAAAAAAAAGAGCATTAAAAGTAAATGCCAGTTGTGTTAACAATATCAAGATGAATTTGAACAGAATATACCTATTTGCAGTTGTAACTGAGCATGAGCAGTAAAAGGTCATTCGAGATAAACTATGAAGGTGGTTTTCAAATTCCCTGACATATTGAAGCATTTGAGAGGTGAGAAATGGAAGGGATATGAATGAAACATTTCTTACCAAGTGGTATGCAGGATTTTTGAAGGGGGGGGGGGGGTAGGGGAGTATAGCAACTGAGGGGGTGGGTATGATCCTCCCACCTGGGGAGTGTTTCATCAACATTTTCATCCGACAAGTTGTCAGATCTGACATCTTTCTCTGATGTTGATTGGCTGAGAGGTACTGTTACTATGGTAACTGTCGGATAAAATGGGACTTGTCGGATAAAACGTCCGACAAGTCCTTTCATGAAACGCCCCCCAGGTGATCATTTTTGTTTTTTAATGTGGGATTGTGTTTCTGGTGCCTACTTAAAAAAAAATATCGCACATATACATGTAGACACATTAATTATGTGTTTAATTGAGAAAAGGGTACTTATTGTCACATTTGAAAAAAATAATAATAAAAATATTTGTTCTTGAATGTAAAACCAAAGGGGGAGGTTGAACCCTCCTTTGCCCCCCCCCCCCCTGCAAACATGACTGTTTCTTACCTTGATATACAGCTGTCTGACATCCACTCGAACCATACTCCATCCTAGCTTAGATCCATCTTGGTTTGTTTCAGGGTGTAACACACTAGCGGATAAGTTCACCTGTCCAGCTTGTAGTTCAATATTCTGAGCAAATAACATCATAGATTCAACTCGACATTATTCAATATTCAATCGAATTACAAGAATGCCAACAAAATGTGAAATCCTAAAGCAACAGGTGGGTGTTTCATAAAGCTGTTCGTAAGATACGAATGACTTTACGCACGACTGGTGATCCTTCCTTTTGCTATGTGATATCTCTATATAATTGATTTTGACCTAAGAACATGTTCCAGTCATGCATAAAGTCATGCGTATCTTTACGAACAGCTTTATGAAACACCCCCCCCCCCCGGTCTGTTGCACTGGTGTAATTTCAAGCAGCAAACATTTTGTTCAGGGGGAAGGAGGGGGGGAATGAACTATTGTTTCACCTCCCCCCACCCCCTTGAACGGCATGATGCCATAAATCTACGCCCATGGTCTGTTAATATCCTAGCTGTCATGGAACTCATACTCATTCTTGGAGATGGCGCAAGAGGTCATTCTTCTACTGAAACATTGTCACTCTTCATCACATTTACTCTCCACTGATCATCTCCTCATCGTTGCCAAAACTTCTGTTCTTCTGCTCAAAGTCATCACATCTCAATCTAGTATATAGTCCTTCTCTTGGCCTTCTCCCTATCTAACAGAAGATTACTTCTCACTCTCGTCTTTCTCTTTCTTGCCTCTCAATGTCCATCTTTATCACTCGGCCATCTAACATTCCTTGTTAGGACTACCTACGTGTATTTAAAGGTAAACCTCTTCTATGTTACCTCTACCACCATGAAGTCTTCAGAGATCATTTTTCAAATTCTCTTTTTTTACATTTGAATTTTGGGAAGGATGACCATCACAAAATCATTGAATTTAATCTGATAGGAGAAAAGGGGCTACAATTTCTACAAACAAATGTAAAATCCTTTAGAGTATCAATATTACTTACCTTTTTAAAAAAACTGAGCTCAAAATTTCTAAATACAGGAAGAGGGTGGTTCCTTGCTTGGAATAAATCCTGTATGAATGAAAAATAGATAGAGATCAATCATTCCAGATGCATGCATAAGCCAAGTATGAATTCGATCTATTAAACAATTCTTCAGTTACGGAAACATTATTTTAAGGATGTAATGACAGCTGTTAGCTTGACTTTCGACCTTATAAACTCAGAATCTGATCAGATCATCTCCAATACACATACAAGTGCCAAGATGAAATTCGTTATTAATTTTTTTTTATTCATCGCAAGAACGGGACATTTTTTTACTTTGGTTATCTGTGACCTTTGACCTTCATACCCCAGAAACTACATGTAATCTGGTGTGTGTTTCATAAAGCTGTTTGTTAGTTAAGAGTAACTTTAAGAACGACTGGTGAACCTTTCTCACGTGCTAAATAATCACCAATGAACAATTAATGGTGAATATCATTTACCACAAAAAGCAAAAGGATCACCAGTCGTTTTTAAAGTCACTCTTAACAGCTTTATGAAATGGCCCCCTGATCATTGTCACTTTTATATGCAAACTATGACCGAGTTTGAAGTAGAACAGTTCTTCATCATCGTGAGAATAAAGATGGGTCGGATGGATGGACTAAAAACATAAATGTAATGCCTGCAGCATCCACTCGCATTGAGTGGGGGCATACAAACAATAAAATAATATATATTTTATAATCTACTTACATGTAGGGAGTAATTTATTCAAGCACCCCCTTTTTGTTTCTTTATTTCTAATATTTCCATGAGTTTAGTAGATGTGGAAAATAAAACATTAATACCAGACTGAGTATTACTGATACATGTATACTCCATTCCTATATACTTGCCTTACTTTTCTTTGAGGAGGGAGGGGTAATTTCATTATTATTATTCTATTTTAATCCTTATTCATGGTGGCATTCAGTATTTACACTTCACATGTATAACTGCAATTCCTGTGATTGCAATTTTTTCTTTCTTTTTCTTTTTAAATCTTATTTCAAAAATCTTAATTGATAGTAGGAAAAACATTGTCTGGCATTCAGGATTCTTAATTCACAAGTAAAGCGGCTGCAAATCATAAATTTTCTATATGAAAGCAAAAAAAAATATTCTTACCATTCCTTTTCTTTCAGTGAAATCACAGAAAGCTTCAGGGAAAAGAGTAGATACAGCCAAGGAAATCATCTATGGAAATAAAATATAAATAAAACAAATAATGTTTCATTCATCACTAATACAGAAAGATAGATAGAAAGACAGCATTGGTTTATCAAAAAACACCAAGCGAGCAGCTAACGAACTGAAGATGTTCAATTTATAAATAATAACTTGCATTTATAAACAGTATTCATACAAAGGTGAAAATATACATATCATGGACCAACTTTAGCAGAAATTATATGGTGACATTGGTGAAAAAGCAAGCTACATGTACATGTATTGTACCATTATAAGCCTGGACCTAGTAAGGGCTACGTCCAGCAAAGAAAACTTACAGGACTACAGGGTTTTATGGCAATATTCAACAAATATGTATGAACTACATGTATGAAGCATTTTTATTTAAATGAAGCACTATAGATGTGGAAGACATCTGAACAAGGGTTATAACTCCAGAAAATTTAAAAAAATGTGACAACTGAAGCCCATTGATTGAATGACTAAATGTGTTCAACACAAATTAACAGAACCTGCAGAGTCAGTACCATGCCTTTTCAGTCAGACCGCAGGTCCCTATGCTAATGAGCAAAAAGGCCATATTCATCCAAATCATCTCGTGGCTGAATCCTCCTCCTTGCAAAATCTCGTGATTCGTGAGATTTTCTTTCTCTAAGAATTTACCTGTTTTAACCTCAAGTTAAATGAAATTTTATTGCACCATCAGATAGAGTAAATGTTACTCTTTCATATTGTTCATTTATTTTGTATACAATATTTTGTTAAAAAAGTAAATTTCTGGCCTGAAATTGTGCCTCAAAACTGAATTTTCTTCCTCTGTTTTCTTTTGCAAATTGTGCAAAACTTTTTATTTTGAGCCTCAATGATATCTATATCACCATAAAGCTGAACTTCTGTACTTTCTCACAATGCCACTCTTGATATGCGGCACCTTTTAATCGGGTCAAGATCACACTTTTCCCACCAAGGTACAAGACGAGATTTCTGAAATTTTGTACTTGCATGAAATCCAGAGTTCTGATTGGCTGGATAAGGTTCACAGAACAACAGGCGCGGGGTATTTGAGGAGATTACCACATGGGAAGTGTGACCTTCCCACGAACCCAGGCACTGGAACCGTTGGAATTTGCCATTGTGTGGTCTTTTTGACCAATCAGAGTGCAGTATACTTGTTTTCAAGCTGCTTTATGTACTTGGCAAATGAAAAGTGTGATCTTGACCCGATTAAACCAATTCTTATTTTGAAACCTATATCATTTCAAAGCATACATATTCAGCTTTATCATGATATAAAAATCATTTGGGCTCAAACAAAAGTAAAATGTGAAAATAGCAGCTTTTGTCAGGTGAAAATATTTATTTTGTAGCATATTTTAGATCAAAATTTTAACCTATATTACAAAATCTTTGAATAAATCCAAACAAATGACCTGAAAGAATGATTCTTCTTCTTTACAATGGTACCAAATTCATGAAATTTGATGCATAATTAGAGCAGCAATGACTGAATGAAAAGAGGTGTTTTGGTCCGCATCAAGCTCATTAAATATGCAAAACATCTCAAGTCATGAATATCACTTGGATGAAAGAAGCCACTTTCTTGGGACCTGCATTCTGACTGTTTTAGCATAAACGCCACCATACACTTACAGTGAGGATAACATGCAGAGATGAAAATACATTTCTGTGACTGATGTTACAGTGCCTAATGGCCGAATGGCAGACACTCATTTATCCAGGTTGTTTCTTGAAGGCCGTAACTCCAAAAATATAATAAACATGACTTTGAGCAATGGCTGATACATGTATACAGTATTTGACCATATAACCATTCACCAGAGCAGAAGCTATCTGGAAGAAGGTCATAACTCCAGAAAATACAATGACCAGAGAACGATATTCAGCTATTGAAACATGATTACTGATTCCTTGGTATGAGGATTAGTGGGACTGGGCATTAAATTAGTTATTAATAATTTATATAAGTTATAACAATAACAACACACCTGAGAAGAAGGCATCTGGAAGAAGGTCGTAACTCCAGATGCTACAATATCACCAAACATAGCTTTCATCATAGCCCGCTGGTTCAAGGTCATCATATTCAAAAGGTGATCAACACCTATGTCAAGAAAAAAGGAAATATAAAAATACATTTAATGACTGCATCAAATCATATATCTTGGTTTCTTACTAATGAACACATCATGCAAAATATTGTAGAAAACTTGAGGGATCAAGATAATTTGTAAGGTCATCACCTACATGTATGATATCAATGATGTTATTTATTTTGACTCTTTCTGATATGTGATACTTGTGGGAACTTCTATGAAATACCGTAGTCAACCTTTTTTGTCATGAGACTCCTGATTTTCTATAATTTTTACTTCAATCCATGAACTGATGTGCTCAAACCATGAGGATTTAAAAGAATTCAAACTTTTCATATAAACTGCAACTACATGTAATCACTTCAGAAAGGTCTCACATAATGATGGTCGATTAACATATGATGTCATTACAAGAGCAATTTTCTTAGCAAGCATTCATCCCTCTCAATTTTGGATAATTCAAATATTTATTTGACGTAATCAATCAAATGAGGTTCTTTCTAGGGCAACTTGACCCTGACTTACCAGGGGGAGGGGGTTATGGTAGCCCCCAGTCTTTCAAGGGATAAGCGTAACCTTCATATTCCCATGTAATGATTAGTAATATAATTACTCACCAACATACTGGTATCGCATGAAATCTGGACTCGATAAGAGGTTACTGGTAAAGGACATATCAGCAAGGATGCTGGTAACGACAGCGTTGGTAATATTCCTCTGAACGAGATCATCTTGTCTTCTCTTAGCCTCTTTTCCAGACCCAGTTACGAATATGAACGTACTGTTGGGGTGCTTGGCTGATAATGTCATGCTCAATCCATCTAAAAATTGAAAAACAATTATATCTTTTTATCAAATCATTTACCAACTATGCAAGCAAACACAAAAAAACAATCATTTATGAAAATGTTATATGCATGTTAACGTAGAATATCATTAATGTTTGTTATTTATCTGATTGTCTTTAAGAAATCCTCAAGCTACATGTACCACCACCGCCACCACCGTCTGCATACCAGAAGTGAGACGAAAATCAATTCCAGTTAACATGTAACTTGCTTCCTTTTGTCAGGGTACATTCTTTATATGCCTTCATTAACTCATCTCCTTTCCCCCTCTCACTCTCTACTTCTAAAAATCTGAACAAACCTTGTCCTTTCCCATATTCCATGAAAGAGAACGGCCTCATTTCCAGTTGTTTCATCAGCACCCCCACAAGTGCCTCCTTATCATTGGCGCAAGGTATATTCTCTTCTGGATTGGTATAATCGATGATCGGTCTGTAAATGAGTCTACCCCTCTGCCATAGGATGGCCATGGGGCACATGTCGTTTTGCACAGCCAGCTTCAGGTACTCCCTAAATAACAGTTTTCTGGAGGAAGAAATGGAGAACGAAGGATGCAATGTTGATTTCCAGTGGTGCCGGAATGTTTTAAAGGAGACACATGTTCTGGGGAGTCAAACCACTGTTAACTCAAACAGGTACACAGCTCTCATATGTTCAAGATTTATCTGCGGAATGAGCAGGTGCACCCTGTAAAAATAAGTGATAACCTATTTTTTTTACCTGTCATTTTTCTTGCTTTCTTTTTTATTCAATTTCTTTTTTTATTTCAATTATTTATTTATATTTTATTTATCTATTCAATTTTTTTTTTTTTTGGGGGGGCTTGTCATTTATTTTCTGCAGACTTTAATTTTAGAGTGATGACTTTTTTTGGGGGGTGGGGTTGTGAAATATTTTTACAAAACATAGCCCCTACAAAAAAATCCTGGAACTGCACTTGTAAATGCTTGAAGAGCTTTTTTAAAGAAAAATAAAAACATGATTGAGAGGGTGCTAGATATCTAACATATAAATCACAGAGAATGCCTAATACACTTCTGTAAGATAGGCATGTTCGATGCTACTCAATGCTACTTGATTATAATTCACATTATTTACCCTTTACTAAAAGCTTTACCCAGGCTTTAACACTGTGTTCAAACAAGCCATTGATAAGTTATATGAGACAAGGCCAAGTTTAAAGAGAAAAACTATCAATGTACATGTACACACAACTTGGCGATTGATTGCAGAAGTGATTATTCATGACCGATAGTATCGATAACTTTGTGCAATCAATATAAAAATCAGTTTTATGATCAATTTTATGATAAATCGGTAAGTTCTGTTACACTGCCAAGGATACCTCTCAGGGGTTTGGAGACCTAGGGATAGGAGGGACTGAAGTCGGATTGCCCCGCCCACTTTTTGAATGGGGAAATTCCCTGCAGCAGCTGATCCATGAGGATTCAAGGTGATTGGTTTAGATGGGTCTTGTTTGAGCCACGCAGTAGATCCAAGGCAATCAAAGGAAACCTATTAAGGAGATAAACAGAAGAATGATAGAGAGTGGTAATGATGGCTCAGTGAGAAGAGGAGAAGGGTTATACGTAGGATATAGGGAGAGGAAAGATAGAAGTGGGGGGAGAAGGAGAACAAGGAGAAGGAAAAGAAGGGATATGAACTGGACACAGGGTTGGAAGAAAGGTGTCAGGTGGAAGAGACTATAAATACGATTGCCACTGTTACCTCACCTACCATCATCATCATCATCATTATCACTATCATCATCATTATCACTATCATCATCGTCATCAC
This sequence comes from Lytechinus pictus, assembly GCF_037042905.1. NCBI lineage: Eukaryota > Metazoa > Echinodermata > Echinoidea > Temnopleuroida > Toxopneustidae > Lytechinus > Lytechinus pictus. The sequence continues at coordinate 7,706,477 of NC_087261.1, forward strand.
CATCATCATCACCATCATCATTATCACCATCATCATCATCGTCATCACCATCACCATCATCATCGACATCATCACCATCATCATCCCCATCATCATCGTCATCATCATCGTCATCATCATCGTCATTGTCATCATCACCATCATATCTTTATCATCATCATCATCGTCATCGTTGTCATCCCCACCATCACTATCATCATCATCGTTACCTGTCTATTGAATGCATAGATGTCCACTCTGACTAGCCTAGCACGATTCTCGAGGTAGACATTGTCAAGTACTGTAATGCTGTAGTCTAAGACACCAGCCTCTTTTAAAGATGCACTCAAGAATCCCTATAAAACACATTAAAACAATAACAACATCAATGAAGAATAGGATCATAGGACTTTGTTTTCGAGAAACATCACACAGCTCTGCAACAGTACAGAAAAATAAGATACATATTTAAGGGATGACTGTGATAACTTATTCCATCATTTTCTCCATCTACTTTGGTGCTCTTTATACATAAGACCATGACAGTAAGTTAACTTTTCATTACATGTACTATTGACGAGTGGATACCATGCGCGACCATTGGGTCTCGAAAAGCACCCTAAACAAGTATTTTCCATATTCTGAAAATGTACCCCTTAACAAGTATTGGCGTGTAAAACCCTACCCTTAACAAGTATTGGAAACACAACGATACCCTTGGCAAGTATTCCCTGAATTGAACCCCTAAACAAGTACAGCAATATTTTAATTATTATGTCACAGACGTCTGTTTTTCGGTCGTCGGTTTTACCTTTACCTACATCATTGGGTGTAGTACGGCCCCACTTTCCACACCTCCCCCAAATCAGACTCTAAAGACTGTTGGGGCAAACAGTACATCCTTTACAAAACATTTTAGTCTTTTTTACACCCTCGCAAATTTGACCTGAAACACGTAGCTTTCCTAGCGAAACAGATTTTCTTTTATTGTTTTAGTGTTTTTGACACCCTTATTAATGTGCCCTATCTTGAAAAAGACATCCTTTTTACATGTTTTCTTGGTCGCGCATGGTATCCACTCGTCAATGTTAAGCGCCCCCCCCCCCCCCCCCGGGCTATGGCGATAGGCAATATTTGGGAAAATAAACTTCATTGCTTTGAAAAGTTGCTATGTCAGGCAAAGTTGGTCGAGTTTAGGCATGCTCAGTGCCTTGCATTGCTTCACTCCACCCAACTTTGCATGCAGTGCACAAAAAGCAGGCACTTATGACATACTTAAAGAAGCAGTCCCCTTGTGATCATGCAAATAAAGAAAGTCCCATAGGGATTTTTGTGCAACATGATCCAGTACAGTAATCCAATATCACCTTGTACAAACTGTATGAAGAGCCCTCTGCAGCATCCTTGTTGGTGGAATGTAGTAAGACTTGAAGGGAGGCTAAGGTGACTGGATGAGGCACTTCAATGAATGTTGTTTGAGCGAGAGAAAGAGCGTGACCAAGGAATGATGGGAAGGAACCTCCGTACGAGAAGAGCTTCTGGAATGTTGCCAAGCCAAGGACCTATGAGAGCAGACACAAGAAAAAAGTGTGCGTTCCAATCTTATAAATTCTTGGATGCAGGCCAAGCGGGAAGTTTCACAAATATCTTAAGTCTTCCTATCCCTGTTGCATGTGTAGTACATTGTGCATCACTGCATGGGTACGATAAAGAGGAAGTATACTATTGCCTATTCATCAGACTTAATAGTGAAACCCCCGCCCCGATCATTCTCAAGGATATGCTCTACTGAGTAGTCACAAAATAATATGATCATGTCGCATGCACATTGGCAGTTATGCATAACTTGAAATAACAAACAACTCCTTTCAAGCCCAATATGTTGGCTTGAAATACAATATTCCCAATATGAATATGATAAGTAAGATACTTACTTGGAATTTGAAATACTCCATCTGATTATAAAGCTTGAACACGACCCTGTTTGATAGCTCAGCATTGACAATGATGTTGTTTGTTAGAAGAAGGGATTCCTGCAGCTTTCTGTTCAAATGGGTTTTCAATAAATTGAGGTAAATAAAACAAAAAATACTACACAGCTTTCAATGTCTTCCTTTCATTTACTCCCATTCATTCTTTCTCTTCTCCCCTACCTCCGCCCCCCCCCCCCCATCTCTCTCTCTCTCTCTGTCTCCCTCCCCCTGCATTACCAATCAAACATCATCTAAATGAAGAGACTGAAACTCAAAGCAGATTAACTTTGTGCTATCAAAAAGGAATTATCAATAAAGAAGTCTACATGTACTACTAATAATAATTATTACAATAACATCTTGCTCAGAACAACATCTCTAAGAGCTTAACAGATATAATATCGTCCTGTGTGGTTATGTTGTTTCTATGCTGAAGTATTTCTTACAATCCTATCATTATTGAAATTTTCATTTCTCTTTAGCATGATAAAAACAGCAAAGGACAGACAGACTTCTTTTAACAGCACAAATTAAAAATCAAGTGGAAGGCTGAAATTGGGTATATTACTTGTTGGGATTTTTAACATTAAGTTGCAACTCCCAACTAGGAACTGATCTAGCCAGATTAGGCACAATAGTTTGGAAAGGCCACTATAGTGTACAAATGATATGCCCCATGCTAGTAGATCCTCTGCTACATGTGTATATTGCATTTAATACTGGTAACTAAATGACGAAATACATGTAGACCATTAATTTAATCAACACATATATCTACATTTCATAATAGAAACAACAGAATACAAGACCAATAAAGAAACATTTTAAAAAAGTGAAAAGAATAAAAACCAACGGACCTGTGGTTTTTAAGGAGGCTATCCTCCTTAGATGGAATGATGGTCAAGATGCTTGCATTTGGGAATGAACGGGAAACTTTGGCGCTCAGCAAACTCAGCTCTTTACCCCCTGCATAGAAATACACATTCAAGAAATACATCAGTTGATCATATGATGTAAAAACGATACATTTTTTTCAATAATTATAATATTCAGCTTTTAATATTAGTGCTTACATTGGAACTGATGATAGTTATCTGTATATCATCAATCCCAGTGGAATATTCTTGTTGGCAGGTAATGAATGCACTTTCTCCATTCCCTGGGGAGCATTTCAGCAATCATACCAATCAAAAATTTTACAAGAACTTGGTCAATTGTTGCACACAAGTATTGGAACAAAAAGACACACGTATCCGTCCGATGTACATTTCATAGACCACATGGTGCAATAAAAAATTTAAAAAAATTCAGCATCATTATCATTTATCATTATCATCAACATTATATTCAGTATTATCATTACCAATAATTTTCCACTCCTACAAAGTTTTTCCATATAACTTTACCATTTGATACATTGGTTACCGATTGGCAGGATGTAGAAAATGTAGCATTGCAGGTAGATGCATCTTATTATTGATCTCAGAGAAATTACATTGTCAATATGATTTGCGTGCATATGGAATTTGTATTTTCTAAGCTCTCTGGGGTGCATTACAACTAGGGGCAATCAAAACTAAACAAGGTACTGTACACTAACCATAAGTCATCAAGCTGAATTCTTGCATCTGCTCCTCTTGGAAGACAGTTTCGAGAACTTGCCACATGGAGTCAAACATCTTTTCTCCTTCTGTCTCTTTCATACTCTCCATCTCTTCCAGAATCTTCCCAATTTCCTCCTCCTCATCCTTGTCCCCATCTTCTCCCTCGTTTTCCCCCACCTGTCTGCTTCTTGAAACTTCTCTCCATCCATCCTCCTTCTCCACCATCTCCTCGTTGTCCTTCCCCTCATCCTGTATTGTATTCTCTGCTTCGTTACCATAGTAACCTTCCTCCCCTTCTTGGGGTATGTTCTTTCCCTTCACATCCTGTTTCATCTCATCGTAATAGTAATCACCGGCTCCATTCTCCTCCCCAATCTCCTCCTTAATCTGCTCCTCCGCGTTACTCTCCAACTCCTCCCAGGTTGGTTCTCCACCTTGTTCCTGTTGCCTAGCAACCATATCCAGCATCTTCTGCTGAGCATCGATTTCCTGTTGGATTTCAATCGGCGTGTTGTCATTTGACTCCATCTCCCCTTTGACATTGTAGGCAACATCATCATCATAGTACTGCAAAATATGTCTCTGGTAAAAGGAAAATGCAAGAGAGATATGGATTTTAGAGCAGGAATGTTATTTTTGATAGCACAGCACAAACAGAACACCTTGCATCAATTGTTTAGTTAAATATGCATCATGATTCTGATAACAAATATTGCTCAGAATGTCAAATTTTCAAGGAATCAAAGTGAAAAATTATGCAGAACAAAGCAATTACCTGTTGGTAATGATCCATCTGCAGTACCGTGTGCTTTTCACGATTAACTTCTTCTCCAGCTACCTCTGTGGCTTTTCTTGCAGCAGTCGGACCAGATGGCGTCAGGGCTTGTTTACTATCGATCATTTTATCCACACTCTTCGGATCCCCCTCTTTGACGATTCCTTGCAACCTTTCATAAGGCTGCCTGAATTTTTTCCTCCTTTGCTTCGGAAACCTGCCACCTATTTCGGTCTTCGCTATGCCCTTGACAGGCACATCGCTCTTGCGGATGCTTGCGTCTGCTGCTTTCAAATCAGCTCCATAGTTATCGCTCATGGAGCTTTTCCTGTTCTGCGCATTTCCTGGAGGTATCACACCAGGATGTCCACCTTTGGTGTTGGAAATCTCATCAAAACTTCTTTGGTCAGCCATGTTTCTTGATCCTCCCACTTCATCCGCCTTCTTGTTTCTTCTGTTCGATGACTTTCTTTCCACACCACTCTCTTGATGTGCTAGTCTACCTTCATCTTGCCTCTCTTGTTTGACCTGATCCCATCCTCTTTCTTGGACTGGAGGGTCACCTTCATCTCTGGTCAGGAGGAGGTTTCCCATGGCAACAAGCTTGGATGAGGCCTGATCGTTGAATGATCTAACGTCCATCACTCTGTCCCAATTGCTCCCAGGAACTTCTGGGTTTCTAAAATCACAAAAAATGGTACAAAAATGTTATGGGTAAGTAAAAAAGGACGATTGACATTTGGAGATGATCATGGCACAAACAGACTACAACTCTCATTAACCCTTCAACTTTAAGATACTCCTTTGATAACGAACTTCACAAAGAAGAAAACCAAATGATAATCTTCCTATTTCAAGATGCACATGCATACTGTGAAAAATATTTGATCAACACAACAGCCTATATCACACAGTTTCCAATTTTGACAAGTTATCAGTCATGAAGGTCATTTTAAAAGCAATGAAGTCCACATCAACCTTCAACCTTGGCCAAAAGAAATAACAATTGCTTTAAATAGGGAAAAATAAATCTACTTTCACCTCACCTTTTAGCCTCAGCGCCATCATCATTTTCTCGTTGCCATAAATCGGCCACCATATCAATCTGACTCCTCATCGGCCCCGCCCCTCGGTAACCGTCCAACTCCTCCCTGGCCCTCTCCCATTCTAATGGCCTCTCAAGCTGCCTCTGTTCTGCTTCATCGTCTCCATCCCAGCCAACGCTACCACGCTTCCTACGATTCATTAACTGCACTCCATTGTTTAGTCCCATGTTGTTCAAATTCCTGTCTGCAAGGTTCAGCCCATTCTGCAGTCCCATATTATTCATATTTGTGTTTACATTGTCGATCTCCTTGTGCAGTCCCACATTATTCATATCTATGTGTGGTTGGACTGAATCCTGCTGAAGTCCGTAATCATTGTCTGTGAATTGTACCTTTCCTTCATGAACCTTTAATGATTCATCTACACTCTTGAAAGCTCTTTGGTTGTGTATTATTGCACTTTGACTCTTCCCCACACCATCCACTGATTGCCTCTTCTCATCTCCCTGAACATAGAGTTTTTCACTCTCCCCTCCATCTCCATTTGCATATTCATTATGCATATTCAATCCCTCATTTGCATGCACAGCATGCATATTCTGATTTGCACTGTCCACACTTGCATACTTGGTATGCATATTCATGACCAAATTTTGATCGTTGCTCTGATACGATTGTATCTCTGGTGACTTCTCATTTTTCACCCAGTTTGTCTTTTGACCATCATTCTTATATTTCTTTTTTTCTTGCTGATATCCCTTCAAAGGCACCTCCTTGTTTCCGAGCATTGTTTCTGTAGACTTCTTCTCCTCCAATCCTCCAACAATATCAGCAATGTTTCTTTCTTGCTGCATTCTGTCATTCTCAAAAACTGCTCGCTGGCAACTAGGCAACTGAAAAAAATGGAAAAAAAATTACATTTTATGAATCCAAATGTTAGGGCCTCTATTTACAAAACAAAATGAGTGCATTGCACACATGTAACAGATCACAAAGAGTATTCAGGAGCTTTATTTCAAATTAGTCTCAATATAAACTATAATTTCAAAAGCAGACATTTTGCATAAAATTTGCTAGAATAAATAGGTTTCTCAATATATAGTTGGTTTATATTATAAAATAAAAAAATAAATGGTGGCTTTATCAATTCCTTCATAACCCAGCAGTATGAACTGCTTTGTGACCGATAATGATGTCACAATTTCTTATTTACAAGTAAATTATATGAAGTTTTCATTCAAATTATGCCATGTGAGTAAAAAAAAACTTGACACCTCACAAATCCCCGATTTAAGGAAGAAATATGTAATGAGCACATAATTATTATGTATGGCCTGAAAGAGTATGTTCTCCAAATTAATTTGATACCATATTTATGTGGTATGTATTTACGCTTGGATGATCAGGAGATATTCTTTGCAGTGATGTAAAGTTTGAATTGCGCCAGAGTACGGCATGACTGCAATGAATGAATCCAGATGTCAATGATGTTATAATCCTACAAGGGTTGCATTTCAAATCCATTTAAAAACATTTTTTCCGTAATTTACATTGTAATTATTTAATTATTACTTTAGGTATCAATTCTCAAGTTAATTTCATTTAAAAGGAATTTGCAAATATGTTTACTAACTCATTTTGGATTATCACATCATTGGCATCTGGGATTCATTCATTGCAGACATTCCTTACTTTGGCGCGTATCAAAATTTACACCACTGCAAAGAATACATACTGATTATCCAAGTGTGAAGAAATACCACATAAATATGATATCAAATCATTTGGGAGAAAAAATCTTTCCAGTCATATATAATGATTATGCGTTCATGACATATTTTTTCTTGAATTGGGGATTTTCGGGTGTCAAGTTTTTTTTTTACTCACACAGAGTACAGAAAAGCGACATCATAAATCGCACACAATGTATTCACATTCTCAAAACTCTGCATGTTACATTTTTGGTAATTGATATATATTAATTATTCTTACCTCTGAATGTATTACAACTTTTCTATTTGCAATAAGAATATTCCTTGCCAGTCTCTCTGGATTGAAATCCATCTCTAGCAGAGGAACGACCAGCTTCTCAAGACTTGCTCCAACGGGGTCTGTCAAGAAAAAATATAGTATAGTCAGACTAGATCATACAGGGTATGTAAAAAAAAAAAGTAAAGGTCAGACTAGACCCTACATGGTCAGAAAAAAAATAGTCAGACGATATCTTACAGGGTCTATCAAGAAAATATATTATGGTTAGACTAGCTAATACAGGGTCTGTCAAGAAACAAATAGTATATTCCCACTAGATCCTACAGGGTCTGTCAAAAAAACATGGTATAATCATGGCATAACATTCCACAAATACTGAACAGTTGTAGAGAAAATGCACTTATTTCTGTTCAATAAGATTTGAGATTGATTCAATAACAATATATGTACATGCAGTTGACATCAATTGGATAAATCAACACATAGTCCTGCTATTAACTATGAAAAATGATTTTGAAAAACTCACTAAGTTTGAGCAAGGTGCTGAGGAGAAGACCTGCTTTCTGAAATCTGACTTTCCCTAGGTAAGAATCACCAATTATCACATCCTCAGTCCCGTTCACCGTTCTATATGTCATGCTACAATCCTAAGAGAGAAAACAAATCAATATGAAAGATACATAGATACATTGATAAAGGAATGATAAGCCTATAGACAGGTAAACAGATCAATAACAATCATATAAACTAGAGATGCTCGGCGGGTCGCGCGGCCGAGCACATGTATCCCCCGAACCCACCGCGTCATCTGTCATTGCGATATACATGTATAGAGCTCACACAGAAATTTGACAAATAAATACATTTGTCATGGCGACAATGACCCTGCCCACATTTTGCCTGTGGGTACCAAATTTGATGACAGTAATATGACGTAGCAGCGTGACTTTGCAGAACCTAAAGTGTTGCTCAGTATCACCTGTTAGGGAATAAAATTTTAGAGTAATCTGGATAAATTTTGTAAACCTAACCCTCTTTCAATCTCTGATTTGGGTGAAGTTGGTACAAATATGTATAATATACATGTAGCAATTATACACTGTAGGTGATCACAGATTTCAATGCAGACAATTTTAACCTGCTGTACTAAATAGATCTGTTTTATTTCTACGGTTACATTTGACTCACTTGTTCACTTGACAAATGTTGGTTTGGGGTCAATTTATGTTTGAGCCGACATGTACATGTATGTAGATCAATGACAGTTTTAATAATATTGAATGAATAATAAAGAAGGTTTAATAGCTCTAGAGATTTATATCTTCCCATTGGTAATGCAACCAAGATCTGTGATGCCACACATACTGGGCAATTTAACTTCCCCATCCCTTTAGTACGTATTTCACTTTAATTTTCTCTTTAATCTCGTCTATTACAAGATCAGGTTTGTTATTTATGAGATGACATGCGATACAGGTTTCCCCATATCATATCATGAATTAATTGCATGTCCTATCATTAGACTAAGCAAAGAGATGTTTTGGCATATATATTTACATGCTCAAAGAGGGGGGGGGGAGGAATTTACGTGCGTCACGTGCGTGATACATGCATCACAAATTTCACTTTTTTGCATTGCTGATAAGATGAGCATATAATGTTCTTAACATTCAAATCAGTGGCAGATCCAGAGGGGGGGGGGGTCACATCTGGCTTGTGCCCCCCCCCCCCCATTTGAAAGTCATAGTTAATATTTTTAATGTAAAAATGTCATTCATACACACGTGTGCCCCCTTTTAAGTGTCAAAGTAAATATTTTGAATGGAAGTATGGCATACAATACACAAGTGTGGACCCTTTTTTTTTCTTTTTGCTTATCAAATTAGACGTGGGACAAACGGCCTTCATCATGTTTTTTAAAAAACATTCTTTTTTTGCTTATCAAATTATCCTAGGGAAACTGTGCCCCCCTTTTGAAAAATCCTGGATCCGCCCCTGATTCATGTGCTCATATATCTTTCTTACTGACTGATTGTAACAGTCAAACTTTCATTGACCTTGCTGTTGCATTTTTCTGCTTTCGCACAAGCTACATGTAACTTGTTCGACAGGTTTCATTCTTCTTATAAAAGCATCTGTCTTAATCTCTTATCAAAACATATAAACATATTGCCTCAATAAAACAGAAATTGGTAGATAATAAACCCAATCTTGCTCAATAATTACCCCGATAAGCTTGGGAACACCTCAATAAATATTGCAGTGGTAATAACTCCATCTTTAATACATGTACTTGAAAATCATTGTGATAAAATCAGCAATATTTTGATAACTTATTAAAATGCAAACTGCTCCCTGATTGTAAACATGAAACTTACATGTAGCTGCAGATTAAAATTTAATGAGCATCTACTGTATCCTTATCAAAGGAAATAAACATGCCCTCAATAAAATAGAAACTATTATAATAAACTCTTCATGTACATTGCTAGATAATATATGTGATAAACTTGGAATAAAATATATTTTCAAAAACATGAGAAACAATAATTAACAAAAAAAAACTTGGCTAGACAATGAATGATTAGTAATATTGTTGTAAATACATGTCATGAAAATACATATACTGCGACCTGTTTACTCTCCTTGAAATAAACAATGAGATCTAAAATATTCAATAAAAACTTTGGAACAGATCTGGGGGAAAAGATGTTGATGAAATACTTGAATACTTGGTCACCATTTCTGCTAATACCTACATGTACATCAGTACATGTATATTCAAAACCAAAATTGTAAATTATACAGATATCTGAATCCACTTCATTCCCAACACCCCCCCCCCCTTTCTGGAAGTAATAAGACAGAAATCTATAAAAGATATCAGAAATCAAATTTGCTTTGCTACATGTACATGTCAATAAAAATGGTTATAATCAAGGAATAGGAAATATAAAAACAAAAAAGAGAAATGAAAAGCCAAATGGAATTCAATTATTTAAAACAGGGGAAAGAGCCTAGATCTATAACAAAAAATGATATTAACCATTCCCAGAATGATTACATCATGTCTATCCCATGAAATTCTGTGGATATCTCATAAACCTTCTTCCTAGAGCTGTGCTTTTGAGCATTTGTCCTTATCAGAACATCTAAACATTACTGGTGGTAATCTGATAGCCATTTACATGTAACTCAGACCACATTTCTATGGCGTGCTAGTTGTCGATTCATTCACCTAGAAAAATTATTTTTATCCTGCAGCAAAATAAAGTTGTCAAAAAAATAATTAAGCCATGAAATGAGAAGAATTGTAATAATGAAAATACAAGGAATTTTATAGAATTATTTGGTATATTATAAAAGGTGTGGTAAAAGTTCTAGTTTAGACTAGGGTTAAACCTAGGTTTAATCATCAGGGTATACTCATTGGCCCGTATTTTGCATATTCTGAAGTCGGGTTTAACTTAGACCATGGTCTAACTCTGTGCTAAAATTATGGAAAGCCAAACATGTCAAAATTCTCCTTACATTGCATGTTTCTCATGCTTACTGTGCTCTTTCCTAACTCGTGAATGGTGAAGAAAGTTATCTTATTTACCTTTCCGAAACAAATTATAAATAAGAATGATTTGAGCGGAAAATGAGCTGATACTTGTACATTTTATATAGTTAGAGATTTATGCAACTATTGGCTGTCCATAGTAAACCACAACTTTAAACCTGAGTTTAAGTTAATCCTGACTTCAGAATACGCCATGCCATTAGGTTTAATAAATGTAGAAAATACTTATTTTTCATTACGGGTGATGATTGACATATCAAACAGTTGACCCACTCGCAGTACAAGCTGTGCTTTGTTTCACCAAAATTATATGTACATGCACAGTTGTTTAATACTAATGAAATCCTTGCCTTTTTAGCAGTGGCGTACCTAGGATTTTCCACAGGGGGGGCAAATTCGTCCGCCAAAAAATTTGACAAGCAAAAAAAAAAAAAGGTCTTCAACCACAAATAAAGGATTTCGTACCAGAAAAAAATTTGACAAGCAAAAAAAAAAAAAAGGTCTTCAGGACTCGTCAGGGGGGCAGGGATATGTCCCTTGCATGGGTTGTGACTCGTCAGGGGGGGGGGCAGTCTGCCCCCTCTGCCCCCCGTAGGTACGCTAGTGCTTTTTAGTGAATTGCAGGCGGTTGTTGAATATCGAGGGCGTTAAATCATTATTTTAACATCAAAACACTAATGATGCCAGGTCAACGGCCTACCTACCCTTGCCCTGGTACTACTTTAATGGGAGTTGCAGTTTCATAAGACATAATAAAACACAAGATAAATATGAAATCCATGTTTAATGAGTGGCAATAGAAACCAAAATGAAATTGATTCGTTCTATAAATGAGAATATCCATTAATTTTAATAAGGACGTTTGAGAAGCAGATCATTATAAACCCTCATCAATTTTGCAATAATGGGCCCGGGGTATTCCAGTTGAAATAATTAAATTTTGAATCCGCTCAAGCGTTTTATGACTGATTGGTATGCAATAAAAGGGATTTATATCAAAATGATGAAATGCACCGTGGCAAAATCTCATTAAATATGACTTTTTGCATCTGGCTGTGAATACATATTACTTTTTACATGTACTTTAATGAAAACCAAGAGACGTGATTAATCAAACAAATGAGAGTGATTTTTTATGAAAGAGAGAGCATTATTAATCTCAAAATTGTAATTGCAGTTTCCTAGCAGTTTCAATTTAATTTAAAAAGAAGGTAATTTACAGTCAATGCAGGCACACATTACCATTATTTTCAGTAATAATAATTTCATCATAATAGCTTAATTACTTCCTTCTAAGAAGTTTCTTAGAAGGATGTTTAAGGCCAATTTATTTTGATACCCCATGTTCTCAGAAAAACTAAAATTGACTTTATAGTGCCTAATTATATATTGTTATCATTAGGCGTATTACCCCCCCCCCCCAAAAAAAAAAAAAATATCCAAATAAATGTTGACAAGTATTTGAACATTTAGCTGTAAACAGATAAGAATTGAAAGAGATCGAGATTATTCACCTCCTGAGAATCATCACAGCAATACTTCCGGGTCAAAGGTCGTTGACCTTCGATAAGTGTGACCTTCGTAAGAGCTGGTAGATCCAAAGAATCCATTTGCACGGCGGAGATCGCACAAATCACGTCAACAGAATAGCACGCCCTCTCAGCTAGATTCTGAACATCATTCCAAGTATTCATGTATGATAACTATAAATGCAGACGAAAAGAAAAAAAACATTCACTCTCCACATCAATTAATTGGTGGCTTTGAAATTGCCAAGATGTACTATGTAGAAGGGAAGATTGGAGACGACGTCATACTTCGGTTCCCAGTATTTGACTTTTATTTCTTTAATTCTGTAATATATGAATGATCAGTCTAATACCCCTTTCATAAACCCAATTATGCGGATAATATCCGCATAATTTGGTCATGAAATCGGAGAGGGACCAGAGTTATCCGCAGTATTTCGATGCTGCAATTATCCGCATAATAGCGGCATCGGGACCAGATTTTGACTTTATGAACGCATTTCCAAAGTACTGCGGATAATTGCCATGGTGCGGTCACAAAGGTCACCCTTTTCCAACACAACCCCATCGGAGGGGGCGTGTGCAGTTGCCATGACAATTATCCGCCTTTTTCAGGTCGGGCGCTCGTAAAAAAATAATGCGGATTATTTTCGGAGTTTGTGAATGCAATTTTTATTGAATTATCCGCATTAATCTTAGGCGGATAATTGGAGGATGGGTTTGTGAAAGGGGTATGAGGTTGGCTGGATGTGAAAATTACATGGGTCATCACTTTATTTAACATTAAAATTGTTTATTGATCAAAACAAAGGAATAAATACAAACATATGAGGAAGAGTGTCCAGGGGGGTGTTTAAAAAAGATTTAAGTATGACTAAGAGTCGCACTCCAATGCCGACGCATACACGATATGAGAAGTGCAATCTCATTGATCAATACATAGTAGTGCGCATCCTCTTCGCATGATCTCACCAATGCGGCCATGCCTTTTATAACGTATGCAACTAGGCATTTAAGTGCGACTCTTAAGTCATACTTAAATCTTTGTGAAACACCCCCCTGGACGCTCTTCCTCATATGTTTGTATTTATTCCTTTGTTTTGATCAATGAACAATTTGAATGTTAAATAAAGTGATGATCCATGTAAATTTCACTATACCCAGGGTGCTACATAATCACTTGCCCGATTGGCCAGGGCAAGTAAAATTTAGAGTCGGGCAAGTGTTTTGAAGTAAAGACCAAAACTACTTGCCCGAATTGGGCCAGCAAAATTCTCAAAGTAGAATGACCAAAATAAGGGTCGATATGATATGATATTGACCCTTATTTTGGTCATGGCAAGTACATTGTAGATCAGTTCATGTCAAAAGAGAGAAAAGGTCAATGGTTTATAAAACCGCAAAACTTTCTTTTGAAGAGGTAAAACTTTTTTAAAGGATTTTTTCGGGCAAGTGAAATACATTTTGGGGCAAGTGCATTCCAACTATTTGAATAATTTACTTGCCCGACTGGGCAAGTGCTTCTATAAAGTTATGTAGCACCCTGCTATACCCAATATATTTTCCATGTTTTATAATCATTCTGAATGTCACACTATCCTGATTGAAGATGACAATTGGAAGGCTTTAGACAGCTTAATTTAACAAGAAAAGAATAACTTTACTTAATTTTCTTTCTTCATTTCATATTTCAAATTCAGTGGGGTTATAAGAATTTAAATCATGATTTCGAGTAAACATTTCATTTCAAACAGTTTCGTCAGACCAAACTGAAAGTATACATGTATGTACAATAGTAAAATCTATATTAAAAAAAAGAAAAAGTTATGTACAGACCAGAGATGAATGCTTAAATTATTTTCTATTGCCATTTTTTTTTGTATCTTTAATATATTGAGTCTATCCTACCAATAAGTTCCCATCAATATAATTTCTTATCTTTTTATACCAACCTGGCTCCTTCCTTGTCTCCATATCATATAATGTTATCAAAGACTATAATGTATACATGTATATATTTCAACAGATATCATATCAAACCTGCAATGCAAAGCATTTTGATATTAGATACCGGTGGGTGCTTCATTAAAGGGCGTGTAAGGTTATGCATGAGTTTATACACACAACTTGTGGACTGTGAAGCGTTTGGCAAAGAGTTACAGGGGAAGTTCACCCTGAAAAAAAAAAATTAATAATAGAAGGAAAAATAATAAAAAAGATATTGATGAAGGTTTGAGGAAAATCCTATACAGATATGAAAAGCCATTAGGATTCTAATTTTTTGATATGTGACATCATTTTGCGAACAGCTTCCCCAAATACAGTCTCATAAAAATCAATGAAATTTTATTTTTCTCAAAAGATTAAAATGGTTTTTAATGTACTTTCAGTTTATCAACAGAAAAATCATTTTACACCCGTTCCTGAAGGAAGAGTCGTCATGAACCATTAAAAAATTGAAATTTATGCATGCTATATGACATAACATATGGCGCAGCTGCTGGCATATGACATCAAAAATAAAAAATTTCAACTTCTAATAACTTTCTTAATCTATGGCAGATTTTCCCAATTCCTCATGAGTATTTTTCATCATTTTTCTGGTAGTTTTACAACAAAGTTTTCATCAGGGCAAACTTTCCCTGAAAAGCATGGGGGAGGGGGGGGGGGTCAATTCCCCCTGAACCTAGAGTAATTTTTTCCCCTAACCAGAAATTATATGATACTTACGGTGTATGAATCTGTAGAAGGGGCAGCTATGTAGGTCTCCTTGGCTAAGAGAATGACTTGCCCAAGGAGCTTCTCAAACTCGTGGGGCAAGTTATCTCCTATTAACGCCGTCAGGTTACTCAGCAATATGGAACCAAAGAACACCTTCAGATAAAAATCAGAGAAGACTATTAACCCGTTGTCACCTGGAACTGGGAGATCCCTGTACAAAGTCTATTTGAATTTCAGAATTCAGTAATCAATGGATTAATACATTTGAATTCATTCTAGGGTTGGTATAATTCCCATTTTTGTCATATTGTCCAAACACCGTCCGAGATGAGCATTTGTGTTCAGAGTTTAAGCGAGAGATTTGTATTTCCTGCCCAGTTGACTTGGAAATATAACTCAGGTTGGGAAATATCCCAACCATGTTTTGTTGAGTATTGATATCATTATGATAAAGATGATCTTTTATGATGTATAACAAAGACTTGTAGAGGTTTTTCATTGCCATATTAAACAAATAAAAACTCAAAGCTATTTTGTCCAAACAGCGTCCGAGATGAGCATTTGTGTACAGAGTTTAAGCGAGAGATTTGTATTTCCTGCCCAGTTGACTTGGAAATATAACTCAGGTTGGGAAATATCCCAACCACGTCTTGTTATTAAGTATTGATATCATATAATAAAGATGATCTTTTATGATGTATAACAAAGACTTGTAGAGGTTTTTCATTGCAATATTAAACAAACAAAAACTCAAAGCTATTTTATTCCAAGAAGGAAGTGAGAGAGGAAGATTAAAAGAGAGCAAGGGACACAGACACAGGGAGAGAGATAGCAAGATAGAGGGGGACAAAGAGACTGATAGATGATACAGATAGAGACAGAGAGACTTAGGGTGTGTTTATGCTTCCACTGTGTAGACAGAATCAGCATTTTCAAAGGTCGTTTCAGAACACCGATCGCAAACGTGGTTCTGGAGGTGCTGTTTATGCTTAATTTTTCAGAGGCAAAATCGCGATCTGCAGCTGGCTTTGCATCGTAATTTTCGTTGAGCAGGAAAGTCAGGTCAAATTGGGCGCGCCATTTTTCGAAAGGTTTGTTTCCCTGAGTGTTGTTATGGTCGACTATTATTTAACTTCGAACAATTTTCATTCTTTAAGTAATTGCATTGGAGCTACAGTGTACTTGACATAGCTATAGAATTTTCACCATGGTGAGGATAATAGTAAGATAAAATATAGAATATTAAAGTATACATAAGAAAATAATAAGACATCTATTTGTTTATTTAAAAAAATGCTACTGGGGCTTTTGGCTCAGTGATGCCTCCTCATCATATTAACTCATGTTCCGTTTTTTGTTTTTTTTAATCTAAATTTTAGAGGAATAGTAATAGTGATAAGGGGAATCCAACCCAAATAAAAACTTGTTTTTATAAGAAAAAGAAAAATCAGACAAGTTGATAGGTGATAGTCTGAACAATATTGGACACAGAACAAGAAAGTTATGAATTTTGAAAAGTTTTAAATATTGGTAATCACTATACTCATGAAGACTTCAAATTGGCCGCATATGGGATGTCATAGTGATGTAAGGCAAGGACTACTCTTCCTAGTACTCCAATACATATTATGGCTAAAATGTCATTTTTCCCTAAAGTTTTATTTCAAATTATATTTTTCTTTCATGAGGACATTAAACAATATACTACCTGGGTTATATTTAGATTACTGCCCCAGGGGAATGGGTACTTAGGAGAAATTAGGAGAAAACCACAAATCCCTGATAATAAAGTACATGGCCTATGGGAAAGTTGTCCTTGCCCCTTGTCATAATTTACTTACCCAGTTGCCAATTTGAAATCTACATACTATTAGTGATCTCAATTTTAAAGCAGCTATAACTTTCTTATTGCTTGTCCAATTTCTTTCAAACTTTCACCATTCATTTTAATTTATTTTTCTCCTTCTCAACACAACATTTATGGCCAAGGCTGGATTCCCCTTTAATAATCATACATGCAATAATAGAATCTAATATGCTTTTCACACTGCATTTCCTTAACCCCATACTATCCTTAACCCCGGACTATCCTTAACCCCATACTATCTTTTTTTCGATTCACACTGTCTTTCTTAACCCCATACTATTTGCTTAGCCGGGGTTAATGCCTTAACCCCGGGCAATCACACAGCTCATACATGCAATAATAGAATCTAATATGCTTTTCACACTGCATTTCCTTAACCCCATACTATCCTTAACCCCGGACTATCCTTAACCCCATACTATCTTTTTTTCGATTCACACTGTCTTTCTTAACCCCATACTATTTGCTTAGCCGGGGTTAATGCCTTAACCCCGGGCAATCACACAGCTCATTAATATGATGATTTTACCATACAGAGCGCGATTAACGTGCAATTTCGACTTCTGTAATTGGCTAATGCTTAGCCCCACTTTTCCTTAGCCCGGTTTCGATTCACACTGCATCTCTTAGCACCGCAATTGTGGTGCTAGCACCGCAATATGCCGGCTAACCCTGCTTTTTTGCAGGGCCAGATAGTACCGTACTATTTACCGTGCTAGCCCACTTTGCTAAAACGTAGTGTGAAAACGAAGTGGGCTAAGCTTAACCCCGGGAAATTGGTGGGGCTAAGACCCCCCCCCCCTTAGCCCCACCAATTTATGACAAAAAGTGCAGTGTGAAAAGCATAAGAGAGAGATGAGAGGTAATTCCATGGAGGTAAGTCCCTGTCACAAGAACCATGTGACAGTATTTCCCCGCGGATTTTCATCTCACCGGATGCATACCAAATGTCGTCATTTAAACATGTTTACGATCGCGGTCCTGTTTATACTTCCCCAGAAAGCCTGATTCTGGTCAAACGACGTTTAGAAAAACACACCTTTTTGTAAGTTTACAATCGGCGTTCTGAAAAGTCATTTAAATGAAAGTAAGCATGGACGCAACCGTGTTTTGGGCTAATCACGTATGGAAACGCTGATTCTGGCCTGAAAAGTGGAAGCATAAACACTGCCTTAAAGACTCAGAAAAAGACTGCATAAGAAACAGTCAGACATACAAAAGGCAGGCACTGGGCAGAGTGAGAGAAACACAGATAAAAACAAAAACAAAACAAAAGGAAAGACAAAATGGTGAAGAACATTAAATGAGAGAAAAGAAGCAATGAGAGAAAAGAAGCAATAAGAGGTGGTGAGAATAAGTCAGCATATAAAAGGGAGGCTTCAACAACCCACAAATTTTATTTAACAAATTCATTAAAAAATTAAGATCAATCAAAGGTATGCTTCAAACTTCATGCATATTTGCTGCTTAAAATGTACATAATTGCAACACCTCTATGTTTGTAAATTCAAATTCAGATTCAATTCTCGCTACCCCAAATAGGAACAAAAATCTCATAATGCGCGAGACGAGATAATTTTCACTCCGTCGGGTCGTCATCACCACTTCCGGTTCAGAGTAATGCATGCTCGCGCGAGGTTCGCGATACTGAGTTTTCCACCACGCTGAAATTGATGCCAATCAACGTAATATGTACAGATTTTAATACATTTTGTTTAATTTGGTCAGTTTTTATTCCATTTGAATTATAAATAAAAAATATATATATATTTCACGTGAAAATAATTTTTATTCATGTTTTTATTTGGTTATAAAAAATAAAACAAAAAATGAATATCTTACAATTTTGCATTTAGCGACTGGCCTGACATCACGATCGTATTCGACTAGACGCTAAATATATACACTACAGCATTCATTCCGTTTACAAAATGGATAAAAAATCAGTTTCGGAACTTAAAAAAATCTTAACTGACAGAGGAATACGTGCAATGGAAAGCGTCGGGCAGAATTAGTGACTTTAGCAGAAAAGGCCGTTAAACTGTATCGTGAAAGAGAGGGTTGTGATCACGAACTTTCCGAGCGAAAGCAACGTTGTGTTGTGGATGACGGCACTGTTGATCTCAATGGCAAAACAGTGCATTGGACTTCCGAACAGGAAGTTGTAATACCGAAAAGCTATCCCATAATGCAATGCGCGTTACAGGGATTTTTTCCCGGATCTCGGCGAAATCGCTATTTGGGGTAGCGAGAATTCATTTATTTCACATCTAAAAAAAACATATAACCTACTATACATCGAGATCAAATCAAATCAATCAAAATGATTCCATAGTAATGGAGTAATGTATTGTAAAATGACAAAATAACAAAATTAACAAATTACATAGGGTAATTAATGGGATGTGAGGGAGTAAAAAAAGCCAAATAGACATATCTAGGCTACTCCCTGATTAACATTCATTACTGAAAAAAACATATTGCAATCAATTTATTAGATTGTGAGAAACACACATTTCAAAATCAACAAAATCAACAAACTAGTAAAGAATTTGAATAAAAACAACAACTAAGTTACAAAAAAAATATTAAAAGAGTGTACACATCAATTTGAAAAATAGAGAGGGAAAGAAATGGAGTGTAGAAATGGAAATCATTTATGAGAATGGTAAACTGTGACTTCTTCCAATACCCATTCTTTTGTAGTGCTACTCATTACCCCCCCCCCCCCCCCCCAAAAAAAAAAAAAAGAAGAGAGCAAGAAAAGGTTAAAAGTCCAGTTCTTAGCAAACAGTCATGTTTGCAATTGGAATTGAACTTCTATGTATTCTTCTAGGATTAAATGCTTTGCAAATACAGGTAATTGTGTGGAAAAAATATATTGTACAGGTCATGTACCCTTGCGGAATGAAAATATTTGCTGCCTAAAACAAATTTATCCTTGGAAGTCGAAGAAGGGTGCCAAGTAATTATATCATCTGATATTTCTTTACATGGAATTACGTAGAATGAACTTGCTCTGTTAACAGGGAAATTTCCACATTTTTTATTCAAAACACTTACTCTATGAATTCGGTTAAGGAAATGAAAGCTATAATGTATGCAAAGATCTTATCCACATTTAATTTTGATACCATTCCATCCTTAAGAAGCGGTCTTAAAACAAATTAATTCAAAAGGTCAGGGGTGAGTCACCTGATTTTTCTTATATTTGATATTTTCATTGTAAGATAAATTTACATGTACCTGCAAACATTACACTTTAGATCACTTCTTTTCACACAAAATGAGTCTCAATCATGTTGAAGACAAAAGAGTTCAAGCTCTGAAAACAATCATTTTTTTTAATTCAACAAAGCTTAAAACAGGTTCAAAATAAAATGATATTTAAATTTAAGTATGGCATCAAAAATCTTATTATTAAATCAAAATGAATACAATTCTTTCAAAGTTTATACATTATGTTCATGTACTTGTATTTGGAAAGACGGTATTAAAAAAAAAACATACAAGAGAAATAGTTTGTACCGGTACTTGTGTTTACATCCAATCTTACTACATGTAGTTCTAGTAGGATCCATAGTATAAGACACGTATACTCAAATTTGAATTTCTGTTCACAAACTAAAAACAAGCTCTAGAATAATCAATGCCAGGCAAATACAAAACAAGGAAATACCTCTGGATCTTGGACTAGGTTTTTCACCAATGATTTGATGTTTCTAGATGAGACACTTCCAATAAAAGCATCGTAGGAGTTCGATAATTGAACCAATTCATCATGCAGAGGCTCTGAAAAGAATCAACAAAGAAAGAAAACTCTATGAATAGATTTCATGGAATACAAGTTAAAGACATTTCACAATTATATTCCCAACCTTGCTTGAGCTATTATGAATTCAATTTATATTTCCAATTCCATAAAAAAGTCACACCTCAGAAACTACTTCAAACCGATCAAAACTATTAAAGTTACTTGCAATACAAACCATCAGTTAATAATAGGTTTATACTAGGTATAGGTTTACATATAGGTGGTGTGCTAGACCCACAACGTTTCAATAGCAAGAAGACCACTTTTATGTGAAGTGGTTCTGGAAACCAGTTCAAGACGATGATGAGAACACGGGTGAAGCCATTTTTTAAACCGGTTTCCCAAACTGGTTTAAGGAAAACCAGTTCAAGAAAG